>NC_092873.1:506898038-507536538 GCF_028372415.1 Notamacropus eugenii
CCTCCTTCTCTTCCCCATTGACCTTTCTTCTCTTTCCTGCTGTTTACCTGTTGAGTACAATGTATGCAACTAGGTGTCCATTTGTGTATTCTTCCCTCCTTCTTTTAAAGATTCTAATGTATTTATTTATTTTTACTTTTCAACATTCATTTCCACAAGATTTTGAGTTCCAAATTTTCTCCCTATCTCTCCCCCCACCCACTCCAAGACACCATGCATTCTGATTACCCCTTTCCCCAGTCTGCCCTCCCTTCTATCACACCCCTCCCTTCCCTTATCCCTATCTCCTCTATTATCTTGTAGGGCAAGATAGATTTCTATACCCCATTACCTGTATTTCTTATTTCCCAGTTGCATGTAAAAACAATTTTCAACAATCGTTTTTAAAACTTTGAGTTCCAACTTCTCTCCCTTCCTCCTCCCCACCCATCCCCACTGAGAAGGCAAGCAATTCAATATAGGTTATACATGTGTAGTTATGCAAAAGACTTCCATGAAAGTCATGTTTTGGAAGACTAGCTATATATCCCTCCATCCTATCCTGCCCCCCATTTATTCTATTCTATCTTTTCTCCCTATTCCTCCTCAAAAGTAGTAACTTCTAATTACACCCTCCTCCCATTTGCCCTCCCTTCTATCACCACCCACCCCCTGCTTATCCCCTTCTCCCCTACTTTCCTGTAGTGTAAGATAGAGTTTCACAGCAAATTGAGTGTGCATGTTATTCTCTCCTTAAGCCAAATGTGATGAGTAATGTTCACATTTTCCTTCTCACCTCCCCTCTCTTCCCTTCCATTGACAAATTTTCTTGTCTCTTTTATGTGAGAGATAATTTGCCCCATTCAATTTTTCCCTTTCTCCTTCCAATACATTCTTCTCTTACCCCTTAATTTGTTTTTTAGATATCATCCCTTCCTATTCAACTCAGCCTGTGCCTTCTGTCTATATGTACATAATCCCTCCAACTACCCTAGTACTGAAAAAAGTCTCAAGAGTTATAAATATGATCTTCCATGCAGGAATGTAAACAGTTCAACTTTAGTAGGTCCTTTATAATTTCTCTTTCCTGTTTACCTTTTCACGTTCTCTTCATTCTTGTGTTTGAAAGTCAAATTTTCTATTCAGCTCTGGTCTTTTCATCAGGAATGCTTGAAAGTTCTCTATTTCATTGAATGACCATTTTTTCTTACTCAGTTTTGCTGGGTAGGTGATTCTTGGTTTTAATCCTAGTTCCTTTGATTTCTGGAATATCATATTCCAAGCCCTTGGATCCTTTAATGTAGAAGCTGCTAAATCTTGCATTGTTCTGTGTTTCCACAATACTTGAATTGTTTCTTTCTGGCTGCTTGCAATATTTTCTCCTTGACCTGGGAACTCTGGAATTTGGTTACAATATTTCTAGGAGTTTTCCTTTTGGGATCTCTTTTAGGAGGTGATCAGTAGATTCTTTCGATATTTATTTTTCCCTCTGGTTCTAGAATATCAGGTCAGTTTTCCTTGATAATTTCATGAAAGATGATGTCTAAGCTCTTTTTTTTTAAATCATGACTTTCAGGTAGTCCCATAATTTTTAAATTTTCTCTCCTGGGTCTATTTTCCAGGTCAGTTGTTTTTTCGATGAGACATTTCACATTGTCTGCTATTTTTTCATTCCTCTGGTTTTGTTTTATAATTTCTTGATTTTTCACAAAGTCATTAGCTTCCATCTGCTCCATTCTAATCTTTGAGGAATTATTTTCTTCAGGGAGCTTTTGGATCTCCTTTTCTATCTGGCCAATTCTGTTTTTTGAGGCATTCTTCTCTTCATTGACTTTTTGGATTTCTTTTGTCATTTGGGTTAGTCTATTTTTTACAGTGTTATTTTCTTCAGCATTTTTTTGGGTCTCCTTTAGCAAGCAGTTGTCATTTTTCATGATTTTCTTGCATCACTCTCATTTCTCTTCCCAATTTTTACTCTACTTCTCTTACTTGATTTTCAAAATCCTTTTTGAGTTCTCCCATGGCCTGAGACCAATTCATATTTTTCTTGGAGGCTTTGGATGGAGGAGCTTTGACTTTGTTTTCTTCTGTTTCCATGTTTTGGTCTTCCTAGTCACCAAAGTACAGTTCTATAGTCTGATTCTTTTTTCAGTTTTTGCTCATTTCTCCAGCCATTTAGTTGACTTTTGAGCTCTTTGTCAAGGTAGTTCTCTGCTTCCAGTGGGGTTGGGGGTGTACTGTCAGCTGCTTGATCCCTCCACAATCTGTGGGCCTAGAGCTCCAGAAACAGTGACTGCAGCTGCCCCTGCTGCTGCTGTGGCCGCTGCGGGTTCCTCTGCCCCCTCCCCGCTCAGCTGTCCTGGGTCTGGGTCTGGACCACTCCACTCTCCTGCACTGGTCCCACAGGCTTTTCCCACTGACCTTCCAATTTATCCTCAGCGTTTTGGGATCTTGAAGTCTAGAAACAGTCACAGATGTGAGAGATTCAGTGTCTCCAAGGACTGCTCAGGTCCTGCCTGTGCTGACATGGCCACGACAGACTGTGTCCTGCCCACATGGTGCGATAGACACTTCCCAGTGACCTTCCAGGCTGTCTTGGGCTGGAGATTTGCTTCATTCTGTCATTCTGTGGGTTTTGCAGCTTCAGAATTTGCTTAGAGAAATTTTTTACAGGTATTTGGCTGCGCTTGGGGGCAGCACTCTAGAAAGTCTGTACTGCTACTCTGCCATTGTGGCTCCATCCCCCTATTCTTCCTTCCTTTGACTCTTTCAGATGGGTGTGAGATTCCAGTGTCATTGCCTCCCTCCAACCCTTCCTCCTAGTTTGTATAGACTTCTACTCATGCACCCTGATTGGGTGAGACAATTTCCCCTAACTTGTTCACTTTCACCAGTTTCCTCTCCCCTTCTCATGTATTCCTCTTCACCTTGTTTACAATTCTTCCTTTAAGATCATTAAGTTATTTCAGAACTATTCCCAGGGTTTATGAGTAATTAATTCCCTCTATGACCCTGGGTGATAATAGGATTCAGAGGGGACCCATGTATTATCTATTTCCACTTTACTGTTTCCTTTAGGCCTTATCTTAGGGATCCACCTGTAAAAGAAAACTATCAGGATCTGTCTGGCCTCCTAGCCAGTTTTTCTATGTATTCCCATACCCTTTCCCAAGACACCAGTTATTAAAAAATCCAACCCAAATCACCAACTTCTCTGGCTCAGTCAGGAGAAGAAATGCCTGTCTAGACAGAAGCTTCTGAGCCTTACCTCAGTCCCTGCCCAGGGCCTGTTATCCTCTGTGCCCAAGGCTGGACTGGCAGATGGTTCAGGAGATGAGGGGGTGGAGTGGCCTGGGGGTGGGTAGGCTCTAAAGAAGCCTCCCAGGTGTACCTGACCATTCCTGGTGTCAGGAAGGTCATGCTTGACCTGGAAGAAGTATTTTCTATTCTTCTTCAGATTCTTACCTGCCCACAGCTTGATGTTCTCCACTAGATAGCAGTGTCACCTCTTTGCAGGAGGATGGGACCTTAGAGATCATCTGTTCTGCCCCCAGAACTAGGTCACTCTACCCACCCCCCCCAATTACTTTGTATGGTTTTTGTGTTTGCTTCTCCCTGTAGATGTATGTGGTTTTTCTCCTAGTAGAATGTAAACTCCTGGCAGGTAGGGACTGTTTTGTTCTTGTCTCGGTATTCTCAGCACCTAGCCCAGTACTTGGCATTTAATACATATTTCTTGGCCTGAACTGAACCAAGGCAGCTAGGTGCTCCCTCCATATCTTGAGGATCTGTCTGTTCTCTATTGACTAAATTCGTTCCATCCCATCCCGTCTAAGATAGTGATGGGGTTCAGACTCTGGGAGCCTCCCTGAGCTCCCCTTGAAGACCACTTAATATGGTCTTTCTTACTCAAATCTAATCTCCCCACCCTTGATCCCATCAAAACCCCATTTCCCCAGGCTGCTGACCACTCTCATCAAGATCTGTATTACTTCCCAAACTGCCCCTATCAAGATCTCTGGATTGCCCCACCTGCTTCCCACCCCAGCCCTCCATTGTCTGATATCTCCTGATTACTTCCAGCTGTTTCCAACCCTTGACGAGTTTAGACTCAAGACCCGCCCTAAACCCCTCCTCCCATCACCCTAGACTACCAGACCACCCCCTATCCCTCCTATAGTCTTTTTGATATTTAAGTTCCATCTTGCCTCCATGAAGGCTCTCAGATTCAATCCAGCTCAGACTCTGTCTAGCTGGGATTCTGTCTGGCCCACTTGGGAATACAAGCATTACAAATGCTTAGGCTCCTTAAGAGCCAACCCAATTTGGCAAATCTTTAATAAACTTTGTTTTCTTTGGCTTTAAGAAGGCTTGAGTCGAATTCATTCGAGCAGGACCTGGGCTGTTGATATTTTGAGGTCCCTGGCACCCCTAAACCTCGTCAATAGTTGGCAGAGAAAATAGGAGGTGACCTGCCCTACCATGTCTCAGATCACAAAAGTACTCAGTGTGAGAGGCAGGATTTGAACCCAGGACCTTTGGCTCCAAATTCAGTGCTCTTCCCAGTTCATGAACTGGTGTCTTCCTAGTTTCGTGAAAGTAGGCATCTGGTCTAGCCTGCCCCAGAGCCAGATACCTCCTTCCAGGATCCTTGATGAATGGTAGGTCATCTAGTTTCTTAGAAACCTGCAATGTCAATAAAGTCATGAGCCCCTGAGTCAGGCCACAGGGCAGCTTTCTGCAATGTGTGACCAGCTGACCTTTATGATTTCTTCTAGTCCTTATAGATTAAGAATAACACTTCAAGAAGCTTGTATCTTTCCTCTCTTTCTTCCCTTTTAGCATTCTTTGTTTGTTTCTTAAGGTTCGCAGTGCCCTCATATTTCCCATGGACTTTCCTTTCCAAGGCCCCCTAACTAGTTTGGTGCTTGCTGGACAGTGCCCCTTTGCCCTTCCCCATCCTAGAGGTCTTCCTGTTTCCTCTCTTCACCCTCCTTCTACTCATGCTTCACATCTCTACCAGAATAATTTTAAACATCTATCTGGAGATGTTACTCCTTTAATTTAACAATCCACAGTTGCTCCCAATTACCTGTAGGCTGTCACTGACTCTTCTACATATCGTTCAGGGTCCTCTATCATCTATCTGGTACCACCCTGCCTTTCCCTACTGATCTCAGATTTTTAAAATTTAAATGTTATTTGATTTTTGATCCTCATTCCCTCTCTTCTTTCATCCCTGTCTTTTCTTCTTTCCCCTAACCCCCCCAGGGAGAAAGAGAGAAAAACAAAAACTGTTAAAAATTTGTATAACCAAACAAAATTTCCCACATTGGCCATGTCTCAGTCTGCAGAGTCCCTAACCTCTCTGTATGGAGATGAGGATTTCTCATCAGGGTCCTGTGGAATTGGGGAGGGTCATCCTGTGGATCAGGATTCCTAAATCTTTCAAAGTTGTGTTGTTGTTGTTGTTGTTTTTACAATATTGTTGTGATTGTATAAATTGTTCTTTAGATTCAGCTCACTTCACTCTGCATCAGTTCCTACAAGTCTTCTTACATTTCTCTGCAACTATCCCCTTCATCATTTCTTACAGAACAATAGGATCACGTTCATCTATCACATCTTGTTCAGTCATTTCTCAAATGACTTAGTTTTCAGTTTGCCAGCACAACAGAGCTGCTATAAATATTTCTGCATTTGTAGGTTCTTTTTCTTTCTTTTATCCCTGAGGTATAGACTTAGGAGCAGTAGGTATGTATCACTGGACCAAAGGATATATATAAATAGTTTAGTAATGTTGGGGGAATAGTTCCCAATTGCTTTCTCAATTGGCTGGACTAACAGAGCTATTATAAGTATTTTTGTATGAACATATCCTTTTCCCTTTGATCTCTTTGGTCCCCAAAAGTAGTGGTATTGTTGGGTAAAACGGTATGTACAAATTTATAGCCATTTGGGTACACTTTCAAATTGTTCTCCAGAATGTTTTGACCAGTTCACAACTCCACTAATAATGCATTAGTGTCCCATTTTTCCACATCCCCGCCAGGGTTTGTCATTTTAATTTTCTGTTGGGTGAGTCAATCTGATCAGTGTGAGATGGTATCTTGGAGTTGTTTTAACGTGCATTTCTCTAATTATTTGTGATTAAGAGCATTTTCAATATGACAGTTGGTAGCATGTGAACTGCCTACTCATATTTTTTGATCATTTACTTTTATAAACTTGATTCAGTTCACTTTATACTTTGGAAATTTGACTTTTTTTTTCAGAGAAACTTTTCACAAAGATTTTCCTCCATATACCTGTTTTTCTTCTAATTTTAACTGAATGGGTTTTATTTGTGCAAAAACTTTCAAATTTTATGTAATCAAAAATTGTCCATTTTACTTCCTATGAACATCTCTATTTCTTTTGGTCATGAACTCTTCCCATATTCATAGATCCATCAGGTAATTTCTTCCTTACTCTTCTAATTTGTATATGATGTCACCTTTTTTGTCTAAATAATGTGCCCATTTGAAGCTTGTCTTGATATATGGTGTGATACATTGGTCTCTACCTAGTTTCTGCCAGACTGCTTTACAGTTTACTCAGCAGTTTTTGTTGAATAAATAGTTAAGTTCTTGACACATTAGTCATTATGTTTAGTCCTACAACTGGGGAAGACAAAATGAGTGAAGGTAGAAGGTATTCATAGTATAATCACAGGGCATAGTTAAATGGGCTAATATGGATGTATATGCTTTACTGTATTAGAAAAATGTAAGTGAGGGACAGCAAGGTGGCACAGTAGATAGAACACCAGCTCTGGAGTCAGGAGGACCTGAGTTCAAATCTGGCTTTGGAAACTTGATCTTTACAAGTGGTGTGACTCTAGGCAAGTCACTTAACCCTGATTGCCTTGCAAAAAGAGAAAAGTGTGAGATGATTACAGAATAGTGGAAAAAGTTTTGATCTTGGATTTGGGACCTGGGTTTGAATCCTGACTGAACTATTTTCCTTTTCTCTGACCATGGGAAAGTAGCTTGGCCTCTTAAAACCTATTTCCTTATCTATAAAATGGGGTATTATATTTGTTTCTTCCAGCTCACAGGGCATTTGTGAGAATTAAATAGAGGAACAGAAACTAGACTTGTGATTTCATTGATATTGGGAAAATCTCAGATGAGGAAACTCCCTCTGCTGGTGCAGGCTGGCACCACATTTGCAGCTACTTGTCTTAAGAGAACAGCCTGGAGCAATGAGAGGATAAGTGACTTCCTTAGGACCAGGTAGTCAGGACGTGTCAGAGATGGAGTGAGCAGAACCAGGAATTGTTCAGTTTATACAGCAGCAGCAATACTACTACTAATAATCAACTGTGAAAGACTTAGTCACTTTGATCAATGCGTGACTCCCCATAGTTCCAAAGGACTTATGATGAAATGTGTTACGTACCTCCAGACAGAGAATTAATGGACTCAGACTGCAACTTGAAACACATTTTCTTCTATTTCTAATTTTTCAGGGGTGGGGATATGGATAATGTGGAAATTTGACCATCACAATGTGGACAAGTCTTTGACTCGATAGCTAGTTAGCATGTAATCCTGTCAGAACTCCCTTACATTTCTAGATGAATCTTTGTACTTTATCACATTAACACCTCCTTCCCTATTATGTGGTCCTTATTTCTGCAATTACTTCAACTGAACTGGGGTAGGGGAAGATCAAATCCTCCCTCTCATTTTGTAAATATGTAGCTTCTATTTACTTAATTATAACATGTTGTATTCCCCACTCCTCCCAGCAGAATAAAAGCTTCTTGAGGGTAGGCACTATTTCATTTTTGTCTTTGTATCCCTAGTGACTACCACCATTCTGGGCACATAATTGATGTTCAATGAGTGTTGATTTATTGACTGAACGTTCTGGTCCATGCTGACCACTCCAGCCTACACTGACTACTCTGGCTAATCTCCATCCTGAGCTCACAGCCATCATTCCATGATTTGAATTCCTAAAAGAAATTGTGATGGCAGCTTCACACACAAGGTGGTAAGCAGGCAGAGGACCTGGGTTTCACTCCCTGCCTTATAGCTATGTGACAGAAGGCAACTCTTTTTTCACCCCGGGGAACCTTGATTCCCCAGTGTATAAAATGAGGAAGTTCCACTGTATGGTGAGAAATGATGAATGTTGTTCTTGGATTCAGAACACATTGGTCTTAGGCCATCACTTTTCTTTTCATCTTTGTATTATTTTGCTTTTCTGTTCTTTTGCCTCAGCTGCCTCTTTTGGGCTGCAAGCTCCCCTTGGTAAGCATTTCACTTTCTTCTTTTTAAAAAGGAAAACTTATTTTAAAATTAATTAATTTATTTTTAGTTTCCAAATTCACTTTTAAAATATTTTGAGTTTTAGATTTTCTCCCCCTCCCTTCTCGCCTCCCTCCCCAAGATGGCATGCAATCTGATATAGGCCATACATAAACAAACATAGTAAACATATGTACACATTAGTCATGTTGTAAAAAATAATTAGAACCAAAGGAAAAAAGCATGAGAAAGAAAAAGCCAAAAAAAAAAAAAAAAGGAAAAATAGTCTGCTTCCACCTGCATTCAGACTCCATAGTTCTTTCTCTGGATGTGGATGATATTTTCCATCATGAGTCATTGGAGTTGTCTTAGAGCCTTGCTTTGCTGAGAAGAGCTAAGTGTATCAAAGTTGGTCATCAAACAATGTTGCTCTTACTGTGTACAATGTCCTCCTGGTTCTGCTCACTTTACTCAGCATCTATTCATGCAAGTCTTTCCAGGTAAAAACAAAAACTTTTGTTAATATCTTGTTTCTATGTCACATGCATATACACACACACGCACACACACACACACACACACACACACACACACATATATCTCCCTTCCCATACTTCCTGCCAGATAAGATTAATAGAGGACACAGGGATCCTCTCCCCATATTAAAATGTAGTTTGATAAGCATAAAAATCTAAGCTTTGGGATAAGAACTCACTATTTGATAAAAAAAAATATTGCTGGGAAAACTGGAAAGCAGTCTGGCAGAGACTAAGTATAGAACAATATCTTACACCACTTATCAAGACAAGGTCAAAATGGATTCATGACCTAGACATAAAGGGAGATATCATAAATAAATTAGAAGAACATGGAACATATTGCCTATCAGGTTTATGGATAGGAGAAAAATTTATGAATAAACAAGAGATAGAGAGCATTGTGGGATGCAAAATGGATAATTCTGATTACACTGAAAAAGCTTTTGTACAAATAAAACCTATCTAGCCGAAGTTAGAAAGAAAGCAGAAAACTGGGAGGAACTTTTTGTAGAAAATTTCTAAGAGAAAAGACTTGTATCTCAAATATATACAGAACTCAGTCAAATTTACAAGAATATGAATCATACCCCAATTTATAAACAGTCAGTTTTTGGAAGAAGAAATCCAAACTATATATATGTATATAGTCATATGAAAAAATGCTCTAAATAATTATTGATTAGATAAATGCAAATTAAAACAACTTTGAGGTACCATCTCACACCTCTCAGATTGGCTAACATGATAAAATGGGAAGTGGAAATATTGGGAAACTAAGACATAGTTGGTAAAATTGTGAACTGATCCAACCTTTTTGGGGAGTAATATAGAATTATGCTCAAAGAGTTGTTAAACTGTATATACCCTTTGATCCAGCAATACCACTATTTGATCTGTTTCCCAAGATGATCAGGGAAAAAGAAAAAGAACCTATATATTCTAAAATGTTTATGGCAACTCTCTTTGTGGTAGCAAAGAACTGGAAATTGAGAGGTTCATTCTGTTAGGAAATGGCTGAATAAGATGTGGCATATAATTGTGACATAACACTACTGTGCTGTAAGAGACAATGAGCAGGTTGATTTAAAAAAAAAATGTAGAAAGACTTGTATGAAACAATGCAGAGTGAAATGTGTAGAACCAAGACAACATCGTATACAGTAACAGTCATATTGTTCAAAGAGTAACTGCGAATGGCTCAATGACAACTCAAAACTCAAAATGTAACAAAAAAAGAAACATTTAAACAAATAGCATAGTTTATCCTTGTTTTAGTCCCTTTTCATTTCTCACTCATTTTACCTTCTGTTTCTCTTGACCCCTGTGTAGTACTTCAAAGTTTCTATGCTGCTCCCCCGCCTTTTTTTTTAAATCAGGAATGCTTGAAGTTCTTCTGAAGGATCATTTTCCCCTTGTAGGATTATATAATTTTGCTAGGTAAGTTAATAGTGGTTGTAACCCTGTAATTTTGGAATATAGAATTTTGAACTCTCTCTCTTTTTTTGTATGTGGTGGCAGCTCTATTATCTGTGATACTGACTGTGGTTCCTTAGCTCTTGAATTCTCTTTCTGGCTGCTTGCAGTAATTTTTCTTTGAGCTGGTAACTGGATTATAATGTTCCTGGGGGTTTTCATTTTGGGTTTTTTTTGTTTTTTTAGTAGTTGTAAGAGATTTGGATAGTATTTCTTTTCTGATTTCTTCAAATATGATGTCTAGGCTCTTTTTCTTCATGGTTTCAGGTAATCCAATGTTTTTTAAATTATTTCTCCTTGGTCTGTTTTCTAGAGTCTGAGATACCTCAAATTTTCTTCTCCCCCCCCCCAAGTCTTTTGACTTTATTTCAGTATTTCTTGTCTCATGGAGTCATTATCTTCTATTTGGCCCATTCTATTTTCAAGAAATTTGTTTCTTGGGCAAGATTTTGAACCTCTTTTGTCAAACTGTTTATTCCCTTTCTAATTCTTTCTTCCCTAGCTGCCATTTCTTTTCCATTTTCCTCCCTTTCACACTCTCATTTCATTTATAAAAACTTTATCCACTGGAAACAAAAACTTCTTGCTTTTTTTCTCCCAAGAGTTCTAGTTGAACTTGTGCCCAAGTTGTGTTTTTTCTTTTTTTGTTACTAATTCATTTATTTGTTTTCCATTTTCAACAATCACTTCCATAAATTAAAAATTTTTCTCCTCCTTTCTCCCTTCCTACGATGGCATGCAATCTTATATGGGTTCTATACATACATTCTTATTAAACACATTTTGACATCCGTCATGTTGCATAGAAAAATTAAAATGAATTGGAGAAATCATGACACAAACCAAACCAAAACAAAACAAAATAGAAAATTTTCCGCTTTATTCCGCATTCTGACTCCATAGTTCTTTCTCTGGATGTGGATGGCATTTTGCCTCGAGTCTTCTGGAAATGTTTTAGGTCTTTGCATTGCTGTGAAGGGCTAAATCTATTATAAACAGTGCTTGAACACTGTGGTTATCACTGTGTATAATGCTCTCCTGTTTCTGCTCATTTCACTCAGCATCAGTTCATATAAGTTTTTCCCCAAGTTCCGTTTTTCTTCAAGCCTCTGCTTGTGGATGTTTTGGAAGGAAGAAGGAAACATTTAGTAAATGCCTATTATGCGGAAAGGACTTCACAAATATTATCTCATTTGATCTTCCTAACAACCCTGGGAAGTAGGTACTATTATTATCCTCATTTTACAGTTGGGGAAAGTGAGGCAGACACAGGTTAACTGACTTGCCCAGGCTTAGATGGTTAGTATTTATCTGAGGTCAGATTTGAACTTGTCTTTCTGACTCTATATACTGTGCCACCTTAGCTTCCTGTTTTGGAGTCTTTCTCTTCTTCTAGGTTTGTGTTTTGAACAACCTTTTCACCATAATAATTTTTTTATGGTATGTTATGAGGGACAGAGTTTCTGGATAATTAATCATCGATTTATTAATTAGGTTAATAATAAATTGATGATCAGTGATTTTTCTTGGTAACCAGATGCCAAGGGAGACTCTGAAACCCCTTAAATCATATGTATTTCTTCGGATAGGGAACTGTCTGGACAAGGGAAACTCAACCCTGATTCATGGACATTTAATGAGGAGGTAGGCTAAAAGTCTTTTCAGCATCTCCAGCTGAGAAAGTGTCTTGAGCATTAAGGCTCAGCAGCCTCCAGCAATTTGGGCAGAGGAAGCCACTTCCATCCTAACCTCTCTGGCTAGTTTTGTCCTCCATGAGTTGGGTCACGCTAAACTCTAATGGAGGGTATCAAGGACAAGAGTTCCTTCCCTAAGCAAGGGTCTCCCCAAAACTGGACTCTCTTTATACTCTAAACAGAAATTATATTTCCCAGCTGGATGTGGTGTGGCTCAAATGAATTAAATGAGGCTAGGAGTAATCTCATCACCTAGCCATGCTCTTCAGAGACTAACTGATCTTTTCAGGAGTTGGGTCTTAACAGAAATAGGAGGAAATGAATGGATCACAAATTAATAATTAGTTATTAGTAACATATTAATTTCTCTCCCTTGGAATTAATTTTTTTGTTTTCCTATTTCTTGACTTTGGATTTCATGTTAGTATCAAGCTCTGTGCTCTTATGGAAGGAATGCCTAGGCTTATCTTCTGACTACTTTCTTGGAATTTTTGAGTGTTGTGTGTTATTCCAGGATTTCAGGGACAGCCAAAGCTAGGGCCCTGTAAGCTTTCAGTGTTCCCAAAGTGATCTGCTCCAGGACAAAGTCTGAATATGGACCCTTGTTCTGAGCTTTGCCAAGTTCCTGACCTGGGTTTGATTCTGAACATCACTCTTGTGGGCTTGTCCCACTTGAAGTTCCAGTAGACTGCTACTGGACTCAGCTACTATCAATTGGAAAGCTCAGCTGGATCAATGACAGAACAAAAGGAGTCCTTTTGGTCTAAAATTCCTGCCTTGTTAATTCGTCTGAAGGCTTTAGCGTGGCCTAGAAACTGGAACTGACACCCTACTCCACTTCTAGGGTCTATGTCCCATAACTACTGCTTGCTTCTTGCTTGATGCACAGTGTGGAAAAGGTTTTGTTATATTGTTTGAAAAACTTATTAACTAGAAAGTATTTGAAATCAGCAACTAATGTGTTGCCTTGACCTCAGTAACTCTCCAGGAATGTCAAGGAAGAGCTATAAGGGACTTTGTGTTTTTCCAGGTCCTGTTTTGGGTCTTCACACCTAGATCTTGTTTGGGGTCCATCCAGGCTTGTGTTTTGGTTTTGTCTAAATTTTATTGAACATTTACATTTACTCATATCCATTTCAACCTACCTTGCTTTTAAGCTGCTCTCTCAGTAAAATTGCTTAATTGCCTATGTGGGGTTTGTATGTGGGTACCCTAATCTAAACCCTATATAATGTAAGCCTTCTAGTGCCTGGGGAGAGGGAACCACACCTCCTTTCTGACTTGCTCTCCTCTACCAAGTAACATAATAAATTTCTTTTTAATGCTCATTTATATTTTGGATTTGCTTTTTCAAATAACAACAGCTTGGGGCTCTTGACCCCTCCTCACCCTGGAATGCCAAACCTGGTTGAAAGTAACCTCTTAAATCCTCCTTGGATCTGTGACCTGGAACTAGGTAGTACATGATAGTTGTCAGTTGGCACCTGTTCTTGTGCCCAATATAGGATTAGGGTCCTCTGTACTAGATCTGCCATCTCTTGCAGTATTGTATGGCCTCTCCCTGAGACAGAATGCTTTGTGTGGTATGCTATTATCGGCCAGACCCAACAACCCTGGGAAATAGATACTATTATCAGCCCCATTTTACAGGTGGGGAAAGTGAGGCAGACACAGGTCAACTGACATGCCCAGGGTTAGATGGTAAACATCTGTGTCCACAAACCTCTCTTTATTTCTCCTTTTGTTGACCTGGTGATTCACGGTGATTTTTTTTTTTAATTTCTGGATCAAGATTTGGTCTGGTGCATTTTCTAGAACTATTGCTTCCAGGATCAAATATAAAAATCTTCTGTTTTGACTTTTAAAGCCCTCTATAACCTGGCCCCATTCTACATTTCTAGTCTTCTTGCTTCTTTCTCTTCCCTTTCCCTCACATGTAGTGTGAGTGTAGGAGTACAGGGTGACTAGTACCTTTGGTGTGAGGGCTTGCTGAGTCCTTTTCAGGGCTGCTCATCCACCTTCGGTTCTACCTGCCACCCATCTCTCACCTATGACTCCAAGAAGCTGTGGCATGCACATCAGCCACATCCTGGTGAAACCATCTTGGCAGATGGGTTAAATTAAACCAGGTTGAGGGTAACTGATGTGCCTCAAATCTGTCAGTGGGTTAGAGGGGTATCTACCTCAAGCATGTGAAGACTTCCCTGGTGGAATAGGTGGATGTGAAAATATTTGTTCCAGTGCCCATGGACGCAGTGGAAGCAGGTGCTTGTAGAGACTTAAGAGCTTGGTTAGACAATGAAGAAGCAAGGGTCATCCACTTCATCCCAAGTCATCCCCAATTATCTTGATTTTGCCTTGCCACTGGACTCTGATGACTCTGGAAGAGAGCAGCCAACAACTTTGGTGCAACTTTGTGTCACTTAAATTCAGTTCACACATGTGCTAAAAGACATCACCCATACCATTTCATCATTTTTACCTACCTCAAAATTCTGTGGCAATGGGCAAGTGATGAAGCAGTAGGTGCAGATACTCTGGGAGTTGTAGTCATAACCCTGCATGCAGGTGGCTCAGGCCATAGGCTCATCTTCCCACAATGGACTGAGGCAACTGTGGAATCATCAGCCCCCCTGGGCCGATGTACTTCTCACCTCTTGGCATGAGGAAAGGGTTAGAAAAGGTCCCTTAAAAATTGTTGGCTTCACCTCACTTATGGGGATCCTACTCTGCGGCCAAAAACGTCTTCATTCTGAATGTTCGTACAATTTATGTCAAACCTGTGGTAGACCTTCTGAGCTCCTCTTGATCTGATCAGCCACAGTTGGACGTTATACATTGACCCTGACATAATAATGTCACATTGGTCCTCTTTGACTAGGAAGGACAATGACCAACCCAACAACCCCATGTATTCTGCAACCCAATGTCACTGGCCTTCTTGCTATTTATTCCTTCCTCTAGATCCTCTATCTCCTGACTCTGGGTATTAATGTCTCCAATGCCTGGAACTTGCTCCCTCCTTATTTCTGCCTCCTAATTTCCCTGGCCTACTTCAGGTCTCAGTTAAAATCTCACTTCTGAAAGAATCCTTTCTTGTGTCCTTCATTCCCCATCTCCTAGAGTCTTCCCTCTTTTGATTATTTCTGCTTTATCTTGTCTTTATCTTGTTTGTGCAGAGTTGTCTTCTACCTTTTGTATCTCCTGTGTCTAGCATAGTGCTTGGTACAGAGCAGGCGCTTAATCAGTGCTTGTTGTTGTTGTGTTTATCCTTTGTTTTTGAAGAAGACCAGGACCTCAGAGAAATGATGGCATGACTTGCATTTGCCTTTGTTTTGAATGAGGGAGGGCTGTGTAAGGTCACCAGCCTCACTTTCTCCTCCTCCAATGCTTGTTGACTGATTGGATGAGTGATGGGGTGTGTGTTCGTGCCTGCTATTTCTTCCTGCTACTCCACCATCTTGGTTCTGTCTTGTGCACATCAGATTTGAGTCTGACACTAAGCCAAGAGGTGGTGGTTGATACACAGGGTGAGAGAGAACAGTCAAGATCCAAAAGGATCTTGGCAGGCCAAAGCATGGGGCTGAGTCTTATAATATGCAACCCCATAGGGATAAATGTCATGTATTACAGCACAAAAATATGAACTTCACAAGTTAATATGGGGTGTGTGTGTGAATAGATAGCAATTCTGAAAGAGATTTGGGGATTTTAGTGGACTTCAAGCTCAATGTGAGTCAGGAGCGGGGATGGAACATCCACAATAGCTAATAGGATCCTGGGCTGCATTCAGAAGTGCAAAAGTTCCAGGAATAGGGAGGGCATGGTCCTACATTTGTGGGATGCCACATTTTTTAAGAACATTGACAAGTCTGACAATTCAGAGGAGGGCAACAGGATGGTACAGTCCACATCCCCCAAGGATCACTTGAAGATTTGGCACACTTAGGTGGGAGAAGAGAAGACTTGGGTGCCCTCACCCAATACATGACCTCATAGTTGTCTTCAAGCATGGGAAGTGATGGTGTGTGCAACAGGGACTAGATGTTCCGTTTGGCTCCAGAGAGCAGAACCCAGAGCACTGTGGGATAGTCAGTTTAGGCTCAAGGTCAGGAAAAATTTCCTAAACATTACATAGAGCTTTTGGGGAAGTGGCAGACTCCCCTCCGTGGAGGGCTTTGAGCAGACAGCCACTCACTGAGGTGAGTGGGTGGGAGGGCCTTTG
Source organism: Notamacropus eugenii (assembly GCF_028372415.1). Classification (NCBI taxonomy): domain Eukaryota; kingdom Metazoa; phylum Chordata; class Mammalia; order Diprotodontia; family Macropodidae; genus Notamacropus; species Notamacropus eugenii. Next base: position 506,914,249 of record NC_092873.1, read on the forward strand.
TACACGGCCCCCTCCAGTTCTGACCTTCTGTGATTCTGAGGTCTTCCCACGACCCCCAGAGCGCCTCATTCTGTCATATTCCCCCTGCCACGGGTAGTTACTTTGTTTCAAGGTCTTTGCTACCCACAGGGTAGCAATGTGGCATCTGTGTGACTCACTTCCCTTCCGTAACTTAGTGCGGGAGGGCACCTGGGAGATAGAGCATGACATCCTGCCACAAGCTCTAAAGAGCCAGCCTGGCAGTGCCAAGCTGGGCCTCAGGACAGGCTGGTGACCCCACCACCTCCGCCCTTCCTCCCTCCTTCCTTGGATTTTCCCTTTCATGCCTTCTTTGCTCACATCTCCCCCTTAGTCTGGGGGCTCAGGCTTTCCTTCAGAGGGCCCCCCAGGGGGATCATCTCTGTTCTGTCCCTTCCAGGCCATGGGCAGGCCCCTTCCCCTCTCTGGATCTCACATCGGGGGTGGCTTTAAGCATCTTTCCAGCTCAGAGCGGCCAGTCCTGGAACACCCAGACACACACTTCAGGGGGTCGCGCTGACCCTCCCCTCCTAAGCCTTCCGTGCTTCCGTGTTCACGAACGGCCCCATCCCACCCAGTCAGAGGGAAAAATCAGGGAGGGCTTTCGGGGGTCAGCCACGGCCTACCCAAGGGGCCCTGTTCGGCTCGAGCCCAAGTGAACCAGGGCCAGGTAAGGTGGGGGGTGGGGGCGCCAGGTGCACGCTCCCCAGGTAGATACTCGGTACTCACGAGCCCAGCGCGTGGCCAAGGGAGGAAGCCAGTAGAGTGAAAGGCGTGCTAGCCGGCAATGCGCATGCGCAGGACGGGCGGGGCCTTACGGGAGTGGGTGGAATCTTAGCTTGAGTAAGCGTGTCCCGGGGGCGAGGCCCCGAGTGCCGGGGGCGGAGCTGGGCCCGTGCGCGTGCGCCAGCCACGGCGGAGCTGGGGCATAATAAGGCGGGGCCTGAGGGGCAGGGCGGGGTCTGCGCTGGCGCGCGTGCTCGGGGCGGGGCGACTCGGGGCGGGGCCTTTGGGGCTGGGTGGGGGTTTGCACCCTGCGCCTGCGTATGAGAGGTCCTTGGGCGGGTACGGGGAGGGGCCTGCGGATCTGGGGGCGGAGCTCCCGGGCCCGGCGCCGGTTGGGAGGGAGGCAGGCAGCCGAGAAAGCGCCGCGGTTGGAGAGCCTGCGGGAGGCGGTGCTCGCGCCCGCGTCCGTGCCCGCGCCCCGTCCCGGGGGCTGCAGGTCCGCGGGACCGGGAGGAGAAGAAGAAGAAGGAGGAGGAGGACGAGGAGGAGGAGGAGGAGGGAGAGGAGCCAGGCGCCCCGAGCGCCTCCGCCCGCCCGCCCGTGGGCCGGCCCGCACCCCGGCGCGGCCATGGTGGGGGGGCCCGTGGGCCCGGGGCTGTTTCTGCCTCCGCCGCTGCGGGCCGGGCTCGGGGCCGGGCTCGGGGCCGGGGTCGGGGGGCCGCTTGCCCAGCAGCCGACTCTGCTGCCATGAAGCGCCTTCGTGCCCGGGACAAGCCCGCGGCCCCCGGGCCGGCCCGCGCCGAGGGGGGGACCCCCAGGGCGCCCGGGGGCAAGGCCCCCCCTGAACCGCGAGCCGCCGGCTCGGACCCCGTAGCCCCCGCGCCTCAGGAGCAGGTAGGACTGAGGCCCGGCCGGGTCAGGCCAGGAGGCGGGGTGGGGGTTGGGGGAGCAGAGTCAGGGACTGGGGGAGGCAGGGGGAGAGGGCCTGCGGTGCCGGGGAGAAGGGGGGGAGGGGCTGGGGCAGTCAGGGACAGGGGGCAGGGGCTGGAGGGTGCAGGGGAGAGGGCATGAGGTTGGGGGGCAAGGGATTGGGGAGACAGGGAGAATGGAGCAGGGAAGGGTGACGGATGGGTGACTCTAGAGGGGAAGGGGGGCTGGGGCCTAGGGGATGAGGAAATAAATGCAGCTTGGTGCCCTCCTGGCGGCGGGAATGACATTGATAAGCTGGGCTGCGCTGGGGGTGGGTGCTGGAGCCCAGATGATGGGGGAGCAAGTTTGGTGTTGGGCGTGAATGAGCCCAGGTGAGTTTGGAGAGAGCTGTGGAGCTTTGGAGAGACCTGCTTCACACTGAGTTGGGTGGGACACAGGGGCTCTGAATAAATTTTCCTTTCTTCGAGGCAGACCCCAAACCAACTGCCAGGCCTCCCCACATTGCCCCTTTGGGTTCTCCTCTCAGGTCAGTAGTTGCTATGGAAGAGCTTCCAAGCTCCACAGCCCTCTGCAGCAGCATTGACCCCAAATGGTGCAGTGCCCATTATAAAGGCCATTCTCAAGGAGACCTGCACAGGCCCCTTTCTTACCTTCAGAAAGCTTATAGTCTATGAGCATGACACATACCATACAATACACATATTACCCTCACTTATAAATGAACCATAAAGTGTTGAGGTCTGGTATCCATGGGACTCTGGGGCATTAAGGCTGACAGGGGAGTTTGAATTCTGTGAGGTGGTAGAAAGAGGAAAGAAGGATATCTTAGAGGTGGAAGGGACTGCAGCCACCCCTGCCAGAATCATCCAACTGGTTTTCCTGGACAACAGACTGAATATTTCTGCTGCCTCGCTAGGCTACTTCCCATGGTTGGCCAGCTCAGCCACATTGTTAAGAGATGGTCCCTTCTGAGCTGAGCTTTCCTTCTCTGAGGACTGCCCATTGCTCCTAGTTAGTCAGTATTTATTAAGGGCCTGCTATGTGCTAGGTACCCTGCTAAGAGATAGGGAGATAAAAATAAGGCCTTCCCCCTGCTCCTTTTCCCCCAGGGCAATTCTCCAGGTATGTGAGATCTCTGGATGCCCTTCTTTGATGCCATTATCATTCAGTACCCTCCTCAGTTATGGCACCTCAGCAAGGTAGAGATTAGCAGGAGCCCCTTGGCTTTCTCCTTCTGAATGTTAGGGTTCTATTCATCTTTGAGAAGTGGCCAAGCCCTTTCCCCTGTTAGTGGTTTAGGATCTGTGGAGCTGGAAGGAACCTTTAGAGACCATCAAGTCCCAGCTTCATTTTACCGATTAAGAAACTGAACCCCAGAGAGGTCACATCAGTATCTGGGATTTGAGCCCAGGGTCTCTGACTCCACTGATAGCATTTTCTTCCCTGGTTTTCTCCCAGTTGTGACAAGGAAAAGACTTTGCAAATCTCCCTTTTTTGGTCCTGTGGCTTCATCTAAAAGTAAGGAGCTCCTGGGGAGGGCTTATCTTTAACTTTCCCTCTCAGTAGACCTTCAGAGCTCCTGGAGCCCATCTATGGTAATGGCTGGCCTTAGCTAAAGTGCTACTTCAGTGTCAATGATGATTACTTATGGGAATGGGCAGAATCTTGACACATCTTGTAATCATGACTATCCTTGGCTCAGAGGTGATATGTCCTTTCCTACAACCCAGCCCTGGACTGTTATCACCATATAGAATGGAAGCTGCTTGAAGGGCAGCTCTTGGGTCTCTGTAGTGCTTTGAAGTCCTGTGATACTTGACTCTGGGTTCAGTATCTTTCTTGGTAACTCACTATTGTGCTTCTGTCAGAGCAGGAAGAGACCTCAAAGGTCATTTAGTCCAACCTTCTGGAGCCCAGGGAGGGAGAGGAAGGGTCTTGGCCAGAGTCATGAAGATGACCAAGGTGCCCATTCCAAAGCCAGTGGCTGCTCCCTGGTCCTGCATCTCTTTTGCTGACAAAGTAGTTTGGATGTTAGAGTGGGGGTGGACTGGGACTAAGGGTTCTTGGGAAAAGATGGAAGGAGGGGAGGTTAAGGTCTGGCCTGAGTCACACTTCTTGTGGAGGTTAAGGTCAGGCTTTCAGCAGCTCCCATGGATGGTGGAGGCCGTGTTGATGGCATTCAATACTGGTCCTGGCTGTTTCTCTGACCAGATCTTCTCAGGGTTTCTCAGCTCCAGGCTTTTCCCCTGATTGTCCCCCGGATCTGCAATGCTGTCTCTTACCTCTGCTTCCTGACTTCCACGATTGTGTTCAAGTCTCAGCTAACATCCTATCTTCTAAGGAAGCCTCTTAATACTAGTTCCTCTCCTTTCTTAATTAATTAAGAAGCCTGTATATGGCTTTTTTGTACATAATTGTTTAAATGTTGTCTCCCCTGTTAGATTGCGAGCTCCTGAAGGGCAGGAACTGTCTTTTGTCCCTTTTTGTATTTCCAGGGCTTCTCATAGTGCCTGGTACACAGTAGGTGCTTCATAAATGTTTATTGACTGACAGGGTGGTTCTCTTGGGCTCCTGCTGAGCCCAGTGCTGCTCTGGGTATTGTGGGGGATCCTTCGCCGTGGAGTCTCCACACACGAAACCTGCCCAGTGACTGATCTCAAGGGGAGGAAACCACTAGGGCCCAGTCACCCTTCATCATTCTCTCTCCCTTTCTCTCACGAAGTCAGTTGCTGAGTTTGCTGATTCTGTGGCCACAGCATCCCTGTGCCATAGGGTCTCTTGGATATGTCCTTTTCTATCACCCAAGGAAGCCACAAACCCAGTTCAGGCCTTTGTCATCACTGGCCTAGACTATCGGAATAGCTTTTTGGACCTGCAGCATGTCTCTTTCTTATCCAATTAGCTGCCAAAGCCCAGGTCTGACCGTGCCATTATTCAGCTCTGAAACCTTCAGTGACTCCTTTTTACTTCTAGGATATTATAACAAAACTCCTCTCTCTTTCACTTCCTTTTCACACTTATTTCCTGTTCCTTCCCTTTCTGTATCCCCCATGCCACTCAGACTGGCCTGCTCGCTGTTCCCTGACCCTGGTGTTTGATCTTCCATCTGCCACGGGCTGTTCCTTAAAGGGACAGGTAAATATCACCTATGATTGAGCTTGCTCTCATATATGTGGAAGTGGTGGATGCACCGTCACTGTTGGAAGTGTTTTTAGATTTTTAAGGTCCTGGTAGAATCACAGAGTTGGAAGGGACCCTTTAATCCAGGAATTCTTAACCTTTTTAGGATGTGTGATGTACTCTACCACCTCCCCCCAAGCCTTTGGACCCCTTCACGGACTGAAGTTTTTAAGTACATTAAGTAAAACATATAAGATTATAAGGAAAGTCAATTATATTGAAATACAGTTATTGAATTAGACAGACAACATTCATGGACCCTCTGAGGTCTCTCCATGGACCCAGGTTCAGAATTCTTGATTGGGTTTCTCAGAATCAGTCTTGCTGACCCAGGGGAGTCAGGCCACCCTGGCCCCCTGCTGTGCAAACAATCCCTGTAGATGTCTCAGGGTGAGGGGATGAGTGGCTGTGAATGGGGCTGGTTGCGGCAGAATGAGCTGCAGCCCAAGTACTTGGCACACATGGGCCTCTTCGTCTACACACAGAAGCCCTGATTTATAGTCTTTTGCATCCTCCAAGCCCTGGGAGGGTCCGAGGGTGCCATCCATCCCTGAAAGCAGTGCCCACTGTAACATCCCTGACAGATGATCTGGCTTCTGCTTTGAAGACCTCCAAGGAGAGCAAATCCTGACTGTAAGAATGTTTCTCTTTGTATCAAGCCCAGATTAGCCTCTCTGCAGCTGCCCTTTGGGACTCTTGGAGCCACTCAGAGCATGTCTTAGCCCTCCTCCCAAAGGGAGCCCTGCAGACACTTGCACATGGGTCATTCCAGCTCACCCAGGGAAATGGTGGAACATCTAGGCCCAGTGCTCCAGGTCAGGATGATGTGGGGTATTGGGAGCTCTAGGCAGCTGTGGCGTTAAGAAGTGAGTCTCCTTTATTTAGTTACTTAAAGAAAAGGGACCAAGGCAGTTAACTAATTTAGGAACCATTTTTAATTCCATGAATGATGGTTTTATTGACCTCATTCTTGAATACTCTTTCTCTTTGAATGGTTCAGTAAAATGAAACAATTAGGTTGAATTGATTCAGTTCAACAAGGTTCTATTGGGTGCCTCCTGTGTGCCTAGCACTGTGCTAGTGTTTGAAGATACAAAGAAAGAAGCTGTCTCTGTTCTCTAGCAGCTTGTACTCTATTGAAGGAAACCCCATGTATGCTACTAGATCCCTGTGCCTCCTCCTCGAAGCTCTGTCTTTCTGAATTCAGTTTCAGCATTTGGAGCTTCCCTGTCGCCCTGTAGTGTCCTACTGAGCTTGTCACTAGAACCCCCAGTTCATTCTCCTACTAACTTGTCTTTAACCACCTATCTCTCCCCAGTTCTGCGCTTGGGGACCTGATTTCTTTGCAAGACTTTACAAGATCCTTTCTAGATTCAGTCCAAACACTCTAGGGCACCATTGTGTTTTTGGATCCAGCTTGTCATCAAGTGTTCTCTCAGCCTTCTGTCTTCTGCAGATTGGATGAGCCTGCTATCTATTCCTTTTGCCTAGTCATTGATAAAAATGTTAAGCAGCCCTAGTCTAAGCCCAGATCCCTGGGGCACTCTAGAGATCTCTTTCAGGGTAGGTATCCAGCCTTTAATGACTTTTTTGGACCTGACTGTTTTACCTGCTTAGAATCTATCTAATGGAATTTTTGTCAGGTCACATCTTGACATTTGTCCTTGAGAACAGTATAAAGACTTTCATGAGATGCTTTGCTAAAATCAAGGTGTATTGTATGTATTAGTATTTCTTTCATTAACTCTGTTAGAAAAAGAAATGCAGTTTGTTGAACATTACCTTTTCTGGAGGAAGACAGGCTGGCTCTTTGGGATGCCGACTTCCTTTTCTAGATATTCCCTAATGTGCCTTTCACTATTGTATTCTACAACTTGGCCTGGCATCGAAGCTGAGAGATCACTGCTCCCCGAAGTGGGGACTGCGATTGTGCCTCGAGGTTGGCTCAATCCCTGCATTTTTGGAGTGGCCTTGTGGATGGGAAACAGGCCTGTTATTGTGCCAGTAGCACTTGGATGACCTGGTGCTCCATTGCTAGGAGAGTGACCCCCACCAGTGCAGCTGAGGTTGGGGATTGTTTGGAACGGCGCAGCTCATGGAGCTTGTCTGGAGGACAGGATGTTGTCTTTTGGAGTCTCATTCATCATCTTCATGGAGTTGACTGCTGTCTGCAGTTTTCATTGTTTTTCTTCCCCCTTTTGAAAACAAAGAATCTTTAATTTGGAGTTACCTACAGAAGAAACAGTGTGTTTACCACAGTTTTTTCATTTGGCAGAGGAATTTTTGACCTTACTGGGTTTTGACTTCCTGTCTCCATGACATACAGGGTGTTGGAAAGAAAAAATGATTCTTATGTGTTCTAACATTTGTAGATGTCTCTAGCTTGGAGAGGCAGCATGGGGTGATGGAGAGAGAGCTGGTTTTGGAGTCAGGAAGACCTGGCTTATAGCCCCATTCTGACACTGGGCTGCCTGCGTGACCCTAGGCAAGGGCCCATGACCTCTCAGTGCTTCAGGAAGCTGTCCCAGAGTCTGTGGACAGAAGAGCTGCTATTCCCGCCCAAAAAGGAAGGAAGGAAGGCAGGAAAGTGAGGAGTATTTATTAAGCACCTCCTGCGTGCCAGCTGCTCTGCTAAGTGCTTTACAAATATCTCATTTTGGCTCCATAGGTGCTATTATGATCACCCCTATTTTACATGAGAAGAAACTGAGGCAGAGATGAAGTGACTTGCCCACCATCTCATGGTTAGGATGTATCAGGCAAGATTTGAACCCAGGTTTTCCCTACTTCAGGTCCAATATTCTTCTGTTCATTATGCCACCTAGCTCCTACTCACTTGTAAAGTCACAGGTCCATGTCAGTACGGTGTGTGCAAAGGAACTGGGCTGGTGGACATTCTGGTGGCCTTTTGAAGCTATTACTTGTTTCGATGGAATCCGCAGGATATGGATGGAAACCATGTCCTTTGCCAGATTGTGGAAAGAACTGAGAATGTTTAGTTTGGAGAAGAGAAGGCTCAGGAACAGGAGAGCTGGGGCTGTGTCTGAAGGGCCAGCCTGAGGAGCGGGGAGAGATTTGTTTTGTGTGGGAGATACTGCATCGTTGTGTGCAAACTACAGCGCAGATTGGAATTCTTAATTAGGAAGGAATGTCTAGTCATTTCAACAAACATTCATTTTATTTTATTTTTTTCAAAAAATTAAAAACTGCTCCTTCTACCCTCATTCCCCCAAGCAAATATTACAAAAAAAAAAAAAGAGAAACTAAGCCCTCAGCACATAACTGCACAGTCCTGCCAAACATTCCCATATTGGCTACATCTGAAAATATCTTTCTCTCTAACTTTAAAGTTCCAGGGTTTCATCTTTATTCTTTTTGTGTTATAATTTATCATTGTATTGATCAGAGCTGTAAAGCCTTTGAAAGTTGTTTATCCCTAATGTTGCTTGTTCTCATCAGGGACATCTCCACATCAGGGAGGTGGTGACTTGGCAAGTGAATTGGATTTAAATGAGACAGGGCGGTGTAAAGTCACCAGCCTCACTTTCTCTTCCACAGCCATCTGAGTCTGGTGGCAAGATACAGATCGGGACGACTGGAGATGGCCCTGGGTGCAGTGGGGAGACCTTGGCCTTTTCAAGCTAAAGTTTTTAGCTGGTCTCAGTTTGACTGAGGCCACATCTATTCAGTGATTAGGCTGGGTAAGAAAAGAGGCAGAGATGGCCTCTATTACCTAGTGAAAAAAATAATCCATCTGGGAGCTGAAGACCCTCAGGGTTTCTGGCCAAAACAGAAACAGTTGTTATTTGCATTCACTCTGAGCCAGTCAGGACCCAAACAATCCAAGTGAGGCTTGGGCTGGGACCTATTGTTGGCCAACCAATGAAAACCAGAGTGACTTGGGGTTTAAGGCAAGGTCCTTTAGGAAAAAGATATTTTGCAAGGTTTCAGTGATCAAAATTTACATTCCTTTGGGCAGAGTGCCCGCAGGTAAGGGTATGATACTCTATTTGGACTGAAGGAAGGAAGAAAAGAAAAGAGGGAGAGAGGGGGAAAGGAAGAGGGAGTTGTATTATCTAACTGGCCACTTCCACTTGGGTCCCCTGTAGGGCAGCTCCTACACACTCAGAGGGGTGATTGTTTGTCCTAGGTTCTCCAAGAGGACCAGGTGATGTTATGACATGCAAATGAATCCCTATAATGTGCATACAGGTCTCCCCAGTTTCCTCTGACACTGTTCATTTTATCATTTATTATTGTTCAGTAATATTCCATTACATCTATATACCATAATTTGCTTAGCCATTTCTCAGAAGGAAGACACTCCGGTAGTTTCTAATTTTTTGGCTGCTGTGAGAAATTCCTTTAAGTATTTTGCACATATGGATCCAAAACATTATTTTAAAAATAATTATTAATTACGTTAATGAACAATCATTTCTCTCTCACTTCCCACAATTAAAAAAAAGAAAAACCGAACATTTGTAAAAAAAATATGCTAATGCCATGATATTCTATTAAATTAATAGTTTAATTAATTAAATTAATGGTTAAATTAATGTTTTGTTCAGCCGTTCCTTGATTAACAGGTACCCACTTTGTTTCCAGATTTTTGCTTCCCCAGAAGTGCTGCTATGAATAGTTTGGTGTAAATGGATTCATTTTTCTATATTTGACTTTCTTGGGGTATGAGATCACTTGCAGCAAAGACATGTTAACAACATAGTCACTTCTTTTCCCCAATTCCAGATGGTTTTCGAAAACATTTGGGCCCATTCACACTCCCACCAACATTGCATTCTCATGTCTGTCATTCTATAGCTCCGGCAACATTACTTACCTCAGTGTTTTTGACCTTTCTCTTTTACTGCCTTTGCAGCTTTGAGTGGCCAACCCCAGGATTGTTTTAATTTGCATTTTTTATGAGTAGTGATTTGATTATATATATGTGTGTTTGATTCATAGTGAATCTGCCCTCTCTTCATGTGGCTGTTGATAGTAGGCAGTTCTCTTCAAAGGTCTTTATGTCCTTTGACCACTTGTCGGGGAGTGATTTGGGATCATCCATTCATTTCGGTTTCCTGTATATCTTGGATATCAGTCAGAGATACTTGGTATAAAATTTTTGCTTTCTCAGTGATTTCTCTTTATATTCGAACTGCATTGATTTGGTTTATATACCAGCTTTGTGATTTTATGCAATCAAAACTGATCTTTTTTCCCCTTTATTGTCCCTCTATATCTTGATTGGTTCCAGGGGTGGGGAACCTGGGGCCTCTAGGCTACATGTGGCCCTCTAGATCCTTGGGTGTGGCTTTTTGACTGAGCCTAAGTTGTACAGAACAGATCCTTTTATGAAGGGGATTTATTCTGTGAAGTTTGGATTTAGTCAAAGGGCTGCACTTGAGGACCTAGAAGGCCACATGTGGCTTGGAGGCTGCAGGTTCTCCACCCCTGGTTTAGACTCTTACCCTAACCATGGTTGTGAAAGGCACCATTCCATTCTTATTGGTTTTTATTTTTATTTTTTTTTGTTTTAAATCTTTTTTTTAATTTTAAAATATTATATTTGTTTTCAGTTTTCTACAATCACTTTCATATATCTTAGATTTTTATCCCCCTCCCTCTCCTTCCCCCCTCCTTCCCCGAGACAGTGTGCAATCTTATGTAGGTTCTACAGATACATTCTTCTAAAAAATTATTTTTAAACATTTATTTATTTATTTTTAGTTTTCAGCACTCATTTCCACAAGATTTTGAGTTCCAAATTTTCTCCCCATCTCTCCCCTCCCTTCACCCCAAGACACCATGCATTCTGATAACCCCCTCCCCCTAATCTGCCCTCCCTTCTATCACACCCCTCCCTTCCCTTATCCCCATCTCCTCTATTATCTTGTAGGGCAAGATAGATTTCTGTACCCCATTACCTGTATTTCTTATTTCCCAGTTGCATGAAAACAATTTTTAACATTTGTTTTTAAAACTTTGAGTTCCAACTTCTCACCCTTCTTCCCTCCCCACCTATCCCCACTGAGAAGGCAGGCAATACAATTTAGGTTATACATATGTAGTTATGCAAAAGACTTCCATAAAAGTCATGTTGTGAAAGACTCACTGTATTTCCCTCCATCTTATCCTGCCCCCCATTTATTCTGTTCTCTCTTTTGATCTTGTCCCTCCCTTCTATCATCCCCCCACCCCACTTGTCCCCTTCTCCCCTACTTTCCTGTAGTGTAAGATAGATTTTCCTACCAAAATGAGTGTACATTATTCCCTCCTTAAGCCAAATGTGATGAGAGTAAGCTTCACTTTTCCGTCTCACTTCCCCCCTTTTCCTCTCCGCTGAAAAAACTTTTTCTTGCCTCTTTTATGAAAGATGATATTGACCTGGAACTGGTTCCCAACCAGTTGTAGCTTTTCTTGTCCCAGTCCATGAAATCTGGACTCCTGAGACAGACATTGAAGGTTTTGCTTCTGGTTGCCCTGTCCAGCCACATTTTCTCCTCCCCATTCCTACAGGTGCACTGTTCCATGGAGCCTGGCAGCTTTGCACCAGGCTGCCTACACACAGGAGTACCTGGCCAGCCACAGGGCATCCCCCTTTGACTGGACCCTGCAAGACCTTCTCTTCTTTAAAAAACATTTTTTTTAGCATTTATTTTCTCCCCTCTACTCCCCAAGGTGAAAAAACCAAACCAGATCCTTCTAATAGATATACAGAGTCAAGCAAAATAGTTTCTTGCATTAGCCTTGTCTGAACCTAGATCTGTCATTCTGTGCCTTGGGTCCATCAGAAGTGGGGAGCATTATTCCTCCTCAAGAGTCCTTTGGCGTCATGGTCAGTCCTCGTGTGCTCATCAGAGCCTTTACAGCGTTGTTATTGTTGTATAAATTGTCTCCTGGCTCTGCTCATTTTATTCCACACTATTTCGTATAAGTCTTTCTAGGTTTCTTGGAAACAGTCCTTTTCGGCATTTCTTCTTAATATCCCATTTCATTTATCAAGTCAAATCAATAAATACTCATCATATAGTGTGGCTGTTACTGTGTACAATGTTCTGGTTCTGCTCACTTCACTCAGCAACCAGTTCATGTAAGTCTGTCCAGGTTTTTCTGAAATCTGCCTGCTCGTCATTTCTTATAGCACAATAGTGTTCCATTGTATTCATATACCACACCTCGTTCAGTCATTCCCCAGTTGATGGGCATCTCCTCAGTTTCTAATTCTTTGCCACCACAAAAAGAATTGCTATAAATATTTTTTCATGTGGACCCTTTTCCCTTTTTTATGATCTCCTTAGGATGCAGACCTAGTAGCAGTATTGCTGGATCAGAGTGTATACAAAGTTTTATAGTCCTTTGAGCATAGTTCCAAATTGCTCTCCAGAATGGTTGGATCAGTTCACAACTCCACTAACAATGCATTAGTGTTCCAATTTTCCCACATCTTCTCCAACATTTATAATTTTCCTGTTTTGTCCTGTTAGCCAATCTGATAGGTGTGATATGGTACCTCAGAGTTGTTTTAATTTGCATTTATTTTATCAAATAGTGATTGAGAACATTTTTTCATATAGCTATAGATAGCTTTAATTTCTTCATCTGAAAATTGCCTATTCATATCCTATGACCAATTGAGGAATGGCTTGTATTTTTATAAATTTGATTCAGTTCTCTACATGTATGAGAAAGAAGGCCTTTATCAGAGACACTGGCTGTAAAAATTGTTTCCTAGCTTTCTGTTTCCCTTCTAATCTTATTAAATAGCACCCACTGTGTGCCAGGTGCACTGTGCTAGGCTCTAGAGACCCTAAGCAAGGCATCTTCCCTCCTCCTTTCCCCCCTCCCCCCAGTTCCTCCTCTCAAGGAGATCAGTTTAATAGGGGAGATAACATGCAGACAACTGTCTACAAATAAGGTAAATACAGAGTAGATAGGATGGCTCTTGAAGTAGTCTGGGCTAATGTGAGAAGGGCCTGCACCAAAGGGGTAGTATTTTTTGTTTGCCCTTCCTTCTTGAAGAGGATGGTGACTTTCGGAAGGTGATGCCATGACTTGCAAGTGAGTCGGATATAAGTGAGGGAGGGCTATGCAAAGTCACCAGCCTCACTCTTACCTCTGGACCCATTGGGGTCCAGTGGCAAGATATACATCAGGATGATGGGAATATTAGAGGCATGAAGGAGGCATATATGACATGTTATTAAATAGAATCGATAGGACTTTGTTGGGGGAATGAGAGTGTGAGGAGCTACATATGACACTTAGGTTGTGAACCTTGGTGATAGGGAGGTGATGCACTCAGTAGTTTGAAAAGGGGGGGTGGTTTGGGGGAAAGACAGTTCAATTTTGGACATGAGACATTTAATATTCTATTGGACACTTGAGATGTCTAATAAATAGTTGGTGTTGCAAAACTGGAGGTTAGAGAGAAGTTTGGGCTGGTTAAGTAGATTTGAGAATCATTAGCATAGAGAGAATAAATTAATCTGGGAATTGATGAGATTACCAAGTGGTATTGTATAGAGCAGTGATGTCAAACTCAAATAGAAACTGATCTCTTGTGGGCTGCATATTGATTTAGAAAAACAAATTATATTATAACTATGTCATTCTATTTTTATTTATTTTGTTAAACATTTCCCAATTACATTTGAATATGGTTGTCTGTACTCTACCCTCTAGTTTCACATCTCTGGCATAGAGGGAGAAGAGAAGAGGATCTAGAGTGGATGTCTTGGGGGACACCCCTTAGTTAGTTAACCGTGGTTAGTGTGACCTGCATGAAGATCCAGCAAAGGAGACCAAGGAGTAGTCATACAGGAGGGAGAGGTATGAGAAAGTAGTGGCACAGGAGCCTAGAGGGAAGATATCAAGGAGGAGATGATAATTGATAGTGTTAAGGGCTGAAAAGAGGTCAAGAAGGATGAAGATTTTTTAGCCATTCCCCAATTGATGGACACCCCACCCCCCCTTAGTTCCTAATTCTTTGCCAGTATGAAAAGAACTGCTATAAATATTTTTGTATGTTTGTGTCCCTTTCCTCTTTCATTGATCTCTCTGGGTAGAGACTTAGTAGTAGCATTACTGTCAAATGGTAAGTCCAGTTTAATTACTTTGGAGACATAATTTCAAATTGCTTTCCAGAATGCCTAGACCAAGTCACACAGCTCCATCAACAGATCATCAGTGTGACTTTTCCCACAGCCCCTCCAGCATTTGTTATTTTCTTTTTTTGTCCTCTTTGCTAGGCTGATGGGTGCGAGGTAGAATGTCAAAGTTTGTTTTAATTTGATTTTTCTCATTATTTGTGATTTGGGGCAGTTTTCTTTCAGAGGTTTGGATTTCTTCCTTTGAAAACTGGCTGTTCATATCCTTTGACCATTTCAAAGTAGAGAATGGCTCTTATTCTTTAGTTTCCTTCCATGTCTTGGAAATGAGATTTTCATCATAAAAATTTTCTACCCTCCTGTTTGCCTTCTAATTTTAATTGCATTGATTTTGTTTGTGCAGAAATTTTTTAAAATAGTCAAAATTATCCATTTTATCTTTGATACTCTCTTATTCCTTGTTTGGTCATAAACTCTTTCTGTATCCACAGATCTAAAAGGTAATGATCCTTGATTCTCTTTTTATATCTAAGTCATGAATCTGTTTTGCACTTCTCTTGCTACATGATTTGAAAGGTTAGGTTTGTTTTTTGTCAGACTTCTGCTCCATTTGTGAGTCCTTGTCCCAATAGTTGGGGCTTGTATGTTTATTAAACACTAGTTTATTTGCTTTGATATATTATCTACCTCATTTGGTCCACTGATTGATCTTTGTATTTTTAGCCATTACCAAATCATTTTGATGATTATTGATTTGTGGTATAATTTGACATTCGTTACTGGTAGTCTCCTTTCCTTTCCTTTTCTCTTTTCTTCCCCATTATTTCCCTTGAGATGTCAAGAGCACGTGAGGAAAGTCTCAGCAAATGGAGTAGATCCTCCGTGGAGTATTTATGGGAGGGCATGGACAAGCATTTCCCAGTGTGAGGCAATTTGTCATCTGCAAGGCAGGACAAAAGACCCCGAATGGTGAGAGCATGGTGCCAGTGAAAGTATTGTTTATATACGTCACGTGCTTGCTGGGAGTTTTCTTAATGCTGGGGAAGATGACTTTAAGAAACAAAAAGTCAAAAGAATAAAAAAAAGAAAAAGAAAATATGTTTCATCTGACAAACAACAACTAACCTGAAAAGTAGATAGCAGATTATTGGTCCTCCTGAAAGTCATGATCAAAGAAAGAGCCTAAACTTCATATTTCATAAGAAATTATCAAGGAAAAATGCCTCAGTATCCTCGAATTAGAGGGTAAAGTAGAAAAGAAAAAAAATCCACCTTAGAGAGATCCCAAAATGAAAACTTCCAATAATATTATAGCCAAATTCCAGCCTTGCTAGGTTAAAGAGAAAAATACTTCAAATAGCCAGAAAGAAACAAGTAAACTATTGTGTAGCCACAGTCAGGATCCCACAAGATGTAGCAGTTTCCACGTTAAAGGAGTGGAGAGCTTGGAATATGATATCCTGGAAGGCAAAGGAAATAGAATTACAGCTAAAAATAACTGCCCCAGCAAAACTGAGTGATCGTAATCATTCAGGGAGAAAAAAATGAGTATTTCATAAAATAGAGGATTTTCAAACATTTCTCATGAAAAGACCAGAGCTGAATAAAATATTTGACATTTAAATGCAAGACTCAAGAGAATCATAAAATGGTAAACATGGAAGAATAACCATAAGGGTCTCAATAAAACTAAACTGTTTGCATTTCTCTGTAGGAAGATGAAAGAACTCCTAGGAACTTTCTTGGTATTAGGCAGTTAAAAGGAGTTTACATAGAGAGCATGGATGTGAGTCAGTTATACCACCTCCAAAAAAAAATGAAGGTTTGAGAAAGAAGGATACCCTGGGAGAAGGGAGCAAGGAGAGGAGGGAAAAACTTTCTCATATAAAGAGGTGTGCAAGAGAACTTCTGCAGTGGAGGGGAAAATGGGGTGGTGGTGGCAGGCAATGCTTGAACCTCACTCTTATCAGAATTGGTTCAAAGAGGGAAAAAGAATATGTATGAACATAACATACACATTCAGTTGTATATAGAAGTGTAACTTACCAAATAGGAAAATGGAAGAGGAGATAAGAGGAAGGGGAGGGGGAATGAAAAAAAGGACAAATTAAAGAATGTAGTGGTTAGAAGCAAAATAGACTTTTGAGGAAGGATAAGATAAAAAGAGAGAAGAAAATGGGGTGGAGGGAAAACACAGTGATCCTAACTGTGAATGTGAATGTGATGGACTCACTCATGAAATGGAAGCAGATAAAATGTAATAGAAACCAGAATCCAACAATATGTTGTTTTTTACGAGAGACACTCTTGAAACAGAAAGACTACTCGTGGAGTTAAAATAAGAGACTGGAGCAGAAACTAATCTGCTTCAGCTAAACTAAAAAAAAGGCTTGAGTAGCAGTCATGAGCTCAGACAAAGCAAAAGGAAAAATAGAGCTAATTAAAAGGAATAATAAGGGAAGCTTTGTTGTTTGTTGTTCAGTTGTTTTCAGTCATGTCTGATTCTTTGTGATCCCATTTAGGGTTTTCTTGGCAGAGATACTGGAGTGGTTTGTCATTTCTTTCTCTAGATCATTTTGCTATCAGGAAAACTATACTTTGCTAAAAGGTACCATAGACCAGTGCTTCTTAAACTGTGGGTTGTGACCCACGGTTTAGGATGTGTTTGAAGGGCTTGAGAGTGGAAAATGTTTAAGAAGCCCTGCCATAGACAATGAAATAATTTCAACATTTTTATGACAAGTTTCTCCGATAAAGGCCTCATTTCTCAAATATATACTGAGTCAGATTTATAAAAGAACCATTCCCCAATTGATAAATGATCAAAGGATATAGAGAGGCAGTTTTCAGGAGAAATCAAAGTTACAGTCATGAAAAAAAATACTCTAAATCACTACTGAATAGAGAAGTGCAAATTAAAATAATTCTGTGGTACCATCCCATATTTATCAGAAATGATAAATGCTAGAGGGGATGAGGGAAAAATAGATACATTAATGAATTGTTGATGGAGTAGTGGAGAACAATTTGGAACTTGGCTCAAAAGACTTTCAAATCGTTCATACCTTTCCACCTAACAATACTACTACTAGGTCTGGATCCCAGAACAATCAAAGAAAAGGAACAATACCTATATGCAAAAAAATATTTATAGCAGCTCTTTTTGTGGTGACAAAGAATTGGAAATTGAGGGAATACTCATCAATTGGGGAATGGCTGAATAAATTGTGTTATATGATTGTGCTGGACTACTATTGTGGTTTAAGAAATGACGAAGGTGGTGGTTTTAGAAAAACATGGCAACACTATATGAACTGATGCAAAGTAAAGTGAGAAGAACCGGGAGATCGTTGTGCACAGTAACAGCAATGTTGTAATGATGATCATCTATGAAAGACTTGACTACTCTGATCCATAAAGTGATCCAAGGTAACACCAAGGATTCATGATGAAAAAATGCTGTCCATCTACAGAGGCAACTCATGAATTTTGAGGGCAAATTGGAATATAATTTTCTCACCTTCTTTACTTTTCTTGCTTTTTTTTTTTGAAATATAACTGATATGGAATTGTGTTTTGTATGATTTCATATGTGTAATTGATGTCATTGATTGCCTTCTCAGTGGAAGGGAGAAGTGGGAAGGAGAGAGAGAATTTGGAATTCAAAGTTTAAAAAGTAAAGAATATTTAAAATAAATAATAAATTTCAAAAAAAATTTAAAAAAACACTGGAGAAGGGCAAAAGTCATCTTACTTTTTTTTTTTTTGACAGTGCCAGTTTTAAATAGATTTTATTCTAGAGGACAAGAACTGATAAAATGTAATGTTCACTTCTCTCTCTCTCTCTCTCTCCTCATTCAAGTACTCAGAATGCCCAAATTTACACAATAGTTGAAATGTTCTTTTTTAAGCTGCTACTGCCTTGGCTATAAATTGGAGTCCTTCACTTTTGGAAAGCATGTATGGAATGCTCTTTCTTCTCATGGGTGTAGTCTACTCTTTGATGTTGGGGCTGCTCCACCAGGCATGCTTCCTGGCACACCCCTTACACTGTGCTACAGGTTAGGAGTGATGAGGTTGCACACCTTCTCCAGGTCTTTGTGCTGTTGCTCAAATGTTTCCTTCTCAGCATTCTGGTTCATATCCAGCCAGTTGATTATTTCATTACATTTGTTGAGGATCTTTTGTTTGTCTTTATCACCAGTTTTGCCTTGGGAGTTTCTTATCCTTTAAGGTTACCTTTATGTTGAAAGCATAAGATTCAAAATAATTCTTGGCAAACACCTTTATCTCTCTGCTTCTCATCTTGAGCTTTGTATTTCTCAGCCTCCTGGATCATATGCTCACTGTCTTCTTTGCTCAGACAGTTGTCACTGGTGATGGTTCTCCTTGCCTGTGCTCTTATCCACACCAGAAACATTGAGGATGCCCCAAGGTGGGGGGGTTCCCTGTGAGCTCAAACGTGCCAAGCAGGTGGTTATCTTTTGTCACTACTCTCACCTTCATAAATCTGAATAAACATACCAGACTAGTTATCTGGTAAAAGTCTGTGTCTGCTTGCTGGGGATGGTGGTACTGTGTTTGATAAGAACTGTCAGAACTCCACTGGCAGTTTCAGTTCGAGGGAAAGAGGAATGACGTTCAACAGCAGCGAGGCCTGCAAATTCTCATTTGTCTCCAGACAGAATGGCAGCCTGGACAGTTTTTATCAGGATTGATGCTCTTGCTGAGCTCCTTACCACTTAATAAATCCTGCAGAAGTTTACAGATTTGGGGGATCCAAGTGGAACCACTACCAAGACGACGTCATGAGTCTGTGATTTATCTAGCTTGGTGTTTCTTAGGGCCTTTTTCACAAGGGAAAAGGCGGAGGTCAGCATTCAGCTGTTCAAAACAGGTCTGAGTGATAGAGTAGAGAAATCATTGCCTTTCTAAAGGGGCTCAATTTCAGTACTGGCTTGGGCATTGGAAGAGAGGATGTGCTTTGTATGTTCACAAGCGATGGATAGCCCTCTTGTTCTCACTGATGTTCTTGTGTTTTCATTTGAACTCAGCAATGAAGTGATGGACAATGCTGTTGTCAAAGTCCTTCCCAACCAAGTGGGTGTTCCCAGCTGTGGGCTTGACTTTAAATATGCCATCTTCAGTAATAAAAATGGAGTCATCGAAAGTCCCACCTCAGAAGTCAAAGAGCACCAACCTTTTTGTCCAAGCCATTAGCAATATCCACAGCAGTTGGCTCATTGATGATTCAGAACGCATTGAGCCCAGTGATGTTTCCAGAATCTTCGGTGGCCTAATGTTGGAGATTGTTGAAGTAGGCTGGTACTGTGATGACAGCATTTGTGAGGGTCTTCCCAAGGAAGCTCCAGCATTTCTTTCATCTTGGTCAAGACCATAGAAGACACTACTTCTGGATAGAAACTTCTGGTCTCTCTTTTGTACTCTACTTGAACCTTTGGCTGTTCATGATAGTGAAAGGCCAGTGGTTGATGTCTGACTTACAACTGCACCATAAAATTTGTGACCAGTCGGACATTTGGCATCAAAGACTGTTGGTGGGATTCACTGCAACTTGATTCTTTGCAGCATCACTGATCAATCATTCTGTGTCAGTGAAGGGGTGGTTCAGTTTCCTTGGTCATTAGCAATGATCTCCACACTCCCATGTTGTAAGATTTCTGAACAGAAATAGGTGGTGCCAAGATCAATGCTAGTCACTTTGACATGGTTGCTGGGGTGTGACCACTGTGATGCTGAGTAGGGTCACTTCACTTTTCAAAAAAAGGAGTGAGAGTAGTCTGTAGACTGCAGTCAGTGAGTTTGACTTGGATTCTTGGCAACCTTTTAGAAAAGGATGGTTGTTATTTAGTTGTGTCTGACTCTTCATCTGGGGTTTTCTTGGCAAAGAGAGTGGAGGGGTTTGCCATTTCCTTCTCCAGCTCATTTTCCAGATAAGGAAACTGAAGTAAACAGGGTGAAGTGACTTGCCCAGGGTCACACAGGTAGTCAGTGTTTGGGGCCAGATTTCATTTTCCTAAGAAGAATCTTCTTGCCTCCAGGCTCCCAGTGTTCTACATACTATGGCACCACCTAGAGGCCCCAAGAGGGTGGTTAGTGATCATAGAGAAACAAGAAAGTGTGATCACAAAGAAAGGGCTTCACCCAGAATAGGCCATAACAGTCTTACCTCATTTCTTTGGAAAGAATTGCTTAATTGGCCTGGGAGTAGATTTCTATAGACATAACTTACCCAAATTTAACTGGTTAGTGTTGAATTTATTTAATTTTCATCTCTTATTTTAAACCATTCATTAAAAAGCTTTGTCGTTGACTCCTTTTTTTTTTATGCCCAACCTTCCAGCCAATCCATTATTGAACCTTATAGGAAAGAAAAATTTTTGCTCAGAACTGATTGATTGTGTCTTTGACTGAGTGGTAGACCCCTCTTCCCCAACCTGTAATCTCCCGCCTTTCTCCCTAGTGAAGGAAGGTTCTCTGAGGCCCAGATTGGTCATTGCAGTTAATCTGAGTACTTAGCTGCCTTGTATGTGAGGTTATCATTAACACAATGTTTATCTAGATTTTTAGCATATTTTTCTGATCAAATATCCTGTTTTTGTTGAAGAAAAGATGGAGAAATACAGACTGGACAAAAGTCCAGTTAGGTTCCCTCGGAGCATGTGCCTAGGGCTGAATGACCAGAACTGGAGAGAGGAGTCATTTATCCCTCAATGTCCAGGTGGAAGAACACTCTCATGAGGAGGGTTCCAAGTTTCTCTGCGTAATTCTGTCTTTTGTAATGTTTTTGATCAGTAATTTGGATAGAGGCAGAGATGACATTGATTTTTTTTGTTTGACCCGTTTAAAACAAAATTTTTTGATGTCTCTTGCTTTGTGTCCCATTCATTTCAGATATGTTCCCTGACCCCACCTGAGGACTCTTTTCTTATAACAAAAGATTGTACTATTTGATGGTATGTACAGCGTTCCATACCCTTAGTTGCCTACCTCTTCAATGAAAGGAGGGAGATGCATTTTTTAAAAAAAGTTTTATTAGTGTCTCTTCTTTACATCTCCCAGATTTTATCCTTATATTCTTTTCCCTCCTAGGTAGCCACTTATTATAATAAAGAATTAGAGTAAAAATAAAAACTTAGCAAAAACATAAAATATTGTGGAAGAATAAGTTTATATACAGTATTCTATACCCAGAGGCTTCCCACCTCTGAAAAGTAACCGGGGGAGGTGTCTTTTCACGTCTCTTTGGTGCCAAGCTTGTTCTTTATACTTTGGAAGCATTTAGTTTCAGTTGTTTGATGGTTCTTTCCATTTACTTTGTTGCAGCCATTTTGTGTGTTGTTTTCCTGTTTGTGCTTACTACACTTTGCATCTGTTCGTATGGAAATCTTTCTAGAGTTCTCTGTGTTCATTATCTTTGTCATTTGTTACAACACAGTAAGATTTCGTTACATTCTTGTACCACCATTTGTTTAGTCCATCCCCAGTTGATGGGCATGGACTTTTTTCAGTTCTTTGCTACCAAAAAGTATTGCTAAAGCTATTTTGGTGTACATCAAACTTTTTTGTCAGTAGTTGGTTGTTGTCCTTTGTCTTCAAAGAGGACCAAAATGACATCACCATGATAAAGTGAAATGTCACTGTGTCCAACTGTGGCTGATCAGACCAATACGATCTCGGAATGCTCTACCACAGGTTGAGCACAGATAGTCCGTGTGAATATTTGGGGTGGATATCCCAGATTTGCGCATCCTGTGGTTACTTTGTGCTGTCTCAATTATGCTTTGCCCAAAGAGCACAGCATGCTATGCTGAGCGGTCCTGTGTCAGTGTCTGCTACGTTGCACAGTCAAATCCAGAGTTCTTGAGAGACACCTTGAGAGTGTCCTTGTATCGTTTCTTCTGGCCACCATGTGATTGCCTGCCCCATGCGAGTTCTCTATAAAATAGTCTTTTTGGCAAGCGTACATTTTGCATTCGAACAGCATGGCCAGCCCATTGGAGTTGGGCTCTCTGAAGCATAGTTTGAGTACTTGGCAGTTCAGCTTGAGCAAGGACTTTAGTGTCTGGTACCTTATCCTGCCAGGTGATCCTCACAATCTTCCTAAGCCAGTTCAAAGGAGGTTAGTAATCTCCTTGGGGTATATGTCAGCAGTGGGATCTCTGGGTCAAGAGATATTATGGGTGGTTTGGTCACTTTCTTTGCATAATTACAGACAACTTTCCTGGAAGGTTGTATTAATTGACTGTTCCCACCAACA
Source organism: Notamacropus eugenii (assembly GCF_028372415.1). Taxonomy (NCBI): domain Eukaryota; kingdom Metazoa; phylum Chordata; class Mammalia; order Diprotodontia; family Macropodidae; genus Notamacropus; species Notamacropus eugenii. The sequence continues at coordinate 506,936,494 of NC_092873.1, forward strand.
ATGCATTAGTCTGCCTGACCCTCCACCTCCTGTTTAGCCTTGACTATTTCCATCTTTTGTTCACTTTATCTATTTGTTGGGCAGGGAGAGAAATCCTAAAAACTTGATTTACGTTTTTCTTATTGTTCATGATTCTGAGTATTCTTTCATATGGCTCTTAATAGTTGGTCAACCTGTTTTGTTTCAGGATTTGTTGTCTGTGCTAGGCTGGGATGCAAACAAAGGCAAAAGATAGTTTCTGCTTTCAAAGAGTAGTCTAATGGAGGAGACCACAAAAACTCTGTACAAACAAGCTATTCACAGGATAAGTAGAAGATAATCAACAGAGGGAAGCTACTAGCATTAATGGGGACCAGGAAAAGCTTCTTGTGGAAGGAGGGGTTAAAACCCTCAAGGGGTTAAAAGGGTTAAAAGTCCCTCAAGTTGGGACTTGGAGAGAAGCCAGGAGTTGGGGAGAAAGATGAAATTTCAGGCACTGGGGACAGCCAATGCATTTATTCTCTTTTAGAATTGTTCATATTCTTGGATCACTTTTCTATTAGAGACTGGCTTTTGGTCATATTCTATATATATCTTGGCCATTAAGCCCTTATGAGAAATATTTGATACAAATATTTTTTTTCTCATTTTGACTGCTTTTCTCCTTATCATAGGAGCATAAATTTTGGTTCTGCAAAAGTTTTCCAAATCAAAATTGTTTTATCATTTATAATTGCTTCTGTCTTGTCATCTAAGAATATATCGCTTACCTATTGCTGTGAAAACTCTATAATCAGCTTAATCTTTTAATGATAATCTTTAATACTCAGTTCATGTATTCATTTTGAATTTATTGTGTGACTTGGTATAAGGTGTTGCTCTCAGGCTAGGTAGTTGAATGTAGTATATGTGCTTTGTCCAGGCCGCTCTATCTGCCCCTTAGGGTCCTAGGGAGTACTTGAGGAGAATATTTTCTGTCTTGTCCTGAGCTTCCACTAGCTTTGCTCCCTCTGTTATAAGGTGCCAGGCCCTAGCCCTTCAGTTCCATTTGATCACTTAATATCCATTGGCTTTTACAGAGGGATAGTTACTTCAGAACAAACATTCCTCAATATTTCCCAGAGCATACTCCCCCCTCTCCCACTTTGGCCTCTGGCGCTGTGCCCTTATAACTTAGCTCTCAGATCCTTCTTGGCATTGGCCTCACCAAATTTGTGTCCAGATGCAGAAAGATGGTCAGATGAGCCCTTGGTCTCAGGTGTTGTTCCTAAAGGTCAGTCCTTGCTCCCATGCCCCACTATATACAAAACCTGGCATGGGCACTTGCCAGGGTCTGACCCTTTAGATACTTACAAGGCTAGAGATTCCCCTTCTTCCACCTCAGTCAAACAGGCTGTTTCTTGGGGTCCCATAGGCTCCAAGCAGAGGAAGGCCTTAGCTACTTACTCTCTTACTGTCAGGAGCAAAGGAGGCCTGGCTGGGCTGAGATGCTCTTTGGAATGGCTCTGAGGCCAGAGGTCCCACTCTTCCTCCCAGGGTCAGCCCACTGTACTCAAGGTGCTCCATTACCTCCAGAGTGCTTCCCTTTTTATAGCATCAAGCTACTCTGGGAATTCATCTCTCCCAACCCAGTATTTGGAAAGCTTCTGTTAGTCAGGCACGCTGATGGGCTTTGCACATGTCCAGACCTCTACTGCACTAAGGTTCTCAGATACACTGGGTTATTGAGTTTCCTTTCTGATTCTTCCTCTTTTTCTGTACCAAGTGGTTTTGCTGCTTTCTAATACACCTGGCTATTGCTTCCCTTCATTCTTGTCTTTTTTTCATTATTGACATTCTAGCTCTCTTGTTCCCCCAAGTAAATATTGTTATTATTTTATCTCGTTCTGTAAAGAATCTCTTTGGTGGTTTGATTGGCAGAACATTAAAGGGAGGTCTGCTCATGCATTTCCTGTGACTCTGGATCCTAGGTCTGGAGCCGAAACACTTTTGCACATTTCACTTTCAAGTTTCACATTTTGCTAGGCTACAAAGGGAGATTTTGACAGCTCTGCCCAATGTTGGGCTTTTTCTTAGTGCTCTGGGCCATGGGCAGATGAAGAGGTATTGTTGATCTTACTTGGCAGCCCTGGTTTCCTAGCTATGTGGAAGGTGCCTAGCCAGGAGCTTTTAAAACAAAGGAATAGGACAGCTTCCTCACCACCCAACAGCTGTTGGAGTAGGGAGAAGATGTCGCTTTGCAGTGAGGGGCCAGGGTGGTATCTGGGGCCTGATGATACCTGCTAGTTCTGAGTCCTGTGGTGTACCATGTAGCTTCTAGGCCTCAGTTTCCCCCTCTTTAGTGTGGAAGCATCAGAACTTGCACTGATTGCAGCACAGGATTGTCAGGGGGACAGGGCTATTCATTAAATAACCAAAACAATCACCAAAGAGGATTTTCTGACCCTGTCCCAAGACCAGCTGCCTCCCTGGGCCCCAGTCTTTGTTGTTAAGGACAGGTGTTCTTCCTTGGATCTCTCCAAGTCCTGATCCATCTAGTGTAGCACATGCCCCACTGCAGGGTACCTATCTGCTTCAGTTCAATTCAGCAAGTGGTATTTAAATACCTACTGTGAGCCAGGTTTTGTGCTAGACTAGAGCGGTACAGTGACAAAAGTGAGTCACCTTCTGGCCCCAGGGCAGGGACTGGGACGTGGGCATGATCCATATTGATACTGATGCAGGACAGTAGGACTCTCATTCTTCCCAGCAGAGTGTGGCGCTAAGACCTCTGTGCTGCTGTTTCTCCAACAGGATGTGACAGCCAGAGGACCCAGCCCCTTATTCTTTCGGAAGCTCAGCAATCCTGACCTGTTCTCCTCAAGTGGAAAAGCCAAGCTTCATCGGCAGCTGAGTCAGGACGATGGCAAACTCCGGGGACGGGGGAGCCTGGCCACAGCCCTGTCTCTGTCAGGTGAGTCTTGTGGTTGGCACTAGAGTCCCCTGGTGAGTTTCCCTGAAGTACTTGTGTCATCTTTAAATCAACTGACTAGTCACAAAGCCTTTAATAAGCACCTATGTGCCAGGTCTGTGCTAATAAACGTTGGCAAAACAAAGAAGAAGCTCGCTGCTCCAGTGGGGAGATAGTCTCTCAGTAGCCAGCTGTGAACTAGTTAGTTTCGAGATAGCTGGAAGAAAATCTCAGAAGGCAGAGATGGCTGGGGGACTACCAGAGGGCTCCTGCAGAGAGAAACCTGGTGGGGAGAGCATGCTGGGCTGAGTCAGATAGTGACGGTGGCCAGCATTTCTGTCAAGGCTTGCAAACGGCTTTTATAAAGACTCATTTGATGCTCACAAATGAGGGAGAGAGGTGCTGTTGTTCCCATTCTACAGATAAGAAAACTGAGGCAGAGTGAGTTCTCCAGGGAAGTCAGCTAGCATCTCTGTGAGGTCACATTTGAATTTGGACCTTCTGACCCTGAGTCCAGTGCTCCTTCTCCTCTGCTGTCTGGCTGTCTCTGAATTTCAGCAGTCAGCTCTCATTAGCCTCAGGTGCAGGTGGGACAGACTGAGAGCACCTGGTACCTGGGACAGATGAGGAACCTTGGCTGAGTACAGCTTCTCTTGGGGAGGGGAGGGACCCTCGATCTTGCCTTTCTTGCTCGTTGTGTAGGGTCTAGGGGCGCTTTCTGACCAGGGAAGCCTGAGGACCTCACTTGGCATCCCAGCTGTTTTCCCAGCTAGGCATATGATCTTAGACTAGCAAGTCCCTTCACTCTACTTATTTGTCAGATAGGCTGGGACAGGGGGTAGGGGGGAGGTTTAAACCTTTCTGATTCTCCCCCATATTGGCTGGGGAAGTTGAGGCATTGCCAAAGGTGGATTTTCATTTGTTCTGGCCTCCTGAGGGATTCCATGGGGAGGGAGGGAAGGTGTGATCTTGTGGGCTGACCAGTTGGTTGTCAAAGTTGTTTCCAGATGTTTCTGTCAGTCAGTTAATCAGCACGCATTCATTCTGTACCTGCCATCTGCCAGGCACCGTGTTGGTCACTGGGGATACAGAGACTAAAAGGGGCAGTCTCTGAGTTCAGGGAGCTTATGTTCTCTTGGCAGGGAGCCTCTGCATATACACATCACTCCACAAGCATTACTTAAGTGCCTACTGTGTGCTAGGTATTATTCTAGGCAATGGAGACATGTACACAGAATAACTTTGTCCAAGAGAAACACCAGGTAACGACTGATGTTATGTTTGTTTGTGTCATTGCAACCACAGCTACCCATGGGCTCACACCAGCCTGACCCTGTCATGTTACAAATGGCTTGTGAAGCAGACAGGGCCAGTATAAACACCCCCATTTTAAAGATGAGGAAATGCCATATCAATGGCGTGACATTGATTATGGCCTAGGCCCAGGGATTGCCTTGGTGAGTGGCCCCTCCCCTGCTGCAGGGGGCAGCCCCCATGGCCAGTGGGTGTGTGGTCATACTGTGCAAAGCAAGTGCTGGACCGATGAGTCAGAGAGATGCTTCTGAAAGGCTCTGGCATAAAGGGGCCAGGCAACTTTGTGGTGCCCCCAGCAACCAGCATGCTTCCTGGCGTAAAGTGGGATTGTAAGAGATACTTGTGGGCCAAATGAGGCGCTCCCTTGGAAAAGAGAAAAGGGCTCCTAGGGAGGATCATTCCAAGGTTTCCTGACTGGCTAGAGAGGGCACCCCTGCTGATAGCTCAGGCCTCACTCAGAACTGGGTTGGCACACTGTTGGTGTGCCTGCTCCTGGGGACTGTAGAGGTCTTCGTTGGCCTGAGCTCAGGACAGCCCCATCCAGACCAGGACTCTGTGGTAGGAAGTTTACTGAGTCCTGTTCTCTGGGTTCCTGTGAGCCCGCAGCTCTCTGTCTAGCTTCCTGTCCCAGCCACATGCCTAATTTGGACCTTTTTCTTGAATGTGTTACTCATAGGCTCTTTGGGGCCATGCCTCCCCCCACCCCTCAGGCTTTGGGTTTTTTAAGGTAGGATCTGTCTCAGACCCTTTATCAGGCTGTAATGATTCTCCCCTTGTAGGCAAGCAGCTGCTGCCGTTGTCCAGTGGAGGGCAGAGTGGCTTGGGACAGTCAGCCTGGCAGTGCTCAGGGGAAGCCTCCAACCTTGTCCGCATGAGAAACCAGTCCTTGGGGCAGTCGGCCCCGTCACTGACAGCTGGCCTGGTGAGTGTGCCTGAGTTCTTCAGCATTGCCTTATGACTTTGGGTTTAATGATTTTTTTCCCCCTCTGTGGGGTGGTTGTGGGGAACGTAGGGAGCTAGGCTCTCCAGTCACCACAATTTTAAAGGAGTCCAGTCTCTGTGTGTGGTCACTCAGGGGTGAGGGGCCCAGAGATAGGCACTGAGCTCATTGAGAAAGACCCCTGTAAGCTCCATTTGGCCTTGGGCTCCTGCTTTTGGCAGCCCTCTGGGCCCAGGAGGCAGGACCTTGGGGCAGGGTGGGGTGGGAGTGAGCCGGGTCCTCTTCTCTTGCACTGGGCAGCATTGCAGAGTCTTATCATGCCCAGGCTCCCTTTTTAAAAAGCACCTACCTTCCAGGCTTTTGGGGATAGAATGAGCTATTTGTAAAATGCTTTGCAAACCTGAAAGCTCTCTCTAAATGCTAGTGATTAGCTGTAATTTCTCCACACCCTCCTTCTTTGACTCAGTACTCAGGGCCCAGGACAATCTCTGGGCTCCTGGTTTGGCAAAGTGGCTTCCCAGCCTCCCTAGGTAATCCCATGCCTTGCTCATCCCTGAACTGCCTGAAGGCTGCTGTATCTGCCTTCTCTGGCTTGCTCTGCCCGCTCAGCCTGATGTACTGTGGATCCTGACTGAATGCCTTGGACCCTGAACCACTGTGGCCTCTTCAGATCATATTGGGCTCTGGGATTCTGAGTCTGTGGGAGGCCACACTCACCTCAGGAAGAAGATGCTGGAGTAAAAAATCTCTTCAAGACTTTGGATAACCTGAGTCACCTTTCCCAGGGAAGGATTCTTCCAAGGGTATCTTCCCTGGACAGGGCTGGATGTGTGGAAGCCAGCCTTGTGCTTTGCTGAGGTTTTAATGTAGTTTTTACAATGATATGCCTTGTATCTTAATATTTTTAAAAAGGAAAAAGCTTCATCTTTGTGAGTGTCTCATTAGTTCCAGGTGTCAGAGATTTACCTGTTTTAGGAAAATCAGATATCAGGTGTGAAAACCCTGGCGCTGTGGGTGGGGGCTGCTCCTGACCTGCCCTTAGTCCTTAGTCAGCAGGCTTTGGTGCAGGGCCTCCTCTGCTGAGCTGCCCTCAAGGCGCTCATGTGCCAAAGAGCAACATAGAAATAACTGGCCCATACAAGACACGTGCAGAACAAATAGGGGATAGCACTCGGAGTGCTGGCTGTGGGGTGTGAGAATGGGTAAGGCCCAGAGCTGGGAAGTGGAGCCGCATGTCCAAGGAACCTTGGGGATGTCATTGTAGACCATCTTTTGGCGCATGGATTGGACTAGCTGCTACTCACATCCCTTCCAGCTCTCAAATTCTGTGACTCTGTGAGTAGCATGTGAGTGTGAAGGACTGCTACAAAGCCAGGGAGGGGTTGGGCTGAAGAGACTTGAACTGCCAGGCCAGGGAGTTGGCTTTATCTTGTGGCAAAGGGACTTCCTTGAGTTTGTGGAGTTGGTGAAAGGTGTTGGAGAAGGGCCCCAGGGCAGGGGAGGGCTCTTGTCCATAGCTCGTCACCAACATGCTGAGGACATCCCTTTAATAACAAATTCAAAGATTGCCAAGAATTGAACACAAGATTAGTGGCTGAAATGAAAAGTCTTTGCTTCTGTGGCATTTTCTAATAATCCTCCCAGGCATTCTGGAGGGCAGTGGTTCCAGTCATCCATTGGTTCTTTCAGGCCCTTAGCATCTCCAGGTCTTTTCCTGCCACAGAGCTAGGGAGTCCATCTGGGAGTTGAATCCAGGTGTCGCTGACTCCATGTCCTACTCTTTCCACATGCCCACTACTCTGCCTCTTCAGTGAGGCATGAAACACTCAGCTCACAGATTTCTAGCTCGCTCCTCAGGCAGCCCTTCTTCCTGGGGCTGCTGTCACAGCTAGGAAGCTTTTTCCCCCTTTGCCAGGTCCTGCCCCTTGGGGCCATGAAGAGCAGGATTGATCCTTGTCAAGCAGGACAACCTTTCACATACTCGAAGGCAACTCTCCTGGCCCACCTGAGTCTTCTCCACTCTGTTGATGTCCACATGGCTTGACCCCAAGGCCCTTTCTTTGGAAGTCATAGGGTACAGGCTGTGTGTTTGGGAGATTGACCTGGCGCCATGTGCAGGAGGGAGAGGAGTGGGAGCAGGAACAAAGCTTGATCTGCAGTGGGGAAGAGAGAGGGTGGATGTCCGGACAGCTGGGGGCTGGCCTGGCCGGCAAATAGCCTGCGCTTCGTAATTCCAGGGAGCTCTTTCCAGAGTGACTTTTGTCCTTTTCTCATGGTATGGTAGGTGCTTAGTAATAGTCTTTCTTTTAGCTGGTTTATAACAGAGCACTCAGGCAGCAGTAATGAATACTGGGGGAATTGTCCCCAGATTTTTCTAAGTGTGGAGTGCCAACATTTGGTCCTCTGGTAGTGAATGTGGGGTGGGTAGGGAGGTGCAGAGCTGGGGCTGGGGCCTCCTGCCAGACTTGACTCCAAACTGTGGAGTGCTTTCTGCTGGCCTCTAAGGGCACGTTTCCTAGCATGTAGCTGAACCAGTTTACCCAGCATTCCTGAGGTGTTTGTCCCCTCCTCCTCAGGGCCTGAGCTCCATACCAGGCCTGCGGAGATGGTCCATGGGGATGCTCTGAGTGGCCTTCTCTGTCGATGCTCAAGCCCCAGAGCATTTGTTAGGCTCCCTGAAACAAGCCGTCTGTCCTCAAGGAGCTTTTACTCTTTGGGTAAGTGAAGAGTATGGGTGAGGCTGAGTAAAGAGAGAGCCCTGGAGGGACCTGAGTGTGGGAGGTGTGCTCTCCTATCTTGTGAGAATGTAATGGGCTAACCTTTGATTCTGATAGTGTCCCTGCCTTTAGTACACTCTGGCATGTAGGAAGTTCTTAATAACGGCTTGTGGCCTTGCATCTTTATGTGATGCCTGTGTGGATGGTTGTTTGACCTGCTTATCCCCCTTAGCCTTTCCGCTGACCTTCAGTCTCACATCTCCAGCTGCATGTCCAGTAGATGTCATAAAAATGTCTAAAACAGGCTCATTAGCTTTCCCTCTCACCTTCCGTAGTACTATAGAGGGTACCACCCTCCTCCTAGTCCCTCAGGCTCACAACCAGGAATCATCCTGAACTCCTCATTATGTCTCACTGCTCCCCTCTCCAAGCTGTTGCCAGGGCCTGTAGATTTCACCTCTGCAACATCTCCTGAGTGCACCCCTACCCTGGTGTAGGCCTTCATCACCTCACCTCTCGATTATTGCAGTAGCTGTTGGGGTGGGGGTCTGCCTGCCTCAGTCTCCCCCCACTGCAAGTAATCCTCCATTTAGTCACCAAATGATTTCTTCAAAGCTTTGGTCTGATCATGTCAACCCCTTCTCTCATCTCCCCCACTCAGTAAACCCCAGGAGCTCACATTGCCTCTAGGATCAAACATAAACTTCTTTCACCTTCAGAGCCCTTCCTGACCTGACCCCTCCTCCCTTTCCAGTCTCCTTACATGCCAGGCCTAGAGGCCTGTGGGCTACCCGAGTCTTCTTACCTCAGCTTCCGAGGTCTTCGGTTGGCCAAACCGGATGCGCATATGAGAGAAAGGACGTTCCAGAGTCGAACAAGGGTTGAGCTTTATTTCAGGGTCTAGTTACAAGTGCAGGGGATTCTTCCTTAGGAGGGAGAGAGAGAGGGATCTCCCAAGGAGGCAAAGATCTTACAATAAGAGCTTAGGAATAAAAGTGTAAGTGGGGAGAGAGGGGGAGGGGGGAGAAAGAGAGAGGAAAGTGAGGAGCCTAGTAAGCTCACACGTGGTCCTTCGCCCAAAAGCTTTTCCGGCTTTCCTGAACCTACTTAAGCCCTCTGCCGCGTAGTTTACATGTCAATACCGAGCCTGTTAGGAGACAACAGGTGTGTCCAATCTGGGACAACCTTGAGAGCAGGGAGGCTCCACCCATCACGTATCTCCCGTGAAGAGGCGGAAATACCCGAGCTAGCTGAGCTAGCTCGGTCTGACCTTCTCGATTCCCTACTGTTTTTGGAGGGCCTCGTAGGAACTCTAAGATTTAGAAGTCCCACTTTTACCTGCCTGAGACCATCCACACGGAATTGAACTTCCAACCCTAGCACTTACACCTGGCTCTTTGACCTGGTAACACTGTCTTGTTTTCTGTGTACCTGTAATTTTTGTCTAATGCAGTATAAACTTTTTAAGGGCAGGTGCTGGTTTCCTTTCCTCTTTGTATCCTGAGTCCAAGCCCAGAGGCTGGTTCTCTCCACCCTGCCACCTTGAGAGCGTGCTTCTGCACCCTGCTGGTTGTCACTCACTGGGTCTGCTTCTCCATCCCCTCCTGTGTCTAGTTTTGGGCACAGCAACAAAATCCACATGACTGTTACTGAAGAGAGCGAAGAAGTGTGCCAGGCTGTTGGCCTTTATTTCCCCATCCCATCCCTGCCTGTCATTCCCCCCCAACCTCCCATCGGAGTGTAAGCTTCTTGGAAGCTGTAATTCCCTTTGCTTTTAATGTATGTATTCCCAGCATCCCGTTGGCACATAAACATTGAGTAAACACTTACTTTGTGCCAGGCATTACACAAGCTTCTGACAATAGGGCAAAAACAGGAGGATCTTGTGTTTTACTGGGGTAGAGAACATGTAAGTAACTGTCTGTACCAGGTAAATGTAAGGTAATTGGAAAGGGTGTCCCTGGCCATTGGCTGAAAGCAGCACCTCTGGAGAAGGTGGGATCAGGACTGAGGCTTGAGGGAGAAGGGCCAGGGGGCACAGCCAGAAGGTGGGCTGACTGTTTGGAGGAGTCACACAGCAGGAGAACTGAAAGGCAGGAGGAAGGCTCTGAAAGCCCAGTGGAGGATCTTCTGTTTGGGACTGAAGCGTTGGGGAGTCACCAGATTTTATTGAGGGATTGGAGGTGAGGGGCTTGCATGACCAGATCTGCTCTTTGAGAGGATCTCTTAGATTTCTGATCAGAAGGTGGCCTGCAGTGGCGACTCCTCTAGGCAGGGAGGCAGACCAGAAGGCCATGGCTGGTTGTGAGGTGACACAGTGCATCAATTGGTTTTCCTTGATAAGTGTATATTTGTTACCAAGAGTTTTTTTTGTTTTCTTTCTCTGTGAGAGGTAGGAGGGAGATAAAATATTTGTTAACCAAAAAAATAATAAAAAATAATGCCTGGAAAGTAGTCCAGGCATGAGGTGATGAGGACCTGCATCAGGGTGGGGCATTTTCAGAGGTGGGCGGGGGGGGGGATTAGAGAAGATGCTTCAGAGGTGACATCGACAGGCCTTGGCACCTGCTTGGATCTGGAAAGTCAGAGAAAGGGAGGAATCCAGGATGACACCAAGGTCTTGAGCCTGGGTTACTGGAAAGATAGTGGTGCCCTCAACAGTAATAGGTGAGTTAAGGAGTGGCATCTTGAATTTAAGTAGTCTACAGCAGAGGCATGAAACAGAGACCTGGGGGCTCCATGGTACCCACAACGTGCCTGAATGTGCTGAACCAGATTAAAATGTCCTGATTTCAATGTCTTGATGTATTAACAAAAATATGTATGTGTATATATGTGTGTGTGTGTGTGTGTGTGTGTGTGTGTGTGTGTGTGTGTACATATATATATACACACACACATTATATATATGTGTGTGTATACACACACACACACACATACATGCATACAAACATTTGTGGAATTATGAATTGAAATGATTTTTCCATACAGTTAGTGACTGGCCCCTGTTTCTGGCCTACAGGATATCCAGTTTGAACTGTCTGGAGGGCAGTTGGAGATGGGATACTACAGGTGGATAGAGAGGTTAAGACGGATTTAGTAGATCTGAGAATCATTTTTGTAGATGGATGCTGACAATATCAGGCTAGATAAAGTATAGGGAGAAGAAGAGAGGATAGAGCCTTGTGGTTCATCTACAGGTGACTGGCAGGACATGGAGGAAGGTCTAAGAAAGGAAAATGAAAAGGAAGGATTAGAGGTTAGGGAGAGAACCAGGAGAGAGCAGAGAGTATGGAGGGAGGAGGGCCTGAAGGACAAGGATTGAGTCATGACTATTAGACTTGATGAGAGAGCACTTTCAGTTGGGTGATGTCAGAAGGAGATTGCAGAAATGTAAAGAAGAGAGTGAGGAAAGCAGGTGGAAGGTCCTGCCATGGATATGGCTTCCTTCAGGAAGGGAGAGAAGATATGGGATGAAGGGATTATGTGATGAGGCCCTGGTTGTTGAGCAGGCAATGAGCCAGAGACAGATGATTAGTGAGAGCGGCTCTACGAGAACAGCTGATCTTTATACTCAAGTCCTCTGTCTATGTAGACTGCTAACTACTCTACTAATGATAAAGTTCTTGGGACTTACATGTATCATCTTTCCATATAGCAATGTAAACAGTTTAACTTTTGAGTCTCTTCTTATGGCTCTTTGATGCTTTCCTCCAGGGGTCTTCTGACAGGGTCAGAGTGCACCAAGGCTGCCATGTGTCTCCTTCCCTCCCTCTGGCTCCCATGATTTCTAACCATACAGTGGGAGGTTGACCCAGCTTCCTGGCTGCCTTTCCATGCTGGCCAGGGAGTCAACCCAACCCCCTGGGCTAATTTAGCCTGTGTATGACTCTGAGATAAGGGCGTCTCCAAACTTTGCTTCAGCAGTCAGCTTTTTGGAACCTAACTGTAGTAGTGTATTTATATACACATATATACATACACATACACACAAAATTTATCATACAAAATGGACCATATCTTTAGCCAGTGGAAAACCATTTGGGCCTTGATCTGTTCACCTAGGTAATGTTTTAGCTGTGGCCCCTGGCTTTTTTCCACATGCTGATCTCATCTTCTCACCTTTAGGCCTTTCTGCAAGTCAGGGATGGCATTGTAGAGCAGATGAAAGAGCTCTGAGGAGCTTACTGAGGTTCCTGCATTGATCCATGCAGCCATCTGGACTCTGCCAGCCCCCTCCCCATCCTCTCTGCTAGGAGGCTGAAGTGCTTTTGCCTACTTCTGCCAGTTGGCCACATTGCTGATTTTGTCTAGGGGAGACTCTGAGGGCAGTTAGGCAATATCTTACCGTCTCTTCACTTGTCTTCCTTTTCTGTTCACTGTTAAATACTTGTATTTCTCTTATTCTGCTCTAAAGGTCATTCTCCTTAGTTGAGGAAACAGAAGCAGAATTTTGGTATGTTGGCCAACTTTCTCAGCTGCTCTCCAGGCTGAAGACCTGCTGTATAGAGGGCTGGAACTCTCACATTAAAAACCGCCTTCCCTGACTTTGTGTTTCTTCCATGGTGGCCTGCATGGGCAGGCTCCCTGACCACGGAGCTCTGAGGAGGTCGGAGTCACAGTTAGGTGTGGGGCAGAACCTTGGCACCCATGGAAACAGAGCCTTTGGGCTGTGTTAGCTGCCCCTGGGCCTTTGTCTTGCATGCGGGTTCTGTAGCTCCTGAACTGATCCCCAATCTCTGTGGTCCCATGGGCACACTCTCACTGCTGCTACATTCCTTATCTGTCTCTGCCACTCGGACATTCTACAGCTTCTTCAGTGTAGTCTCTGTCCTTCCTGAGGTCCCCTGTCCTCTACCTGTGAGGCTATACTCACTGACCTCCCTTTTCTAGATACAGCTGCTCCAGGTGCAGCTTATCTGATGTTTAGCAGAGAGCCTGATGAGTCTCTTGTGCTATTTTATGGATCAGATGAAGAGGACAGGATCCCAGGAAAACACGTTTAGAGCTGGAAGGGGCCTTGGAGCCCCCATGTTTGAGAGATGGGAAACTGAGGCCCAAGGGGTGAAGTGACTTGCCTAAGGTCATGCAACTGGTGAATATCAAAGGCAGCTCTTTTTGACTCCAAGGCTGGCATCAAATCCCAGCAGTACAATTAGACAGCATCAGAACTGGCTGAAGGGTGGGGGCCCTAAGGTCAGCCATCAGGGACTGAATGACCTCCTGACTGGTCCTCCTATCTCCGGGCTCCCCTCTGTGTCTGCTACCATAAGCTTCCTAAAACACAGAGATGCCCTTTTTCTCCTCCTGCTCTGGAAGATTCAGTGGTTCCCTGTTGCCTCTAGAATGAAGTGAAAACTCTTAAACCCAACACTGGAGAGTTCTTTCGAGGCTGCTCTTGAAGGATGAAGTGGCGTCCCTTCTCGCCAGTGTCATCCTTTTATGTTCTTGTTCCCATATGGTCCCTTCTCTAGGAACTCACTCAGCATTTCCCTCTTCTTTATTTTCATTTGCCTCCCCAGCTCCTTCATGGCTGCCTACAAACATGGCCAGATTCTCCCATCCTTAAACCCCCTTCTCTTGACCCTGCTGTCTCCTCCAGCTCCTTAGCACCTTCTGCTCCTGTCTGACTTTTGATTCTTTCCCCCTGTGCCTTGCACAGAGTAGGTACTTAATAAATGTGTATTGTATTGCATTGAACTCAGCTGGAAGTCTCCAGTGGAATGCCCCAGGGACTTATACTGAGCCTCATGCTTTTTCCTCACTGACTTAATAAGGTCCAGAGGGCAGGCTCATCACGCCTCTATATGACACCAAGCTTGAAGAGACGACTGAACTTTAAAAATTTTTTTAAATTTTATTTTCAATTCTAAATTATCTCCCTCCTGCTACCACTTGTCCCATCCATGAGAAGGCAAGAAATATGATACATATTGCACATATGAAGTTATGCAAAACATTTGCACATTAAGAGGGAAAGAGAAAGAGAGACAGAGAGGGTGGGGGGCGTGGAGGGAGAGGCTTCAGTCTGTACTCTTGAGTCCATCAGTTCTCTGTCTGGAAGTGGGATAGGGTTTTCATCAGGAGTTCTTTGGAATTGTGGTGTATCACTGCATTGATCAGCGTCGTTAATCACCAGTGGTTGTGTTAACTGTTCTCCTGGTTCTCCTCACTTCAGTTTGCGTCAGTTCATACAGATCTTCCCAGGTTTTTTTGAAACCATATCTTAGATTCTTATTTATTTATTTATCCATTTATCCATTCTTGTTTATTTATAGCACAGTAGTAACTGCCATTGGGCAGTTAGGGGGCAGCTAGATGGCGCCATAGTGCATAGAGTGCATAGAGTGCCGGGCCTGGAGTCAGGAAGACTCATCTTTCTGAATTCCAGTCTGGACTCAGACATTTTCTAGTTGTGGGACCTTGCACAAGTCACTTAACCCTGTTTGCTTTAGCTCATCATCTGTAAAATGAACTGGAGAAGAAAATGGTAAACCACCCCAGTATCTCTGCCAAGAAAACCCCAGATGGGGTCATGGAGAGTTGGACGTGACTAAAGTGACTGAACAATAGGTATACTGCCATATTCATATGCCCTAACTTGTTCAGCTATTTCCCAATTGATGGGCAGCCTCTCAGTTTCTGATATTTTGCCACTACAAAAATAGCCGCTATAAATATTTTTGTCCCTATAGATCCTTTTCTTTTTTTCTTTGATCTCTTTGGGATGTAGACCTAATAGTAGTATTACCTGGTCAAAAGGTACGCACCAATGGTCAGCTTTTGGAGGCACAGCTCCAAATTGCTCCAAAATGGTTGGACCAGTTCACAAGTCTACCAGTAGTGTATTCATGTACCTATTTTCCCCTGTCCTCTCAAGCATTTGTCATTTTCTGTCATCTTAGCTAATCTGATGGTTGTGAGTTAGTACTTTAGAATTATTTTAATTTTCATTTCTTTAATTATTGGTATTTTAGAGCATTTTCTTCATATGACTGTTGATAGCTTTGATTTCTTTCTCTAAAAGCTATCTTTTTAATCCTGTTTATCAGTTAGGGAGTGACTCTTACAAATATGGCTTAGTTTCCTATATATTTGAGAAATGACCTTTTTTTCCCCTCAGTTTCCTGCTTTCCTTCTAATTTTGGCTCCACTGAATTTGTCTTTACAAAAACTTTTAAACTTTATGTAACCAATAGCTAAGTGGCATGGTGCTTAGAGTATAAGGCCTGGAGTCAAAAGAGTCATTTTCCTGAGTTCAAATCATACACTTAGTAGCTGTGTGACCCTGGGCAGGTCACTTAACCCTATTTGTCTCAATTCCTTCATCTGTAAAACAAACAAAAAAAACAGAAACAAGCAACAACAAAAAGAAAACTGAGCTGGAGAAGGAAATGGCAGAGCAGTGTCTTTGCCAAGAAGACCTCAAATGAGGCCCCGAAGGCTTGGGTACACGTGAGCAGCAGTAACTAAAACGATCCGTTTTACCTCCGGTGAGCCTGGAACCTTGGGTTTATCAAACACCGGGTTGGAAGAAGGACTTGCGGATTTTTTTCCCCTGGCTTTCTGCTCAGAGTTTGACTTGGTGCATGTTTTAGGTCACTGAGGAAGAGGTTCTCGGAGAGCTGTGTCCAAAGTTGCTAAGTTCTTGCTCCTCCGTCATGACTCTGGTCCTCCAGGTCCTTTCTTCTGGATGTCAGGACTCAGCGTCTGCTTGGAGAGATGAGAATGAATGTGGCCCAGCCCTTACCTTCCCCATCTCTAGGTCAGGAATGAGATCCAGTCTGCCCAGAGTAGCTTTTCCTGTCCAGAACTGGGAGGCCAGATGGCATTTTTGAGTCTCAACGTCCAGTACTGTTTGTGTGATTTTAAAAGAAACTTCGAGACCAATATTTCCCTGTCATTGAACAGTGCTCATTGGGCCTCAGGCAACCTCATCTGCTCCTCATGTGGGACTGCTGGCTGGTTAGACGTAAGTAATCTGGTCCTCAGGGCCTCAGTGGCCCCGTTTGGGCAGCTCTTCAACTGTCCCTGTTTCCTCGACCTCCCAGCACTTAGAAATGGGAGTTGTGGAGCTGGTTGCTGGCTGCCATTTCTTGCTGCATTTGACTTACTGGGTGCGGGGGAGAGAACACGTTTATCTATGTCCCGTTTTCCCAGCATGCATGGTTGGCTTTCTTCACGTCTCTGTAGTGTCTCCCCTGGGGAATCTCATCAGCTCCCATGGATTCAGTTGATAATTCTTAGATCTATTTATCCAGTCCTAACCTCCCTCTTGACCTCTAGTTTCACATTTGTTACGGCCTGTTGGGCAGAACATCTTAAACTCAGCACATCCAAAACAGAGTTTGCTATCTTCCCTCTTTCCTCAAACCATTGCCTGTTTGTGTTGAGGAACCCGCCATTCTCTTCCCAGCCCCACAGGCTTGCATCCTGGGCATCAGCCTTGATTCCTCACTCTTCCACATGGCTGTGGCAAAGTCCTCTCTGTTTTCCCTTGGAGCCATGTACACACCTCCTCTTCTATGATGCTGCCATGGGTCCTCATCATCTCATGCCTGGATTACTGTGACATCCTGTTGGTGGGTCACCTTGCTTTTAGGGAGCTCTGTGTGTGTGCCCAAGAGCTGGCCTGGCCCCCTCTGGACAGGTCCTGCCATGCAGATTCTCTTCTCTGTTAGAACAGTTACCATCAGGATAGGTCATCTGGAGAAAGCTCTCCAACAGGTCCAAATTGGGGAATTGAACAGTAGCAGAAAAGCGCCATTCTGCCCAGAGTGCCTGGCTGGTGTCCTCGTTCAGCTTGCCTGGTCTCTGCTCCGTTCACGTGTGGCCTCAGTCTGAGCCTCCCTGGCCCCAGCTTTTCAGAGGCTCACCCAGGTGTCTGGCACCTGCTCTTCAAGGCCCAGGCGTTCAGCCTTGAGGTAGCCCTCCCAGCCAGGAGCCCACTGTTTAGTTAGCTCTTTTTAATGTTGGAGGAGCCCTTTGCTCTCACCCCAGTCTGGTTATGTCAGTGAAATCATCAGCTTGGCATTTCCTTTATTTGTTTACATATTTGGGTCATCCACTTAATCCTGCTAGGACCAGCTATGTGATGGGGTGAGAGACTACCCCTCACTCCCAAGTGGTCCTCCTCAGAGCTGCCTTTGTTTCTCTCCTTACCAGCCTCTGTGGAATTACCCAGTGGGCCAGGCCCCTCTTCCCCTCTGTTTTTGTCCTTGTGCCAACCAAATGAAGCCGTCTGTTCTGTGCCAGATGAACTGTCTGTTCATCTGTGTCTGGATGGTAGCACCCACGTGTGGGATTTAAAATTCCCCACCCAGCCTCCCACCTACCAGGGGTAATGCAGTACAGTAGAAACAGAGCCAGGTTTGGGTCCCGGCTTTGCCACTCAGTAGCTGGGGGACCTTCCGGGGCCCCAGGCCTGAACTCGGTGGCCTGGGAGGTCCCTTCTAGCTCTGGATCAATGATCCCCTGATCCTGGTGGTGAGGGTTCCAAGGCAAAGTGCATCCTTTGAGTTACTGTGGGGAGGATGAGCCTGCAGTCTGTGTGGGTTGTGCACTTGACCCTGAGTGTCTGCTTATGTATTTGTGCAGTTTACCTGACTGTGATATGGAAGAGACATTTTTTTGGGTGCAAACCTGACCTTTACTACAGCAGGAACATGCATCATTCATCTGCTTCCTACACAGAACTCAGGGCATGGGGGAAGTGGGATGGGGAGCATTGAGGGTCATTGTGGCCGAGAGAGAGAGAGACAGAGACAGAGACAGAGACACAGAGCCCGTGCATTCCCAGTGCCTCATTCTATTGTGGCAATCAGAGCATCCTATCTTTGGGTTCCTGGTTGCTCTAGAGGGGCCTCAGGCCTTGAATGTTGGTATCAAATGGCTGTGGCCTGTGGATGAATATCCCTTCTTTTCTTGGGTCACATTACTCACATTCATCTCCAGATGGACCAGTGATGTCCAAAAGTGCCTTGTTCATCCTTTTGATGCCCCTTGGTGTGGCAGGAAGTCTTCCTTCTCCCAGTGACAGGGCTTGCTCTCTGTCCCCTGTGGATGAGATGGTCTGGCCACATTCTAGGCCATGAGGGTGGCATGTCAGCAGGATTGTTTTCTGTCTTTTCCCAGAAGCATTCGTGGCCCCAGAAAGACAAGATGACTGACCTTCTCTGAGGAGTAGGAGTTCCCAGGGCCAGGAGTCCAGAGGGGCTGTGGCCTGGAATGTGGCTCTCACAGTCTGCTTCATTCCAGGCATTTCAGCAGAGTTGATTACGTACCCTTGGCATGAGGCCCTTTCCAGCAGACTGTCCAGGTCAGTGGGGACCTTTCTGCCAGAGTTGAAATTAGAATAGCAAACGCATCAGACAGAGGCTGATATGATGTAACAGTGTCCTCCACAGCCCACGTGCCTTCCTGGGGGGACCTGTTCTCGGGCTGTTGGTCATCCAGAGGCCACAGTGGGGGGCTTTCAGCTTGGAAGCCAGACAAACAATGCAGCACACATTCTTATGACACAGGTCACTGGGTCATTTTACAAAGTGGCCAAGGCCACCAGGAAAGGAAGAGTTCTTTTTCCCTCCTTTTGCCATCATCCTGGAGGCTTCTCCTGTTAACTGTCAGCATCACAGAACTGGTAGGTTACGTCACCAGATGTGGCTCACCCTCCTGCTGCCCCTGGATGTGCACGGCCCTGCTAAGCAGATGGGAGCCAGAGACTGTGACCCCATAGTCAGGAAGGTATTTTTGTTGTTGAGTTGCATCTGACTCTTCGTGACCCTTTTTGGGGTTTTCTTGGCAAAGATACTGATGTGATTTGCCATTATCTTTCTCCACCTCATTTACAGATGAGGAAACTGAGGCACACAGGGTGACATGACCTGCCCAGAGTCACCCAAACTAGGAAGTGTCTGTGCCACCTCACTGGCTCCAGTTAGGAAGGACATGGACAAATTGAGGTGTCCAGAAGAGCGCCTAGAGTCCAGGGTATATAAGGGGATGTTGACTCTTGAGAATCAAAGGCTGCGTTCCCACATTTATAGTATTGTCATGGGGTGGAGAAGGGGTCAGGTGTGTTCTGACCTGTTCCCACAGGGTGGAATCCGAGAACTATGTGAAAATTGCCCAGGCTGATGTAAGTGCGATAAAAGAAAACACTTCCCAGCGATGAAGGAGGCTGTGGTGAAGGCCATTGGAAGGTCTCGTGTGGCGTGGCCTGTCCTGGGTATGTGGTTGGTTATGTAGCCGCTAGGGTTGCCCTGCTTCTCCTCAGTCATTTAAGGCACTTTTATCTTTGCGTGTCCCCATCACTGCTAGCTTCAGTCCCAGTGTGGAGGGGCCACCCTCTTCCTGAGGGGTCTTCAGGCAGAAGCTGGTTGTCCACTTGGCAGAGACACTGGAAGTGCGAGGGGAGAGGGAGCCCATTTGTGGAGGGCCATGGACGCCAGGCCAAGGAGTCTGTGGTTTTGTCCTGTGTGTTTCTGAGCAGAGGAATGAGAGGGGAGGCCTGTGCTTAGGCTTCGTCTGGCTTGTGGTCCGATGGAGGGATCTACAGTGTGTTCAGGAAGGATGGAGATGGAGACTGAAAGGCTTGCTTGGCACCTTGTGTTTGCTTTTTGGCAGAGACAGGTTGCAGATGCTCCATCCGTCATTTGAGGCCTGGGTCACTGAGCTTCAGAAGCTGCTTTGGGTTGCCTCTGCCTGCAGTTCTTTTTTATTGTCTCTTTGTGCCTTTGGTTGGTGTGAGCTTGGGCTGAGCTCTCTCCCCCTCCTCCAGGCTGAAGATCCTCTCTGCTGCCTAGAGTTGGGAGTCTTCCTTGGCAGCCAGGCCTGCCACCCCAAGCTAGAAGTCCCTCCAGCAGCCATCCCCCATTCTTCTGATCTTTTCCTTTGCCTGTGGTCTTGTGCCTTCTCTTTCTCAGAACCAGACAGGTAGTTCCAGATGCCCATTTTTCATGTGACGATCCCAGATCTATTTGTTTGGGGCCGCCCTGTGGCAGAACTTTGAGACCTGGAATCAGGACAACCAGCATTTACTCTCCCTGATCTTGACTGAGGCAGAAGGAATGTGGCTCAGTGGCCCCAGTGTCAGGACCTGGCATCATTCTCACCGAGGGAACTTCCTCCCTCTGTGATGTTTTTTCAGGGACCTCACTGTCCTCGTTGGTGAAGATGTTGAGTTGGCCTAGAAGAAGTTGGGGAGAAGGCTTGTATTACATCCTGCAGATTTGGGAGCCAGGGAAGACCTTTACCAGGTAGAACAATGACCTGCATCTAATTCGGGGCATGCTGGTAGCAGTGCACACCTGCACGTGGTCCTACAAGGCATCTCTCAGTCCTGGGTGAGAGCGGCAGGATTAGACAATTGTTGGTGCGCACAAGGCTGCTCAGACTCCTGGCATCTTGGGCTGATTATAGAGGCAAAGTGACTGGGACTACAGAGGGTTCCTTCTCATAACAGGTAGAAGATGGCGCTCCTTTGGGGACTGGGTTGACAAACTGGCATCTGTCTAGAGGAGTCACCAGGAAGTCGTGGACCCTGGGGCCCAAGCCCTACAGGGAGCAGTTGAAGGTCGGAGTGTGTGGCCTGTGGAAAAGGAGAATTGTCCTCAGGTGTTTGAAAGGCTGTCTGCAGAAGAGAGGCTGGCCTTGTTCATCCTGCTTCTGGAGGAAAGACGAGGCCCAGCCTGTGGACCGAATGTAGGGTTAGCGCTGTCCTGCTGTGCCGCAGACTTCCTAGGGGAGCCACTCTGGGCTGCTTGCTGGGGACAACATCCAGTGCCTTCTTCGTCAGATTGGACTCCAGTATTCCTCCCCTCCTCACAACTCAGATTCTGTGGAAAATCACAAGGCTCCAGGTTCTCTAAAGGGGAAACTGGCACACCCTCTACCTCCCACCCTGAGCGTCCATCAGGCAGCCTCCAAGACGCCCCCTGTCTCTGTCTCATCTGAACATGGGTGTCTGTGTGCAGTCTCCTCCCTTAGGCTTTGAGCTCTATGGGCAGGCACTTTGTAGTCCCAGTGCTGGGCACACGGTTGGCACTTAATTACTGCTCATCACCTGACTTCCCTCACAGCTGCCAAGTTGCTCTCCCCATCTGCTGCTCAGTAAAGTCTCAGTTCTTTTCTTGGCATCTCAGGCGTTCCTCAGTTTGGTAGCTGACCTTGCTAGGCTTCTCTGAGACTGCACCCTCTCTGCCCCCTATGTCCGTTGCCTACCATACCTGGGCTAGACTTGATGCCTCTGGGACTGTTCACATCTGCCATTAATGGCCCCTCTTCCAGAAAGCTGCTTTGGGCCGCCTCCCCTTCCACCTCTGCTGACCCTCCCTCTCCCTTGCACCTGCCACGTCGTGCCTTATTTGTGTCTATCGTTTCCCCACTGGGGGCTCAGCTTTGTTTTCTTCCCCTCCCCCTCAGTGCCTAGCACAGGATTTTGTAGAGAGTAGCTGCCTAGTCAGTTTGTGGCATTTAGTTTGGCTGCCTGGAGTCCGAGGCCACTGAGGCTTCAGGAGGGAGCGAGGCTCAGGGAGTCAGTTCAGCATTTCTGGAGTACTTCCTGTGCTGTGTAGAGCCCAGCCCTGCCTGGGGGAGACAGAAGGGTCAATGATGGGCCAGTGGAATGGGTGGGTGTGGTGTGGACACAAGTAAATGTGATCTAGAAGGGAGCATTAGGGCCAAGGGCAGAGCCAGCCAGGGGGCTTGCTTAGATTTGAGGGAAGTGGACATGTGGGGGCCACTGGGATGGAAGAGCAATGCATCAAGGTCAGCTAGGTTTTCTTCTTGTTTGATTGGTCATCCCTGCCACTCTCTAGATGTGGCCTTCTCAGGAGCACAGTCCTGGGGGCTTCTCTTTTCTGCCTGTTCTCTCTGCTCTTCTCCAGAGCCTTTTCTGTTTCTTATGAAGTAAAAAGTGGAAGAGTTAGGTCCATTTTACAGAAAAAAACGTTAAGGCTTAAAGGGTTGCAGGCTCTTGTCTCTGAACATGCAACTTTCCCTGCCCTACCCGGAGTGAGAATGAGTGACTAACCGTGGGCTCCCAGGGTTCCTGCTGATCCTTTCTTCCCTGGTTGCTTGTTCCTGAACCTTGCAGAGATGTATGAAGCCAGGTCCAAGATGTGCTGGCCTGCCATCTTGTATCTTCAGGACATGGACATCATTAATTTCTGCTTGAGGAGGCAGAATCGTCTAGGGCTGCTTTTACTTAAAAGGAAAAGCCAGTGAATCTACATTCTGATTGGAGAGAGCAGGCTGGGGTGAAGGCCTAGAGGCTGATGATTTTTCAGAGGTAGGAAGATGCTGGGCAAGCTGGCGTGGTCCCCAGGCTGTCTGGTGCCCAGGCTGTCTGGTGCCCAGGCCGTCTGGTC
This sequence comes from Notamacropus eugenii, assembly GCF_028372415.1. Lineage (NCBI taxonomy): Eukaryota > Metazoa > Chordata > Mammalia > Diprotodontia > Macropodidae > Notamacropus > Notamacropus eugenii. Next base: position 506,958,763 of record NC_092873.1, read on the forward strand.
CCCTGGCTGTCTGGTGCCCAGGCCGTCTGGTCCCCTGGCTGTCTGGTGCCCAGGCTGTCTGCTCAATTGCCTCCCCTGCCCAGGCTGGGGACTTGCTCTGGCTTGGAAGGTGTGTGCCTTCAGTCACGGAATAGTGGCTGGGTGCCTTCTTTCAGGATTGCTTCTTTTCCTCTACTGGTTGTATCTCTTCCTTGCCCTAGTGCATGCTGGAGTGCATGTGCTGCCCTGTCCCCTGGCATCCTCCCGGCCATTCCTGTGGTGACCTGCTCTCCTCCAGCCCTCAGCTCCTCTCATCAGCTCAGTTCTTCTTTGCTAAAATGGGTCTGTTATTGTTTGTTTTGCCCGCCTGCAAGCTGGTTGCAGAGATGTGGGCTGGGACCGCCGTGGTCTTTTCTGTACCATTCTCTTCTAGGAGAGATGGGGACTCTTGGAGGCTCACATAGCCCAGGCTTGGAGTTGGGTTTGGAACCAGACCTGGGATATCTCTGGTAGGGAGTTACCCAGTGGATGTCAGAAGTGGGACTTGAACTCTGGGCTTTCTGATGCCAACTGGGCCACACTGCCTCTTGTCAGAGGAGTTAGTCTAAGTTGTTTTTCTTCGGATCAGAACTGTGGAATTCTCCTAGTGAGAGTGATACCAATTAGGACGCACTCTGTAGTGGCTTGGGGCACTAGGAGGGAAGGGTCCCAGTATGATGTATTCGGAGGGGAGGCTCCTGGCTTCAACCCCAGCTCACTGCCCTTCCTAGTATCTTGTGAGTCCAGCCGAGCACATTGTTTTGTTTGGGCCAGACCTGTGATTTCAGGGTCTCCCAGGCAGCATTTGACAGAGAGAGGCCACGAATCTGCATCTCTGACTTTGGGCTCTGTCGTGTATAAATGCAGTGATCTCAATTTGACAGGTGAGGCAGCTGAGGCCCAGGGCAGTGCAGTGACTTGCCTGAGGTCCTACACTCTTGTCACAGCGGCATTCGAACCCAAGTCTTTCTGACTTTGTTCCCAGACCTCTTCACAGCATGACACTTCCTTTGGAGAACAGTTTTGTGGGTTGTAGGGAGCTCATGTGACATGAGAAAGGACCCTGTCCTCAGGCTTCCTGGGAGACTTTAGGGTCTGCCCCTTTCTCTCCAAATGTGGTTTCCTGTGCCTGCCTTCAGTGTAGTGCAGGCCCTGGGCCCTGCAGACTGACCTGCTGGGGTGCTGATGATGGGAAGGAGCCAGGTTTGATCTCTGATCTACCTCCTGGCCGGCTGGATTCAGGCCGTAGACAAGATGCATCTGCTAAGATCAAGCCCTTCCCCTGACCCTTTCCTTCCTCCACTCCCAGATCTCCAGATAGGAGAAGTCACCTGTAGGGCTGACTCCCTGGTGTTCAGCCTGGTGACACCATACTGGATGCTAGGGGTACAAAGACAGGAGTGGCAGGCCTCAAGGCATTTATGTTCTTTTGTGGGGCTTGATAGATCACAGCCCATGCTACATGGAAAGTACAAGAAGATGAGGGCATGAGCCCCTTGGGGCATAAGGGGACATCCGAGCTGAACCTCGAAGGAAGACAGGGATTCTTAGTGATGGTGGTAAAGGAGGACCTTCCAGCCTTGGAGTCGGGCACGGCCAGCAGTGCCGTTTGTCATAGAACACAAGTGTACAAAGAAGTGTGAAATGAGGAACAAAGACACAGGAGGACCTCCGGTGCCTGGCTAAGGAGCTCGTCATGTTTGACTGAGAAAGTGACTGGGAGCATCCAAAGGCTTTGGAGCAGTGTGGTCCAGCCTGGGCTGGAGGACGGGTATCCTGCTAGCTGTGTGCATGGGGAAAGCCTGGCAGCAGGAAGACCAAGGAGAAGGCTGGCACACTTCGGGCATCTAATAAATGTTTGTTGACGTGACTGATGTGAAAATATGTTTGATATAATTGTACATGTATAACCTGCATTAGATTGCATGCCACCTTGGGGAGGGGAACGGGGAGGAAGGGGGAAAATTTAGAACTCAAAATCTTATCAAAGTGAATGTTGAAAATTAAAAATAAAGTAAATTTAAAATATTTGATTTTATCTTTTTGTAAAATTATATTTTATTTTAAAAAATAATCAGAATTCTACTTTTTATCTCTCTCACCCCATCCCCTCCTCTCCAATTAAGAATGAAAGAAAAACAAAATCCCCATTACTAATATGTAGTCAAACAAAACAAATTACTGACTTGGCTGTGTCTAAGAACTCTAAATCTGTATCTGTGTGTTTCTTTTGCATTCTGAGTCCTTCACTTCTCTGTCATGAGTTGGTGATAATGTTTCATTCGCAACCCTCTGGAATAGTCGTTGGCCATTATGTAGGTCAGAGTCCCTCATTTTTTGGCTTGTTTACCTTTACAGCATTGCTCTCATTGTGTACATTGTTCTCACTTCACTCAGCATCAGTTCGTACAAGTCATCTCAGATTTCTCTGAAACCAGCCCTTTGTTTTCTACAACCTAGTAGAATTCCATCACATGTATAGACCATAACTTGTTCAGCAGTTTCCCAATTGATGAACATCCCTTGAGTTTCCCATTCTTTGTCACCTCAAAAAGTTGCTATAAATACTTTTGTATATCCTTAATTTTGCTTAGGGCTAATCCCCCTTTAATCTGCCCTCCCCCCAATTCCCCCTCCTCCCTTTTCTCTCCCTTTTCCCGATTGAGTGAAATATATTTCTGTACTATGGAATGTGTGTGTGTGTGTTCATTTGTTCCTCCCTTCTTTGTCTCCCGTCACCTTCCTTTCCCTTTCCCAATGAGTATATTCCTCTCCTCTTTCTGTTTATTTCTTAAAATCCTCAAGACCTAACCGAAGCATCCCAAGGCTTCCTTCTCTGATCCCTGATGGTGATAGGGATCAAAGGGGACACATGGATCATTTCCTCAGCTTTGAACATAGGCAGTTTATGCTTGTTTCATCCTTTATCTTTGTTTATTCTGTTTATCTTTTTATGTCTCCCTTCTCTCCTGGTCTTGAGTCATCCAGAAGAGAGGTGACGAGGGGCTGAACTAGGGTCCAAGCCATGGCCATAGAGAGAAGAGGATGTATCAGAGGTGATGTGGAGTTGGAGTAAGCAGGAATTAGCTGCTGATTGGCTATTGGGTGAGGGAGAGAGACTGAAGCAACAGAGTTCAGTGGGGAGAGGGGAGAAAAGGGAAGGGGATAAACATTTGTACAGCTCCTACTCTAGGTCAACATGGTGATAGGCACTTTACAAATATTATCTTAGTTGATCCTCACAACAACCCTGGGAGATAGGCACCTTTATTTTCCCCATTTTACAGTTGAGGAAACTAAGGCAAAGAGAGGTTGAGTAACTTGTACAGGGTCACCCAGCTAGAAAGTGTATTGAGGCTGGATTTGAACTCAGGTCTTCCTGACTTCAGGCTCAGGAAATCTATGCATTGTACCACCTGTCTCTGCAGCAAGCCCTGGCCCTGGGTTCCAAGTTGTCTAGGACTTGGGCATCCTTTCTTTGTAGCTCTGGTCTTTAATCAGGAATGTTTGGAAGTCCTCTATTTCATTTTTCCCTTGTAGGATTCAAGGAAATTAATCTTGACTAACCCTTTATGCTTTATCTTCTTGAATACTGTATTCCCATCTCTCCACTACTTTAAGGTGGTGGCTGCTAAATTGTGTGTGATCCTCACCATGACTCCTCATTACTTGAATTGCTACTTGCAGTATTTTTTATTTGACCTGAAATCTCTGGATTTTTGTCTGTAATGTTTTCTGGGAGTTTTTATTTTGGAGTTTCAGGAGGTGACAAGTAGATTCTTTCTATTTGCATGTCACTCTCTGGTTCTAAGAGATCTCGGCTCTTTCCTTTTAAGATTTCTTGAAACATGATGTCTAGCTCATGATGAAACATCATCCCTACTTCTAGACAGAGAGCTGATGGACTCAGAACACTGATGGAAGCATTTTTTCTTTCTTTTTTTCGGGCATGTCCACCGGGGGAATTGTTCTTTTGTTACCGTGCATATTTGTAATGGGCTTTGCTTTTCATGCCTTGGAAATGGCTGGGGAAGGGGGAGAGTTCAGAAATGAAAATGAAATAAATTGAATTTAAAAACAAAAAAGGGAAGAAAAAAAAACCCATAATGTTTGGGCCCCTTTTCTGGTCGTGGCTTTTAAGGGAGTGAGGGGATCCTTAAATTTTTTCTCCTATCTTTTTTCTATGTCATTTGTTTTAGCTATGAGATACTTTATTTTTTCTTTTGTCTTTTCAGTCTTTTGATTTTCATATTTCTTGTTGTTTCATGGAGTCATTGACTTCAATTGGGTCCATTCTGATTTTGAGGGAGTTTGTTGGTTAGGCAGTATTGTGTACATATTGAGTACGTTGTTAATTCCTTAACTCTTTCTTCCATAACTCTCCTCTCTTCTCTATTTTTTCCAATATAGGACTCTTCCTTCATTTATTTAAAGTGAACAAAACCTTCTCTGAGCAGTTCAAGTTGTCTTTTTCTTTGGGGCGTTACTGGTAGATGGTCTGAATCTGGAGTATCTGTCACCATGAGAGATTTTTATGGGGGGATTTTTGTTTGTGTGTTCATCCTTCTGTCTTGACTGGACTGTGCTCACTTCTGGAAGGAAGGGCTAGGCTTTTCTTGCTACTCCTTTCTTGGGGTATGAGTGTTAGGTTTTCCTGTGATTCCAGGGACAACTCAGGCTGGGACTTGACAACTTTCCACGTTCCCAAGGTGGCCTGATGGCTGTGCCTCTGATCAGAACACCAGGAGACAAACCTGTTGGGCTTATTATCAGACAGATGGGAACCCCTGCTGGTTCAGAACTGCTCTCTCCCCTTGTGCCTGGGAATCTTACTCTGATTATTCTTCTATTGGAGGCTCCAGCCTGGGCTAGAAGCTAGACCTGAGAGCCTGCACTGCTGCTGGGCTCTGAGCTACACCCTGGCTATTTGCTTCTGAACCTGTTCTTTTCTCAGTGCATAGCCTAGGGCCTCACCCTAGAGCAGGACTCCCCCCTCCCCGGTACAGGTACCTCCTCAATGTGCCCTGGGTCTGTGCCCTGCCAGTGCCCAGTACAGGACTGGGACCTCCTCTTTACCTGGAGCATAGCCTCTTCCTTAACCCTGAAGTGCCCGCAGTCTGTCACCTTATACTGACACCTGGGCTGGAAAAATGACTCAGCAGGATTTTTTCCTTGAACTTCCCCATTAGGATTTGTGCCAGTATATTTTAAGGTGTGTTTGGAGGGGTTTTGGTGTGGGAGCTGACTGTCATCTTCCTGCTTCACCATCTTAGCCCCACCTCTTGGATTTTGTCTTTGTATCTCTCTGCCTCTAACACAGTGCTTGGTGCAGAAATGTTGCAAGAAGGGGATCCCAGGCTCTCCCTGAGCAGTTGCTTGTCCCTTCTGGGGAGCCTCGGGTACTGACTTGTTTTCCCTGAGGCCAGGCCTCCCTCTGTTGCTGTTCACCTTGTGCAGTCAGTCAGCCTCCCCAGCTGCTTCCTTTCTCTCTCAGGCCTGACCTCCCCTCTAGCCCAATAGTGGTCTGGGCTCAGCCAGACTGTATCGACAGGTCGGTGGCCCCAGAGGCAGAAGCAGTGGCCTCCCTGGGATTTGGGATGGAGCTCAAGCGGAGGCCCAAAGGGGCCCAAAAACCCAGATTGGATTGATAATCCTGGAAATCAAGTACTTCACTCCTGACAATCTTGACTTGTTATCACCATTTTATGGAGGAGGAGATTGAGTAGAAGAGAGAGAGGTTGTTTTTAAGTCTCCTTTAGTCAAACCAACAGTATTTATTGAATGTCTGCAGTGTGGTACTCCATGTGCCTACCATGTTTAGTGTGGGGATCCCATGACTTTCTCTACCCAGTCAGGCATCAGCCATAGACAAGTGCAGACCAGACTTGAGCCAGGGGAACCCAGAGTGCCCCACCAGGCAGGCTGGGGCCCAGCCAAGGATGGTAGGGCCCAGTGCCAGGCAGAGGGCTGGAAGCTGGTCATCAGTGGTCACTCTGCATGTTCTCTGTGCCCATTTCCCGAACACAGTAGTTCTGCCTGACTTTACAGAAGGCTTGTGACTTTAAGAGCTCCGCCCCTCCCTGCAGGGCAGGCACACAGTCTGCAAATGGACTGTCTTCTCTGGCAGCTGGCAGCAGCCTGGGGAGGTTCACAAAGACACAGGCAGATGGAAGGAAGCAGGCTCCAGGAGCGGGACTGGGAGAAGAGGCGGAGGCAGAGGCGCCGCCGGCATCCTCAGCCCTCACAATGAAAGCCCTCCCTGGCCAGTCCCCACGCTCTGAACTGCCAGAAATGTTGGGCGATTGGGACATCTTGAGGAGCTAAAGCCCCTTGTTTATAGGGGCACCCTGCCTGAGCTTTGGGAAAGCCCCCTCCCCTGCACCTCTGGACTCAAGGTGGGGGAGAGGAGGAAGAGGAGGAAGAGAGGCTGGGACATTTTCTGGCCATTGCCAGCCCTGACCAGACCCTTGGATCTGGGCTTGTCTCTCTTTGGAGGGTGGGTGTGGGTGTGGGTGTGGGGGGGGCGTGGCTTGGTGGATAGCTCGTGTTCCGAAGAACAATGATGAGGGCGGGCGGCTGAGACTTCCTGAGAGCAGACCCAGCCTGACTGGCCGCCTTTCTGACCTGCTACTGGGACCTCAGTGATGACCATCAGCCTGGGGGTCTTCTTCACAGCTGCATGCTTGGAATTCTCTCCAGAGAACCCCCTCACTTTGAAATTTAACTCATCTACTTGGGACTGGCCTTGAAGGAGACCCAAGGCATTTTTCAACTTGGCCCAAGTCCCAGGCTAGAGCAGGACAACTGATGACCAAAGAAAGCTCAGAACCATGGATGCTTCAGAGAGCCTTGGAGACCCAATTTCTTGCACTGGTGGAAGGGGAAAGGCTTCCTTACCAGGTTGGCAGGAGTGAGTGACTAAATGAATTGTGGCATGCTCAGAGCTCACACTACATGTGACCTCAGGGACCAGGGGCTCCTCTGCTAGACTCAGGCCAACTGCCTCTGAAGATGCCTGAGATGAGAGCAGATCTGGAATAGAGAAACAAAAGAGTGTGCCGCCAGATTGAATGGGAGGACTCTGTGTGCCCTGGCCTTTCTCTGTCCAGATGATTCACAGAGGACCATCCTTTTTACCTGTGGATAGATGTGACCAGGACTGTACTCTGGCTTTGGGAAGGTGGGCTTCCGTGACAGGGGCAGGAGGCTTGCTTCGGAGGTGAGAAGTGGGTGGGAGAGCCTGGGTGCTTTGTGGCCCCAGGAAAGGGACTCTGGCCCATCATTGTCGGATTGTATTTCCATTTGGGGGCATTTCATTAGTTTGGGGCCTCTCTTCCTGATATTAACCATATCAGTGATATAGGGAGAAAATACTCAGAAGAGAAAAGTTTGGCCAGCCCTTGGGATGTGACTGAGCCATATTCGTAAGGGGAGGGATTTGGCTGTGAGCTGAGTACTGGACAGACAGCAGTGAGGAGTGGCCCTGGGAGGCTAGAGGTGGCCCAAGTTTGCATGATGGATGACTCCAGTATTCTTCGGAGGAGGGGGCTGCAGGTGAGTAGAAGAAAGGTGTTCTGGGAAACTTAGGGGAAATGGGAAGGCACAGGGGTGAGGAGTCAACATTTCTTTTATTCTGTGGTGGTGACTTGCAATTTCCAGATTTCTTTAAGGAGGATATTTCACACTGTTGAACTAAACAGGCCCAGGATTGAAGTTATTGTTATTCTAGACTGCTACCAGGTCATTTCCAAGTGTGATCAGCCGCTCGACTTTCTTTCTGCCTTTCAGTCTGGTCTGTGGGGCATTCTCTCCCAGTCCTTCTTTTGTTGTTTCTTCCTTAAGAAGGCTTGTCCATATATTACTTTTGTAGAGGTTAGATATCTGTGAATGTTGTTTTACAGACCACATATTCTGAGTCATTGAGTTCTCATGCATGATTGTGACCTGCAGAGGATGAGCCTCTGTACGATTGGACCCGTGGCTGGTTCGGCTTCTCCTCCTCTGACCTTAGTGTCACCGGTAAAGCAGATACTGCCATCTTGTTAGGTCACTAAATATTCTCCTATGCTTTCGAGTCTCAGTTCTGCAGTTTACCAATATCTCTTAGGACCTTCTGGAGAGCATTGAACTAGAGCACTTGTCTCAAATCCACAGAATTGTTAGAAATTCTTCAGGTCTCTATTTCCTTACCATCTGTTCCCTTCTCACCCCCTTTTTCTTTCTAATCCAGCAAATGTTTATTCTGTATTTGGTACCTAAGGAAGAACTTGAAGCTCCTTGCCCTCAGAGAACTTATGTTCTGCTGGGGCTGGTGACCTGCAGTACTTTGATGTTTTCTACACAATTTGAGCCTAAGAATCTGCCATAATTCTTTTAGGAACAAGTCCACTTCTTTCAGGCATATGTAGCCCTGAGCTCTAAGTGTCAGCAGCGTCTGGAGTCATATTTGGGGCAATGTAAATACTCAGGCACATTCCTTGTGGGCACTTTTCTTGTCCTGTTGACACAGGTTTCAAGGGTTAAGGGCATCGATTTTTGAATGCCACTGCTCTTTTTCAGTCTCTCCCCCACACAGTTAGATTAATGAGACCCCAGGAATGGGGAACTCACCCCTTCCCAAGGAGTAAGTGGTTCACTCTCTTGGTTAGGAAGTTCTTTCTGAATTGTTCTCTTTGGCAATCCCTTCCATTGTTTCCAGTTGTGCCCTCAGGGATCCAGTGGAACAAGACTGATTCTCTTTTCCCCCATGCCCACTCTGCAAGTACACAAAGGTAGGCATCTGGTCTTCTCCGGCCTCAGCTTCTCTAGCTCCCCTGGCACACTCTGACTTTTCCTGTGATCATCCTGATCCCAGTGGTGGAGATCAGGATCAATGGGATCCTGTCATGGTTTGGGGGCATTCTTGAGCTTGAGAGGGTACTTCAGTGGGCTCTGCTCCCAAGGTGCCTTTGACTATACTGTGGGCAAACTCTGTCTCCCTGGGTGCTATGGGACCCTGCACCTCAGATTGCTTCTTGCTGCTTTTTCAGGCATAACGACCAGCCTTTGTCCCTTGCCTCTACACAGAACTGTGACAGCACTGCTGCTTTCTCTGTAGGATTGCTGGTGGCCAGGGTAAGAGGGCTTTTGCAGCCCCCCTCTCCCAGCCCCCATCCAAGTGCTCACAAGCCTCCCTGTAAGCCCTGAGAGGGGGTCAATGACTGGCTCAAGGCCTGCCACCATTGGTACCTCTAAGTCTGTGGGGTGCCCTAGCATGTTCCGGGAACCTTAGCTAGAACCTCAGCTTCTCCTTTCAGGGTGCCTTGACTTAACAAGAAGCAGATTCATGCCCGTGTCCTTTTGTCACTCATCTTTGATTTCATTCCACCCTGATCCCCTCCGCCTGGTCTATTTTGGTTATTGTGTGTTACTGTGTGTTACTTTTTGTTCCATTTTCTGTTACTGGGGCCCAGGCCCTTCTCTGCCCAGAGCTCTGGTCCTTCGTGGATTTGAGTCTTGCTGCAGGTAATCCTTAAAGAAAGCTCTTCCTTGTCTTCATCCGATCAGCCTAGGACCCTTGGCCTCCGCTGATAGTCTTCCTATTAGAGTTGCCCCACCATTTATAATTAGGAAAAACTCAATTAGGTGTAATCTTCGTTCCTTAATGCTGATTTTTAACCAGTGTCTGACTAAAAGTGAAAAAGGAATAAAAAAGCATATAGAAAGATGACAGAGCCAGGTCAGTACTTGGGTAGAAGGACCTTTGGAGGAGCTGGAGTTGAGCCAGCTCCAGCCCAGGCTTCTGTACCTTCACACCCTCATCTCCTGCTTTGGGATTCTGAAGAAATGAGAGAGCTTCAGGTATCCACTAGGAAGTCTGGACCGTGGCTGAAGGGCAGGATGTGGGTGCACACACATTCTCAGCTTGATAAACAAATGGCTTTCCTATTATCCAGGAAATTCAGACCATTCCCGTACCTGTAAAACCAGCACTCTGGACAGAGCCAGACAAGGCCTGTCATTGCTGGCAGGATCTGGTCTTCTCTCTGGGCTATGCCACCGAAGGCGGGTGTGTGTGTGTGTGTGTGTGTGTGTGTGTGTGTGTGTGTGTGTGTGTGTGTGTGTGTGTGTGTGTGTCTGTGTGTGTCTGTGTGTGTCTGTGTGTCTGTGTGTCTGTGTCTGTGTGTCTGTGTGTCTGTGTGTGTGTCTGTGTGTCTGTCTGTGTCTGTCTGTGTGTGTGTGTCTGTGTGTCTGTCTGTGTCTGTGTGTCTGTGTGTGTCTGTGTCTGTGTGTGTGTCTGTGTGTGTCTGTGTGTCTGTGTGTCTGTGCGCGCGCGGAGCTGGTAAGTCCTTTCTGAGACCATGCTCTGGGGACTGCCTGAGTCTTTCCCCTGGCATTGGATCCTGGACTTCTCCCTTTCCATCAAGGTTACTTCAAACTTCTTGACCGTGTAAGGAAATTCTAGGGAACCCACAGATGAACAAGGAGGCTGCCTTTACCAGGTTGGTCCCACCCTGCATGGAGCATCAGGCCTAGACAGACTCTTGGAAGCCAGCCAGTCCAAGCCTCCTACCATGCTTTGTGGTTTTTTCTCAGTTATTTCAACGCTCTTTCAGGTGTCTGTTCTTTCTTTGAGCTGGTACCTCTACTCTGCCCTCCATACTCCCTGACATTCCTGCCAGAAGTTAAAAGCATACTGTTAGCATTTGTCCCTTCTTAGCAGCTTTTCTGCAAAGCCTGCCTCTGGGCTTCCATACCTTTCTGACTGGGTGCCTGCTGCTGCCCTCTTTACCCCCAACTCCTGTAGGGCAGCTTCCACTCAGTGTGGCCCTGTTTCCTCCCCACCACCTCCAGTCTTCTGCTTAGATGGGGTTTTCTGTGTCACAAGTCAGAGTGGTGACTGTTGACCTTGACTCTGTGCCTGAGGCCTTCCTGGCACTTCCACTCCCACCCTTCTCTGGGATGCTATAACTTGCCCAGATGTTGGATGAACCGTTGTTTGTGCCTCCAGCCTTGGTGCCCTGCTGTTGCTATGGGAACAACTACCTCCTAGGTCCCATGGGAAATCCTGTTGGGGCTTGTGGGAAGTGGGGAGAATGGGCTTCTTTCCAAACCTTTTCCTTGTGGTTCAGAGATGTCTTACTCTGGAGTCTTCCCTTAAGGGCCATGGGTGAGGTGTGTCTGCATGGATGTACCTGGAATTTTGCCCTAGGGCTCTGCCCCTCCAGCTTTGATTAGGGTTACTGGTTCTGGCTGGCAGAGGACCTCTGCCTGGGTACTTGGATCTTCTGCTTGTAGGAACAGCTGTGACTTCCAGTTTCTTCACTTCTATAGGTTCCTTGTGGGTTCTCCTAAAAAGCACTGAGGGCTGTTCCAAAGTGGAATGGGCTGCCTTTGAAAGTGGTGAACTCCTCCTTACTCCAGGTCCCCAGTCAGAGACTGAGCCAGGATTGGTGGGTGGAGAGGGTTCTTGTCAAGGTGATTCTTGGACTAGGCGACTTCTAAGGTTCCTTCTTTTCACTTAAGTAAGAACATGGGCAAAGTGTTTGAGTTTCAAAGGGTTTCTTGTGCCAGCATAAAAGTTGTCAGAACAGTCTGAGTAAAGAGAGGGAGCTAGACTGGCCAAGCCCATGATTGTGATGACCTATTGTCAGCAATCCAGAAGTAAGACACCCTTGGGGGTGCACACACCATCAGAGAGAGTGTGTGTGTGTTGCGGGGCACGGGGGGCTTGCATGAGTCTGGTGATGATAAACTGCTGCTTAGGCCGAAGAGAAGAGCTTGAATTGTCTGTGTGATGTTGAAGTCTATATTTTGGTCTTAGGTCTTTATTAGCTTCAGAATGGTTTTGCCAAGTTCACCACACAATAATTTAGGCCTACTTTTAGTTCAAGGTGATCTCCTGCCTGTCTCAGGCCACCAGACTGTCGCAGTTCAGGTGAATGATGCCTTAGGGAGGGTCCCAGCCTCAGCTGCTGCTGCTGCTAGACCCTGGACCAGGCCTAGACTCCTGGGGCCCCATTGTTTCATCCACAAATGGAAAGAAGATGATGGGAGAGTCTGAGTTGCTGAAAAAGTCCTCAAGGTGGAGACTTTGCCCTTGGTGGTTTCGGGAAAAGTGACAGTGGCTAGTGAAGGGAGACCTCTGGGATCATCTGATGGGAATATGAGTCAACTGGAAAAAGGGCTATAAGTGGTGGCAGCTTTGGCCCCAGCACCCTCTGCCATGTTCAGGCAGGACTTGAGCCTTTTGTCCAGGTCCTTATCAACTGTCACTTGGATTGTTGCAATACTCAGCCAACCTGTCTTTCTGAGCTTTTTTCCTCCTCTCACTAGTCCTTATGAGTCACTGTTTTGTTCATGGCCTCAGCTAAGTCTAGAAGCATCATGACTTCCACTTGCTCGGGTCTCTTACTGCTTTGCTTGACATTCAGGGCTCTGTAAGGTAGAGTCCCCACTGGCTCAAAAATGCCATGAGCCGCTGCCCCCTGGAACATCTAAGCTTCTTTACCTTTGCTCTTGGCATTTGCTCCTCCTCTTCCTGCACCTTCCTTCTGTCTTCTGGGGCCTTCCCCATTTTTCAGCACCTAGGTCAAATGTCATCTCTTCCAAGAAGTCATACCTGATAACGTCTAGCAGGAAGTGATCTTTGAGCTGATGGGGGAAGGGGGAGTAGAAAGAATGTTGGGCTTGGACTCAGGACAGGTCTGGGTTTGAATCCTGGCTAGTTGTGTTATTCCCATTTCAGTCTCTTCTAAGCCTGGGCAGCATTTTATCTGAGGGATGGCTCATCCTTTGATTTATACTTCATGGTCATTGGCAGCATCTCTGAGAGCTGCACATGCAATTGTTTCCATTTACTAGATCAAGTGACTTGCCCAAGGTCACAGGGCTTCTAGAAGTGTTGAGGTTGGTGCCTTCTGGCCAAGATCTTTTCCCTGGGCCAAGTTGACTGTTCTCCTCTGTACCCCTGCCTGGTTCCTTCTCATGGGAGGGACCGTCTTCTCATGGAGTTGATCAGCAGGCATTGGCTCTGTGCTAGGTACCCTGTAAGTATATAGAAGTGGGCCTGCTCTCAAAGAGCTTGCTTTCGTGGTGGCAGTGGTGGTGGTGGTAGTGGGTTATAACACATGTGCAGTAATGGGAAGAGGGAGAGGACAGTAAGAACTGGGTAGCCCAAGGAAGCTTTCAGTGAAGTGGTTCTTCCCAGGTGGAGGCAAGGAGGGAATGCATTCCAGCTATGGGAAATAGCTTGATCAGAGGTGTGGATGTTGGAGATGATGGGATGTTGTGTATCCCCTTGTGAAACTTCATTTATTATCTATAGAGAGAAGTTAGAAAGTTGGGTTGGATATTAGTTGCCCAAGTAGGAGAACCCTGGGGAGTCAGGCTTGGATCTGGACACTTGGACTGTCTTGGTGCTACTCAGTGGTACCTGAGTTCTTCCTGGAGATACACTTGGAGGTGATTAGAGGGCATATCCTTTTGTCTCCATGTCAGCCCTGGATAGCTTGCAGGAGTCTGGGGTGGAGACCATGCTGTGCTGGGATGGCGAACATTATACTGTGGCATCACTGAACCTAAATTAAGGGTGGCCTCCATGTCCTCCTGGAGTGAGAGGGACACTGTATAGAGTAGAGTCTGCAGGCTCCCAGGCTCTGGATGCTCCCTGGTCAGACACGCACCATAGACACTCATGACCTCATGTACAGGGCATGGGGGCCTCTGTCTTTTGGGGTTTATAGGGCATAGATGAAGGAATGGAGTCTAGGTTAGAGAGAACCAGGCACTGCTGGACAAGATGGAAGGACTTAGCCAAGAAGTCCCTTTGAGCTGGGGACCTGGGACCTGTCCAGAGTGCTCAATTAAGTTTGTTGGTCCAGTCCCTGCTGCTGGCTTTACGTTCTGCATAGACAGACTCAGCAGTGGGTTGTTGTTTGTTGGGACAAATGAAGGAACAAGTCAAGTCAGCAGGCATTTGTTAGGCAGCTTCTGTGTGCCAGGCCCGTGCTAAGGGCACAACAATATCACTGTTCTCCATTGGCTATTGAGGCCTTGGAGCCTCCAGGGTTGCCTTGTGGCTGCTGGGACCTGGGCTTCCTTATCTGGGGCAGTGGTCAAGAGTGGTAGGAGGTAGCTGCTCCTGCCCTTAACAAGGGCATTCTGTGCCTTGTCGTCATGAACACTGGACAGAGGACAGAACTTCGTAAACATGGCTTTTCTGTACCATTCTTCACCCGGTCCTGGCTCTCCAGTTTCCTTTTCTCTTTGTCCTGTCCTCCTTCCAGCTGAGCCCGAGCCTTTCTTGCCAGTTGGACAGAGGGAGCCAAGTTTCAGTGCCTTGCCAGCATCTGGTCCCTTTCCGTTGATTCTGAGATCTGGCTGACTTTGGCAGCTGAGCTTACCCTGATTTTTCCGCGGTCTGGGTCTCCTTTGCTCCCTCACCGCCTTAGCTGCAAGAGGACCTTGAGAAATTCAGAGGATGGACATATTTTAGACGTCCTCTGTTTCCTTCAGTCTCCTAGCAGTGCTTCCATTACAGTTGATGGCAGTGTCTGCATTGGGAGCCAAGGACAGAGGGGTGAGATGGCCTCTATAAAGGCCCAGCAAAAAAACCACAGCCGCCCTCAGGGAAGTGCTCCAGCTGGGGGACTTCCTAGAGCTGGGTGTCATCCCTTTTCCACAGGTGGTCTCTCAGCTTGAGGCCATCTTCTTCTGGACTTTATGTGTATGCATGGGAGAGAGTGGCCCAGATCTTGTTGGGGATGTAAGGGGTGTACTAATTGTCCTTGCTTTACTTCCTCAGTTAAATACTCCTTTCTAAAGTCTCTTAAGTCTAAATAGCTAATTGACATCTATTGATAATCATGGGGGGAGCATACTGGTGAGGACTTATTTACTTTGCCAGTAGAGATACTATGTGAGCTCCTCAGGGCCAACTCCAGAGCTGTGAGAGGAGGTAGAGATCATTTTAAGGATCCCAACAATGTTGGGAACTGGGTTTTCTCATCCTGCAGATTTTCCGATCATCAGCAACAACAACGGACAGTGATACTTCTGTCCGAATGGCTTTAGGCAGGCACTTGTGGAGGAGGAGCTTCCATCCCTATCCCCCCACCGCCCACAGCAGGCTGGAGGAAGCTTTGCTGCAGGGCCTTCAGGACACTGGGAAAGCCTCGTTTGGGAGAAGTCACTTTGTAAGGTCAGGTGGACTTTGCACCATCTAGGAAGGAGCCCCAAGAAAGGCTCCAGATTTCCTCCTTAGTCAGCTCTCTGCAGTAGGCCAGGGACAGCCTGGTCCTTCCTGGCCCTCAGCCTGCAGTGCTCCTATTCTGCCCTCTGAGGTCGAACACAAGCAGACTCATCCCATCTCCACAGTGGAGGCTGCAGCCTCCCCTGCCCCAGTCAGGGCAAAACATCACTGAATTTTTAGTTTTTTGGACTCACTTGCATTTGCTGTGATTAGTCTTGCCTACCATGGCCAAACTGAGCAGGTTCTATTGCTCTTCCACATGACTCCATTTCAGAACCCAGCTATCCAGCCCCTCCCGAGATGGGCAGATAATCAGTCCTCTTATGTCATAATCGCCGGACCTCCTTGCCACTTGGGATGTGGCCTCCAGACAGATGCAGTCCTCCCAGATGGAGGTTGTGATCCAGCCCTTGCAGGCGCTGCTCCTCTCAGGTGTGCCGTAGGCCAGACTGGTCTCCCCCACTCTGGATGGTCTGGCCTTTTGGGCCTGGTGGCCACTAAGACCTTCAGGTCTTATGGCACAAGCTGTGTTTTAGCTGTGACTCTCTTTCAACTCAATTCAATCTTACTAGATTATTTTTATCACTTTACTTTTTGAGAGCCTTTTGTGACAGCCCAGTATAAGGAGACAGTATGGGCAGGAAGACTGAAATCATTTTCCATCTTTGATGCCAACTTTGTGGCCCTGGGCAGGCCATAGATTTAGAGAAGACCATCGGGTTCAATCTCCTCCTTTTATAGCTGGGGAAACTGAGGCTCAGGAGGTGCAAGGAGTTGCTCTCAGATCCTCAGTTTCCACCTCTGTAAAATGAGGACATCTATCTTCTGACCTTTCTGAAGCTCCTGTGATGTTGGGTCCTGGAGTGCTTTGCAAACGTTCAGGAGGATTGGACCATCCATTAGCCTGACCCTTCCTGGGCTCCAGTCTGAGGACTTGGGGCCCAACCAAGGCCTGCTCTGTCCTGCCTGAGAACTGAGATTTTCTGTGGCAGTCAGTGAGAGATACTGTCCACTTGATATATTTAGAGAAGGGGTCTGAGGAATTTGAAGCTTTCTTGTTCCCTAGAAGGGAAAGGGGCCCTAATGCTGGAAGGGAAAAGATTTGCTTATTGACAGAGATGTCACCTTGGGATGCTGCTGGGGGGTGGCATTGGAAATGGTGTAGCTGGAAGGTCCAGAGTCCATAGAAAGGGAAATGGTTGGAACTTTTCTTGCCTAGAGCATAAGAAATTCCCTAAGCTCCAAAGCTTAAAAGCTGCTAATAAACCGTGTGGAGAGGACTCTGGTTACAGTAGAAAACTTTGTGGGAAAGACTTGAAGTCAGTTGGGAGCACCATGAAATCAGCCTTCCTGGGGCTGAGTTGGCCTCCAGGTTGGTTCTTTTGTTCAGGAAATGAGGTTTTAAGGTGGAGAAAGACAAAGAATGAAGTACCTGCCAGTAGGGAAGAGCTTTCGCCGCTTTGAGAGGGCTGCAGCCTAACCCTTGGCTTTCCTAAATCTTTAGGAACAAACCAGGCCATCTAGACATGTGATTGGAGGCTTAAAATCAGCTTTGTTAGCTTGAGGCCTTGAGGCTTTGGGCCTCACGCAGACCCGTTGATGGCCCAAAACCCTAAGAAGCTCCGTAGCCAGCTCAGTGCTTGTGTGTGTCCTTTAAAAGGTTTTTTTCCATTTATCATTTTCCTGTTTTTGTCTTATAATAGAAACAGGAGAGTTTAAATGTCATTTCCCAAATACTTTAAAACAGTTTCAGTTTTTCATCTCCCTTGTTTAAATTTAATATGCCCTTTTCATTGGCAAAGCTTCACTATTGGGAATATTCAAAAAAACTCAGGTATGGGCGTTGGGCAGGGAGGAGGAGGGGTCCCTTCACCACTCATAGGTGGCTGATGAAAACTTCATCCCCTATGACTTGTCCTTCTTCCCCCACATCTGTGGTGACCCTCTCAGGTGTTGCAGCATGGGGACATTGTGCAGAGTAGGCACTGGATGGGGTTTGTTGATTGGTCCCAGTGAGGTATGGCCACACCATTTGTAGTCTAGCCTTGTCCACTTTGCTAAGGCCTGCCAGCCAGCTGACCCTCTTCTAAGGTAACCTTGTAGACCTCAGCATTATTCTGCATCATGATGAGGCATTGGGATAGAACCGGACAGACCTCTGGGAGGTCAGAGCTGGAACGAAGGTGCCTCTAGCATCTAGACTCACTGCACCTGTCCAGGAAGTCTCTCAGTAGCATCCCCAACAGAGAGTTTGTCTCAATCATGCAGTCACTAAAAATTGATTCATGCCTACTTTGTGCCAAACACTGTTATGTGCTAAGAGCTGCAGATAAAAAGGAGGACAAAAGACAATGCCTTCCTCAACCCCCCAGTGCCCCCAGGAGCTCATAGTCTAATGGGAGAGACGACATGCAAACACATGTATACAGATAAACTATAGACAGGATAGACTGGAATTAATCAACAGAGAGAAAGCCCTCGCATTAAGGGGGAATCAGGAAAGGCCTCCTCTAGAAGGTGCAGTTTTAGGTGGGACTTGAAGAAAGGCCAGAGGAGGAGAGGAGGAGGGTGGACATTCCAGGCAGGGGGCACAGCCAGAGAAAATGTCTGGAGCTGGGAGATGGGGGGGCGGGGGGGGGGTCTTGTGCAGGGAACAGCCAGGAGGCCAGGGTTGCTGGACCATAGACTATGTGAGTTTCACATAAAAGGGTTCACTTTTGTCTCTTTCCCTCTAGTGCAGTGCCTGGCACACAGTAGGAATTTAATAAATGCTTGTTGAAGTGACTTGAGGAAAGCTATGAGAAGTAGCGAGGGGGCTTTTTGATGCCTGGCACCTGTGTATAGGGAGAGGAGGACAGGCTGTCTTGCTCTCCCACTGAGAAGAACTGGTCAGGAGGCTGTAGGGTCAGGCTGTGTGTTGTGCCTGCTCCTGGCCTCCCTTCTGCACAGCTCCCTCTGAGGCTTTGCAGGGATTCAAACCCAAAGGATCTGTTTCTGCTTCCTCAGTGTTTGAAACCTCAGAGGTTTGGAAACAGGTCCTGCAGGGTTGGGGGCAGGGCAGTCCTGGGTACCATATTATAGGGTAAGGAAATTGGTCTCTTTTTCCTGGCCACTTGGGTATTGCCTGTAGCAGAAGATCAGGAATCTGAGCTGAGTGGGGATCTCAGGAGGAGGAAACTGAGGAGGCTGAGGTGATAGAAAGACCCGGGACTTTGCAGGAGAGGGCCAAGGCACCTGCTGGACTGTTTTCTCCTTTTGTCAGTGGAGATAGAAACTCATATATCTTAGCCGTTAGGCAGAAGTAATTTAACAGGATGCTGTGGGTTCTGGTGCCAACCCCTCATCCTGATCTGCCTTTGCTCCTCCTACTCCCTCTTCCCCTTGTTGCTCCAGCTTTTACCCCCAGGCTGTACCCAGGGGTCTTTGTGATTTGGCCCAGCCCTGTCTTCTTCTGGGTATTCACCAGAGCTTCTCCTTGTGCCTTCCATGTGCGCATCAAGTCAGTACCTAATGTGTGCCAGGGCCTGGGCTGGGCCCTGAGGACACAGAAGCAAAAGTGAAGCGTCCTTGCCCATTGGACCTTCCCTTCTAATGTGAGACAGCATACACAGACATAATATTTAGGCAGAATGAATATGGAATCTCTTGTACTTATCTGGTAACTTGGGCAGGCAGCCGTGTTCTGTATGGTGAACAGGCACATATTCCCCAGGGTGTCTCATTCTTAGCTGGGGTTGGAGCAGCAGATCTGCCAGGCCTGCCAGTGCTAGGTGCCAGGCTTCACAGAACCACAGATGTAGAGCTTTAGAGGTGCCTGGGGAAGTGGGGACTCTGAGAGTTAGGAGACAGGAAGTGCCCGGCTCAGTCTGGGTGCAGGGGGACCCCAGAGCCTGCCCTGTGTCACATGGGACACAAAGACAAAGACCAGTTCCTGCATTCAGGGAGCTCACTGTCCAACAAGGGAGGCAGCGTTCTACTGTGAAGGCACCAGAATTATGGGGGATTGGGAAAGGTTTGCTGTCAGAGGGGAAATTGATTGGGGACTTGAAAGAAGCTGGGAAGTGGAAGTATAAGGGGGGGGGGCCTCAGGCATAGAGGAAAACCAGGGTGGATATGGGTGATCTGGTCTGTAAGAGTGTCACTGAATCACAGAGTATGTGTGGGAGTGAGGTGTGTGAAGACAGGAGAGGTGGGGGCAGGTTATGAAGGGCTTTGAATGGCAGAGGATTTGATATTTGATCCTAGAGCCACTGGAAAGGGGGCAGGGAGAGGGAGGGGAGATGAGATGAGACAGGACAGTGCTGTCTTAGATTTAGAAAACTCTAAAAAAAAATTTGTTTTTGAAAAATCACTTTGGCAACTGTGTAGAGGATGGTCCGCAGTACGGAGAGACCTGAGGCAGGCAGACCTCAAAGCGGCTCCTGCAGTTGAACAGGGGTGAAGTGATGAGGGCCTGCTCTGGATTGGTGGTGTCAGAGAGGAGAGGGACAAGTTTGCAGAGTTGTTACAGAGGTAAAATCAGCAGGCCTTGACAACAAGTTGGGTGTATGGGGAGAGAGATAGTGACACAGAGAAAGGAAGGGAGGGGAGGTTCAGGGTTGCCTGGGTGACCCTGGACAGTAATAGAGAGGTTTTGGGGAGATAATCAGGTGTTAAGTTTTGGACATAATGAGTTTGAGTTGTTGGTGGAAAACCCAGTTGAGGTTTTCAGTAGGCATTTGGAGACTGGTAGTCATCAGAGAGATTAGAATGGAATAAGCATATTTGAAAATCCTCAGCATAGAGATGATATTGAATCCATGGGAACTGAAAATATCACCAAGTGATTAGTATAAAGGGAGAAGAAAGGAGGGCCCAAGTTAGATCCCCCTGGAAAGCCTCCATTTGTCACGTGTGACAAGGATGAAGGTCTAACAAAGGAGACTGAGGGATGCTCAGATAGTAGAACCACAAGAGAGCCGTGTCACAGACGCTTAGAGAAACGAGAGTGTCGTGGAGAAGTGGGTGATCAATAGTAACAGTGGCTAAAGAGAGGTCAAGAAAGATGAGGACTGAGAAAAGGCCATTGAATTTGAAAATTAAGAGACCCTTGCTAACTTTGGACAGAGCATGGCTTTCTTAACAGGTTTAACCTCAAAGACAGAAGAGATTTGGGATGGTACCTGTTGGGGATGAGTGGATGGATGGAGTGAGGGTTTTTTGAGGATAGGAGAGACATGAGCATGTTTGTAAGCAGTGGGGAGGGAGAGATGGAAGATTAGTGATTGTGTGGGGTTGGTTGCTGGAAGGGGAGATGTGCTAGAGAAGGTGGGATGGAATGGCATCACTTATGCATGTAGAGGCCACTTCTTTGTGTGAGACAAGAGTGAAGGAGGAGACAGGAGCAGAAGGCATCCATGTGATGTGAGAAGAGGGAGCTCTTGGGGGAATTGGAAGCTGAACAGGTAGGAGCAGAGGAGATTTGGGAGGTTTGAGGAAGGATAAAGACTTTGGAAGAGCTGTGGAGTGTGAGATAGTATTGATTGCCAGGCAGCAGTGAGAGCCCAGTGGTTATGTAATATAGCCAGTGAGTTTCTGCACTGATTGTGGGAGCGATCCAGGCAGAGGGTTGGCAGGACAAAATTGGTGATGCAGTAAGACAGGAAAGATGTCAAGAGAGGTAGATAGGATAGAACTGAACTGGTTCACCAAAGGGTCAGGGTGGGGATGGTAGGGACCAGTGCAGGGGAGATGGTCTGGGAAAAAAGGGCAGATAAAAAATGGATTTGGAGTGACAAGGCAGAGGAAGAGGCCGAATGCCAGCAGTTGTGACAGGACAAAGGGCGTTCACTGTCCCAGACACTGTGCCCCACTAATGTTCACAAAATAATTTGTGATCTTTAAATACAGTATCAATGGAATATCTTTGTCCTCCTTTCTGTTATTTAGAAAGAAAATAAAGGGGTATGGAACCCTTGGTGCCTCAGGCTTGAAGCCTGGCCAGCCTTCCTTTGCAGGAGCCTAGGAGGGGAACCTGGAGGCAGCCGGTTGGCATTTTGACTTGTCATCCAGAGGATTGGGTTTACTCCTCTTGAGCCCAGCAGGTACCTGTGGCTTGTTCCCTCAGGGAGCAGGTGAGAGAAGTTCTGGGGAGTCCGCCAGTTTGTACAATTAGCTGGATTTGTGCCTATCTGCCCAGACCCCGGTGCTGTGTACCATGAGCACGAGGAGGAGTGACCCTTGATTGGTGGAGAGACCTCTGAATGTAAGGTTTGTGCCTTCACATCCTTTGGAAGTGCTTGGCCCAGTTGGGAGAGCAGCCTCAGAGCCTCTCCAGGGGCCACCTTCCTCTTCAGAGATCACGAAGAAAGGGCTTCATCACTGAGCTCTTTCTTGCCTTGGTTGTGCTGCCTGCCTGCTGTCTTGTTTCTCTGTGGATGCTGCTGCTTACACGGGCTTACGCAGCTGACTGATTTCTATTGGAATAAATGTGTTGGTTCACTCTCCATGATTTCTGGTGGTGGGAGGGCACTAAGCTGGCTTTGACAAGGTTAACCAGGCCCTGTCCAGTCTGGGGAGTGATTACTTTCTGCCCAGAGGACCTGCAAAGTGGGTCTGGTTCGGAACCTAAAAGCACCGTGGTCCTAGACTGCAGGTGTTGGGTGCAACCAGGGGAGTGAATAATCTAAGGTTCTTAAATGTAGGAGAATGAAGCAGCTATCGCCCAGTGACATCCTTCCCCTTTCCCACCCAGCGGTGGAGATTGCAGTCTTTCTTGGAAATGTTGATCAAATGGGGCATTCCTTGTCCAAGATCTGGGTCTGTCTTTTGTGCCGGAGCTTCCCTGGGTAGACTCATGTAAATAAATACAAGGAATACTAATGAGTAAAGAATAGTAAGAATTTTGGTTTTCTTGTGTCTGACTGTGGATTTTCTTGGCAGAGACCCTGGAGTGCTTTGCCATTTCCTTCTCCAGCTTACTTTCCAGGGAAAGAAATTGAGGCAGACAGGGTTGCATGACTTTCCTAGAGTCACACATCTAGTCAGTATCTGAGGCCAGATTTGAACCCAGGAAAATTAGTCTTTCTGACTCCAGACCCAGTACTCTGTGTACCAGGGCACCCTCCAGCCGCCCCAGTAATAAGAATAAGCCAATATTTGTAGAGGAAAGCTCTGTCTAAATCCGATTTTATTTTATCCTCTTGACAACCTGGGAGAGAGGTGCTATTATGGTTTCCATTTTACAGTTGAGGAAACTGAGGCAGACAGAAGTTCAATGAATTGCCTAGGATCACCTAACTAGGTGTCTGAGGCAGGATTTGAACTCAGATTTTACTCCAGGGACTGTGCTCCATCCCCTCTACCTGTTCAGCAAACGCTCACGCTGATGGAGCCAGAGCTGCATCTTGAAGGAAACAGGGAGGGTAGAGAGAGTGTATTGTGGGGGGCTTGGGGGAGGGGCTGGAGCCCGCCCCAGGGTGCTGCTCTGATCAGGCCCAGCCCAACCTTTCCCAGCTTCTCCAGCAGCCAGAGACTGGGGAGATGCCGCCCCCTGGTGGCCAGCCAGAACCCTGTGGCTTTCTGGCCATTTTCCTCCTGGCTCCCTAGGGTAGGAATGAGTGTTTAGGGTGTTTGTTTGGCCTCCTCAGGTGCCACCTCTCCCCTTCTCCCATCAAGTTCATCCCAGTCCCTAAAAGCATCCCTCCTATAGTATATTCATTCAGCCTCTGCTTGGAGATTTCCAAGGAGGGGAGCCACTTTCCTCCCTAGGCCCTTTCTCATGTCCCCCTCATCCCCAGGCCTTCCCCTTCCACCTCACCAGGCCCTCCCCTCTTCTTCCCCAGGCTGTTCTCCCGCCAACCCCCACCTCCCCAGGCCACCAGCCCCCACCCCAGAATGGCACTCCCTCTCTGGAAGTTCTTCCTGGTAGCCAGCTGAAGTTGGCTTTTCTGCCCCACGTTCCCTACCCCCCTTCCCAGTCTGGCCATCAGGCCCCAGGCAGAACCAGACTGATTCCTCTTCTCTCTGACTGCCAGTCAGCACCAGCTGCAGTGTCTTCTTTTCTCCAGGCTGGACATGACCACTTCCTTTCTCTGCCCCCCTTGAGAGGTACATGTGGCAGCTGGGTGGGCAATGGATAGAGTGCCAAGTCAGGAAGACTGGCAGTAATGGCACCTACCTCCTAGGGTGGTTATGGGAAAAGAATGAGATCATATTTGTAAAGTACTTTGCAAACCTGAAAAGACCATCTCGTTGCTAATCATCATTGCCCCCTGATGATGCACGCTTTTCTAACTTGGCCCTTTCTTTTGTTTTTTAGAAGGAGCTGAGCCTTCCGAGAAGAGGCAGCTTGTGAGTACCTTCTTCTTTCTTCCCTCCCTCCCTGATGTTTGGGGTAGGGGTGGGAGGTTCAGTCTGGCCTATCCTAGGCTCCCTGCCCCCGCTGTCAGGCCTCCACCAGGGCTTGGGATCTGGTTGTCCTGTCCAGAAATGGCCACTTAGCTTCCCTTGGTGGGCCCAGAGAGAACTGAGCCAGTTTTGGTCTTGGCTTCTGGTGGTCTTTTGCAAAGTTTGTGAGCCTTTTGGGGATTCTCTGCATGTTACCCACCTTCCATGACCCTGAGAACGGTCTCCATGGTGGTATCCTGGATCCAGGGAGTGCCTGGTTTTGGGGACTCCTGGTAGGGGGGCCATTAGCCTTGGCTCGTGTGGAGGAAGTACATGGGCTTCTCTCTCTGCTTTGCTCCTTTTCCTCCCTGTGTGACTGACCCTGCTTTGCAATTGCCAAATGATTGGAAAGCCAGTAAACGTCCTGGACCACCTCCTCTGTCAGAGCCCAGACAGTTTCTTTGGTCTTCCTTTCTAGTTCTTGTTCTTGGGAGCTGTTGGGGGCAATGGCTCCGAGTTGAGGCAGCAGGTTGTGTGTGGGCCCTGGAAGCTCCCTGTGTCCAAGGCCAGGGCCCTGTATGAGCCTGGGCATGGCCGGTGGCCCTGTCTGACTGCTGCTCCAGACAGGAGGTGTTTGGGAAGGCCTGGGACTGGGAGGTGTAGAGGTGACCCCATGCCCCATATGTCGCGTATAGGCAGAGTGCTAGACTCCATCCTGGAAGCATTTGAGTTGAGCCTCAGGCACTCTGGAACTGGGTGACCCTGAGCAAGTCACTAAATCTTTCTCAGTTTCCTCACCTGTAACATGTAATGGTAATGGTCTCACAGGGTGGTTGTGTGGATCAGTATTTGGGAAGTGCTTTGTGAGCAGACACAAGCGCTAGTGATTATTCTGATTAATAAACAGATTCAAGGTTGTTTTTGCCCTTGTTCTCTGAACCTCTTGGTGTTGGTTATCCACAGTGACTTTGGAGAGCCAGGGGAGCTTGGTTCCTGGGGTCTTTATGTTTGTATTCTGTATTCAGACTCCATCAGTTTTTTCTCTGGGGATGGAGAGCATTTTTCATCATAAGTCCTTCAAAGTTGTCTTGATTTGTGTTATTAAGAATAGCTAGTTCATTCACAGCTGCTCATTTTACAGTGTTGCTGTTACTTTGTACACAGTACGTGTCACTGCATCAGTTCATGTAAGTCTTTCCAGGTGTTTCTGAGAGCATCCTGCTCATCATTTCTTACAGCACAGTAGCATTCCATCATGATCACATACCTCAGCTTGTTCAGCCATTCCCCAGTTGATGGACTTTCGCTCAATTTCCAGTTCTTTACCCCCACAAAAAAGCTGCTATAAATATTTGTATACGTAGAGGTCCTTTTCCTTTTTGTTCTTTATCTTGTTTGGGATACAGACCTAGAAGGGATATCGCTGGCTTAAAGGGTAAACCTGGTTTTATAGCCCTTTGGGCATATTTCCAAATTGTTCTACAAAATGGTTGAATCAGTTCACAACTCCACATCCTTTCCAACATTCTGACACCCACTCTGAAAAGGGAGTCAGACAGCAGTGATTCCCCTTTATACAGTTGAAAAAACTAAAGCTCTGAGAGAGGTCAAGCCCCAGCCAAGAATTTGAGCCATAGCGTTTGCAAGCCGGATGCAAACCAGAAGCTCCTTTCATTCCATTTCATGGATTTCCAAATGACTGGAAAACCAGTAAACACCCTGGAGCAGTGACTTAGTGGTCTGAGGTTGCAGGGTAAGGAGGGACCAGATCAGGAAAAGGCTCTTGGGTCAGGTGGACCTTGAAGATGGGAGAGTCTGTCCCAGGCTTGGGGGATTGTGGACAAAACATTGGAAGTCAGATGTGCCACAGAGACCCTCTGCATCACCAGAGGCAGTGACCAGATTCATCCTCTCTCTCCTTTCATCTCTTCCTACTGGGCCCTGGTCCTCCCCTCCTTAGTAGCTGGGCTCTTTCCAAGTCCCCCATTGACCATGCTCAGCATTAGGGCCTGTGGCGAGTTCTTGGCTGGCTGCTGATGCCCAGAGTGTTCCAAGCTGCGCAGGATAGTATCATAGCATGTTGTTGACAACGCCTTTCCTGTTCTCTAGGCCAGGCCCCTCATTTTAGAGAAGAGGTGAGTGACTAGGCCAAGGACTGCTTACAAAAAACAAAGATGGGATTGGAGCCCTCTGGAACCTTTCTCAAGTTTGAGTTCTGTGATCTTGGCAGTCATCCCCAGCCTCTTTCTTTAGGGGTGGGAAGCTCACTACCATTTACTAATTAATACAGTAATTATTAGGAACTGAATGCTGTCTGCCACCTTGGAGCTTCTCCCCTTTGCCCTGGTCCTGGCCTCTGGGCCTAAGTAGAAGAGAAGCAATCCCTCACCCAGCTTCTGGTTCTTCAGACACTTAAAGGTCTACAGTCATGGCTCCTGTCTGCCCCGAGGTGACCTGAGGTGTTGCTGTCTTGTTTGCCCCAGTGTGGCAGTTCCCTTTCTAAGATGTGATAGTGTGCTGTGTGAGACAAGGGTCCTGGCTTTGAGTGGTGCATGCACTGCTCCCTACCACATGAGACTTTGGATGAACATGTTTTTTATAGGCCTCAGTTTCCTCATCTCTAAAAAATAAGGCATTTGTTTGGATGGACTCATTCATGTGCAAGTCCTCTTCCAGCTGAGACTGTGAAGGGTTTTCTAGGATGCTTAGTTGTGTTCTGTTTTCTTGCTCCTGCCTAGCCCAGGATCATGAGGGGGATCTCCAGGGCACCCAGCTTTCCCATTTTGTTGATGACTGTTTATCTCCATTTCTCATTCTTAGAGCCAGGCCTGGGCAAACTCAAGATTCTTGGGATCCCCTGGCAGAGCCGGCCTGGTGCCCCTTTGGCTTGTGCCTGCAGTTCCCTTTTCTGGCAGGGGGCTGCTTCTTCTGGCAGAGGCTGGGCTCTCAGGCCTTGTGGTTAGGTCACTCACTCGTGAATTAATCTTATGTACTTTGGAACATAGCTAAGAAAAAAGCAAAAGAATGTCCTACCCTTGTTGGAAGGAACTTGCCTTGGGGTGGACAATTTTGATTTCATTTTGAGCCAGAATGCAGGCAGAAGAGAGAGGGGAAGAGTCCCCCAGCACAGGGGAAGCGGCGGCTGCTTTTTCAAGCCCCCCGTTGGCTGTCGATGCTTGTCTGTGCATGGAATGTCTTGGCCTGGCGCAGCCCAGCCCAGAAATGAGCAGGTTCCCCAGATGCTCTCATATTGAGCTGCTCTTTGCACCCCTGAGTTTTCTCCTGGTTTTCAGCGGTAGCATTGGCCAGAGCCCTGACTCCAGCAGGGCAGTGCAGACCTGCCTTCCTTCTTGGCATCACCACCATCTTCACCTTCATCCCTATACCTCCCTGTACCTTAGAGTTCTCTCAGAACAGTGCCATTGATGATGGTGATGAGTACAGACCCTCTGGATCCTCCAACTTTCAAAACCCTCCTTTGACAGTGAGCTCACTACTTTCCAAAGCAGTCAGTCTCTTTCAGACAACTCTCAGTTCTTCTGTGGAGTCGAAATCTGCTTCCCAGTTGCTCTCTCCTGCAGAATGAGAGTCTGCCTTCAGGGCCCAGCAGAACAAAACTCAGCTCTCTCTCCAGCAGATTTCCTCTTCCTCCTGTCTGCTTTCTTTGAGGCTCAGCATCCTCAGCTGTGTTCTCTGTCTCCTGGGCACTCTCCAGCTTGGATGGCTTTCCTAAAATGAGACTCTCGGAGTTCTAACTGTGAACTGACCCAGGAAGTAGCTCATCTTCCGAATTTGTGACCATCTGCCTCAGAGAGCAGTCTAGGATAGCGCATGGTTGACTCAGATTCCACTTGTGGTCCACTGCACCCCCTAGATCTTTTTCAGAACAACAATTGTGTACCTATGTCTTCCCCATGAGTTTTGTGCTGGTTTTTTCAAGCCCAAGTTTGCCCTTGCTAAATTTCATTGCTCTAGTTGGAACTTTTTCAGCTTGGACTCAAGACTCTAGACTCCAGTGTGTTAGGTATCCCTTCAAGTAAATAATGGTGACTCCTCAGGTCACTATTTGATTAGTTCTGAATCTGTCTAATTCTACTCGCCTGCAGACTTTGTCCCTCCCATCATTCTCCCCATGGCAGAAACGTAGCGAAGTATCCCTATATGGTGAAGACACAGAACTTAGGTTCAGACCCAGCTCCGTGTCCTCTTGGCCAATATTCCTTCTAGCCATGGATCCAGGGGCTCCTGGTGATTCAATGGAAGTAACTTATTTGGGGTCAAACATGTCTTCCCTAGCAACTGTAATTGAAGGATGGTGGGGCAAGAGGTTTGGGGGCTTCTCAGCCTAAAGAGACAAAAGTCACTCAGACATTTAGAAAAGATGCAGGGGCAAGAGCAAGATCCCCCCCAAAAAAGATGTGTGTGGCCACATCATAGAAGCTGAGTATTGGCATGGCTTATCGTGTGCCATGGCATGGGTTGTAACTTCTGAGGGGGATACAGTATGGCATGGATGGCTCTTCGTCTACCTCACCCCGAGCAACCACTGATGTCTCTGTTGTGTGGTATGAGAGTACTGGACGTGGGGGCGGCAAGACCTGACTTCAGAGTCTGCCTTAAACAGTTGGTTCCTTGCAGTGTGACCTTGGGCAAGTGTCTTAACTTCGGCGAGTCCTGGTTTCATCTTCTGTAAAATGGGGAGAATGCTAGCACCCACTTCCCCAGGTGATTGTGAGGATCTGGTGAGGCCCCATGGAAAGTGCTCTGGACACAGGAGCTGTTATAGCCCTGGGCTGTTCATCAGCCTTTGAAGGTAACTGACCCCAGACCTGTTGTCCAGGAGTTTCCAGTTCCCTGGAAATAGATGGCATGGTCATGATGAACAACTATGACACAAGAGGGCAGAACACCTGGGGCCTTGGGGGGGGGGGCCATGGGCCAAGGCTGGGGAGGGTAAGTAAGCAGAGAAGGGGGTGAGCTGAGAAGTCTGGGTTGACTAGGACACACAGCACATTGAGGGGAATGATGTGACCAAAGACTAAGAGGGCAGCTGAGAACCAGATCCTGGAAAGCTCTGAATGCAGCTTTACTTTGCAGACACGTTGGGGAGCTCTGGGGGATTGTGGAAAGGAGAGCTGCCATGATCTTTTAAGTGCCACCTTGTGGGCCATACTACCAACTGCCTCATGGCTGGTGAGTTTCTTCCCATCCCTGAGGACCTTTGCTCTGGCCGGGTCTCATTGTGTCTAGCTCTAGATATTGGAAAGCAACCAGGAGGGGAAGACATGGAGATCAGATGAAGGCCATAGAGAAGGCTTAGCTGGAGCCTGGAAGAAGCATTGTCACTTGTTTGAAGGACTGTCCTGGGGAGGAGGGATGGACCTTGTGCTGCTGGACCCAGAGGGCAGAGCTAGAAGCAGGGAGAGTTCTAACAGTGAAAGGAATGGAAAGTGGCAGGACCACCTACTGGAGGTGATGGAAGGGAGCCCCTGTTCTAGGAGCTCTGTATTAGGCTATCTAAAGTGATCTTATGGTTCTTTTTCTGGCTCCCGACCCAAACCTGTTGTTCACTTATGTTTGATAAGTCCTTTCCACATTCAGAGCACTGTGCGAGATGCTGGACAGCCAGCAGAGCGGGCCTTTGTGTTTCTGTGGCAGTTTATAAAGCCTGTCCTATTCCATGTTTTTGTTAGCCTGAGTGCTTGCCTGGGAGCTGTAAAGGCTAAGACATGAGCCACATGCTGGTGTTCCCTGGGGAAAACTAGTTGAGGAGCAGGTCTGCTGAAATTCTGATGTTCTCAGATGTGAGCCCTGAAAGGTGTGATCAGTGAGAGGCTGCCTGGATGGTACCAGGTCATGTAAACCCAGTGCTCAGGCACAGGTCCCCACAATCCATCTGGAGTTGTAAGGGGATTGATTGATTATTGACCGGACTGTAGGATTTCTAGTAATGAGGAATTGTGATTTGTTCAAGGCCATCCAGGGAATAAAGGTCAGTCACTGAAGCATTCCTTCTCGAGTGTGTCCTCTGGGCTAGGCCCTGTGCTGGGTTCTGGGGAAGCCTCAGGGAGCTTATGTGGGGCTTTGGAGTTGGAGGAGGCTACACTGTGGGCAAGGAAGTAAAAAAATCTATTATACAAAATGATTTTGGGAGTGAGAAAGCAGTGACCTCTCAGAGGGAGCCCCTGTAAGCAGTGGGTCAGAGAACCCAAAACAGCCACTCACTTTGCAGTGACTCTGAGGGGTCCTCTGGGAGTTGGACAGGGCCTCTGAGGCCATCCCTGCCTTCACACTGCAGCCTGCAGAGTGTTTGATACCCACGAGAGGCTCATTACCCACTGGCCTGATTTTGGGACTTTTTTTCTTGAGGAAAGTGGGAATCCTCTGAGCTCTTGTTTGTTGTGTGGCTCTGGCCAGTACTGTGGGCCTGTTGATGAGCTTGGGCAGGCAGCGGCCTGGAGCTCTGCACCAGCCTGGTCTTTGGGAACATGGGTCTGTGAGACTGCTCGGCCTGGAGGAACAACAGTGGGGGCCCAGCTCTGCCCTCTACTCTCTTCTCTCAGTGTGTGTATATAAAGGTGCCAGTGACCCTGCTGGGGTCATGTGGCCAAGAGGGAGCCAAGGGGTCTGTAATGTGAGCAGGGGGGTGGTGATCATTGGGATCATTGTGGTCCCTGCCCAAGGCCACAAGCCAGGGTTATTTTTGGGTTGACTGTGTTTGGGGTGGGGGAAAGGGAGCTTATTAACCCTTTGACAGCCAGATTTCAGGAAATTGAAATTCAGACCCTAAAGCAAGAAACTTTAGCTGATGCTATTTGCCGCCTTTATTGCTAGAGAATATTGGTCAGCACTGGGTCTGTCAGTGTTAGCGGGCATTCCAGGACTGGGGACTTGGCTTTGATCCTTGTTGTCTCCCTCATGCCTGGGGAGGGTCCTGCATAGCACCAGGCAGTGAGAGGTGATATGGACATGCACCCCTGCCTCGGAGATGTGGGCTTTGAGCCTCAGTTTCCTTGGCTACTAAATGGGAGTCATGTGTTCACCACTGCCCTCACAGCTTTTAAATCACTAAATCATCAAGTTCTACCGGTGCGTGAGTGTTCTGTTGCACTCATAAGCATGTAAACGTGAATGGACCAGAGCGGAGGTTTTTCTCCCACTCTTGCTTTGTCATTCACTGTCCCTGGGGAGCTGCGCTGGGCCCCCTTGGGGTTGGCTCCTGCCTCTCTTCTCTCCCTCTAGCAGGAGCCAGGGGCCCAGTGGGATCCTGCCTGGGGAGGTGCAGATTCTTGAGCACTTTGATTTCCAAAAATGGCCTGATGAGCACGCTTAGTCCCCTGTGCCCCCGGCCCCTGCCTGGAGCAGCTGTTCTGTGGTCTGCTCACAGCTCTTGGGTTTCTGTGAGTGATAACTGTATTTCTGTCCCAGTATGAGTCTGCTTGTTGGTATGTGCAGCCTGTGCCAGGCCTCCTCCCCCTTTCCCTGCCCCCCATGGGAGCTTGCCTGGCGTGTGGACAGTGGCGGGTGGCACGGAGCTGGGAACACATTTCTAGACAGACAGACCCTGGCCCTGGGCTGCTGCTACTGCTGCCGCCGCTACTGCTGGCCAGAGCGAGTGATGTCAGGAGGGCCCTGCCGGCAGGTCCCATACCTCCTCTTCCAAATTATTGTCAGCCAGGGTTACCTTTCTATTTTTTGGAGGCTCTAGGGCAGTGGCTCTGAGGTCCATTGGGCACAGGAGAGCTGACCCTGTGAAATCCCTTGGATTGAGCCCTGGGGGTCTTGGAGCTCATTGTGTTGCTGCCTTGGCCAGGTTCTGCCCCACACCTAATCCCTGCTCTGAGCTCACTATAACAGGGGCTGGAGGTGCCCAGACAACTGCCAGAGCAGCAACAACAGCATGAAACGGAGGCGAGAGAGACTGGGAGCCCCATCTCTTCGGATCCAGTAAGGATGAGGGGGTGGGAGACTCTCCGGGGTGACATGGCCACCTTCTGTGGCTGGGCAGGCTTTGGGGTTGGGGGAAGCCATGGAAGCTGCCCCCTGTCTGAGCTGAAAACCCTGAGGAGTGGGCACTCACTGCCACAGGTCCGTAGTCCTTGCTCCCTTGACTGTTCCCACTAGCACTGGAATTTGGGGTCCCTCCTCCCCTCCACTTCTGGCCCCAGTTAGACTGAGGGGAGGCTGGCTGCGTCTTTTCTGCCTGTAGCCAGGAGAGAAGTGTGAAATTGGTTCAGGAGGTGGTGGAGTGGGCCCCCTAAGGTTGGTGGGTTGGCTGGAGGAGGCCAGAAGGCAGGCTGGATGTGGGTCACTGCCTCCTAAGCTACTGGATTCTTTTAAGCAGAGATTACCAGGCAGGGAGTTCTTGTGACCTTACTGACAAGATGTCCCGGGAGTCTTCAGAGAATTCTAGATGCAGGAAAAGGAGGGGTTAGAGCTCCCAGGTTCTTGTGTTTGTGGACTTCTCCTGTCCTGGGTCCTGCTGAGTGCCTGGGCTTAGCACAAGATTGAAAATACCTCATGAAACAGAAACAGAGGCCAGGGCTCCGTTCCATGCTTCAAGGGGGCTGCCTTTGGTCCCTCCCCCCACCCCCCAGCTTCACTGGGTGAGTTAATGATTCTCCGAGGTCTTAGATAATGGCCCAACTTGGGATGTAGCTGCTCTGGGACAGCCCCTGCAGTCACTGTGCCTGCTGTGGCAGGGTGGATCTTATTGCCTATGTGAAATATTTGGGGACAAATGCCGATAACAGAGAGGAGAAGGGACCAAAAGCCAGCTGGTGGGAGGGAAGCGGCATTGGCAGGGGGCCCTCAGCGAGCCTCCCCTGCCTACCAGTAGCTCCAGCTCTGGGCCTTTGTCCAGTCATCGACGGGGTGCCCTAGGAGTGGCTGGTGGGAAGGGATTCCTGTGTGACTCTGACAGTTAACCCCAAACAAGACCAGGCTTTCTGGATTTGGGGTTTCCTCCCGATGAGGTGGGAGTGTCCTTCTCCTCCCCTGACTCGAGGAGGGGCAGTTCCTTGGTGGCTTCTGGGGCCTCTGGAGCCCTGGGAACTCCCTGTCTGACCCTGCAATCCATGATGGGCAGCAGCTGGACCTGAGAGGAGGCTGGGGAGGGAGGGAGCTGATGAGTTTGAAAGCAGCTGAAGTCACTAAGTCTAGTGTTTGCTTTGAAAGATAGGGTTGAACTTTAGCCGACTGAATGCTCCATATTTAGGCCTGTCCCTCCAAGTCAGCCAGTTGGGTTGTGGCTGTATTCACATTTCTCTTTCCAAGCTGATGGCTGACTCAGGGAGCACTCTGAGGCTCCAGACTACCCCCATCTCTGGTGCTTGTCAGGACCCCAGGCCAGGGGTCATATAAAGATCCTGACTTGCCTGGTGCTCTTCTGAGCAGAAAAATCACCAGCTGAGTAACAGAAAGGCCCTCCTGGCTGCCACGTCCTGGCACAGTGACATGGGCCCTGGGACAGGAAGGCAGTTGACAAGATTAATTATGGGTTAGGTAAACAAAGAAGGCCCAAAACAGGGTGCCTGCCTTGGGGGAGGTTACTCTCCTTCCTGTGGGCTCCTTGCTTTAGCACTCTCCCTCTGGCCCAGGCTCAAGAGCCTTTGCTTGGGCTGGGTTTGGGCTCCTTGGTTTTCTGGGCCTTTTCTTATTTAAAAATAAGGGTCTGGCTCTGAGTAGTCCCTGATTATCCAGATCTTGTTACTGACCCTGCCTTTTCTGCTGGGATGCCTCGGCAGAATCTCTTCTCTTGGTCGAGGAAACAGTGATGTCCATCCACACTTACCCTCTTCGGCATCAGCACCTGCCCTGTGCCATCCCCATCTTCCTCTCAGTGCTGATGGGGCCTTTGCCACAACTCCTCCAGTCTTTTTCCTGAACCTGCCAGCCCAGAGTGGCCTTGGAAGCTGTCACCCGTTCCTGTGGAGGTAAGGACTTGAGCCACTGTTCAGGATGACCTGGCAGCTTCTCCCAGCTCCCACAGGCTCTGTATTGGACCGGGCCAGAGACTGAACTGTGAGGGGACCCATACCTGGCAAGTAGGCATCCAGACCTTACTCGGAGACTTGGGGTGGGAGTAGGAAGGGGGGAGCTCTCTCTGCACTGTGTCCTCTAAGACTTATGACCCTGAGAGATAAGGGCGTTGCCCAGGGACAGAGCACTGGAGCTCTCGAGGAAGATGGATGACCCTTAGTTGGAGTTGTTTGGGGGGATTCCTGTCCTTGGTGGGCTGAACTAGGGGTAGCGGGGCCCTTCCAGCTCCCTTTGAGGTGATGGCCTGACTTGGGCTCAGGGTCAGGAAGAGCTTCCCAATGGTTAGTGTCTTGGTGCAGAGTGGGCTTCCTGGGCCTGGGGCTTGGCAGAAAGCCTGTGGAAGTGATAATTATCATTAAATTATAATAATAGCATTGTTATAATTTTGTAGGGATTTAAGTTTGCAAAGCGCTTTATAGATATTTCCTCATTTGATCCTGACTGCCCTGGGAGGTAGGAGTAATTATATTCCTCATTTTACAGATGAGGAAGCTGAGGTTGAGTGGGGCCAACTCACTCAGGGTCACCTGGCTACTGAGGCTGGATTGGATCCCAGGTCTTCCTCCCTCCAGGCTCAGCTCTCTGTCCACTGTAACCACTGCACCACCTTCATGCCTCCAACATAAAGAGAATATATATCACTGTGTACAAAGTTACATACAGGCCAGGGTGGGAGAGAGGAGACTGACCGTGGGGAGGGCGGGGTAAGGGCTACTGAGGAGTAGGTGCATTCCAGTCCCATGGCCTGGCGTGGCTAAGGAGCAGAAGGCTGCTTTGGCTAGTGTGGGGAGGGGAGTCATGTTCAGTGTGGCTGCAAGGCTAGGTTGGGGCCAGGATGTGGACAGCTTTAAAAATGAAACAGAGGAGTCTCTGTTTGATCCTGGAGTCAGTAGAGAGCCAGTGGTGTTGATTAAGGAGCGGGGAGGTACCATGGTCAGAACAATGCTTAAGGAAAATCTGTGTGGTGGCATGGTGGATGATGGACCCCAGGCAGGAGGTGACGGGGGCCTGAGCTAAGGTGCTGGCTCTGTGAGGGGACATGATGTGGAGATACTATGGCAACATCTGGCAACTGATTGGTTAGGGAGGGGTGAGCTCCAAGAAGCTGTAGCATGTGTGGTGGCCACCCCCTGCTAAGACCATCTTAGAGTAAACTAGGCTCACACCCATCAATGGGTTAGCGGGGTGTCTACCCTTACCATGTGAAGACTTCCCCCGTTCAGTGGGCAGATGAAAACAATATGTTCCAGTGGCTCTGAAGGCGGCTTAGAGTGTGGGCAGACGTGGAAGATGCCAAGGTCATCCACTGTATTCCTGGCCATTGGCAGCTGCCCTGACTTTTGTTCAGCCACTGGACTTCCATGGCTCTGGGAGAGAGAGTGAGG
This sequence comes from Notamacropus eugenii, assembly GCF_028372415.1. NCBI lineage: Eukaryota > Metazoa > Chordata > Mammalia > Diprotodontia > Macropodidae > Notamacropus > Notamacropus eugenii. The sequence goes on from NC_092873.1 coordinate 506,993,806, forward strand.
CTGATGCCTTTGGGCAACCTTGGACCTCACTGAAATCCAATTAATTAGCAAGTCAAGACATTATCCCCTGATATTATTGGTCCTCTTGAAAAACGAAGGAAAAACAACACCAAAGGATGAGCGAGAGTGAGGAGTCCAGGAAAATATGAAGACTATGTTGAGAAGATGACGGAGCCGTGGACTTATTGATGTCTATGGGACGTCCCATTTGAGAGGCCCAGTATGGGCATCTATAGTCTGGGACTTACAGATCTGGGAATCTTGTTCATAAAAGTGATAGCTTAGTCTGGAGGAGGACAGGGGCAGGGAGAAGACCTACCACCAAATAAAGCTGAATCATGGGATGCTGGGGGGGTAGGGAGGAGAAGCCAAAAAAGTCCAGACGAGATGTCCATTCTGTTCCTCCCTTCTTAAATGGAGACGTTTATGGTTCTGCCTTCAGTTGCAGAGCAGAGGGTACTGATAAGTGGCTGGGGAAATTCAAAAGAAGGAGAGCCAGTGGGAATACGCTGTTGTGTTTGGAGGCTTGCAGAAGGGTTCCCCCAGAGCGACCAGGGCAGCTGTCAGCTTCAAAGGAAGCCCTGTCTGCACAGGGTGCAGATGTCTGCACAAGGCAAGGGACTCCAACCCCTCCGATGGTGAATTGATCAGGAAATTAAAGGAGCAGGCACACCCAGTTCTTCTGAGTGTTCACCAGGAAAGACAGCGATTGGCCATGGGAAATAGGGCAGCGATCACACTTTAATAATTTTGATCGTGTCCAGATTTTATGGAACAAATCCTTTTCTTAAGGGGATTTGTTCTGTGAAGATTAGATTTAAAGAGCCGCGCTTGAAGATCTAGAGGACCACATGTGACTTTGAGGCTATAGGTTCCCCATCCTTGCATTAAACATAGAGAATATGGGGGCAGAAAGCCCCAAGAGGCAGGTGGTGGTGTGGGGCCAGGGAATGGGATGGAGAAGGGAGGCAGGCTTCATGAGGGAGAGGATGTGCGGGGGAAAGGCCGAGACTCTTCCCTCACATGCCTGTCGATCAGAATTGGGAGCACAGGGCAGCATGAGGGAGGGCAGGAATTGGAGGACTCCTTCTTATAGGGTTTTTGGGGAAACAAACCATCTCCTCTCTGTGCCACCTTAGGGTTTATTAACATGCCTGCATCTTCTCAAGGCCGTCACCCCAATGTGATGTTTTGTTGGTCTGGATTTTGTCTGGAATGTACAGATCCTAGGCCCAGAAGCCTTGACAAGCAATGCCTAAATGGGGAGTCAGGCAGACTACCTGTGTAATTTAAAGAAACTCTCTGAGCCTCAGTTTCCTTATCTCTAATAAATGGAGATTTTCCTAGCTGCCTTGGGTACTTGATGATTGGCTCAGCTGAGGTGATGGGTGATGTGCTAGGTCAGTGTCTGCTATGGGAACCCCAGACAGCTGCTTCCTCTTTTCCTGGGGTCCCAGAGGTGGGATGCTGACTGGGGCCAGGGATAGGTGCTGACTCTGGAGTCTCTGGAGGACCTGAGGCCTCATCCTGCTTCTGACTATCCCTCCCTGGATGAACTTGGGTAAGGCCATGCCCATCACTGGCGCTGACCTGCACCAGACCTTGCTCTTGGCATGCCCCAGGTTAAGATTCCTTCTGGTTAGACTCTTTTCTGTTTTCTTCACCAAATCCATCTTCTGGTGGGTGTGGCGGCTAGGGAAGTGAGAGGTCTGGATGCCAGCCCCTTTCATCCATGGGTATATAGCATCTTGTAGAAGGGACGTCAGAGCCCACTGAGTGTAACCTGACAGTTTGAATGTCAGGTGGGATTGGGCTCCATGTCTCTCAGGCTCCTAGCTCTCAGGTCTGCAGTGGCTATGGAACCCATAGATGACCTTGGGCAAGTCTCTTTCTTTCTGGGTTTCTGTATCCAGGAAACAAGCAGATTGAATTGCACTGGATGGTCCCTAGTATCGTCACTGCATGGGTTCTCTCTTCAGTCTGATATTTAGGAAAAAAAACTTGTGTGTGTTTGTGTCACTCTCTGGTAGCAAAGTGTGACAAATAGAGCTCATGGAATGACCTTTTTTTCAGGGATACTTTGATGCTTCCATAGGTCTGAGGGGAGTTGCTCCTGACCCAGCCCCTGCCTGCCTGGCCAGGAGAGGCCTGTGGTCTGGGTCCTCCCACAGATCTTCCTCAAAGGCTCTGCGCAGGACCCCAGTGTCCTTCACAGTAATTCCTTGGGCAGCCCACCTGTGAACTGTCACTGTTCCTTCAGGTACAGGCTTGGAGGCCAGGAGATTGGAGTTAAAATCTGACTTCCAACCTCTGTGATCATGGGCAAGTCACTGTAAAAACCTGAGCCTTGGTGTCCTTATCTGAAAAGTGGGGATACCAGAGAGGGTGGTTGTGAGGTTCCAATGAGTTCACAAACCCTATATGAACGATGTTGTGGTTAGCAGCAGTAGGAGCTAACCAGCCTGTTTCCTCTTCTCATCATGTGTGCCCATAATGATCTGTGCACACGGTGGACATTGGGAGCCTATTGTAGGATCTTGGAGAGAGAGAGAGCATTGATTATTTACTGTGGACCAGCTAGAGTGAGTGCTAAGTACTGGCCATAGGCCTGCCCACGAGGAGCATCCTAAGGGAGGAAGACCCGACATAAGAGACATGGAGGTGAGGGAGGAGAATTCCTAGAGTTGTGAATGTGGCTGAGGCCCCTCCTGAAAGAGTGGTCTGAGCAGGCCACCAACCAACAGTCAAGAGAGTGGGCCCTGGGCAGAGCTTTGTCCAGGATGAGAAGGGGGCCACGTGTTGAGGTGTCAAAGTGGGAGTGAAGTGAAGCCTAGCCCAACTTCACCACAGACTTGGAAGGGCACTCGGAAGCCATTCGGTCTGGCCAGGGCCTGAAGCAGGGTTACCACTGACAGCCTCACCTCGGCTTGGAGGCTCCCAAGGAGCGGGAGACTGAGGCCACTGGCAGACCACCCCTCCTGATCTCCAACTCAGTCTGTCTCCATCTCTCCTGGCTCCACCCTTGAAGACCCTCCCAAGCATCTCTTCTCCAGGGGAGGAGCCTTTGACTGATTCTTCTCTGCTGTGGCCTCAGGGCCCTTCCCTGGCCTGTTTGCTCTCCCCTCGGTGCACCCCTGCTCATCACTGTTCCTCCTAAAGAGTTGGACACAGGGCTCGAGGTGCAATCTCCCTGAGGCAGGGGACATTCCGCATGAACATCCTCCTTTGTTCCTGGATGCTGTCTCCCTCCTCATGCAGTCTAAGTCTTCATGAGTTTTCTGCACTGCCGTCACTCTGCTGCCATGAGCTGGAGGTCCACTCAGATCATCCTCACACAAACGCCTCTCCATCTCAGATCCAGGAAATTGATTTTTTTGGACATCAGTGTCAGATTTTGGTCCAGGGTTCTGATCTATGCAGCTTCTCTTGGATTGTGACCCTGCCAGGAATCTCTTAGCCCTGCTGGATTCTTTGCATCCTCTGAACATGGGATAGATATCCCACTGAACAGTGCCTGGAGGAAGAGGAGGAAGGAGAGGGACTTTGTTAAAATCCCCTGATCCTCGATGAGTTTGATCTGGCAGGGCTGCTGCCTCTTTGGAATCACGACTTTCCTTGCTACATTTCACTGACTGGCCCCATTCAAAATACATCCCAGAAATTTTCTGGGAATCAAATCCAAACTTGTTGGCCTAGACTTAGAAGACTCTGCTCTTTCCTTTTTAAAAGATCAGGTCATTGGTGCTCATGCAGGCCTTTGGTACAAACGGCTCTCATTTTCCGTAGCCTTTACTGGCTGTTGATGGTAGCGGCCCAGCAGTGTTCCTGCCAGTTCTGCTGTCAGTGCTCTGGGTGCCAGAGGACTTGACCTCGTTAAGTCTGAGCACTCCCTTATTCTACACCCTTATTCACTGTGGGTGTGTCAGCCTTTTATTAGACATTTTTGTTCGATCATTTCCAGTCCAGAGATTATTTTCCTTGGCAAAGAAAAATGGAAGCAAACAGTCAATAAGAATGAGAATCAACATGGCACACATTTCTGTAGCACTTGAATATTTGGTAGTGTTTGACATAGGTTGTCTTTCCTTTGGGCCTCCAGGCAGCCCTGGCCAAGAGGGGCTGTTGTTAGGTGCATTGGACCAAGGAAATCACTTCATTCCTGCTTGCGTGCCCATGGTGTACCCTTTTGTGTGTGATGGGTGCTGGGCAGACCAAGGGACAAAAGACAGAGCCCCACCCTCAAGGACCTGACACTTCATGTGAACCTGTAAACATACATAAATATACAGTTATTTTGGTGGGAGTGAGGAAAAGAGGGGGAAGGCTAGCATCTGGACAAAGCACCAAAGGCTTCCTTTAGTTGAGCAGGTGGTGCCTGAATAGTGAGCATGCAGGAAGGGGACAAGTGTAAGTGTTTCCACAAGCTGATTTAGGACCAGGTGGTCAGCCCCGACAAGAGATGAGCAGCTGAGTGGAATGTGGACTGCAGAAGGGAGAGTCTTAGGAGGAGGGCACTGGCAGGAAGAACATTGGGTTGAGTTGGGTAAGATGAAAAATGTCAAGTTTCACCCTTGGACTTGAGACAAGCTGGATGGCTCCTCACCCACTACATTCTTGGGTTGTTGTTTGGAGGGCGGGAGGGTGAGGCTGGAGTTGGGCGGAACTGAATGTTGCTGAGTGCTTCTGGTATTGGCCTCTCCAACTCCTGCCTGGAGTATAGCAGTAGCGGCCTGGCCCTGCTCAGTGATCTCCAGTGGCTCCCTAGTGTCTCCAGGAGCAGATACAAGATGCTCTGTTTGGCATTGACAGCCCTTCACACCCCAGCCCCCTCTACCTGTCCAGTCTCTTAGCTTGTGGAATTTTCTTTAGCTAGCATTCCGTGATTCTGTTTGTCTGTGCCTGGATTGCTCCTCTGGGCTCTTTCCCAGATTTCTCATACATTTCCTTTTTCAGCCTAGGTGGTCAGTAATGCCAGAAAACCTCTGCAGGATAATGGGTATCAGGAAAAGACCACTTAGAGTGAATCCATTCTAGTGAAATATCATAAGAAATGGTGGGGCAAAAGGTCAGATTGGGATTTCATCTTGAAAAATTAAGTTAGAAAATGTGGACAAGTTTTTTGGTCTTATGGTTTACTAAATTTTGATTATTACAGCAGTTTAGCACTAATTCTTAGAACAAAGAATGCACTGTATAATTGTAATAATTACTAATTATTTTTGGTGAAAGTCTTCCCACAAAATTGTGCCAACACACCACCGTAATTTGCATTCCCAGCATGCTCTTGAAGAGGGCCTTTGTTGATGAAGGTTTCTTCATTTTCCCCAAGGACCTCCCTTGCAGCCTTTTGGTACTGAAGTTCTTCTCTTGGAAACTGAAGGTGGGCCACGGGATTAAGAGGAGAGGGACATGTGGTCAAATATTATCCATGGTCAGATTATTAGTGAATACTTCTATGTTATGATGACTTGTTAGATGAGGATGGAGAAAAGGGATCAGAGTCCAGATGTCCTACCTTGGACACATAAGAGCAGCTCTAAGCATCATGGGCCAGCAGCTGGGATCTCTCTGAGCACCGATGATAATAATATAGTCTGGGACAGGGATGGGGAGGCCGTAGCCTCGAGGCCTTGTGACTGAGTCCAGGTTTTACAGAACAGAACAAATTCTTATATGAAGGGGATTTGTTCTGTGGGGTTTGGATTTACTCAAAGGGCTGCACTTGAGGACTTGCAGGGCCACAGTGGCCTTGAGGCTGCAGGTTTCCCTCCTCTCTGGGTCATTAAAAAAAAAAAGCCAATCCAATCAGTCAGGTGATTGAGTCGTTCATGAAAGTGTGATTGTTCTTCAGCTCCTCTTGTGGGCTGGGCGCTGCTCCAGTGCCGGGGACACTTGGGGAGGGGGATGGAGAGAGAATGCTGTGCAGAGAAGTACACACGCAAAGTACAGATATAAGCCGCTGGAGAATCGACTTCTCTGGTAGATGATGGTGTATGGGCTAAGCTCTGAAGAAAATGGGAAGAGTGACCGAGAGCTTGTGCAGAAAGGCATGGTGATGGGAGGGAGAGGGCGTGGAGCCAGATAGTGAAGGCCATGAAATGTCAGAGAGGGCAGTTGTGGTCCCAGACGTGAGGGGTTGCCATGGGAGGTTATTGAGTAGGGAAGTAACAAGGTCAGGCCTGTCCTTTGAGAAGTCCCTGGAGTGGGGACAGATTGGAGATAAGATCCCGATGAAAGTCGTCTAGAGCTCTCAGGTAGATGTGGGGTGGGAAGCAGATGGGCATAATATGAAGGGGAGACGAGGGAGAGAGAGGACTGAGAACTCCAAAGTTAGGGACCTGAGCTATTGGAAGTTCAGAATAGGGAGGTGGGGTCAGGGAAAAGGTAATGGGTAGGATGAGGGTCAGTTAGATTATGGGATGTCCAGTTTGAAATGTACTGAACCTCCCTCAGGAGAGAGATGAGGTCTGGATATGAGGAGCTGGGCCCTCTCTGTTTTAGAGAGCTATGGCCCCTCAGTAGCCGATGAGAGAGTGGTGGGAGAGAAGACCCAGATCAGATCAGATCCATCGATTTTGTTTGTACGCAGTTGTTTGCGTTCTGTTTCCTCCATGGGACCACTCCTTGAGAATGGGAACCGTTTCTTTTTTGCATTTCTTTGCATCCTCAGTGCTTAGCCTAATGCCTGGCACAAGGCAGGACCTTAATAAATAAATACCAGTTGGTTGACTAGAGAAAAGTGATCAGAAGGTAGTTTCCTTGTGTTCAATGTTAACTCAGTCTTAAAGCTCATTTCTTTTTCGGGACCCAGGTCCAAATAAAGATATCTCTACTGATGGCTGAGCCCTCAGGCACCTGTCAGGGCATTTGGATTATTTTTCTTTTCTTATTTTTTGGGGGGGAAAGATGGCATCATCCTCCTGTTGTAGGAAAGGCCATTTTGGCCCTGTGGAACATTGACTGTGCCCAGAATCATCATGAGATCATTGGATTCTTATGTTTCTTCCATCCTGGCAACCCCTTTGCCTTAGTGTCATTGTTCTGTGCTCCTGTCAGATGGTTCAGGCCTTAGGCTAAAGATTGAGTCCCTTGTGCTCTGAGAAGGAGATGTGCCTCTGGATGTGGCATGAGAGCGTTGTCTAGGGTGCTCAGAGGCTCTGCTCCAGGGAACCGATGGCACAAGTGAAAAGGACATTGTGGGTTGTCTAACCACCATTACTTGTTGTTTCTTCCTGTAGCCATCTCAAGGTGGCTCATTACATGTGGAACTGTAGCATTCACTCTAGGAACCCAAGAAGCTGCTTCCTCGAGGAGGTCGAGAATGGCCAGGTAGAGCAGCCAGGAGAATGTAAGCTCCTCCTGGGCAGAGGCAGGTTTTCTCTTGTTTTGGTCTCCCTGTTGCATAATACAGTTCTCTGTTGCTTGAGGTCTTCACCTGTCCCAGGGATTCTGTAGAGGTTCAGACTTTGCCTTCCAATTCTGAGATTCTGTAAGATTCAAAGTCCTTTTCAGCTGTGAGAGAGTCTGTGATGATGAGCTTTTTGGGAAACCCCATTAGTTCGTTAGGATGTGCTCAGGGACGCTCTGTTGTGTGGTGCAGGGGTGACTTTGTAGGATTTCACATTTACTAGAGTGCTTGGCACAGCAGCCCTGTGGGGCATGTAGACTTTAGCTCTACCTGCTGCATTCCCATCAGCCTGGGTTTTTGAATGTCTGTTAAAGTAGGATTTACCTTATTCTTAACTTTCTCATCTTAGGGAATTTTGTCCATGTCTTTGCATCAATCCATCAGAAATCAGCCAATAAATGTTTACTAAGCACCTACTGGGTACCAGACACTGTGCTAAATGCTGGAGATACAAAAAAAAGGCAAAAAACAGTTCTGCTCTCAAGGATCTCACAATTGAATGGGAGAGACAGAAAAGAAGCAAACACACACACACACACACACACACACATATGTACAAGCAAGTTGCGTCCTGGACACATAGGAAGTCATTAGGAGTAGAAAAGCATTCGAATCAAGAGAGGTTGGAAATGTGGTGCCCAGTGTACTGGAGGACTTCCTTAGGGTCTTTTCAAGCTGACCACCTGTTTGCCCTTCAGCTCACATGCCCAGAAACCTTTTTACTGTGATGCTGGAATTTGTGCCCTGGTCCAGCATCAGTCAACAGCTCCTCATGGGGGCCTAAAGCTAAAGACAGGGTTCTGGATGTAGACTGGGAAGTGAAGGTGCTGTGGCTTGTTAAGAGGACCAGCACACGCCCTCTGCCACTGCATGCTCACATAGGCAGCCTCTGAGAGCCCAGAGAGGGTGACTCATGAAGGAGCCCTAGAAAGGGGCATGACAGCATGACCAGTGGCTCCTCAAAATGCAGTTGAACTTGAAACTTACTGAGGGGACAGACAGGATATGCACAGGACAAGGATGTACCCCTTTCATTCTGTCAATCAGAAATTTTCATTGGTGGACACTGCAGCCCGTTGCCAGGACTGTGATGCTTGACCATAGAGGTAGGGTCATGCTGTCAGGCTGTAGTGTAGAGCTGCCATGCCACAGATGGTGGACAGACACCACTCTTTGGGACCACAGTCTTGTCAGTGGCTGCTCCTCTTATCCTGCTCAGAATCACCCTGACAGCTTCTGGGGCTAGAAGTTTGGGCTGAGTCTAATTCAGTGAAATTTAATAGGAATAAATGTTAAATCTTCCTTTGGGGCTAAAAGAGTCAGTGCCATGAACTTGAGAAAGGGGAGGGTGGTGTGGCTAGATAGCTTTATGTCTGCAGGAGATTTGGGGGTCTTAATGGACCACAAGTTCAACATGAGTCAACAGTGTGGTCTGGCAGCCCTCCCCCCCCCCAACCCAGCTAATGGAATCTTGGACTCCATGGAGAGGCCTTCCCTTGTGTGACCTTGGCTGAGCTTCAGTTTCCTGATCTGGAAAGTGAGGCAGTGGTGCTAAATGACCTCTGTTTCTTTCAGCTTTAAGTAGATGATCCTTTGAGTCCTGCAAGGTCATCTAAGTGATTAAATGTTGAATTAAATAGTGTTTCCAGGAGGTGGCCTGGATTAATGGGCACAATGGGCTTGGACTTGGAGGCAAGAGCCACACTGCCTTAGACAGGCATAGCTTTGTGAACCTGAGCAAGCCATGTACCGCCATGCCTCAGTTTCCTCATATGTAGAACAGGAGCCTTGGGCTCCACTGGCCTCTAAGGTTCCTTCTAGCCCCAAATCCATGATTGCCAGAAGAAGCTGGAGAGGACCTCTCTGCCCCCATCAGACCTCAGGTGGGGCTCGCGCTCAGCTCTGGGCATCGCAGCTCGGCAAGGACACTGATAAACTGGAGGCTCCAGTTCCTGGTGGACAAGAGAAGGGGATTGGAGGCTGCTACGCGAAGATCAGTTGTAGGAACTGAGGATGCTCTGCCTGGAGGAGGGACGGCTTCCTGGGATGAGGGCAGCTGGGTTCAAGTCCTTGAAGGCCTGTCTGTCCCATGGACGAGGGAGTAGGCTTGTTCTGCTTGGCCCAAAGAACAGAAGCAGTGTGAGACCTGGGTTTGAATTTTGCATCTGATTCTTTATTGACCCTGATCCTCAGTTTCCTCATCTGTAAAGTGGGGCTAATAGTAGCTCTGCGTAGTGGGTCTTTGTGGTGCGTGCAGAAGACTGTGGGTGTAAAGGGCATGTAGACTTGAGAGCTTTGTGCTCATGTTGCCACCGTTGCATCTGCTTCTGTTGTCAGAGCTCCCTGGGGGTCATGGGGACATAGCTGTGAGATGGCTTCTCTGTCCTTGGAGGTCTTGGCACTCCCTGACCATCTGTTGGAGGTGTTGTCCGTGATTCTTGGTTGCTTCTCAGGTTTCTTCCAGCTCTGATTCTGTGGCTATAACTACACACTGATTCCCATTGTTGAGTGCTCCTAGGAGTCGTTCTATGGCCCGGGTATGAAGTGAGGTCCCTGGGTTCCCCAAGGCTGGCAAGCACTCCTGTCGATAGGTCCAGCGTGGTTCTCAGTGGGAGAGAGGAGGCAGTTACTGTGTTAGATCCAGCCTCAGGCTGGGCCTCCTGTTGACTTTGGCCGCTGTGATGAGTGAGGACCACTCAGGTGCATGACTCCTGCTGCCCTTTGTGTCCCCTTCCACTCCTGCATTCTGGGCTTTCTCTGCCTCTGTGTGTTTTGGCAGCAGCACACTCTGACTGCAAACCAGCTTCTGGGGTGCGAGTGGGTTGTTGGTGATTCATCCTTTGAGGTCAGCACTCAGAATGGAGTCTGACATGCCCTGAGAACTCACAGAGCCTCCTGACTCATCACATGGAATTTCCTTTCTTCCCAATGTCATCCTCATGTTAAACTGATCCCATTCTTAACTTTTGGAAAACAGTTCTTTATCTTGGCCACATTGAGTGACAGACATGCACTTGGATCTCAGCATCCCTTACAAATAGTTGACTTCAGTGAAAAAAGAAGTTTGACATTCCTCTATCCGAGCAGGACTTCCTTCCATTTCATCTCTCTTTGGTCTTCCTGCCACCTCACTCTATCCATAATTCAGCCTCTTTGCCCTCCCTCCTCCCAGGCCATCACCCAGATCCAGCTTCACTTTCCTTCTTGATCGTTAACCAGTTCAGTATTACACTGCCCTCTGCTCTCCCATTCCTTGTCCCCCTGGCATGTCTTCACTTATCCCTAGCCAAACCCCAGTCCTGGATCATCCCCAGTACCTGCCTTCTCTGCACCTATTCATATGGTGCCAGATGAAGCTGAGCTTCTTGCAGCCACTGGATGCTGGTGCCCTCCCATCTCAGCCGGGCCGTCATTAGAACAGCAGCGTCCTTCTCTTTCTCCCTGATGAATTCTGCCACATTGCCCACAAGGTTATTCCATACCTTTTCTTCCATCAAGCCTTTCACTGCCTAATGTCCTCCCACCCTCTCAGCGAAGGACCTCTATTCCCACTTTACTGAGGAAGTACTGAGGCGTTCCCTCACATCTCAAAAGCTCTTGGCTGCCGTCTTCCCTTCTTTACTGGAGTCTCTGACAAAGAGCTGTCTTTTTTTCCAGCAAATTTCCCTTTCTGTCAATGTCCCCTCCCCTTTGACCTCTCCCCCTTTCCTGGCTCCTTCCCCGCCGCCTTCAGAGGTACCCATGTTTCTCATGCTTATGAGCCTTCCCTAGAGCAGGCTCCTGCCTTCCTCAGCCAGACTTCTAGAACAATGTTGGTGCTTCTTGGTTGTGCTTCTACTCTCATTCTCTTCTGGCCCTGATACCCTCGGGCTTCAGCCTCACCACGCACATGAGTTAACATCGTTTTCTAACTGCCAGATCTCATGACCTGTTTTGCCCTCCCCTCTGCAGTGTGTTGTGATAATGTCTGCCTTTCCCTCTTGGATACCGTCCCTCCTATGGGCTTTCAGGACCCCACTTTCTCTTGATTCTCCTCCTCCTTTGCTGGCCACTACTCTGTTATCCTGGCAGCGCTTGGTGTCTCTCCAAGGCTCTATCTTTGGCCTTTGGCCTTTCTTCCCTCTCTTGATGACCTCGTTGGCCCCCTCAAATTGGATAATCATCTCTGTGTCCAGTCCCCATCTTCCATCTCATCATTCACTCCCAATAGAGATGTCTTAGACTCCTAGTGTACAGTCTAGAACTCCTCTCCCAAAGCTGCCAGAGTGATTTTTCCTTCTGAGGTCTGACTGTGTCCCTTCTCTCTTTGGCTCTGCCTTCTGCCTCTGGTCTGCCTTGCAGGTTTCCTTAAACTGTTCTCCTTCCCACGCTCTTAATTCCATACTGAGCCAGTCAGGATTCCCCATAGGTGACTGTTATGGCCCCATTGCTGTGAGCACGGCCTGTCTTCCCATTGCTGGCCCACTCCTCTTCTCCCCTGGCTCTGGGAATCCCTGTCTTCCTGGAGTACTTGGTTTGCACACCACCTCCTGCCCCTTCCTATGAGAGGCCTTCCCTGATTCCATGCCCCCACTTTGTCTCTGCTTTGCTCTGTCCCTCCTCCCTCCCCCCAGCAGAATGTAAGCTTCTTGAAGGAAGGGGGATGTTCCTTTTTTGGGTTTTGTTTCTCTAGTATCTAGAAATGTGCCAGACTTATAGCAGATGCTCAGTAAGTGCTTGTTGATGAACGAATGTGCCAAGATCATAAAAGACGCTCTGAAAGGCATTGTGGAGAGAGAACTTTGCCCAGTGACCCTCTAATTACTAATAATCCATTGAGGGATAAAATAGGGAGCTCATGCCAGAGGCTTCCTCGCTCTTGAAGGGGATGGGAATCCCTGGGGATGATGAATGAATGAGGTTCATTATAGGACATATTACGATAGGAAAAAATGTTTTACTTTTAATGCAATTTACATTAATTAGTTCACAGGAGTGTAAATATACTTTCAAATAAGAAAATTATTCATATAAAAATGCCAAATGGTTGAAAAGCTATCTCCTTTCTCCCTATGATCTTTTGTTCCTCATTTTTCAGTATTAGCACGGGACTGTGGTCCCGTTGTGGGTGTCGTTGCCCTGATTGTATCAGGCCCCAGGATATGGCAGAACTGCTGAAATGAGGCCTGCAGCCACTCTCTGAAGAATTTGCTTTAGCTGTCCTCAGAAGGTGAAAAACCCCTCTTGTCCAAACTATGACAGGCATTTGGGTGGACAGCCAGTCATGGGGCTGGTTTATCAGAGAAGAGACACCGTGGATGAACTAGGAGCTAAGAGTGTATTTGAGAAATGGTGCTGGGGTTTATGATCCTAAGCTACTTCTAAAACTGATCTGAGGCTACACCATGGCTACAGATGGAGGGTTGCTACCGTGTCCGGAGGTCTCCAGTTGTGGTGGACCTGCCTGGCAGTGAGCAGTGGGATGGTGGGCATCAGTGAACTGTGGCAGACAGCCCTTGAAGAGATGCAGATAGAAGAGGTCCTTGAACCTACCTCCCCAGTGACTGTGAACAGCTAATGAGAATCCATTGGTGAAGCACTTAGCACAGTGCATGCTTGGCATGTACTGGGCACTTACTGGACCTTGGAGGAGAAGGTGAAGATGGGCTGTGATCAGTTCTGGTGGAGAGCTTGCCCTAATCCAGAGCTGTTGAGGGGGCTCCAGTTTGATGACTGTCTCAGCAAGGACATGGGCTTCTCTAGCTGGGCTGGGTGAGGTTGCCAGGCATGTAGCACATGTTCAGCACAGTCGATAACTCTGGGACAGTGGCATTCTCTGGTTGTCTTGCAGGGTTTCATCAGCTTTCTTTGTGCCGCAGCTCTAACATTGGATAGCAGTGAGAGCCCAGAAGCAAGCCTACCTGTTGTCTGAGTGATGCTGGCAGCTCTCTCTCTCCACTGGGTTGTGTGTGACCAGTAGTGGTCATCATCATCATCGGGGACATTTATAGATCACTTGAAGGTGTGAAAAGCTCTCTGTGCACATGACGTCTTTTGGAGCTCACAGTCTCCCTGTGAAGTAGGCATCGTTTCCATTTCATAGAGGGGGAAACTGAGGCACAAAAGTTAACTTTTACAGTCATAGGAAGAGGCGGGCTTTGAACCTGGCCTTCCTCCCTTCCCTGTGACATTTGCCTTCTGCATAAATCCTGAGGATCCATGAGATCTCCAGCACCCAGCCCTGTTAGTGCAAACACTAGTGATGACAGGATCCTCCCATGTCATCTCTGACTCTTGACCCAGCCACCTGTTGTTTCTTCTCCTTGTTGCCTGACTGGTAAGCTAGCTGCCATTTCACATGATGAGCATCCTCTGGGTGATTTCCTTTCTTACTCCTTGCGTGCCAGTCACCATTGGCCCATCCCCCTCATTTTGTAGAGGAGGAAACTGAGGCCTAGAGTTGCCCTGAATTATGCAAGTTTGCACAGATAATTTAGCACAGGGCTACAGTTCAGATGCAAGCTAGCCAAGTCCAGATCGGTGTTCTTTACTTTGTACCAAAGGAGATACTACATTGAGTTATTTGTACTTCATCCTGTTGGCAAAGGAGAGGCATTGAATGATTTTGGGTAAGAGAGTAGCCTGATCTAGACTGTACATTAATAAGATTAGTCTGGCCCTGAGTATCTGGAGGATGCTCTCCTTTTTAGCATGCTCTGAGAGCCCATGGCAAGGTGTGAGCAGGTGCTGGCAGCGGGGGCAGAGAGAAGAGGGGAGGAGAGTCCTGGCAGGAAGACTGAGACAGAGGCTTTCAGGCTTGGCAGCTGTTGAATGGAAGGAGCAAGGAACAGACCTTGTGTGTGGAGGATAGGGGTCATGGGATACTACCTGCGACATGAGCAGAAAAAGACATGGAGAAAGAGGGCAGGTGCTTTGGGGTGTTAATGGAGCTAGGGGCCCAGCCCCAAGTCACAGAGACAGAGAGGAGACCAGTCCTGCCTGGAAGGAGCTTCCGTGTGGTTGGGGGGAATAAGATACATAAATGTACAAAAGGTAAAAACAAGTCATCTTCATAAGGGAGGCCCAAGCAGCTGGGGCAGGGATGGGAGCAATCAGGGAAGACTTCTTGGAGGAGGCTGAGCATGACAGATCTAAAGCTAGAAAGGATGGCTGGCTTCTGACTTCAGAGCTGGGAAGGAGCTTGAGCTACTTCAGAGGTTGTCAAGTACTGCCCCCTCAGTCTTTCCACAAAGGAAGAATCTGGGCTCCAATTCAATTGTCCCATGTCACAAAGTTCCATAGTAAGCATTGGAGAGAGCATTTGAACTCAGACCTTGTTTGCATTGGGTCTTGCTGCCCTTTTTCTTGTGGTGGATTTGAATCACATGTGAAACAGGCAGGTGGAGAGCTTGTCTCTCTTTTTTAAATTAATTCATTTGTTTTCATGTTTTTTTAATTTTTTAATTTAGTTTTTATTTTTTCAACATTCATTTACACAAAATTTTGAGTTCCAGATTTTCCCCCCATCTCTCCCCTCCCCCATCCCAAAACACCTTGCATTCTGATTGCCCCTTCCACCAATGTGCCCTCCCTTCTAACACCCCTCCCTTCCCTTATTCCCATCTTCTCTCTTGTCCTGTAGGGCAGGATAAATTTCTATACCCCATTATCTGTATTTCTTATTTCCCAGTTGTACAGAAAAACAATTCTCAATATTTGTTCCTAAAACTTTGACTTCCAACTTCTCTTCCTTCCTCCCTCCCCACCCATCCCCACTGAGAAGACAAGCAATTCAATATAGGTTATGTATGTGTAGTTTTGCAAATGACTTCCATAATAGTCATGTTGTATAAGACTAGCTGTATTCCCCTTCATCTATCCTGCCCCCCATTTCTTCTATTTTCTCTTTTGACCTTGTACCTCCCCAAGAGTGTTTACTTCTAATTGCTCCCTCCTCCCATTTGCCCTCCCTTCCATCGTCGTGTTCCCCCCCGCCCCCCTCCCCCTTATCCCCTTCTCCCTTACTTTCCTGGTAGTGTAAGATAGATTTTTCATACCAAATTGAGTGTGCATGTTATTCCTTCCTTGAGCCAGATGTGATGAGAGTAAGCTTCACTTTTACCCTCTCACCTCCGCCCTTTTTCCCACCTCTTCTTTGAGAGATAATTTGTCCCACTCCATTTCTCCCTTTCTCTTCCCAATATATTCCTCTCTCACCCCTTAATTTTATTTTTTTAGATATATTCCCTTCCTGTTCAACTCACCCTGTGCTCTCTATCTGTGTGTGTGTGCGCGCGTGCGTGTGTGATCCCTCCAGTTACCTAGATACTGACAAAAGCTTCAAGAGTTACAAATATTACCTTTTTATGTAGGAATGTTAAACAGTTCAACTTGAGTAGGTCTCTTATGATTTCTCTTTCCTGTTTGCCTTTTCATGCTTCTCTTGATTCTTGTGTTTGAAAGTCAGATTTTCTCTTCAGCTCTGGTTTTTTCATCAAAAATGCTTGAAAGTCCTCTATTTCATTGAATGACCATTTTTTTCCCCTGAAGTTTTACTCAGATTTGCTGGGTAGGTGATTCTTGGTTTTAGTCCTAGTTCCTTTGACTTCTGGAATATCCTATTCCAAGCCCTCAGATCCCTTAATTTAGAAGCTGCTAGATCTTGTGTTATCCTGATTGTATTTCCACAATACTTGAATTGTTTCTTTCTAGCTGCTTACAATATTTTCTCCTTGACCTGGAAACTCTGGAATTTGGCTACAATATTCCTAAGAGTTTCTCTTTTCTGATCTCTTTCAGGAGGTGACTGGTGGATTCTTTCCATATTTATTTTTCCCTCTGGTTCTAGAATATCAGGGCAGTTTTCCTTCATAATTTCATGAAAGATGATGTCTAGGCTCTTTTTTTGATCATGGCTTTCAGATAGTCCCATGATTTTTAAATTGTCTCTCCTGGATCTGTTTTCCAGGTTAGTTGTTTTTCCAGTGAGATATTTCACATTATCTTCCATTTTTTCATTCTTTTGGTTTTGTTTTGTAGTTTCTTGGTTTCTCATGAATTCATTAGCTTCCATCTGTTCTATTCTAATTTTTAAAGAACTGTTTTCTTCAGTGAGCTTTTGAACCTCCTTTTCCATTTGACTAATTCTGCTTTTTAAAGCATTCTTCTCCTCATTGGCTTTTTGGACCTCTCTTTTGCCAATTGAGTTAGCCTATTTTTAACGGTGTTATTTTCTTCAGCATTTTTTTGGGTCTCCTTTAGCAAGCTGTTGACTCTCTTTTCATGATTTTCTTGCATTGCTCTCATTTCTCTTCCCAGTTTTTCCTCCACCTCTCTTACTTGATTTTCAAAATCCTTTTTTAGCTCTTCCATGGCCTGGGACCATTGCATATTTATTTTGGAGGTTTTGAATGCAAAAACCTTGACTTTGATGTCTTCCCCTGATGGTAAACATTATTCTTCCTCATATTAAAGGATGGGAGAGAATACCTATTCACCAATTTTGACTTGGGTCCTTTGTCAAGAGCAAGGTATACTCTGGGAACCTGTAAGTTCTCAGTTCCCTCCAAAGTGGCACAGTCAAGGGAGAGGAGTTTACTTCTCAGGGGCCTCCAGCTCCTCCATGCCCTACGACCATGCTCAGGGCTGAGATTCAGATCAGCTGCTCAATTCCCCCAGGGACTTTAAGCTGAGTCTCTCCAATAATGGAACCTGGCTGCTGCCCAGGCCACCGCAGCAGCCTACCTCTTGCTGACGCTGCTACAGCCGCCTGGGGCCAGAGCTAGGGGAGGACTCTGCTCCCTTCTCACTCTGGTTGAAAAAGCCCTCTCACTGACCTCTGGCACATGTGGTTTAAGGGATCTGTGAACCACTGCTGCTGCCAGGGATTCCATCCCTGAAGCCTGCTCCAGTACTATTCCTCCTGGTGCTGTGCAGCCAAGGCTGGGCTGGGCTCTGCTCCGTGTCTGGTTTGACAGACCTTTTCCATTGGCCTTCCAGGTCACCCTGGGCTGGAAGTCTCCTCCATTCCATTGTTCTGTGGCTTCTGCTGCTCTAGAATTTGTTGAGAGTCTTTCTTTACAGGTATTTTATGGGCTGTGTGGGAAGAGCTAGAGTATGTGTGTCTTTCTATTCTGCTATCTTGACTCCGCCCTGTTTTCATTTTTCTACAATCACTCCCATAAATCTTAGATTTTCTCCCCCTCCCTCTCCACTCCCTCCCTGAAAAGGCTTACAATCTTATTGGGTTCTACATATACATTCTTATTAAACACATTTTCCCATTAGTCATGTTGCATAGAAGAATTAAAATGAATGGGAGAAACCATGAGAAAAATCAAACCAAACCAAAACATAACACAAGAGGAAACAGTATGCTTCATTCTGCATTCTGATTCCATAATTTTTTCTCTGGGTGTGGATGGCATTTTGCATCATGAATCCTTTCAGAATGTTTTAGGTCCTTGCATTACTGTGAAGGGCTAAGTCTACCAGAAAAATTCCTCACACACTGTGGTTGTTACTTTGTATAATATTCTCCTGGTTCTGCTCATTTCATTCAGCATCAGTTCAGATAAGTCCTTCCAAGCCTCTCTGAAGTCTTCCTGTTCATCATTTCTTATAGCACAATAGTATTCCATTGCATTCATATACTACAACTTGTTCAGCCATTCCCCAGTGGATGGATATTCCCTCGATTTCCAATTTTTGGCAACAAAGAAAACTGCTATAAATATTTTTGTATTTTTTTCCCATTTTTTACTGTTTTTATGATCTCTTTGGGATGGAGTCCCAGAAGCAATATTGCTGGGTTAAAGGGTATGCACCTTTTTGTAGCCCTTTGGGCATAGTTCCATATTGCTCTCCAGAATGGTTGGATCATCTCATGGCTCCACCAACAATGAATTAGTGTTCCAACTCTCCCACATCTTCTGCAGCATTTATTATCTTCCTGTTTTGTCATGTTAGCCAATCTGATAGGTGTGATGTGATACCTCAGAGTTGTTTTGATTTGCATCTCTCTAATCAATAGTGATTTTTCATATGACTATAGATAGCTTTAATTTCTTCCTCTGAAAACTGCCTGTTCATATCCTTTGACCATTTATCAATTGGGGAATGGCTTATATTCTTATAAATTTGACTCAGTTCTCTCTACATTTTAGAAATGAGGCCTTTATTACAGATGCTAGTTGCAAAAATTCTTAACAAGTTTACTGCTTCCCTCCTAATCTTGTTGCGTTGGGTTTGTGCAAAAGCTTTTCAATTTAATGTAATCAAAATGATTCATTTTGCACTTTAAAATGTCCTCTGTCTCTTATTTGGTCATAAATTTCTCCGTTCTCCATAAATCTGATAAATGCACTATTCCTTGCTCGCCTAATTTGTTTGTAATATCAGTCTTTATACCTAGATCATGTATCCATTTGGACTTTATTCTTGTGTATGCTGTCAGGCATTGGTCTATGCCCAGTTATGTCAGCTAGTGAGTTCTTATCCCAGAAGCTGGGGTCCTTGGGTTTATGAAACAGTAGACTGCTATATTCATTGAATACAGTGTCTTAGGTACCTAACCTATTCCACTGGTCCATCCCTTTATTTCTTAGCCAGTACCAAGTGGTTTTGATGATTGCTCCTTTATAATACAATTTGAGGTCTGGTAGGGCTAAGCTGCCTTCCCTAGTGTTTCCTTTTATTAGTTCCCTTGATATTCTGGACCTTTTGTTCTTCCAGAAGAATTTTGATATTATTTTTTCTAGCTCTAGAAAATAATTATCTGGTAGTTTGATTGATATGGCACTGAATAAGTAAATTAATTTAGGTGGAATTGTCATTTTTATTATATTAGCTAGGTCTACCCATGAGTAACTGATGTTTTTCCACTTACTTAATCTGACTTTATTTGTGCGAAAAGTGTTTTGTAATTGTGTTCATATAGTCCCTGAGTTTGTTTTGGCAGGTAGACTCCCAGATATTTTATAGTGTCTACTGTAGCTTTAAATGGGATTTCTCTTTCTATCTCTTGCTGTTGAGCTTTGTTAGTAATATATAGAAATGCAGATGATTTATGTGGGTTTATGAGAGCTTGTCTTATAGCTGGACGGTGGTGGGAGCAGAGAGGAGGGTTGGTAGTCACTCAAGGTAAGGCCAGAGGTGCAGGGTGGGCACCAGTGCCAGAATAAGGGTGAACATGTAGAAAAGATGAACTGAGAACCAAGGGCATGGCCAGGGGATGTCCCCCGTGAGTCAGCAAAGGAGAAAATTCCGGGGGGAGCTGGAGAATGAGTCACATAGGAAGCAGAGAAGAGCCTGTCAGAGAGTTAGTGGCCAGGGTCAAGGAAGAAAAAGACCAGGAATGGTCTTGGGTTTGGTGATGAGGGAGTCCTGCCACTGGGAACTGGCTCTTTCTGCAAGTTTGGTCAAGAGTTGGGAGGAAGGGTGCATCAAAGGAGGCTGAGAAGGCTGGAGGAGCCCAGCTTCTGCTCTTGTTCAGAGCCCATGGAGAGGGAGGGAGAGGAACAGTCCTCACCAAAGGAGACTGAGGCCTGCTGCCTGGGATGGAGCTGCTCTCTGGGCCCAGCCAGATGGCGTCCCCTCTCTGAGCAGCCGAGTCCAGTGTGGGTGTCATGGGGGAAGGGGCCCTAGAGGATCGGGCGCTTAGGTCAGATCTGTCCTGACTCCCTCGATTGAGAGGTTTTGCCTCCCTGGTCTCTCTATTCCCATGTTGCTTTCATGGTGCTTAGGAGTCAGGGATACTAAATGAAACACATTTGGGCAAGACCAGAGGAAATGCCTGAAGCCTTGTGTGTAGTGAGGTGATGAAAAGTTCAGTTTTGAGTCTTGCTGGTGGACAGTGGCCCCTGCCTCCTCTGTGTGCATGTGAACACTGCCACAGGCATGCATGTGCTTCTCGGCTCTTCCAAGATCTGTGGTGACACATGAGAGGATGTGCGTGTGCCATACACCGTGAAGTGAAAAATGCCCTTTTTCCAGTGAAACCCTGCCCCCAGCGAGTAGGGGCTCCTGGCTGCCCTTATACCTCTTGGGTTACTTCGTAAATGGTCAGATGAAAGGAGCTGACCTTTCCTGACTGATTCCCCTGGTGCAGTTTCAGTGCCAGTGAAACAGGAGAACAGGAAAGTATTGGCGGAGGTCAGGGCTCACTCTGGGAGCTGGGAGGACAGAGCTGGAGGGAGCAGGATACCCTGGGCTAGTCCTATCTGTGCCATGGGGGTAGGGGTCAAACCAGTGCCCATGCTTGATGACTGGCGAGTTCCTCAACTCCAAACCAGGTCACACTTGGGAGGACTTTTATGGGACTCGTCCTCTTGACCTCCCTAGCACACTAGATACTGTTGTCCCTCCTTTCCTCCTGGATGTTCTTTCCTCTGTGGGTTTTGGGGACGTCTTTGGGGACTCTTATCATCCACATCATGCCCCACTTCAGCTGTGAGTGTTACCCACGATTGTGTCCTGGAACATCCTCTCTGCTGATCTGTCCATCTAGCCCCAGTCTCTCCCCTGCATTTTAGCCTGTGTCACCTGTTGCCTTTTGGACATTTCAAACTGGATGTCCTAGAGATGTTTTCAAATGAGTATGTCCAGAACTAACCTCATTTATCCTCTTCTGCCCCTAACCCTCACTTCTCCCCAACATCCCTATTTCTGCCAAAGCCACTACCATTCATCTCTCCAGCCATCCTTGTCCGCACTGCCAACTATCAAACAACACCATGGCCAAGCAGCTCAAGAGCCTCAGGAAGATCACTGGCTCTACTTTTAGCCCAGCCCCCAGCCACCTCCCAGGGAAGTGCCCCTTGTAGAGAGGGTCCTGGCAAAAAGAAGATTTTCCTTCCTCGAGTCTCTGGCTCTGCCACATGGCCCAGTTTCTGAAACTGATCTGGTTGGATTAATGGGAGCATCAGTATCAGAGAAGATGTGTTCTCATCTGCTCTGCCTGAGAACCACTGAGCTTTTCTATCTGACTTGTGACTGAAACCCCATCTCTGGTTTGCCTCCTTCTGCCAGACCATGGGCTCCTTGAGGGCACAGCACTTTGCACATAGCAAGTATGTAAGACATGCTTTTTCATTCATCCAATGACTCCTAATAACTGGGGAAACATTCCAAGCTTGGTATGGAAGTACATGAAGCCAGAGTGAGCCAGATGGTTGGTGGGAAAGGGTCAAGGTCACATCTGTTAGTCTTCTATCAGCAAATCTGTCTTTGACAGATGTTGGGAATACTTAGCTGGGCCTGGAAATGTGGTCCTAATAGTGATGGTGACTTGAGAGATGACATTGATGTTGGGGGAAGGGAAGGAGAACCCATTAGGATATCGAGGAGCAAAGCTGCAGCTTCCTCCATAACAAGTGTGGTGCTCAAGATGGCCCAGGATACCAGGGTTCCATGCCAGCCACTCCTACCCCCAGTTCCTTGCTCTGTAAAATGAACTTGGACTGTTCCTCTCCCATCACTAAGTGAGTGCTGAAGCAGGATCAAACTGAGCAACTAAGGCAGAAGCCAGTGGGCCTGGGGCCAGAGGAGACTGATGGGGACCGACTTTTGGGCTCTTACCTGGATGCAGAGCCTTCAAGGGTCAGTCTCCTTTGGCTAAGAAGTCACCTCCTGTGTACCAGCCCCCTGCCAAGCACTGGAATACAAAGAAAGCCCAAAACATTCCTTGCTCTTAGGAGCTCCCAGTGTAATGGAAGAGACAGGGGAACAGCTCTGTGCCAGCGAGATCCATGCGGGAGAAATGAGGGACATTGAGCAGCATGAAAGGCGCAACACTGAGGTGGGTCAGGAACAGCTTAGGGGAGATGAGATGCCAGGCCTGGAGGGAGGGTTAGGAAGGGCACTGAATGCCAAGTAGGGGTGATCGGGAGCTGTGGCTGCTGTTGATAGAGGCCTGAGGGCTGCCCTGGTCCATTGTCCTTTCTGGATTTCTCTTCCATCTTCTGCTGGTATCTGGTCACCCCCCTTTCTTCAGACCCAGCTGCTCTGCTTTGCAGAGGAGAGGAGAAGAGGGGCAGGGGCAGGGGCAGGGCAGGGAGAATTACAGTTCTTGAATGACTTACTTCTGTGGTGTGTATTAAAGGCAGCTTGGTGGCAGAGAGTGCTGGGCCTGGAGGAAGGAAGACCACTACTAACTCTGTGACCCTGCACAAGCCACTTACCCTCTGGTTGCCTCAGTTTCCTGAACTGTAAAATGGGGATGATAATAGTACCTACCTCACCCCAGGGTGAGGAGCAACTGAGATAATATCTGTCCAGAGCTTGGCACATAGTGGGCACCATGTAAATGCTAATTTCCCTTCTTCTCCTCTCCTCCCTTCCTGTTAAGGGCTGTGAGTTACTAAACCCGACTTGGCAGCCAGCAGAGTGGCTCAGGCTAAGACAGAATCTATTCTGAGAACTGACTGCTTTAGGGTAATTCAGAGTTCAGGATACCAGTTAAGGCTTCATTTTAAGGTAGGGAAATCCCTTTTAATTCCTATTCTATCTCTGATTGGGAGCCTGTATCCCTAAAGTCTCTTTCTGGGAGCTCAGGAGAGCCGACTCAGCTCTACACTGGAGCCCCTTGCACCCTGACTCTATTGCCAGGGGTGCCTTAGATGGATGACTCACCACCCACCTCCATCTCTACTGTTTTTGTGCTGCCTGCATTCCCTCAAGATAGCTAATCTTATTGGGCTCTCACTGCAGCAAGGCAGCCATCCTGTGCCTCTCTAGTCCAGTTATTCTACTGCTGTCTATAACAGCTCAGGGCTCCTGGGATGTCCTCTTCCCCCACTCTCCTGGAGCTCGCCTTATTCTTGAACATCTGCTGAAAGCCTTCCCCTTCTCATCCTACATCATTCATCTTCCTCCTCCGCTCTTGTCTCTGGTGAAGAGAGAACTCTTTTCTTGCCAAGGCCAGTCCCTCCCATGCTCCCATCCCCTCCCATCCTTTAACAGATTGCTCCCTCTGTCATCCTCACTCTCCTGGACTCTCTCTATCTGCTGGTTCCTTAAAAACCCAAACTGCCTCCCGTGATCCTTCCATCCCAGTCAGTTGCTGTCCTGTTCATTCATCTTCTGGGACCTATACTTCCTACGCAAAGGCTTCCTCCTTCCCCTGAAAGAGCTCTCTGCCAAGTTAAGAAAGATCTCTCCCATCTCCAGTCTTCTCCTTGACCTTTCGGAGACCTCAGACACGGTGATACCCATCTCCTTCGGGATGCTCACTTCCCTGCCAGGCCACTCCTCCTATACTATGCAGATTCTTGGCCCACTTGACCCCGCAGGCTCCTGCCTGGACCTTCTCTTCCCCCTCTCTGCTCTTCCTCTTGGTGAGCTCACCAGCTCCTGTGGTGCTCCTACATTACCAGATGTACCAGAGATATCGCACACTCATCCTGGCCAAAGCAGAATTTCTCTTTGCTGTCTTTCAAGGCACCACCATCCTCCTGTGCCAAGCCTAGAGGCCTGTATTGGGCTACCCGAGTCTTTCTTACCTCACCTCCCGAGGTCTTCGGCTGGCCACGCCGGATGCACGTATGAGAGAAAGGACGTTCCAGAGTCAAACAGGGGTTGAGCTTTATTACAGGGTTTCGGTTACAAGTGTAGGGGGATCTTCTTTCTTAGGAGGAAGAGGGGGAGATTTCCTAAGGAGGCTAAGCTTAAGGGATTGGAAGTAGAAGTACAAGCGGGGAGAGAGGGGGAGGGGAGAGAGAAAAGAAAAGAAGCAGAGCCCTACTTTTCTCTTTGGCTCCACACGTGCTAAGAGAGAGCTTTCTGGCTTCCTTAATCCTACTTAATCTTCAGCCACACAGTTTGCATCTCAATACCGTGCTGTTAGGTAACTAGGTGTGCTCCAATCCGGGACGACCTCGAGGGCAGGGAGACTCCACCCATCAGGTATCTCCGGGGGAGAGGCGGAAATACCCGAGCTAGCCGAGCTAGCTCGGTCTGACCTTCTCGAACCCCCGCTGTTCATGGAGGGCCTCGTAAGACTCTAAGATTTAGAAGTCCCACTTTTACCTGCCCGAGACTGTCCACACGGAATTGAGCTTCCAGTCCCAACACTCCTGGTTCCTCAACCTTGAGATGGGCCTTGACTCCTCACCATACTCCTCCTCACACACCAGATCAACTGCAGGCTTGTGCCTATTTTTCTTCCTCCCGGTGTGTCTGGTCCCTACACGTCTCTCTGTTTATGAGTTGGTAGCTGCTCTCAGCCAGACTATTGAAATAGCTTTCAAATGGGCCTCCTGTCCCAGGTTCCCCCCCCTCCCCCAATTCTGCCACAAAGGTGACTTTCCTGAAGAACAGCGCTGCTGTCTACTCAGTAAACTTCAGTGGCTCCTGACATTTGGCCTTCAAAACCCTCTTCTCAACCCAGCTCTTCCTGCCCTGCCAGTCTCCAGGCATTTTGGTGTCCAGTCCTCTACAGGGCGCTCCCTCTCTGTGGCACTGACCACCCCCATTCTGGGAATACTCTCTCCCTCCTGTCTCTGACCTTGCCTGGACCCCCCCTTCCTTTTGAGATTGCCGTCCAACTTCCCTGGCCTTCCTGTTTGCACCTCTTTATTTGTGGGCCACCTTTCTTTGTCTCTGACACTTAGCATGAAGTCCGGCCCATGCTCTTTAGATGCTTTTCGATGACTGGTTGGTTCACCTGTGTAATTTTCTTGGGGTTTTGGTTCTTCGTCTATTCTGTGGTAACCTTCCTGAGGGCAGGGGCTGAGTCCCATCCCCTCTTCCCCCCTTCCCTTAGGCAGCGTTTGAATGGAAAAGACACTCCTGGGGGCAGGTTGGCTTCTAGCTGGGAAGAGAGGGGCTAACTCGGGGTTCTTGGAGTGGGCTGAGGGTGGGGTCACTGGAGAGCCTGGGGATTGGGAGGTGCTGCCTTCCTCTGTCCCCCTGCACTATCCCCAGGCCCTGGCCTCTGGGGTCTCCATCGATCCTGGGTGGTAGACTATGAGTGTGATCTAAGCTTGCTAATGTGTTGGGGGTGGGGCTGACTGTGATTCTGGAGCCGAGGCTGGGGAATGGCCCTGTGGGCTGGAAGTGGGGGTGGGCACGGAGTGGGAGGTCCCTCTGGCTCTTTCCCACTGCCTGCCCCTCCTCCGCCCAGTGTGGGAGCGGTGAGGTCAGGCCGACAGAAGCGCCAGTGGCCCTGGCAGCTGCTGCTTCAGTACCGGCCTCGGGGTGCCCCCAGGCGCGTCCCCATCTGCCCATCCCCAGGCTGTTGCAGCCCTGGGCCCCAGGGAGTGCTCTGGCTCTGGCTCCTCCTGGCCCATCTCTGGGCTCCTTCCCCTTTCCTGCCATGTCTCATTCGTGGTCGGTGCTGTCCAACTTCTCCCTGCCGCCCACCAGCAGGCTCCGGCGCTCCAAAAGGTAGGAGCCAGGCCCCTCAGCCCAGAGAGTCATTGGCATGGCTGCCAGGGCAACTGCATGACCCTGGACTCTGTCCTCCTAGGGTGAGGGGACCAGCCTCCCCCCAGGGACCTCTCTTCAGGCCCTGCCCTTCTCTTGCCTCTTTCTGCTCTTCTGTAAAGTGAGCCCTTGGGTTTGGTAGCCGATCTTGGTGCTCTGTCTCTCTCCTGGTGTTAGCAGGTCCAGGACCAGGGGCTGACTGGAGATAAGCCTGTGGTCTTGGGTGGGTAGCAGGTAGGGCCGAAGGGACGGCTGAGAGCTGAAACTGAGGCCTTTCGTTGTCCCAGTGGCCTTGCCCGAGAAGCTGGGGGCTCCAAGCCCTCTGTGTGCTGGGGAGCTGAGGGCAGCCCTGATCCCAGGTATGTGGGCTGAAGCAGGATTTCTGGCCTGGGCCTTATTGTCTGGGATGGGCAGGCTCTCACACATGTACGGGCGATGCTGCAACTGCAGGGATGTTCCCCAATAACCTACATCCACTTACTATGTGCCTTGCCGGTGCTAGGGGCCAGATATACAGAGGAACAGGAGGCCCTTGCTCCCATGTAGTATGAAAACCTTCTGCTCTTTGGAGAAGGTGGGGACACATCCCTCCCCAACTTACTTAGGAGGCCTTGTGCCTCTGTGCATGGACCTCACCTTCAGGAAGGGGATCCAGCACCTACTAGCTGGCAGTACAAAAAAGATGAATCAGCCCCTACCCTCAAGCAGCTGGGGAGGAGATGTTGCTGTAGGACTGGCCAACTGAACCTTAGAGGGACCGGGCATTCCTGGCATGGTTCACAGTCCATACAAAAACCCCAAGGCAGGAGATGGCTCCAAAGCCAGGCATCTCTAGGAAGCAGCACTCCCCTCAACCCCCCAGGAGGAACCTCCTCTGGGCACCTGCTGCCTGTGTGGGGCTTCTCTCAAGGCCAGTTTGCTCATTTATAAAATGAGGATTGAGAACTCTCTGGCCTCTGAAGTCTGTTCTTGCTCTCAATCTAGGAAGCTGTGATCCTTACACACAATGTTACCAGCTAGGAACATGAGAGGTGAATTCCGGGGAGTGGAGGAGGTGGGTGGGGGGATGGTGGGCTGGAGCGAACAGCGCTGAGGCAGTCCGACCTTTCCTGAGTGGCCACTAGAGGGATTTTTGATCAGAAGAGAATATAGTCACTGTGGGCAGGATGGCTAGAACCGAGTTGGTGTGCCATGCCCCTTCCCCAGCCCTGTAGGTGGGTCCTAACCACAAGTCCTGACCCTGGATTGCTGCTGCCTGAGCAGTGTAGCTTATGCCTCTGAGCCCCCAAACCCCATAGGAGCGCTTCTCTTTACACATCTGTCTCTGATGTCTTACCCAGAAATAATTCCTGTTTCTTCCCTCTTCCTCTCCTCCTTGCTCATTTCCTTCAAACTACCCTCCTTTTGTCTCGAGCCTCCAGGGCTGGCCTTGTGGTGTTGGAACAGAGTCAGGAGAGACCTGGGACCCAGGGTACATTACATCTCTCTAAACCTCACTTTCCTCATCTCTAAGGGGGAGGGGCAACATTTGCCCATCTCTGTGACCTCTATGACCCTTCATGAGGGTTGGGAGAGTGGCTGGTGGCTCTCCTGCTTGCCTGGGCACTCAACTCTCTGTTGTTACCTGCAGCTGCTAGCTTGGAATGTCAGCTGGTCTGACACGTGGATGGGTTGCTGGTATGTCTGGGCAATTGAAGATAACAGCTGGATCCGAGAGAATACTCTGATTCCGTTTTGATTTGTTGGTAGAGCTCTCAATAGTGAGGGGTCTGGCATCTGCCAGCTTGTGGAGGTCACCTGCACATGTGCCCTTAGGTCCTGAGTTATTAGCATCACAATTTCATGTTTCATCTTGTGTCCTGGGACCAGACAGAAGACACAGCTTTTGTGTGAGCCCCATGCCAAGTGCTTTGTGAACTTCAAAGCCCACTGGGAGGGCTGGCTGTTCCAAGGATTGGAGGAAAGCTCTGGAGATGCTGGAGCGGTTGAGGTGGCTGCCCTGTCCTGGTAGGAGTGGTTTATAGGCATCTCTCCTAGTGTCCTGGGATTCAGAAGAATTCTTGTCGGATCATTGACTCAGCCCCAGGGTCTAGACCTGGTAGGGTTAGTGTAGGAACTGGACCTGCAATGTCACTAGTATGGGGAACTCCCAGAGGAGCAAACTCCTTCCACCTGTGTCGGTTGGCACCTTTTCTGCACCATATATTCTTGGAGGGTTCCCTGAGGTTAAATGACTAGGCCATCCAGTAAGTGTGGACCTGAAGTGGGACCTGAGTGCAAATCTTCCTGGCTTTGAGATTGTTCTCTGTCTCTTGGGCCACACTGCCTTTCCAAAGTGTTCAATTCAGTAAGTACTTATTAAACACCTCCTATGTGCCAGGCCCTGTGCTAGGGATACAAATAAAAAAACAATCTGCCCCCCAGGTACTTACATTCTGATGGGGTAAAAGCTGAAAGGGAAGAGGCCATGTGCAGAGCTGCTGGTGAGTGGACTTTGAGAAGAGCCTCTCATGTCTAGATCACCCATCAGGTTTGACCCTCGAGACAACCCTGTGATGGCTAGGCATGATCTGTCCCCATTTTACAGTTGAGGAAACTAAAGCCCATGGAGGTTGGGTCACTCAGGCAGTAAGTCTCTGAAGCAAGATTCAAACCCAGACCTTCCTGCCTCATGGCCAAGCACTCAATCCACTGCTCTGTGTTGTATCTGCCAAAGACATATTATAGTACAGGGAGGGGGCTTCAGGGACTAGTGGACAAGTGACTCACAGACAGCTGATAAAGATTGATGTCGGCCAATGGAGGGGGTCTCCAGTGGCCTGCCCTGGACTCTGTGCATGTGTATCACACAAAGCTGAGAAGGATGGTTTGGGATCCAGAAAGTGAGGACAAGGTAGAGTAATGAGCTGAAACTGAGCCAGTTGCAAGTCAGTAGGAATCATAACTCAGGAGCTAAAAGGGGTCTTCGAAACCATCAAATTCAGCCGCTGTTGTTTTATTTTATTTTGTTTAATGTTCTACAATCACTACCATAAAACTTAGATTTTTACCCCCCTCCCTCTCCAAGACGGCATACAATTCTATATGGGATCTACATATACTCTACTATTGAATACGTTTTCACTATGGTCATGCTGTGTAGATGAACTAAGATAAATGGAAGAAATCATATAACAAATCAAAACATAATACACACACACACACACACACATACAAACATGATCTGCTACATTCTGTGAATGAATTCCATAGTTCTTTCTCTGGGTATGGAAGGCATTTTGCCTTAGAAAACCATTGGGAATTTTTTTTTAAGTTCTTGCATTATTACGAAGTTCCAAGTCTACCAGAAAAAACTCTCGCACACTGTGGTCGTTGATGTGCACAAAGTTCTCCTGGTTCTGCTCCTTTTGCTCAGCATCAGATCATATAAGTCCTTCCAGGCCTCTCTGAAGTCTTCCTGTTCATCATTTCTTATGGCGCAATAGTATTCCATTACATTCACATACCATAATTTATTCAGCCATTCCCCAGTTGATGGGCATCCCCTTGGTTTCCAGTTTTTGGCCACCACAAAGAGAGCTGCTATAAATATTTCTGTACATGTGGGATCCTTTCCATTTTTATGATCTCTTGGGGATACAGTCCTAGTCTGCTGTTGTTTTATAGCTGAGGTCAGACCAGGTAGACAGTAGTGACTTGCCCAGGGTGACATAGCAAGTAAGTGTCTGAGGTCAGATTCTTATTCAAGTTTTCTTGGCTGTAAGTACAGTGCTCTTATGGTGCCACCAACTGCTTGCATGGGGATTGAAGAAATCAACAGTCCTCCGTAGGAACATGATGAGGTAAGGTGGATAAAAAGCAGATCACTTGAAAATGATCAGAAGATTCTAATGGACCTCAAACTCAATGCAGGCCAGCTGTGTGACTTGCCAACTGACCAGCTCTCTGACTGCTGTGTGTAGAAGCACCCTATCTGGAGCAGGGGCTCCTCTCCTTTTTATTTTTGTGGCTGTTTTTTTCCTTGATCTTTCTGTGTCATAGACCTCTTGAGCAGGCTGCCTTAGCAAGCCTCAGGTCAGACTTCTCACATATTCTTTTAAATTAGTAATCAGTGGAAGGAAACCCTATAGTTCATTTGGAGCTGAGTGAAGATAAAGATGCCATTTGTTTCCCATCACAGTTCACAGATACTCCCATCTCCCAGCCCTGTGCTCCTCTGTGGTCTCATGACATGTGAAGAATTGGGTCTAGTTCTGAGGGCGTCATTGGACTCTGAAGAGGAAGGGAGAGAAGCCTCAGAGGCCTGATCATTGACTTCCTTTATCAGAGAGACTTCTCAGAGAAAGGATGGACTGGGGAAAGTGAATTGCTTGTCTTACTTGCCTCTGGGTGCCCGGGGCGACTCCCGGGCCTTCGCCTTCTACTTACCTATCCCCGGTCTTCGGACGTCTCCGGCCCCTCTCCTGGTTGGGGGAGGGGAATACACAGGCAGAGCATCCGAAAGGAGTTGCAGCCAGCAAGCTTTATTGCGTTTCTTCTCCTCCAGCTCTCGTGGTCATCCCCTTTTATTATCCCCTGTCTCCTCCCCCGTACCTCCCAGGGGCGGGCGAGCTCCTCCCAAGTGCCTCCCCATGGGTGGAGCCAGCCTGTTACCAGGGCCATCCCAGTACCCCACAAGGGGGCAGGTTCGGACCCTCAGGCGTCTCACGGTCCTCATGGGGGACCCTGGTCCAGAGCTGTCCCCCAACATCTCCCCCTTTTTGTTTTACACGGGTAGGTTGGGCGATTCCCCCCATGGGGACCTGCCCTCGCGGTGTCTCAGAGACAAGACATCGCCTTTAAGACTCTCCAGTGCCCGTGTCAATAATTGCAGGAGGCACTTCAGGAGGCACGGCAGGACGAGACACATAAGGACAAGAACTGCAACGGAGGAGAGCACCCCTGGCAGCCAATGCAAGCCCAGGATTCGTTGTAACCAATCGAAGATGGAACGCTCTTCTTGTTCACGCTTTTCCTCAAACGTTCTGGAAAGGTTGTTCACCTGATCAATAAGCAAGTCCAACTGATGTATGTCATCTGTGGCATTGTAAGCCAGCATAGCCCCCTGGAAGGCTTTGTGGACCGCCGGCCATTGATTGGGGAAGGTTGAGGAATCAATTGGGAGGTTAAGCACGCAAAGCGGGCGATATTTATAATGGCATTGTAACATCTCATAGCGTTGATGTAACGCCATTTGGTCTCCTAGCCAAATTACCGTGTCTTGCAGGGCGGTGATTTGGCTTTGGAGGAGATGGTCTATGTGGTCCTGACGGTGCCACGCCGCTACCTCTGATTTCATGAAAGATTGGAGAGTGGAAGCTAATAATTGTCCTTCCTCTATTAGTTGTTGAATCTGAAACTCTTCATAAGGCGGGGAGTCCCTGTGCTAATGCCCAGTAGGTGTCGCCCCTTTGATCCGCGGCTCGCTGCTCTGCGGGGGTGGCGTTGTACCATTTGGACTGGACAGCCTCGGACCCAGGAAGGAACTGTTGTAAGGCCATCAGAAGTGTGAGCATGGTCATCTCACGCTGTTTGCACACCCGCTTTGGACGGTGCCTTCCTCTCCGCCCTCGTCTCCTCCTTGCTTTCGGCTTCTCGCAGCTCAACTGCCCATCGTGTGGGGATCCAGATCTCCGTCCCTGGGTCGTCTCCATCTGGTTGGACACAAAGATACCCCTGACCTCTCGCTATGACTATTCCAGGGCCATGCCATTTGCCTTCTTGGTCCCTCCACCGGATTCGAGCTCTGGTGAGGCAGGCAGTAGGGGCCTTTAACGGCCTTTCCCTTCTGCCTCCCATCTCGTGGAGATAAAATCTTTGTGCGGGGGATGTGCCATCGTCTCGGATTTGCAAAAAATTGTGAGTGAAGATGGCTTGTGCCAGATCACCTCGGGAGAGGCGCCCCGCCGCCCTTACTCCCCCTTTTTGTTTTAACAGAAGAGTTTTTATAGTGCGGTTAGCACGCTCAACAATGGCCTGACCTGTGGGATTATATGGGATGCCAGTAATATGAATAATAGAAAATCCTCTACAAAAGGCGGCAAAGGCAGAGGAAATATAAGCTGGCCCATTGTCTGTTTTTATGGCTCGAGGCACCCCAACCATGGCAAAGCAACCATAGAGGTGGTCGATCACTGCACGGGCTGTTTCCTTAGGCTGTATAGAGGCCATAATAAAATTGGAGGCCGTATCAATACAAACATGTATAAGAACTTTGCCAAAATGTGTTACATCCATTTGCCAAAGATCGTTAGGGAGATCACCACGGGGGTTAATTGCGGTGTCTCGGGCAAGAGGGCGAAATGGGGCACAATTGATACACTGTTTGACTATTTGGCGAGCGTTTTCTCTGGACAATCCATAAAGGCGTCGCAAAGATCGGGCAGATAGGTGATACTTATCATGGGCTGCCTGTGCTTCTAAATGCAGAGGGAATATAAGGGCTTTATCTACAATATCATTACCCTGATAAATGGGTCCTATGGTGGACATATGTGAGCGAATATGCAATACATAAAGAGGAGTAGAGCGTTGTAACATGGACTCTTGAATATCATATAGGATTTGAGCTATAGTTGAAGCACGGGGATTAATGAGGGCAAAAGGTAAAGCAGCAATAGCATTTGCACAATACAAGCTATCAGTAACAAGATTAAAGCTCTCATTAGGTAATATGGAGAGAGCATATTGTATTGCCAGCAATTCATTTTTCTGGGCTGAGGAATGCTCGGTGGTATACACCTTAAGGAATTGCCTGGAAGGGATATAAACCGCAGCCCTATGGTTTTTAGTAGCATCTGTAAAAACAGTGGGTCCCGTAACTGGCTGTAGAGATACAATAGTAAAAGGCATATGGATAGGAAGGACTTCCCATCCTCTAAGCGCTGGGGGGAGCGGAAGCTTTATGGTATTACACATACATAAAAGAGAGGCCCATTCTGGAATCTCATCGGAGAAGCACCTTAAGGCTTCCTCTGATGCCTCTAAATTCAAAATGGGAAATCTGCCAAAAGCCAATAGGCAGCGCTCGGCACCTAAAAGAAAAAATTGGGCGACCATTCGCCATTTATGTGGAAGGGCCTTTTTGTTGCGAGGGGGGTACAGCCACTCCAAAATGCCATGTGATTGATAGAGGCACCCAATGAAAGTACTGGCTTTTAATATAGTGGCATAAATGGGTTGGTTGGGTTCCTGCCGCACAACAACTGTGGAGCATCTGTTGAGGATGCTCTTGGCTGCCATTAAGGCCTCGGATGTCCAATGTCTGGGTGAAAGCAGAGCGGGATCCCCTCGCAGCAAATCATACAACGGGTATAATTCACCATCAGGGATAGGGGTAACTGCCCGCATCCACTGTATAGCGCCAATCAGCTTTTGAAAATCGTTGAGAGTGGTGAGCTGAGAAAGATCAATGCTCGGAGGACGGCAAGCAGTCCGTCCTTGTTTCAATTCATGGCCAAGATACTGAAAAGGGGGTGTAGTCTGTACCTTGTCTGGAGCCACAGTTAGCCCGTAGGCAGCTAAGGTATCGACCATAAGTTGAGTAAGCGCCATCGTGGAATCCTGACTAGGTGTGGCAATAAGAATGTCATCCATGTAATGAATGATAATGGCCTTGGGGAAGCACTGTCTGAGTGGGGAGAGGATGGCGTGGACATACATTTGGCACATAGTAGGACTGTTTGCCATCCCTTGAGGGAGCACGGTAAAATGATACCTTTCATATGGCTGCTGGCGATTTTCCGAGGGAATGGAAAAGGCAAATTTGACTCTATCTTGTGGATGTAAGGGAATGCTATAGAAACAATCTTTGATGTCAATAATTGTCATACTAAAATCTCGGGGGATCGCAGCAGGGCTAGGGAGACCAGGTTGTAGCGCCCCCATAGGCAGCATGCATTTATTAATCTCTCTAAGGTCTATGAGCATGCGCCAAGATCCATTTTTCTTTTTTATAACAAAAACAGGAGAATTGTAAGGGCTTGTAGTGGGCTCAATGCGGCCCTGCTCCAAAAGGGAAGCAACTATAAAGCGTAAGGCGGTTAGCTTTTGAGGGGTTAGGGGCCACTGCTCAACCCACACAGGGGTCTCGGTTTTCCATGTTATAGGTGGGCTGCTCACCGTCACAGTGGCCCCGGAATGTTTAATTGAAGGTGTTCTGGGGTGGTAAGGTGTAACCCAAGTTGCTGAAGAAGGTCACGCCCCCAAAGGGCGTAGGCAAGGCCAGTCAATTTCAAAGGCCTAAAATACCCCTGATGATTCTCAAAGGTCCAATTCAAATGTTTAGCAGCCCGTAGTGCCAAACTGGCACCCCCTACTCCAGCAACCTGGGCAGCACCATCGTTCACCGCCCAACTGGGGTCCCACTGGGATGCATTGATGACTGAAATATCTGCTCCGGTGTCGAGCAGACCCATGATTGGGCGTCCTTCAACCGAAACTTGTACCATGGGGCGATCGCCCACAATGGGAGAGCACCAATTAACTTGATGGGTTTCCTGCCCGGACTCTTCAACCCAAGGCAGAGAGATACCCCTCCCAATGGGAGTTCCTGGGGCAATGTTTATGGGATAACAATGAGGATTGTTCAAATAAATGGTAGAGGATCCGCTAGCCAACAATTGAGTATGGACTATAAATGGCACATAGCCAGAGGGTCCCACCACCAGACGGGGGAAAGGAGCGGGGGGCACGTCGATCCCTTCAGTATGCCAAGGTCTTATAACTAAATCGGCATCGGGGGAATCCATGGTAGACGTGCATATTAGGGTTGCAATTTTTGGAGAGCCTGTTGATACTGCTGCGGGAACGATAGGGGTACAGAATTCCCGGGCTGGGGGGCAGGGACAGGGCCTACAGCCTCCACTGGGAAGATCTGTTTCTGGGGTCGGGGGCCCCCCCGAGGGAGGCCCCCTTTCCCATTTCCCGACCGAGGTGGTTGAGGCTGCTGCTTTAGACGGCAATGTTTGGCAATATGGCCCGGTTTCCCACAGCGAAAACAGGTGGGCAATGCTCCCATTTTAGCGACAGGGCACTGGCTCTTCAAGTGCCCCATTTGGCTACAGCGATAACATTGTTTCTGGGCCTTGGTACCTTGAAGGGCCTGAGTCACCCCTTGGGCCACCGCCGTCACCATGGCTTGGTGGGTGTCTTTAGGTGGAATGTCTAACAGCCTCTCTACTATCTCTTCAAGGGAGGCGAGAGGTCCCAAGCCCACTAGGGCTTGGGAGCATTCTGGACGCAAGCCATCTCGGACCAGCTGAGCTATCAGGGAATCCGTTCCTGGTCCCGAGCCAAGAGACCGCCGGACCGCAAGCTGGACCCGACTCACAAAATCAGTGGGGGACTCGCTAGCCCTCTGCTTTAGCCCTACCAACTTATCCCTCATAGTCCCCGGGGCGTCAATCTTGGCAAAACCCCTAATATGACAATACTGAACTGCATCCATCACCTGAGGATCAAATTGGAGCTGGTCAATAAGCTGCGAGTATGGCCCTGCCCCTGTTATCATATTCACAGCGTCCTCTGTCTCTGCAATATTGTGTTCCTTGACATATCTGAGCGCCTCTTGTCTAACGGCGGCGCCATAAGCCACTAACTGTCCTGGTGTAAGGATAGCCCCCGACACTTCCTTCCAATCAGCTGGGGCCCACGGCCAAGTGGCTGTGGTATTCGCAAAGAGATGCTTCACATAAGGTGACGAAGGGCCATATTTGGAAACGGCCTCCTTCAGTTCTTTCAATAATTTGAAGGGCACCGGTCGATGGAAACGGTTCTCGTTTCCCATCGGATCCCGCTCCACAATGACAGGGTAAGCGCCGGCCCCCTCCCACTCCTCTAAATCTATCTCCTGTCCCTCCGCCAAAACTGCGAATAGGCTCTGAGTGAGTACACTCAGAGGCTCCGAGGGCCCGGACCGCCCGTAGGTAAATGACCGCGCTCCTTGTGATGATTGTGACAAGGACGTGGCGGCTGGGGAGAAGGAGAGGGCATTCAGCCTGACCTCGGGAGGACTGGGAGTTCCCAAATTCCGTTGAAACTTCTTCCTGCGAGTTCCCCAGCCCTCTCTTGCTGTTTCAGGGACTTCCCATTCCTTCTTGAGTGTTCCTCCCTCATCGGACTTTCCCTTTGTCTTGGGAACTTTCCACTCCCTCTTGGGCGTTCCCTCCTCATCAGACTTTCCCTTTGTCTCGGGGGCTTTCCACTCCCTCTTGGGCGTTCCCTCCTCATCAAACTTCCCTTTTGTTCTTCCCCTCGGGGCTCTAGAGTCCCGCCCCTTGCTCAGCCATGCGCCACCTTGAAGGGCGCGGTCCTGGTCCCTGCCTGCACATTCTCTTAACATACCCCATGGATATAAAGGCTTGGGGTTGGGATCATCCTCATCGGATTCCTCTTCTTCTGTTGTCCCTTGAAGGGACTGCCCTGTCTGGGTCTCGCCGTTTGATCGCCAGGGGGGACGGGGATCCGAGCACAAAAGTGCGGCGACCACTTGAAAGAACGTAAAGTCCTCCTCTGTTAATACACCCGGGTTCACCCTCTCATAGGCAACCATCTGTTGTCCCACTATGTCCCATTTAGCTGGGCGTAACCCACAATGCTCTAGCCAGGGGGGAGACATCCCAGATCTTTTCCACAAATGCTCTACAGTCCCGAATGTGGGGCTTAAGCCCATGGATCTTACAAAGCTTATACAGCTGACAAGCAAGTACTCCTTTATCTTCGGGCTTTAAACTGGGAAAACTATTTCCCTGACCCATCCTGGCCACTTCCCAATATTAAGACTGCCTGAATCTTCCCGCAGTAGCGAGGCAAGGCCACTTCTCAATACTGAGGCTGCCTTAATCTTCCTGCAGTAGCGAGGCAAGGCCACTTCTCAATACTGAGGCTGCCTGAATCTTCCCGCAGTAGCGGAGCAAGGCTAATACTGCGGGGCAAGGCGGATTCTCCTCTCCCTACGGCGGTCCCTGTCCGGGCGCCAGATGCCCGGGGCGACTCCCGGGCCTTCGCCTTCTACTTACCTATCCCCGGTCTTCGGACGTCTCCGGCCCCTCTCCTGGTTGGGGGAGGGGAATAAACAGGCAGAGCATCCGAAAGGAGTTGCAGCCAGCAAGCTTTATTGTGTTTCTTCTCCTCCAGCTCTCGTGGTCATCCCCTTTTATTATCCCCTGTCTCCTCCCCCGTACCTCCCATGGGCGGGCGAGCTCCTCCCAAGTGCCTCCCCGTGGGTGGAGCCAGCCTGTTACCAGGGCCATCCCAGTACCCCACAAGGGGGCAGGTTCGGACCCTCAGGCGTCTCACGGTCCTCATGGGGGACCCTGGTCCAGAGCTGTCCCCCAACATCTGGGTTAGAGATTCCTGATCTGGAATCCATGAATTTTTTTATTAGAATATTTTCATAGTTTTATTTCAGTTTAATTGATTTCCTTTGTAATCCTATGTATTTTCTTTAATGCATTTTAAACACATGGTTCCGAGGTGGGGTCTGTCTCATAGGCTACTCCAGACTCATTAAGGAATAAGTGAGGATAAAGAACCTTTGCCCCAGGGGGTCTTACTCAAATCAGTATAAATGACTAACTCTCAGAACTTTTCAGTATGCCTAGTGGAAGAGTGAGTTCCCTGTCACTAGAAGTATTCAAGTGCAGGTTATCCCTGGGATTGTTGTAGAGAGGATTCAGATTCAGGTCATGGTTGGGACAGATGCCCTTGGAGCTTCCTCCCAATGTAAATTCCCAGAATCTATGAAATGGGCCTTAACTTTGAACCTAATGATGGGTTTTAAGCTGGGAGGAGCCTTAGGGGGCACAGAGTTCGTACTAAGGAAGGTGACCAGTAAGTGGCTAGAATTGTAAAGGGTTCTTTTCTTAACTCTTTGGAGTTTTCTCAAGAACCCGAGAATTTGTCCTTTATTGCTTCCAAGACGGCGCTGCCCCTGAGCAGGTTTCCTCTGGTCTCACTGCTCTTCTGTCTAATGCCATCTTCTTGAGGCCATTTCTGTCTCTTTGTCTGACACAGTGGAGCAAAGTGTCCACAGGTGGTGGGTCCTCTGTCATTAGTGATGAGAATGAAGCATTGTGGAAATGTGGGCACAAGGGGCTGGTTTTCCTTTTCCTTTATGATTTCTTGAAATGTGACATCTAGGTTCTCATTTTGATTGTGGCTTGCTGATGGTCCAGCAATTCTTAGGTTGTTTTTTTGATCTGTTTTCCAGCTCACTTGTTTTTCCGAGCAGGTATTTCACATTTCCTTCTATTTTTCCCCCATAGTTGGACTTGTTTTATGGTTTCCTGGTAGCTTATGAAGTCATTGGGCTCCATTTGGCTAATTCTCATTTTTGAGGAGTTCTTTTCTTCAATATCTCGATCTCCCCTATCACCATAGTAGCTTTTTATGGTCAGGTTCTTTTTTTGTTGTTTGTTCACTTTCTTCAGCTTGTTTCTTGACTTTGGACTTTGTGTTAGTGTTGAGCTCCTCTTACCTAAGGGTAGGGAGGGGTGTCTGCTCTGAGCTTCTGGTTTGACAGCTTCACTGGGGGCCTGGGAGTTTTTGAGGTCTGGTTTGTGCTCTGGTCCTTACCCAGGTGGGGCCTCATCCTGTGCCCAGTACTAGCACAGGAGTCTTTTTCTGACCAGGTATTCAGTCTTGTTACTACCCTGGGTGTTGGCTAAGCTCTGGCCCAGGTCCCACTCCAGTGTCTGCAGATCTGTTTGTCCTCCAAAGCTGTTGTGGGCTGGAAAAATGAATCACCGTGACTTTTTTTTTTTATTATCCCACCCGGAATTCAGTTTGATCTGCTTTGTTCTGAGGGGTGGGTTGAGAGAGCCCAGAACAATTGCTGGTTTCCCTCCCTCTGCCACCTTGGTTCTCCCCCCATCCTCCTTTTGGTTGATCTTCTTCCATTTTCATCTCTGAATGTTCCTGAGATGATATAATTGCATCTTGTGCCATCCTCTCTACAGACTCATTCTCTCCTCCATCACTTTTCACTGCTGGATGAGTTGATGGTGCTTTTAATCTAGCACTTAGCACAGCGGGCTTAGGATAGCACACAGGGCTTCTCAATGTTTAAATACTGCATAGTCAAGCAAAATCAATTCCAGTGCTGACCATGTATAGAAATGGATTTCATATTCTGCACATTGGTCCCTCATCGTTCTCTCTTGAGGTGGGCTTCTTCATGAGTCCTATGGAATCAGGTTTGGTCTTTGGGCTGATTGGAGTTCTTAAGTCTTTCCATGGTTGTTTTTACAGTGTTGGTTTTGTAGAAGTTCTCCTACTTCTGCTCACTTTTCTCTGTGTTCATTTGTCCCAAGTTTCTCTGCAGTCTTCTCTTTCATTATTTCTTACGGTGTAATAATATTCCACTACATCTATATACCTTAATTTGTTTAACCATTACCTAGTTGATAGGCGCTCCCTTATTGTCAATTTGGGGCTCCTACAGACAGAGCTTTTATGACTACTTTTGTACATCTAGATCCTTTCCCACTTTCTTTGATCTTTGCAGAGTAGACTTAGGAGTGGCATCACTGGGTCAGTGACTGAGGGGTGAGACTTCTACTGTGGTTGGTAACTGGTGCCCTCAGCAGGCAAGGAGATGACATGTAACCAAGCGGTTTCCCAGCTCTCTTGGTGTGTTCATTGTGGTGATTACAGGCATTAGTTGGACTTCTGCAGGAAATCATGAGTATCAGAGTTGATCTGTTCCCTTTCCCCATTTTTGAGTGTCAGGAACTTGCTTGGTTCAGCTCAGTTGAATGGCACACATTTGAATGTCACTTTGTCTTGTTGGTTTTTACGTCTTAAGGTGGCATTGTGGGGATGAAAATACCAGGCCTGGGACGCAGGAGATCCTGGCTTTGACTTCTGGAGCCTCAGATGGCTTGTTTTGTGATGTTGGGCAAGCCCTTCCCCTCTCTGGCCCTTAGTTTTCCCCTCTGTCAATGAGGGGCTTTTCTGTGACTGTGCCTTTGGCCCCTCTTACGTAGTTGTTTCTGGCCTCACTTCCTCGTGACTTGCACGTTCCTGCCCTCAGGCTTCACATTCTTCTCACGTTTCTTTCTTTGCAGTTGTAGGACGAGCAACCGCAAGAGCCTGATTGTTCCATCCAGCACATCCCCAACCCTGCCCCGGCCCCACTCACCACTGCACGGCCACCCAGGTAAGCAGCTTTGAAGGAGCAGGGGACGAGGGAGGTCCTCAAAGGCTAGGACAAAGGTCCTGGTTAACAGAGGCTGCCAAGGCTAAAGTCATTGAGGGATAACCTTGTTGCCCGGACTTCCCCAGATAGAGGACACCATGAATACTCACAGGAAAGCAAAGATATTGTACTGAGGAAGAAATGGCCTTCTCTTTGTCCCAACTCCAAATCGGGGTCCCCTTTGTAACAAGCAGAGATACCACAGCAGTGCCCATGATGGTCTGCCTTAGCAGCCCCTGCCTGCCTCTGTGCCAAGAGGACAGAAGGTTTTTAAAAGAAAATATTCCATGTTTGGCTTCCGTGCTGCCCTGGGCTGCCCTTGTTCATATGTTTGTCAGATATTTCCTCTTAGTATGAGTCCATTCAATTCACCTAGGAAAGTTTGTAAAGCTGCTCCCCCCATTGACTCTAGCAAAGGGCTCTGAGTAGTCTTGGGCTGCTGAAGCCCCTGCCCTCATGTGGGGCTGGCAGCCCGGGAGGAAGGCCTTAAAGAATGGTGGCCAGGAGGTCTGGAGAGATGGGAGGGTGGAAGGGAACTGAGGATGTGTGAGCTGGAGGAGAGAACCTCAGCAGGGGAGGACCTTTGTCCTGAGATACTCAAAGAGCCACAGACACCCAGTGGGTGGCGGCCCCCCCCCCCCCCCCCCCCATTCCACTCAAAGAGTTTGCAAGTGAAACATTGAAACACCGAACGTTTATTAAGTGTCTGCTGTGTGTAAGACCCGGTGCTGAGCACCAGAGAGAGTGGAAAATGAGCAGTACTTTAGTCAAGAAACTTCCAGCTCAGTGGTGGTTCCCACATATGCAGAAATAGTCCAGACTTGGTAGCATGTGAGAGGACCATATGAGAGGCATGCTGAGGCCCTGGGGCTCCCAAGTGGCCCAACGTAGCCCTGATACTTGACTGCCTGGTAGAGTTTGTGAGTGGGGTCTCGGAGCTGTTGGAGGAAGCCCTTAAAAGTTGTGTTACTTTGTTTTTAATATATTTATTTCATTACATATTTCCTAGTTGCATTTAAAATTTGTTTTAACATTCATTTTGAAAATTTTGAATTCTAAATTCTTTCCTTCTTTCCCACCCCTTGAGAAGGTAAGCAATTTGATATGGATTATATATATGAAGTCATACAAAAACAGATTTCCAAATTAGCCATCTTTCAAAAGAACACGCACACACACACACTCACTCTCTCTCTCTCTCTCTCTCTCTCTCTCTCTCTCTGTTCTGCTCACTTCATTTTGCATCAGCTTACATGTTTTTCTGACTTCCCAAGACTTCCCAAATTTTTCTGAAACCATCTTGCTCCTCATTTTTTATAGCACAATAACATTCTATCACAGTCATATACCACAACTTGTTCAACCATTCCCCAACTGATGGGCATGCCTTTAATTTCCAATTCTTTGCTACCACAAAAAGAGCTGCTAGAAATGTTTTTTATAAACAGATGCTTTTCCCTTTTCTTTGAGCTCTTTGGGATACAGACCTGGTAGTAGTATTGGTGGGTCAGAGGGTTCACACAGTTTTATAGCCCTTTGGCTGCAGTTCCAAATTGTCCTACAGAATGGTTGGACTAGTTCACAACTCTGTCAACAGTACATGGATGTCCCAATTTTTCCACATCCTCTCCAGCATTTGTCATTTTCTTTTCTGACATGTTAATCAATCTGACAGGTGTAAAGTGGCACCTCAAAATTGTTTTATTTTGCATTTCTGTAATCAATAGTGATTTAGCGCATTCCTTCATATGACTATAGATAACTCTGATTACTTCTTCAGAAAACGGCCTGTTGATATCCTTTAACTACTTGCCAATTGGGGAATGGATCTTAATTTTTTAAAATTGCATCAGTTCCTTATATATTTGAGAGATGAAGCCTTTATTAGAGAAACTTGCTGTAAATTTTTATCTAGTTTAATCTCTCCTTTGATTTTCAGAATTTCCATTTTGCATTTAATTGAGGATTTTAAATTTGTTCTTTTTCTAGCTTTGTTTTTTTTTGGGGGGGGGGGGTTTGTGTGTCCAGTTGATTAGCTTTTCCTCCTCTTTTATTGATGTACGCATTTAGAGATAGGAATTTTCCGTTCAAGCGCTGCTTTGGCTGTGTCCACAGATTTTGGCATGGTGTCTCATTGTTGTCAAGCTTCCTATTCAGCTCTGGTCTTTTCCTCAGGAATGCTTGAACGTCTTCTGTTTCATTAAATACCCTTTCTTTTTCCCCTGAAGGATTTTAGTCAGTTTTACTGGGTAGGGTATTCTCGAAATATTTCACACCTTCTGCTTCTTTAATGTGGCAGCTGCTAAATTGTGTGTGATCCTGACTGTGACTCCATGGTATTTGAACTTCTGGCTGCTTGAAGTATTTTCTCTTTAACATGGGAGCTCTGGAGTTTAACTATAATATTCCTGAGACTTTTCATTTTAGTATCTCTTTCAGGAGGTGATAGGTGGTTTCTGTTTTTATTTTGCCCTATGGTACTAGGATATCAGGGCAGTTCTTCTTGATAATTTCTTGAAATATGATGTCTAGGCTCTTTTCTTGACCATGTTTTTGAGGTAGTCCAATAATTCTTAAATTATGTCTCCTTAATCTATTTTCCAGGTCAGTTGCTTTTTCCAATGAGACATTTTCTTCCATTTTCTTCTTCTTTTTTTATTACTTGATGTCTCATGGAATGATTAGCTTCCACTTTCCCTATTCTAATTTTTAAGGAATTATTTTTTTCAGTGAGCTTTTGTGCCTCTTTTTCCATTTGCCCAATCCTGCTTTTTAGGGAGTTATTTTCAGCAGTGAATTTTTGTACTTCTTTTTCTATATGACCAATTCTATTTTTTAAGTTGTTACTCAGTATTTTTTGTATCTCTTTTACCAACGTATTAATTGTATTTTTTTTTTTGAGGCAGTCATGTTAAGTGATTTGTCCAGTCACATAGCTAGTACGTATTTAAGGCCAGATTTGAACTCAGGTCCTCCTGGTTCCAGGGCTGGTGCTCTATCCACTGTGCTACCTGCCTGCCCTTATTGTGTTTTTATAATTCTCTTCCTATGCCCTCTTTTCTTTACCCAGTTTTCCCTCCACCACTCTTATTTGATTCTGGAAATAATTTTTGAGCTCTTCAAGGAATTCTTGTTGAGCTTATGTCCAACTCCTATTTGTTTCTTTGAGGCTTTGCTGAGTGGTTTTGCCTTCTTCTAAGTTTATTTCCCTGTTACCTCAGTAACTTTTTATGGTCAAGTTCTTTTTTTCTTGGTCACTCATTTTTAGCCTATTTCTTGACTTTGAACCTGTTCCTGGGGTGGGGGAGGGACACTATCCTAAGCTTCAGACCTTGTTGGCCCTGCTGTTTGCAGAGCTGGAAGTGTTCTGTGCCTCCCAGGTGCTGTCACAGCTCCCTTGGGCTGCATTCTGGTACTTCCATAGGAAAGGCTCCTGTTCTCTTGTGGCTTCAAGTGTTCTCTGCCTGTGAACTGTGACCTGGAACTGAGTTGTCAAACAGCCTGTTAGAGCCTAGTCCTTTTAGGGGTGTTTGGAGGGAGGGTTGGGCAAATGCTCCCTCTACTCCACCATTTTACCTCTGCCCCCAGGATTTGAAGAGGGGAATGACATAGATGGTTGGACCAGCTGTGTGAGGGCTGCTGTTATGAGGGGAGAGACTGTTATCAGAGATGGCAGTCAGGTGTCTGGGAGGTGGATGAGGCCCTGGATTATTAGGGGGGGCAGACCTGGGAATGGGGAGCAAGGGAATGATAGGAGGAACCTTGGCATCTTACAGGGATTGGGGTGAAGTCATGGGTGGGTCCCAGATTGATGACGTGGAGGGTGGAGCTCTGGAGGGAAGATGAGTTGAAGGCATTGCTGAGTGGAGGTAGGGTGGGGGTGGGGGGGAGATATATTTCCTGCCCTTGTGTGTGTGGGGTCACTTTTCTAGGAGGGCACTGGGAAAGAGTCTCAGTGCCCTAGGACATTTGAATCCCCCCAGCTTTGCTTGGCCCTTTTATCTCTGCTTGTAGCCACCTCATTTGGAGGGAACAATCTGGTTTTCTGGGCTGGAGTTGGACCTTGTTCCCTGAAAGCTTTTGGGTGTGTCCTAGCTGCCCAGATCAGGGCTTCTGTATGACCTGAGCCCTCTGCAGCCCTGCTGAGCAGAGGTCTGTCCCCAGCCATCCCACCTTTACCTTGGTGGGAGGCCTAGAGACATCTGGTCAGTATGTCCAGAGGTGACCATGGACTCCAGGGATATCCATTTGTTCCAGAAGTGGGGCCAGCATGTCCCAGGTACCTACCTGTGTGGCTTTTCCTGGGCATGGTTTCCTTCCACACCTGGCTGAGGCTTCCCACCCCGACTCCCTGCACTCTCTATGCATCCATCCTTTGTGTTATTGGGACTTTGAAGGACACTGAGGGAAAATT
This sequence comes from Notamacropus eugenii, assembly GCF_028372415.1. Classification (NCBI taxonomy): domain Eukaryota; kingdom Metazoa; phylum Chordata; class Mammalia; order Diprotodontia; family Macropodidae; genus Notamacropus; species Notamacropus eugenii. The sequence continues at coordinate 507,038,269 of NC_092873.1, forward strand.
TGCATGTAGCATAAGCCTATGGGAGGGGAGTGCTTCTTGTAATCCCCTGGGGAGAGGTTTGCAGCCTCTGGCAATGGGTGGGTCAGTTGAGTGGCAGCTTCAATCTGGGTCTGTATCCAGAGCACTTAGGCCATCCCAGAATGCTGAGGGGACTGACCAGTGCACTGAAGGAGGTGGGGACTGCAGACTTTGAACCCAGGGCCTCTGCCTTCAGAGTCAGGGTCTCTTTCTTTGCACCACTTGGGGGTCTGGCTTGTCTGGCAGACTAGACAGATTTAGGCCCTGGGTGGAGGAAATCTTTTGCTTCCAGAGATAACCGGCCCGAATCTGGCAGGTAGAAGGGCTCCAACCCTCCTCTCCCTAACCCCAGGCTAGATGGGGTCCAGGCTCCTGCAGTTGTGACAGTATTGTTGGCCAAAGGCTTAAAGAGAAGGCAACCAGAGGGAAGCAATCCTAGTAAACTCCTATGTTGTGGACTCAGTGCTAGGTGTAGTAGAGACTGAGAGAGATCTTCCCTCCCCTCTGGGAGCTTCTGTTCTGGGCTGAGCACTGACAGAATTAACTAGGCTTGGGGCTGAGTCCTGTTTAGCAGAGCCAGAGGGGAAGGAAGGGAGAGCCTCACAGGCAAAGGTGCAGAGTGGAAATGGTGTGTTGGTGGTCAGCAGAGCAGACTGACCTGCAGTGGGCAAGAAAAGGGGTCCCAGCAGGAGTCCCACCCTGCCTTCCCTGCCATTATCTCCAGCTTATCCTTTCTGTATCTTGTTTGGCTGTCCTTGTCTGATTGGCACTGTAAAGTAAAAGGGTCAGACAGATGAGAATGACCCCTTTTCTCCCTTTGATGACCCTTAGCTTCCCCAGTGCAAGCCCTGGGGGCTTGTGCTCTCACCCTCCTTTCTTGGCATCCCGGTGTGTCCACTTGTCTCAGTGCCAGAGGGCATGGTTCATGGCTCTCCCTGGACTTTGCCCTCCTGGAGGATAGGCAGGGACTTATAAAAGTTCCCACCCTGCTTCTGAGATAATTGTGCTCCACTGCCAAGGCCCACCCTCTCCCACCCCCACCCCCCAGGAAGTGTTGGCAAGCTGTGTGGTGAGCTGGAGGGTCAAGGCTCGAGATGGTGTCTCCAGAGAGCACTTGGTGAAGGAATGGGGGTGTTGGGCTTGGCCAGGAGAATGGCTGGGATGGGGTGACTGAAGAGCTGTGTTCAGATGTTGGGAGAACCGTCATGGCAGAGATTCACTTCGTTGGCCCCAGAGGGACCCGCTGGTGGGAGAAAGCAGATTTGGGCTTGGTCCCGAGCGAGATGTCCTCCCCATGTACCCTGTTCCAGAGTGGAATAGAGAGTGAGTTCCCTGGGAATAGGGACTAACTGGCCACTTGTCATGGGGGTTTGATGCCCAGGTGTGGCTAGGTGAGCTGATGCTAGAGAGGGAGGTCTGGGCCCCGCCTCAAAGGATAGGGCTGGAAGGTAGCTTGGACCCTGGGACATCCACGACTGAGAGGGAGACGAAGCACCCTGGGTTCCCTGGGAGATCCTTTGGGCTTATTTCTCTATTTGGTGGTAGCCCTAGGCCAAGCACAGTGCCAGGCATACAGCTGATGCTTAATAAGATTCTCAAGGGCCCTGACTTAGGGTCTCACTCTGGGCTAGCCCCTTCCTGTTACCTTCATGGATCCCTCTTTAAAGGCCATGCCTGTCCACAGAGTCAGGACACCCCCAAGCTGGACTGGGGAACCCTGGGTCAGTTATGTGTTAGGAAAGGTACTGGAGTATCCGTGGGGTTGGAAGGAGCCTTTAAGATCATGTAAGCTAAGTCCCTATTTTTACAAAGGAGGAAACTGAGGCCTAGGGAGCTGAACTAGCTTGCCCCAAGGTGACATGGGTAAGCATCAGAGATGAGACTGGAACTCAGGCCACCTGACCTCTTTCTATTGTACCACAATGTTTCTGCATCAGTGGAGGAAATTTCCACATTAGAAGTTCACCATAGGGCTGCCCCCGAAGGTCCAGGGGCAGCCTCCATGTTGTCTCCTGACTTGAGCCCTGGCTTTCATTCCCCACTCTCAGCCTGTGGTCTCCTTGGCCCCCTCCCATCTCCCTCCCATCCCCATGCTCTCTCCTTGGCCTTGACCCCTGCACTCCCCCCTCCCCCACTTGGTCCTCCTCTCCATGTCTTATGTCTTCTTGTTAGGCCTGTGGTCCTGGCCTCCCATTCCCACCAGGCCCGAGGAACTTTCCCAGGACTCAGCTCTGATAATGGCCCTCCTCTTCTTCTAGGCCTCAAGGTTCCCCGTTGCCTAGGGCCCATAATATGAAGGCTCATTGTGGCATTCAAGGCCCTCACCAGTCTGGCTTCAACTTCTCTGTCCAGATTGGGCTTGGCTGTTCCCTTTCTTGTTCTCCATATTGAAGCCAAACTGGATTCCCTTCTTTCTCTTGTCTGTAGCTCTAGGCACCTAGGAGGTCCAGTGGGTAGAGCCAGGAAGACTTGAGTTCAAATCTAGCCTCCAGCACTGTCTGTGTGACAATATTTGCCTGTTACCTTATGTATAAAGTGAGGAGGACAGCCTCCCTCCCAGGCTTGTTTGCCAAGTACCTGCTATATAGAAGATGCTTAATAAGTACTTGTTCCTGCTCCTTTGGAGCCTGGAGAGGGTCCTGCATCCTGACTTGTTAAATTCCCCTCCCCTCCTTCAGGTTCAGGTGCCAGCGGCACCCCCCAAGTCTAACCATGCAGCTCCTTCCTCTTTTCACCCTTCTGGGAACCAGAGCTGTCTTTGGCTAAATGACTGCGTTCTGGGCCTGTGAATGGGCTCAGCTCACAGACCTTCCCTGCTGTCACACATGGCCAATTGAGGGGTGGGGGCAGGCAGAGTTTTAAGGTCTTTAGGGGCCGGGGGGCGTTCCAGACTGGGAGCACCGTCGCTGGCTCAGCCAGTGGTCCCAGAGGCTTTTATACAGCTGGGTGAACCCCAAGGGCTGGTTTGGGGAGGGCCAGGCTTCAGCTGCTCCAGTCCCTGTTGACCCCAGAGCTGAACCCCCTTTGCTGTCCTACCCACAGGTGGTAGTCCTCTGGATAGCCCCCGGAACTTCTCTCCCAATGCTCCAGCTCCCCACTTTTCCTTCGTTCCTGCTCGCAGGTAAGCATGACACAGGTTGGGGGCGGGCATTCTTGGGCCAGGCTCTGTTCATGCCATGCCCTGAGAGGGTACTTTCAGCTGGTGTTGGTCAGATGGCACCTGCCTCCTCTTGCTCGGGCCAGGGCAAAACTGGGTGGCCCTCTTTGGACCCCGGTGTCTGCATATCCTGAGCTCCAGCATGGAGCCCTTCCTGCAGGGTCATCAGGGTCACCTCCCTGGCCCTCCAAGGTACCACTCCTGCCCTATTTCGTCCTCTCACCCAGGCTCTGCCCCTCACTGCATTCCATCAGACCCTCTTCCTGACCACTTAAATCCTCAAGTGGCTGGGACTGAGGACATCAGTGGTTCTGGGCTGCCCCTCCCCAGCCTCTGTGGCAAAGTGTTACCTCCAGATCCCCCCAGGTCCTTGGGCCCTGTCCCAGATGAACAGGCCCTGGCAACTAGACCCTTTGTTCTCTGGGCACACGTGGCGCTTCAGGTCCAGGGCAGACGTGTAGCCTCCCCTGGCTGTGGGCAGACCTCTGGTTTGCCTTCGTTCTCATTGCTCTGTCCACTCTCTCCTCTGCAGCCATGGACACAGAGCAGACAGGTAATCTGGGGGCATCTGGGAAACAAGCAAATTGACGTGGTCAATTGAGTTCTTGCAGCGGGGGATGGGATGGGGGGGGGGGGGGGAGGTGAGGCATAGCCACTTGCCCAGTCAGGTCCTTGGTTCTCAACTCCCAAGGAGGCTCTCTGCCAGCAGCTGGTACCTGGGTTCAAATCTCTGATACACCACTCGTAACAGAGGTACCTCTGGTGAGGCTCTTGTCCGCTTTGGACTTCTCTTCCCTCACCTGTAAAATGGGGACATTGAACCCACTAAGACCCTGGCCAGCTGTAGGGGGAAGTCCAGAGGTTGTTGGAGAGATCAGCTGCCAAAGGCACTGCCCCCTGCCAGGCCCCAAAAACCAGGCTCTTTGGGATGTGTCTTCTTCACCTGGCCCTGCCAGACCCTATCCCCCTTGGGGACCTGTCTGCCACAACCCTCTGTGCCCACCTTCTTAGGTCAGCTTCCTAAAGGTAGATTGGCCCAAAGTGGGCTTTGAGATCTTCCCTTCCTCTTTGCAGATCTTTTGTGAGGCATGTTGGTGCTTGTCTCTTCTTGGGCTGTTGTGGCAGGCAGGGTAACAGCTTGGATGGCAAGCAGGGGCTGAGGGCAGACTCATTTGCGTCTGCTGGCTGCCCAGGCCTGAGGACCTAAACCCTTGCTCCTGTGGGTGGGTGCATCATGGACGCTGGAATGGGCTGGTGGGGTATAATGGTGCATGCCGAGATGGGGACCGTACACAGCGGGTCCTCGGACCTTGGGCTCTGTCCTTTCTATGTAAACATTGAGGATGCTGCTCTCAGGGGACCCTGCCCAGTGTGCTTAGCAGCTATGCTTTCTTCCCAATTTGAGCATCGGTGGCCAGTGTGTCCTGGTATTCAGTCGGGCAGTGCTGAATCACCCCCTTAGGGCCAGGGCTGCATGAGGCATCTGGAGGGAGGAAGAGAGGGAGCAGGGTCAGCAAGTGATAGGAATGTAGCCTGATCCTTCTCTGCCTAGGCCCCCAGGGGCCCCCACACATGGGCAGTCTCAAGGGTTGGTCCTTGCTGTGTTCACTGAAATGAGGACTGGTCCCCTGTGTTTGAGGTGTGGGGAAGAGAAGGGGGTACTTAGGTGTCCTCTCTGGGCCTCAGCGTCCTCTTCTCTAGCTCTGACTGCCACGATCCTCCAGGTTGCCCTGGCTGCAGCCCTGTTCCACCTGTTGACTTCTCACTGTTAGGTGCATATTCCCTACCCTGAATTGGGAAGAGCACAGAAAGGGTGGCGGACGGGGTGCCATGTGGGGAGCAGGGAGCAGACCCTCAGGGGGCCATGGTGCCTTTCCAAGAGCCACCCATGGTGGGCATCACAGGGCAGTCAGGACCGATTCGGTTATTTAGATACTGGTCTTTACCAGGCCTGGCCCCCAGACTGAGCTATGGGATGGATGCCTGACTTCCTGGAGCCTCCTGGGCACAGGCTCCCAGAACCTGCTAAGTGGTATCTCACTGAAGCATCTCTTATCACAGGACGGATGGACGGCGCTGGTCTTTGGCTTCTCTTCCTTCCTCTGGTTATGGAACCAACACCCCTAGTTCTACTGTCTCCGTAAGTCCTTAGGCCTGGCTGACCCCGGGTTCAGGGTGGTTCTCCAGCCCCTGTGCCTTCTCAGCTGTGGCTGGAAGGTAACTCCCCTCCCCTTGTCTCCTGTCCTTGTTCTCATCAAGGGATGCCAGGGCCATTCTGGGAGGAGGCACGCTTGGGCTTTTTTGAACTGGGTCACTCCCTCAAGGGTGTGGAAGGACTTTGGACCCAGGGGAGTGGCTGAGGAAGGAAGGCCTGTGCATGGGCAGGGAGGAGCACTGATGCCACTTTGGGTGGGACGTAGTGAGTGGGAGTGGGAGGTACATGGGGGAGCCATTCTGGGAAAGGCTTCAACACAAAGTGGAAAGTGATAGGGAGCTATTGGAGCTTCTTGGGAAGGCAGTTGGGTGGTGCAGTGGATAGAATAATGGACCTGGAGTCAAGGAGACGAGTTCAAATCCAGTCTTAGACACATACTAGATGTGTGACCCCAGGCAAGTCACTTCAGCACTGCCTCTGTTTCTTCATCTGTGAAATGGAGGTGTGTTGCTAGCACCTACTTCCCAGGGTTGTTGTAAGCATCTAATAAGCACAGTTCTTGGCATGTGGTAGATGCTGTATGAATGTTAGCTTTTAGTATGGCTGTTTTTGAGCAGGGGAGTGACATGGTCAGGCTGGGTCTTTAGAAGAGTGACTTTCAGAACTGTGGGGGGAATGGGTTGGAGAAAGACAGCTGAGCCAGTAATCCGAAGCCCTCAGCAGCCTGGAAAGTCATCCAGTATGAAGTGGTTTCTCGTCCAGGAGAGTGATGCTGAGGGGCATCTGATTGGCTTGGGGGAGTGAGGGGCACCCCCTCAGGGGAGAGTCCTGGGGCTTGGGAGGACGGTCCAGGCAAATCTAGGAAAGGGCAAAGCTTGGGAGGAAAGAGGAGCTCTGTTTTGGTTGTATTGAATTAAGAAACCCATGGGACATCCAGGGTGAGATGCCTGAGAGACAACTGGGGACGTGAGCTGAGTCAGCAGAGGACTGAGCATCAGATAAATAGCATTTGTGTGGAGCTGTGACAGAGAGGGTGGCCAGGAAGTCCGGGGGGGGCTGTCACTTGCACCCAGAGCCCCCCATGGGAGGTAGCCGAGGAAACCAGGCAGCTCTGCTGTTGAAGGAAGAGGGACCAGAGTAGGTCACAAAGGCAGGAGGAAGAATGAGGAAAAACTTCTAGAGGAACTCAAGAAAGGTGAGGAAAAAGGCTGCTGACCTGAGCTGCTGAAGGGCAGAGGCCTGGATGATCCACCAGGAAAATCAAGGTCTTGGAAGAAGGAAGTAGGAATGACTGGAGCAGAACTCAGACTCCTCAGAGCCAAGTTTAAAAACTCAAATAGAGGAGGAAAAGTGGGGTGTGGGGTGTCACCCCTCTTCCAGGCAGGTGATGGGGAAGGAAAGCGGCCTGGAGGGAGGAGGCCAGAAGCCTCAGCTTGAGTCACATGTGATCTCTTCAGGCCAAAGACAACTCAAAGACAACTCTGCTTTCTCCCAGAATGCTGTCTAGCAGGAAGGGGGATGTCTGATGTCAGCTTTGCGCTGTAATGGCCCAGGAGGCTACCAAGGGGGAGTCATGCCTGCAGGCCAGGCCTGGGCCCCGCAGGCCTGTAGAACAGATGTTTGACCCCCCAGTGGGAGCCTCGTGGGATGGCCTCGTTTAGCTTCTCACCACTCACAGTTCCTGCGTGTGCTGGGTTTGGCATCTGCACATCAGCCATGAAGAGGCTCGGCCAAAAACTGAGCCTCAGAAACCACTTCATACTGGATGACTTTCCAGGCTGCTGAGGGCTTGGGTGCCCAGTAGCCCCAGCTGACCAAGGACCTGAGGACAACCAGTGCCCAGTGGCTTTGGGCTGGCAAAGCTGCTGTCCCACCTCTAGCAGTGTAGCCCATTGGAGTGTGGGGCCTGCAGCTTCATTGTCTGAATGGGGTAGCCTAAAAAAGGGAGGAGCATAAAATCAGGGGGAAAAGATGGCTGTGAAGATGACTGCTCTTGATAAAAGAGAAAGGGATGTTGGGTTCTATGAGATGGTGGCTAGAGGAGCAACCAAGCTGTTCCACCCCAAAGTCTGGCCCCGGAAAGCCACATATAAGCTGTGGCCTGAGCAATCAGATCGTCCTCCTGAGGGAGGTTGTCTTGGACTTGGGCATTCCCAGAGGAGCTGAGGCCCTGGGCTCCTACCTCAGAGGGGGCAGCGAGAGCTCTGACCCCAGGGAGCAGCAGCATTGGTCAGAGGGGACCCTTTGACCCTGATGCTCGGCTTGCTGCCTTGAGTCTCCACACTGATGAGGCCTCAGGTAGCTCAAATCAGAAGCACAGGAAGCCCAGCTGTGAGTGCCCAGAATGGCCCTGGGAACTGGGGTAGGGAGGGGAGCTGGCTGGACCAAGGGAAGAGGCTGGACCAGGATGGGGATCCTGAGGGGGCTGGTTTTACCTGGCCTTTGGATCTCCAAGTTACTGGGCAGCATTTAGAGCTCCCAATTGGTCCCTAGGCTAACAATCCCTCCTTTTTCCACTGGGCTCCATTGGTTATGGGCCAGATGTGGGTCCCAGGCAGCCATGGTCACCCAGTCTTCCTCCCCTCCCCTTCCCAGTGTAGGGCAGCTGTCCCCCTCCCATAGCCAAAGGAAATTCCCTGTGGTGGGTAAGGCTGCCCAGGGTAAGGCTGGGAGGCTAGAGCTGACTATTAGTAGGCAGGCATGGAGGGGGTGAGGAGGCTTCACCACAGCTGACCCTTGAGGCCAGCTCCTGGCCAGACACAGAGACAGCAGCCAGGGAAGTGCCAGAACCACTCTTGTACCCATCTCCCCAACCCCCTGTGCTCTTCCTCCACTTTTACCTCTGAGTGCTTGACCTCTGAGGGCCCCCGCTGGATGGCAGCTGCTTCAGGTGTCCGTTCTCTCTGGCCCCGCCAGGCTGGATGGGTATCTGCTCATCAGGGCTCTCCCCATCCTGGGTGGACTTCCCAAGACTGCTTCTCTGGGCTACTGGCAGTGGGGCAGGGGCCTGGGGGCAGGGGAACAGCCCCCAAACCTGCACTGACCCACCCTGTGCTTGTTGTCCTTAGTCATCCTGCTCCTCCCAGGAGAAGCTGCACCAGCTCCCCTTCCAGCCCACGGCAGATGAGCTGCATTTCCTGACAAAGCATTTCAGCAGCGAGAGCGTCCCAGACGAGGAGGGCCGCCAGTCTCCAGCCATGAGGCCCCGCTCACGCAGCCTCAGGTGGGTACCCTCTTGGCTTCCCTGAGCCAGGTGGCTCCTGGCATCTGGAGGAAGGACATGGAGAAGTGGGGCAGCTTGAGATCTGACGCCTCCACGGCTTGGCAGTGACTGGTGCATCCTACCATGTGGCCATGACACTAAGGGTCTGGGGGCCTGTACATGGTGTATGGGGTGGAGAGGCACATCTGGGAGGCCCAAAGTCCCCCAAGTGACTTGATGCAGACCCATACATAGACTCACTCTCATCCACACATTCAGACACACACCCCTGCTCTCACACATTCTCGTATACTCACCAACTCATGTATGCACATTCCATCACAAATACATTGTAGGCCTAGGTTTGCTCCAGGGCTAACATGGTTTTTCTTCATGTGAAGACCTTTCTCAGCCCATGAGCCAGACTGTCAGGGGAAGAGCTGCAAGGGGTCTACCTAGCTCTGGGAACTGGCCTAACTTTGTCCTGAGGAAGGGTCTGAGCCTGTTGGGGGCATGGGTCCAGTCGATCCCAGGCCACAGCCTGGCCATCTTCAGGGATAAGGAAGTGAAAGGGTTGCTACTCCCTTCCCCCAAGGTTCTGAGCTGCTATGCTGGGGATGGGTATCACCTCTGGAGGATGGTCTGTGTACTCATGGGAAGGGCAACTGCAAGGCCCAGACCCCATTAGCCTTCAGGACTAATGCAAAAGCAAAACAACTGTTCCTTTGCCTTCTCTTTCAGCCCTGGCCGCTCCCCAGTCTCCTTTGACAATGAAATAATAATGATGAATCATGTGTACAAAGAAAGATTCCCCAAGGTAAGGTGCTGCTGGGGGGTGCCTGAGGAGGGTGTGAGTCAGTAAGTGTTTACTAAGCACTACTGTGTGCCAGGCACCATGCCACAGGCTGGGGATACAAAGAAAGGACCTTGGAGAGCTCACCATCTGATGGAGGACAGCCTGCAGACACTAGGTCTGGCTAAGACACCCACAGTGAGGTAGAAGCTTATGTCAGAGGGAAGGCCCTGGGCCTCACTGTGGGGCTATGGCATGCATGGGGGCCAGCCAGAAATGGCAGCCAGCATTACAGGATATTGGAGGGAGAAGACTGGATGTGGGCTCTCGCTGCAGCCACATCCCTGAGATGAGCCGGGGAAGCTGGGGCTGATGATCTAGCTGTACTGGGCAGAGGAGATGGAGGGCAGTCAGGGTCCCCTCATGGACCTCAGCTGTGGTGCCTGTGCCCTGCAACCTGGACCAAACTGATGGACATTGTCAAGGCTGAGAATGGTGATGATGATGAATGCAGCAACAGTGGAGGAGTCCTCACCGTCTGCCAGGGCTGTGTTCCCATCAGCATTCAGAAATCATGGTTCCCACCTCTGTGGCGCTTTGAGGTTTGCAAAGCAGTTAGCAAATGTTCTCATTTGATCCTCATGATGACCCGAGGAGGTACAGGTGCTATTCATTTGCCCACGGTAGCGCAGGTAGTGAGCCTCTAAGCTGATTTGGTCTTGGACTGAGGCTCCAGGAGCACGGAGTGGATGGTCATGCTCAGCTCTTCCCCAGTGCTGGTTGACTTGGCTCTCTGGCCGCCATCTTTTTTAAAGGATAACCATAAACCAGGGAGTGTGAAGAGGAGGTGCCCAAGATGGCAAAGAGCCTCAAGTCCACACCACTAGAAGGGGAGAGTGGGCCAGGCAGTCTAACAGGCAAGAATCCAGCTCAGCATTGTTCCTAGAGGTGCCAAGCTGGGCAGGACTAAAGAAGAAGCCAGGCAGCCCCAAGGGATGCCCACCTTCCCAAGCCCCTGTTATCTCCAGGCCCATGTGTGGGGCCTGAGGCCTGGGCCCTCCTGTCTGGGGAAGAGGACTCCATATTTTGGCCCTGGGTCTCATTTCTGTTTCCTTTGAGCATGTGCACACACATGCACACACATGCACACTGAGTGACTTCTGCTGAGGGTGATGCTACATGCTTAGCAGACTGGATAAAGGAAACTGGGTGATCCCTGCTCAGAAGACCTCCTCCCCTCTTCCCAAGCCCATGGAGGGCCCTTCCTTGTGGGATGGGGTCCTAAATCCTGGCTTATAGCAGATGAGTGGGCTGATAAGCTGGGATGGCCCTCTTGTAGTACCTGTGCTCCAGCCCCTCTCATTTAGAATGTAGGCAACAGGACACCTGAAAAGGGTCAGGGTAGAGGTGAAGGGTGTTTCCCTTGTCTACGAGATGAGTCCGGGGGTGGGGGGGGGTCTCAGTGGGGCAGTGTAGCAGCCAACTAAGCCCAGGCAGCCTTGGGTTGACTGGTCAGGAGAGGAGGGCGGCTCCTGGGCTGCTCTCTGCCTGGTCTGGGTACTCTTAGACAGTCCAAGCAGAGTGGAACGGATGCTTCAGTGGCGCAGTTTCACACTCTTTGCCATCTTGGGCACCTCCTCCCTAGCTTATGGTCATCCTTTGAAAAATAAGGTGACCAGAGAGCCAAGTCAACCAGCATCCCTCAGAGGAGGGAAGCAGGGTCCAGAGAGCCTGTTTGGGCTGGAACCAGTGGCCTTGGTTTACCCAGTTGTAAATTTGAAAAGTTCTCAATACCTGAAAATAGCCTTCTAAGGGAAGGGAAGGGCAGTCTGTTTCTGGGTAACGGTCTCCTCCTGGCCAGGAAGGAGAGGTTGAGAAGAGAAGATTTGAGGTGGGAAGGGAGTACCCTTCTGAGAACCTTCCTCAAGGACCTGAAAAGGAGCAGGCCAGGCAGCAGAACTGACAGGGACTCAGCGGGGAAAGATGTTTGCTGGCTTCGGGTGGAGGGGGCTTCCCAGGCAGCTATGAGGAGGGGCCCTCACCTGCACATCGCCTGCTTGGAGCTGATGATCTGGCCAGGGGAGACTGAGTGCACCTCTGTGTGTGTGCAGAGGCAGCAGCAAGTTCTGCACCACCTTCCATCCCTAGAGAGCCAGTATACAGATGTTGGGGAGGCCAGGTGGGGGTGTGTGAGTTGTGGAAGGGAGCAAGCTCTTCTGAGTCGGGCCTGGAGGTCAGCCATGGGAAATGGGGGTATTGGCTGAGGCCTCATCGAGGTGCAGCTGGGATGGGCCCCACTCCCCAGCTGCCCTTCCATCTTTCTTGCTCTGGCCCTCCGTCCCTGGAGGTCCTCCGCCCCTGCCTTGGCTCCTCCTCTCTCACTGGTGCTAATGCTCTCTTTGCTCCCTAGGCCACAGCACAGATGGAGGAGCGGCTGGCAGAGTGCATAGCCTCCAATGCTGCCGAGAATGTGCTGCCCTTGGCAGACGGGGCTCTGAGCTTCATCCACCATCAGGTCGTTGAGCTGGCCCGGGACTGCCTGGACAAATCCCGCAGCGGCCTCATTACCTCCCGTTACTTCTGTGACCTTCAGGAGAATTTGGAGAAACTTCTGCGAGACGTGAGTGTCCTGGCCCTGAGCCTCAGAAGCCATCGAGTGCAGTGCCTCCTTCTCTAGAGGAGGAAACTGAGGCTGGGGAGAGGGAGGGAGCGCTCCGCTCCCCAAGACCTCACTGGTAGTCAGCAGCCATGCTGACGTTGGGTCTGAGGGGGCCTGCCACACACACCTTCTGCCCTTTTAGCACAGGGAAGTTTGGGGTAGGCCAGGGCACAAATGGCCAAGAGCTTTGCCAAGAACTGGATGAAGGCTCCCCAGGAGGGCAGGAGAGTCCCGAGTTAGACACAGTGCACCTGGCCACTTGGCCACCCCCAGACCGTCCATTCACAGCTCTCTGACAGGTTGGGGGAAGTGGTTCTGCCTGGCCCTCGCTGTTTGGCATTGGTATCAAATGGTGACAGGTGATACCAAGACTTGTCCGGTTGGAGACCTGCACTGGTTCTTCTAAGATGGAATTGAATAAGGATGATTCACTTCCCAGGGAAGAGCCCTTGTTCTGAAAGAGATCTAGGACCCTCAGTAGACCACAGGGTCACTGTAGGCCTTGGCAGGGGTTGCAGCCACCAAAAAAGCTTGTGCCATGTTGTTGCATTATGAAGGACAAAGATTAGAAGATTTGAGAGACGTGAGTCTCTGTCATGTGTCCTACTTGGCTCTAACTGGAGTGCTGGCCCCTTTGTTTGAGGAAGGGGGTCCAGTGCCTGTCATGGTGGTATGCCTTGGTTAGCCAGGGGAGGCTGCAGTCTGTGTGACTGTTATATTCACTGTGATACCTTTTGTGCCCTCCCTACTGTGCACACACACTGGGGAAGGCTGCCTTTAAAGATCCTCCCATGGTGCTCACCAGCATTCTCCAGGCCCAGGAGCTGCCCTCAGCCCTGGCAGGAGCTTCTGTCCAGAGAGGGCTTCTGAGGAGCCAGGGTGGCTGTGATTCCCAGCACCCTCCCAGAGGAGTCAGATTAGAGAGAGATCAGGAAACATTGGACATATCAGAGGTAACGTGACAGCTTACAGCTGGTTCAGGATGTGGCTCCAGGTCTTCCTTCAGTGTGGTTTGGTGCTCATGAGACATGGGATGAGTCAGGGGCAGCTGGCGTGGTTTGGCTGCACATACTTAGGGGTGAAGCACATCACTGCTGCGTAGAGGGAAGGGGGCAGCCAGCAGATCTCAGTGTCTGGTATCCTCGGCCAGGGTTCTTCCCGTTTTATGTATGAGGAGACTGAGGCAGTGAGAGAGGAGGGCACCCATGTCACCCAGCTGGGAGCCTAGTGGGTGGAGCTCAAGCCCAGCTCTCCTGACAGCAGGACGTGGAAAGAGCATGAGGTTTGGAGCTGGACCTGAACCTCAGGGGCCTCCAGGGATAGCACCAGGTTGGGGGCGGAGGGGTGAGGACAGAATGCTGGGCTCAGAGTTAGGAAGACCCAAATTCAAATCCTGTCTCAGATGCATATTTAGCCCTGTGACCTGGCAAGTCACTTCAGGCTCTTTCTTAGTTTCCTCACCTATAAGATGGAAATGATAGTACTACTTATCTCCTTTCTTAATACTCCTTACCACTACTTAGTGTGAGGTTGAAATGAGATTTGTAAAGCACTTTGCAATTCTTAAAACACCATAGAAATGTGAGATGATGATGATGATGATGATGGCTGACCTTAAAGGTGAAAGTTAGCCTCTCCTTTGCTGCCCTCCCCTGTGATGGGCTGCCCTTGGGTGGGTCACTGAGACCCCCTCCTCACTGGGGCTGGCAGCCCAGGCCAAAGCAGAGAGTGCATGGCCTACTGGCCATAATCTCCTACCCTGCTCAGTGACCTTTGGTGTCCATGACACTGTCCTTGTCTCCACAGGCCCACGAGCGGTCAGAGAGCACAGAGGTGGCCTTTGTGACCCAGCTGGTAAAGAAACTGATGATCATCGTGGCCCGGCCTGCCCGGCTTTTGGAGTGCCTGGTAAGGGGCCTTCCAGGACAACAGGGCACACATTGATAGAGGGGCTCCTGGCCTGACCAGGGCAGGGACGTGGAGGCAAGGGCAGCGGTGCCTCTGCTGCTGGGGATATCCCAGATGGCTGTGACTCTGGACGTGGCCCACGGTTTTGGGCAGGGAGTCTGAGGCCTGGGGCTTGCTTGTCCTTTACTGTTTTGGGGGTTGGGGTCAGTGAGCCCCAAAATGTGCTTGGAGTCTGGGTTCTCATTCTTTCCCTGGCTCTCCAGGAGTTTGACCCCGAGGAGTTTTACCACCTGCTAGAGGCTGCTGAAGGTCATGCCAAGGAGGGTCAGGGGGTCAAATGTGACATCCCACGCTACATCATCAGCCAGCTGGGCCTCACTCGGGATCCCCTGGAGGGTAAGTGCCTGCCCAGAGGAAGCAAGGCCAGGGAATCGGGTGACATGGTGAAGGCTCAGAGCTGTGGGCATCAGGGAGGGCTTCAAGGAGGAAGTGGTGACAGAGAGGAGGAGGGACTGCATTCCAGGCAGGAGACCCAGCCAGTGCAAAGGCACAGAGATGGGAAGGGGAGTGTTGAGCTTAGGAAATACCAAGAAGTCAAGATTGGTTGTAACGGGGGCTGTGAAATCCCAATGGGGAGTCTCCCTGCCTTCCCGCCCCTCGGGAGCTGACGGGTCATCCTGGCGGCGTGGGGGAGCCGCGGACGCTTCCCAAGGTGGGGAGTGACATGACCAGCGTTGTTAATGATGACAACCACCATTTATGTAGCGCTTTACACATCAGCTTTGACCCTCAGACATGACCCAGGGAAGCGGGCTGCTGTTATCCGGAAACTGAGGCCCTGAGTTTAAGTGACTTGCCCAGGGTCACACAGATAGCAAGAGTCTAAGGCAGGAAGACTCCAAGCTGGTGGGCCCCCCCTGCCCCTTTGGTGGCTACGTGAGATTTGAGTGGGAAGGGACTGGGTCTGCAGCCAGGAGGCCGAGGAGGATGGGTAGAAGGCCTTAGTAGTGGAGTGACTCTGGAGATGGGAATGACAGCCGGCATCTGGTTGGGTCGGGGTTAGAGGGAGTCTGAGTTGGTGTGGACGCTTAGGTCCTTAGCCCAGGGACATGGAGGACAGTGGTGCCTTTGCAGTGATAGGGGCATCTGAAAGCGGGAGAGTTCTGGGGAAAAGAAACTGGGGCCAGTATCGGACAGAATGAGTTTGAGGGGCCTTGGCATCTCCAGTCAGAGGTGTCAGATGGTCCATTGGGGGTGGGAGGGTGGGAGTGGGAGAGACTGAGGCTGTGACTGGGCTTCTGTGTCAGGACTTGGGTGCATAGTTAAGTCCATGGGAGCTGGTGAGAGAAAGGAGGAGGTTGGGACTGGGTTTGGGAGATGATCCCACCAAGGAACCCAAGGAGAAACCACTGGGGGAGAGCATATCAGGAGAGCCTGGAGAGAGGGAGAGAGGGGCTCACAGGGGCCCAGGACCAAGTGGTGAAGTGGAGGCAGCAGCGAGTGGCTCATCTGTCTCTCCTCAGCTTTGGGAATCCTCCTGATGCAGGAGCACATCCCAGTAGACAAACAAGGAGACTAGGCACCAGATGGGGGCCTCTGGGCGCAAGGGGCGGCTTCACAGAATGGAAGAGAGAGGGCTTGGGTATGGTGGCTGGCCCCTGGGCCCTGGGAGATGGAAGTTGTGTGAAAGCTTGAGGCAGAGGGCGACATGGAGCTCCAGGGGGCTGAGGGCAAGAGCAGGCTGCATTGGGGGTCTGGAGGGCAGGGCCTCTTCCCATCCACAGGTGTGAGGGATGAGGCTCTGTGAGTGTTAGCCATAGGATTAGGAAGGACCACTAGATGGAGCCCCCCTCCCCCTTTCCTCAGCCTCAGTCTTTGACTGCCAAGGACCAGAGAGTGGGAGCAATTGGATGGAGTGTCTGCCTGGGTTTCCAGCCCTGCACTGGAGAGGCCAGCAGGCTGGAAATGTTTTTCACTCAGCAGGGTGGGGAGTGCTGTTCTTGGGAGTCATTGCAACCGGGCTGCACAGGGAAGCAGCCTTCAGAGAGGCCCCCAAGTCCTATTTCCTGACAGGGAGTCACCTTTGAACTGGAAAGGGGCAAGCAGAAATGGCAGGGGGTTGATGCCCAAGATGGTGAGGGAGAGGGCAGGTCCCAGGCCTGCTGATGGGCGATGGCTGGTCCAGTCAGGAGAGACATCTACCTGGACATCCTGGGCCTCCCCAGAGCTAGTCTGGAGGCTTGGCTATTCGGAGAGTGCCTGAGCACATCTTCCTGGCCTCCCCTTCTTCCCATGAACCCAAACCTGTTGGCTATTGGTGGGGAAGGTCCCAGGTTAGCAGCCGGGGCAGCTTATGTGTGGGCAGAACCTGCCCAGATCAGGGAAAGGCACCTCAGTGGGAATTTCCTCTAGTCCAGAGCTGAAACCTATAGCTGCTTCTCAACTTCCACCAGGCTGCCTTCCAAAAGCAACGGGTTTTATAATTTTATCAGATTTGACTCCAAACAGATTCTGCTTTGTCTCTGCTGAAGAGGAGCCTGTGATCAGGATGGGCCCTGGAAACTAACATGAACCTCACTTGTGCTCAAGCTTGCATCTGCCACCCTCTTTTCCTTTTCAGAAATGGCCCAACTCAACAGCTATGACAGCCCAGACACTCCTGAGACAGATGACTCAGTTGAGGTAATGACCTGAAGGCCTGACCTGGCTTACTGAATAGCCAGAGGCTCCACAGGGTGGAGCTAAGAGAGGGATCACAGATGACAGGGACTTCACTCCAACCCTGTCCATTTTACCAAAGAGGAAACTGATGTTGAGAGGTAAAATGATTTGCCCAGGGTCACACATCTTGTACATCTGAAGCCAGATTTCCCGACTCTAGCTGCTCTGCCATACCAACTCTTATGGGCCTTGGATACCTTTCTGAAATGAAGCCCTCCCAGCCAAGGGGCTCGATGCTAGAGTGAGGGGCATTGCCTCATGTCTCTTTTCTCGGTGTGTGAGGGGAGATGGTGGAATGGTGCTTAGTGTGAATGAATGAGTGAATGAGTGACTGGGCGAGCTTTATCAAGCACTTTCCAAGAACAACTGAAAGTACGCATAAAAAAGCCAGACTCCACCTTTTTTCTGGGAGTTGGAGTGCAGGGCTAATGGGGCTGGGGCCCGGAATGAGCCTGCCCTGCATCTTTGCCGGATGGTTGATGAAGGGAGTGTGAGCATCTGGGAGGGGTGGACTAAGGCCCTGGGGTTAAGTGGGATGGGCGGGTCCTGCTGGGCCTCCCTTAGGCACATTGCCTCTTGAAGCAGGTGGATTGAGCCAGTTTGGGGAAAAGCCGCACATCCTCCATTTTTCCCTCTTCCATCACAGGGCCGAGGGGCTGTTTTGCATCCCAAGAAGACACCTTCTGAGGAGGAGTTTGAGACAATCAAGCTGATCAGCAATGGTGCCTACGGGTAATGGGCCCCACCTGGTGCCAGCAGCCCCTGCCCCTGGCATGGATTGGGCCCAGCAGCAGAGCCCTGTAGACAGGGCTGGGGCACCCTTACTGTCCATGGACAGCCTAGGAGCCTGGAGTTAGGGCCATGCTACAGAGGGTCTCCCCAGGCTTTGATTCTAGTGGGTGTGCAGGCTGTGCAGCGCTTCCCATTAGCCTGTGCTGCCCTGGGCCAGGCTCTGTGAGCCTGTCAGAGAGGTTTGAGGCTGGCGCCCTTGGTGTGGGTGAGGCTTCTATCCGTTTCTGAAGTTCTCATCAGCCATCCCTTTAAGAAAACCTTCTTGGAGTTTGCCTAGAATTGAGCCCCAGCTCACCATCTCAGAACTGCAAGAATCCACTCCTTCCTCTCTTAGAAATCAGGCCAATGTTGACCCGGTTGCTTCCAGTCCTGGAGAGGCCCAACTCTTGTGCTCTCCAGGGTTTTCTCAGATTCCCAGCCAGTGACCCTCATCCTGGTCCACTGGGGCTCAGCCTTCAGCTTTGTTCTTTGTCCAGAGTTGGGCCTGCACCTTTCTGTGGATGAAAACCCTACCTCTCCTACTTGAGATATGGCCATCTCCAGCAGGATCCCCCAGGGATCTGCACGAGTGTGTATTGTGTGCAGGACCACTGACCTCTCTCATGGGCCAGGGAGTGGACATGTGGAGCTGGGTCTGGGGCCAGGCCCCATGTGCTCTCTGTCCCAAGCCCCATGTGGCTGGAACCAGGGGCATGCTTTGGCCCCAGAGCTCATGTTCTGGCAAGTGATGGTAGTTGGGGAGGTGGGCACCCTGGTGTCCTGGGGACAGCATCCTCAGTGGGAATTGGTACAAAGACTGAAGGACCTGAAGGTGCTGTGGGTGAGAGGCCAGGAGTCACTGCCTCCTGGGAGCCACTGCTCTGGTCTGGCCTCCACAGTGCTGCCGTAGGCCTCTCCTTTTGAACTTATCTGACTGTATCTCACCATTTCCTATAAACCCCAGGGACTCTCTTACCTCTTCCTCCTCGTTTTGGCTTTTGAAGGCCTTTGTAGCCTTGCCCTGACCTATCTGTCCATTCTCTCTCGCAGTCCAACCAGACTAGCCTTCCCTCCGGGCCATTTCCCACCTCCAGGCCTTTGCAGTGGTCATTCCTCCCTCTGTCTCCTTCCAGATATAGCTTCAGAGCCTGGTGCCTGGAGCTTCTCCTGGTCTCTCTCCCCCACTCCACCCCCTGCCCTGCATTCAGCTGTCTTGTAAAAAGCTCCACATGACTTGGAGACTTTGGGGACAGCCTGTATCTGTATTGATGATGTTGGTCTGTTGATCCATAAACATTGGCTTAGTACTTCCTACATGCCAGACTCTGTGCATGCCCCTGGCCCAGAGCTCGTCACATAGTAGGATCTGGGCCCAGAACCAGGCTTGTGACTCAGATCTTCGCCCCTCCCCAAAACCCCTCCAAGCTCTGAGGCTTCTGAGGAGAGGGGCAGTGTTGGGGGTCCTCTACAAAGGCGGCACCCTGCTGAGACCGTGTTGTGCCTTGCAGGGCTGTGTTCTTGGTGCGCCACAGGTCTACCCGCCAGCGCTTTGCCATGAAAAAGGTCAACAAGCAAAACCTCATCCTGCGCAACCAGATCCAGCAGGCATTTGTGGAGCGCGACATCCTCACCTTTGCCGAGAACCCCTTCGTGGTCAGCATGTTCTGCTCCTTTGAGACCCGGCGCCACCTGTGCATGGTCATGGAGTATGTGGAAGGTAGGAATTCCCTGCTTGTGGCCAGGGGGAGGAACGCACACCCCAGGGGCAGGGGGAGGGGCAATGATGAGTCCAGGCTAGACTGATGGTGGCAAGCCTGGATGATCAGGCCTTCGGCAGTGCCCTCAGCAGGAGGAGAGAGCCGGGGAGCTCACTTGAGGCTGTACTGAGTTTGAGACTCTGACAGAGGCCCAATGAGTGACGTGGTGGGTCTGGTGCCCAGAGTCTCCTGGATGCTTCTGGGGTCTCCTGAGAGCCAGGGGAGGGCAGGGGTCTGGAGGCAAGTGGTCAATGGCATCAATGAGGCCAAGAAGTCAGGGGTCATGTGGCCTGAGAAAAAATATTCACATTTGGTGTGGAAAGGGTAGGCATTTCTCCAGCCCCTTCTGTGTGAGGTGCTTAAGGAATGTGGCCTCATTTGTTCCCCCAACAACCCTGCGAGGTAGATGCTGCATTATTCCCATTTTACAGATGAGGAAACTGAGGCAAATAAGTTAAGTGATTTGCACAGGGTCCCACATCTAGGACAAGTTTGAAGTTAGATTTGATCTCAGGTCTTCTTGGCTTCAGTCTCGCGCTTTCCCTACTGCGTACCATATGTCACCCAGAGAAAGCGAGGTCCTGTATTTGGCCAAGGGTGGGCACCCAAGGAAGGCCGCGGGATTGTAACAGCCGAGCTTTGTTTAGATCTTTGGGATCTCACAGTGACCCTGGGAAAGGGTCAAAGCTTCTGTAGGTCTGAGCCTAGAGCGGGCGGGGTGGTGTCATTGCAGGGGGTGACTGTGCCACGCTGCTGAAGAACATTGGCGCGCTGCCTGTTGACATGGCACGCATGTACTTTGCTGAGACGGTGTTGGCATTGGAATACCTGCACAACTATGGCATTGTGCACCGTGACCTCAAGCCGGACAAGTAAGGAGCTTCTGGCCTGCCCCACCCACCCTGCTGACCACCCCCTTAGGCTGCTCCTGCGCCTGCACTGTTGGGTTGGTGGGCTATGTCTGGATGGCTGGCCTTGTGCTGACTCCTGCCTGTCGGGCATGGGTGCTGTGAACAGGTCATTGTCTGGCAGCTGCCACCCTGGATGGGAGCTGGGCAGAGCTGTTGGTTGGGTGTCCTGCCAGGGCTGCAGAGCTGGGCACGCACAGGGGTTGGGGTGTAGCAGATGGGGCACAGTGCAGGGTAGGTGAAGGCCTGAGCTGGGTTTGTTTCATCATCGCCAGCCTCTTGATAACATCCATGGGTCATATCAAACTGACTGACTTTGGGCTGTCCAAGATAGGGCTCATGAGCCTGACCACAAACCTGTATGAGGGCCACATTGAGAAGGATGCCCGGGAGTTCCTGGACAAGCAGGTGAGTAGCCGTGGGATGTCCTGCCACAATTGACCTGTCTTAGGCTGGAACAAGGAGGAAAACGCATGAGGAGAGGGCCCGAGGCCCTGGGTGGGAAAAGGTGCAGGGACCCCCTGGGAACTGCCATAGAACGACACACTCCTAGAGAGCTCCTTGGTGCTCTGAGTGGGTGAGGGACTTGTCAGGATACATGAGAGCCAAAGCTTCGGGCCCGTTCACTGCCTCCCACCCTGGGCTGCCTCCCTGCAGGCAGGCACCCTTCCATGCAGACTTGTCGTCCAGGCAGAGTTCAAGGCCCTGATCCTGGGGGAGAAGGGGACCAGGCTCCAAAACTGTCTTGTTGGGCAAGAATTTGGGGCTCAGTAATAAGGGGAAATTGTCAGAATAAGTAAAAAGTCCAACCTTTGGCCTCCACAGTCCCTTACAAATAGCAGACAGGGAGATGTACCCACCTTTGCAGGTCTCTAGGAATCGGCAGTGCCCATGTGATCCCAGGCTGCCCTGCCCTGAGCCCATAGAGGGTACTATAGGTGCTAGGATTGAATAACTGGGAGGCCATCTGAAAGAGGAGGCAGATGAGGTGGGAAAGGACCAGGAGTCCCAGGCTTAGAGGCTCCCAGCTAACCTGGAGGAAAGATTTTTAGACTGGCGTGTGGGAGAAGCATCTGGGCCTATTCTACTTGGCTTCCAGGGGCAGAGCCAGGAGTATGGGGCAGGGGCTGAAAAGAGATAAATGAAGGCTCTGCCCTTAGAGTGGAGCGGGTGGGTCCTTGTTTTAGAGCAGGGTCTGTGGGCAGGCAGGGAAGTGCATCCAGGGGATTCCATGAGGTCTTCCTAATTGCCAAACTGGTGCTGTCTCCGCTGTGCCAAGCTCTAGGGTGCCATTAGCTTAGGGAGCTCCCAGCTGGGGCACCACAAGGGTTGGTGTCTTGCCTGTGGTCACACACCAGAAAGAACGTGACCAAAGTAGGATGTGTTCAGGTCTTTCTGACTCCAAGGTTAGCCCCTCAGTGCCCTCTGCGCCAATCCTGATTCCAGAACTCAAACCAATCTCAAAAGAGAATGGAAAGGAGGAGAAGAGTTCGAGCCATTTGAGTAATTACAGCCATTCTGCAGGGCATCTGTGAAGCAGCTCTTGGTGCCATCTGCCTCTGGGATTAGCCAAGCAGAGTACTTCAGGACTGTGCCATGTGGAACTGTGGACTTGTCCTGAAGCTGGAGCAGGGGGGCCATGGCTCTGAGGAACATCATGGGAATGCACCGCATACTCCGCGTGGCAGTGCAGGGTCCTGTCTTTAGCAGGGGGCACCAGTGACCTTTTGAAAGGAGACAGCATCCCAAGCCATGGTGGTAGACGGTTAGGAGCTAGCAGGCAGGACCCCAGAACAAAGCAAAACCATCTTTGTCTTCTTGCCCCGTCACTCAGTGCAGGTGTTATGGAACCCTTGATGGACTCTGGGAGCTTAGGCACCAAGAGATCCCTTGTCCTAGATGGCTAAGTGATCTTGAAGTACAGTCAGGGTTAGAACCCGGGTCTGTGGCCCATCCCTGCATGGCTCAGGGAGAGGGGATTCTCCCGTGGACATTCTGACACAGTGGGGCCTGGGGACAGGGCCTTTATCTCACTTGGGCTTGGAGCCAGGACAGATGAGCTGGCACTGGATGAGAATGGTGCAAGCCAGTGTCTGGTCTGCCAGCTGCTTCCCACGGGGTCTCACAACAAGCCTGGCAGACAAATGTTATTGTCCTCATTTGACAGATGAGGAAACTGAAGCCGGTCGAGGTTCAGTGACTTGCCCAAGGTCACATAGCGAGGAAGTGTCTGAGCCGAGATTTGAACTCAAGACATTCACTAGCTGTGTGACCTGGGGAAAAATACTTTACTTCTGAGCCCCATTTTCCTTATCTGTAAAATGGATGTAATAGTGGTGATGGTGGTGAGAGCCATGTTAGTGATCCTTCTCCTCTGCCCAGGTGTGTGGGACCCCTGAGTACATTGCTCCTGAGGTGATCCTGAGACAAGGCTATGGAAAGCCAGTGGACTGGTGGGCCATGGGCATCATCCTTTATGAATTCCTTGTGGGCTGTGTCCCTTTCTTTGGGGACACTCCAGAGGAGCTATTTGGACAAGTGATCAGTGGTAGGTTCTGGGCCATGCAGTGTGGGAGGATGGGCGAGCTGGCGTGGGCAGTGGCAGATGGGCTGGGAGAAGGCTCTATGCTGGGCAGCCAACCCTCCCCCCCCCCCCCCCCCCCCAACACACATTCCTGCTCCTCCCCTCAGATGAGATTGCATGGCCTGAGGGGGACGATGCCCTCCCTCCAGATGCCCAAGACCTCACCTCCAAGCTGCTCCACCAGAACCCCTTGGAGAGGATGGGTACAGGTAGGCTGCAGGTGACAGCTGGGGCTGGGCTGTGCCAAGGGACTCTCAGGGGTCTCTTTCACACAGGCTCCGGGCAGGGTGGGCCATGCACTCTCCTGCTCCTTGACCCCCCTCGGCTGCCCTCCCTTGTTGTGCCCATGCTGAGGCTGCAGTGATTCTCTGTCTGTCCTACCCACATCATGCCCCTTTGCAGGCAGTGCCAGTGAGGTGAGGCAGCATCGGTTCTTCAAGGACCTGGACTGGACAGGCCTGCTGCGGCAGAAGGCTGAGTTCATTCCACAGCTGGAGTCTGAGGACGACACGAGCTACTTTGACAGTAAGAGGGCCTGGGGGCTCGGGTCATTCCTGCCTTCTAGCCCATTGCTTGGTAGTGTGACTGCATGCCCAGAGGACGAGGATGAGAGGAAGAGGACAAGTAGTAGTACCTATCATTTATACAGCACTATAAGGTCTGCAAACGACTTTAAAACCATGATCTCATTCAATCCTCACAACAGCTCTGTTACCCCATTTTACAGCTGAGGAAACTGAGTCAGAGGTGAAGTGATTTGCCCAGGGTCCCACAGCTAGTAAGGGTCTGAGGCCAAACTAGAACATGAGTCCCCATGATGGTAGGCCCAGTCCTCAGGAGATCTGGGGGTGCCAGAACCCACCCTCATTCTTCGAGTCCTGGAAAGCCCTTCTCCATTTACAAAGCATGTGCTTTCCCAGCATGGCCAGGCCAAAGATTCCTGTCCTCATGCTCATGGAAACTCAGAATTTGAGAGTTGGCAGGAGCTCAGCAGCCTTAGCCCACATGGGAAAGGAAGCCTTGTGGAGGCAGACCCAATAGAGGGCATCTCCTTCCCTTGGCAGCCCTTTCCACCCTGTGGGCTCCTCCTCCTGTCTCCTGGTGCTGTCATTGGGTCAGGCACAGCCCTCTGAATGCCTGGAGGCCGGTTCTCCAGTCCTCCCACCCCTGAGCAATCAATGCCTTCAGCACCTCCTCCCATGGCCTGGGCTCGAGGCCTGTCCTGACCCGGGTTACCATTCTCTGGATGGCCTCCAGCTTATCAGTGCTCTCAGAACTGAGCACAGTGCTCCAGATGTGGGCCTTGATTCTTCTATAACCCAGGTGTAAGACTTGACATGCATCCCTATTGAGTTTCATTTTGCTTGGTCCAGCCTCATTCCCAGGGGCCTGCCAAGATCCCTTTGGATCCTGACTCATTTGCTGTGTCAACTCTCCCCTCCCCCCAAATGGCCAAGCTGGCCATGTAGACTTCTCTGCCGGTCATTGAGAAGCATGGGATTGGTGCTGGGGCCTCCACTGGAGACCTCCTGCCCCCGCGGCAATTAAGGTCTGAGTCTGACCACTCCCACTTTACTCCTCTCAGCTCCTGCTGTGCTTTGTCCAGCCCCACTCTCAGCATGCTCGTCTCATGCTGGGTTAGCGCCCGCTGCAGCCTGGCCTTCCTGAGCTGCTGTGCATAAAGCTGTGTGGGCTCATCGGCATCCCTGGCTTCCTAACTACCAGCCCTTGTGTGACCCAGGAATTGAGGTCATGCTCACTGTCTCTAGTTTCCAGGCTAGGTTTTCTTCCCTTCTGGGAAAACTGGGCCAACATTTGCCTCCCTGCTGGCTCCTCTCTTGTTTTGCCTGCCCCTGGCAAGGACCCAGCTTTCCCCTGCTGCCGGTTCTTTTAGAACCCGAGATGCCATTTATCTGGGCCCTCTCAGGGCCACAAACTCTTCTCTCACCTTCCTCATGTAGATGAGGAGGGGGCAGCTCAGGGGAATGTATCTTGTCCAGAGCTAGCAACTGTTAGAGCTAGGACAAGGTCTAGCTCTCTGGACCCTGCGTGTGAGGCCCTCTCCTCTCGCTGTGGACATGCTGGCCCCACTGAGTGACAAGTCACCTTTTATGCTGAGCTCTCTGCTTCCTCTGCCCATCCCACCAGGAGGCCCACCCCTAGTGAGGCCTTGTGCCCAGCCAGGCACACTGGATAACTAGATCCCAGCTCCAATCATTCCACACTAAGACCATGCTCTGCTACCCCCTTGCCCCAGGATGCCCCTGGTGGGACGCTTGTTTGCTGCAGGATATAATGATGTCAGAGCCCATGGTGCCCCCTGCCCTCTAGGGCTCTGGGTACCCAGGAGCTGGCCTCTCAGCCTCACTGGGGAAGCCCTACACCACCACCCTCCCCTGGGGCCTCTGGCAGGAAACCCGACCCCTTCCTCAGCCTTGCCTGCCCATGTCTCTCTCAGCTCGCTCAGAACGTTACCGACATGTGGATTCGGAGGATGAAGATGATGCCAATGATGATGACCATGTGGAAATCCGTCAGTTCTCTTCATGCTCCCCAAGGTTTAGCAAGGTATGGGAGTTCGGGCATCTCCAGAGGGTCTGGGGCTGGTCATCCAGGGACTAGGGATGCCCAGAAGGCACTGGAAGGGAATCCAGCCTGTTGGGAGTGCAAAGGCAAAGCTGGAGGGTAGGGGAAGGACTGACCTGTCCTAACCTGGAGCCAGCAGCTGTTCCTGGCACTGGGAAAGGTGTGGCCAGGCTCTGAGCCATGCCTGAAGCTCTTGGGTAGCCTGAGATTTATAGCTAGAAGGGCTCTCAGAGATGCCCTGTGCCTGAATGGACTGTGATCCTCCTCTACCTCGAGCCCTGCTTTTGTATTGGGGGCTTCAATGTATGTGCTGATGTCCCCAAAGCATTAGCTCTTCACCCTCTGCTCCACACACTTGACCACAGTCCCTCCCCTCAGAGAGCACAGCTTCTTGGCCTTGCATCTTGTGCGTCTGGGCCTTGGCCCCCCATCCCTCCCAGGCCTGTTCCTTTGGTTCCTCAGCTTCCCTTGAATCTCCCGTTCCCTTGTCCTGACATCTAACCTGCATCCCTGGCGTGTGCCCACCTTCTGCCTTTGTTGCCCTTGTGCGAGCCATGGAATGTGTTCTCCCATGGAGAGTGACATGGCCACGTCAGTGGGATCCACAAAGAGAAAGCTTCCTGGGACGTCTGTTTTTAGGCGCAATTGCAAGGTGCCCTCTGCTCTCCTGCAGGCCTTTGGTCATCATTCTCTGCTGCCCGGCCCCATGTCCCCTGACCTCTTTTTCTCCCTGCCCCCAGGTATACAGCAGCCTGGAGAGACTCTCCCTGCTAGAGGAGCGCAGGACCCCGCCCCCCACCCAGCGCAGCCTCAGCGAGGAGAAGGAGGACAAGGGCCTTGGCCTCAAGGGCAAAGATCGGGGCTGGGTGATTGGTTCTCCTGAGATGTGAGCCAAGGGCCCCGCATAGGGGAAGGGGATGGGGTGTTCCCGAGGGAGGGAGAGAATCCACAGCTGGGCTCCATTCTTCCCTACAGATTGCGGAAGCGGCTGTCAGTGTCCGAGTCCTCGCATACAGAGAGCGACTCCAGCCCCCCTCTTGGGGTACGGCGGCGCTGTTCAGGGGTGCTGGATGCACCCCGTTTCCCAGATACTGATGAGGCTGACGGCAGCCCCCGACAGAGCCAGCAACTGACAGAGGGTGTGGCTTTCCTGACTCCACAGCCCAGAGAGGGTGGCCCTGGGTCCACTCCTGAGCAGCTGGGAGAGCACAAGGCCCAGGGGGACAAGGAGCCAGGTCTAGTGCTACCTCCCTCAGTGACTGCCTGAAATGCTAGTGGATTTTTGGGGGGTGGGCACCTCCCAGAGAACCACCCTGCAGTTGTGGTGGGGATGGGAAGCAGATATTTGGAAGTCTCCTGCCTCTGTCCCAGGCTCAGCCAGTGACTCTGCCAGTGAACTGCCCAGCGTTCAGGTCACTGGGGATTGACTGTCAGTTCTGCTTTCTCCCCTGCCCCTGTAGGTGGGAGTCCTGTGGGCGTCTGTGCTCAGCAAGGCCGCCGGAGCAGCCAAGAGGGCTTGGAGACCTCCACACCCAAGGCCATCAGTGACCTGGCTGTGCGGCGGGCGCGCCACCGGCTGCTGTCCGGCGAGTCTGGAGACAAGCGTACACCCAGGCCTGCCAACAAAGTCATCAAATCGGCCTCAGCCACCGCCCTGTCCCTTCTCATCCCCTCAGGTGAGGGCAGTCCAGGGTCCTGGGCCCGCCCAGGTATTCTTCCTCCATGTGTCTATGGGTCCATGACTGGAGGGATGCTGGTGTGTGTGTGTGGGTATGGGTGTGTGTCGATGTGTACGTCCCTGTGTACATGTGGCTGTGTGTGTGTCTCTGGACTACAGGAGACTGTGAAGATGGTGATCCTTTGTGTGTGTCATGAGGGCTGAGAGACAGGGGCCTGGACAGGCTAGACACCCTATTTTCCCTCAAGTGTGTGGGAGTGACCATAACAGCTCAGGGCCTGTTCTGAGTCTGGGGTGTGGGCCACTTTCCAGATGACAGGTGTTGTTACCTTTTTGTGTTCTTGGTGTAGATGGTGTATGTGTGGTGAGGGCCCTAGGGGCAGGCTCCAGCAGCTGGGGTCTGTGGGTATCAGGAGTACATAAAGTGGAGGAATAGGTGGGCTGGGCAGGGAGGTGACTCACTGCACCCACGTCTTTGCTCCAGACCACCATGGATGCTCCCCTTTGGCCAGCCCAATGTCCCCCCACTCGCAGTCATCCAATCCCTCATCCCGAGAGTCGTCCCCGAGCAGAGACTTCTCGCCAGCCATCAGCGATCTGAAGCCTCCTGTTGTTATTCACCGAGCTGCCAAGAAGTACGGCTTCACCCTGCGGGCCATCCGGGTCTACATGGGGGACACCGATGTTTACACTGTGCAGCACATGGTTTGGGTATGTCTTTGTCGGCCAGAGGGGGAGGATCCCTG
Source organism: Notamacropus eugenii (assembly GCF_028372415.1). NCBI lineage: Eukaryota > Metazoa > Chordata > Mammalia > Diprotodontia > Macropodidae > Notamacropus > Notamacropus eugenii. The sequence goes on from NC_092873.1 coordinate 507,065,912, forward strand.
GTCAGGGGGGTCCAGATCCTTGTCCCAGGATAGTGGTAGGCCCAAGCCATCCACTCACAGTGACTGTCACCATCTCCAGAGTAGCCCGGGCAGCCTCAGTCATCCCACGATATCAGGAGACCTGTTGATAATGGTAGAAGGGAGACTGAGGAAGCCTAGGGCTCCTAGGGCTTCCCTAGGGTAGGGAAGATCTCAGAGCTGGTGTCTTCTTGGGGGCAGCATGTGGAGGACGGGGGCCCAGCCAGCGAGGCAGGCCTGCGCGAGGGAGATCTCATCACACATGTCAACGGCGAACCTGTACATGGGCTGGTGCATACAGAGGTGGTGGAATTGATCCTGAAGGTGAGGAAAGGCGTCAAGCCTGTGAGCTGGCCTTGGGTGGGGAAACCACAGGGTCTTGGGGAGCTTTTGAGGGGTGGGGGCGTGCAGGGCTATTGGGGGGGATGGGCTATCATGAAACTCTTGATTTTGGCTTCCAGGATCCTCCCTGTCTTTCTTTTGAACCCTGTGAAATCTGCTTCCCCATATCTAGGGTGCTCAGTGTGGAAGAAAAAGAAGGCTGCCCTGTGCCGTGGGGCATCAGCCTTCTAGAAACAATTTATTAATTATTCTAATGAATTATTCTGAGTGTCTCAGCCAAGAGAGAGACACACAGAGAGAAGCAAAGACAGAGATACAGAAAGAGGTCTCTGCAAAACTCACTGACTCTGACCTGGGCTTTTCTTAGGTGAATTTATCACCCAAGATAAACAGTCCACAGAATTCCACAATATGATGCAGCCTCGAAGCCAGGTGTGGATGACAGATGGACTCTGAGGGCCCCGGGCACTTCATGTGTCCAAGTGACTCCACCAGGAAGAGGAGGGAGGCTGCTCCTAGGCCCTCGTGGAGACCTGGGTCTGCCTGTAGTCTGGGCTTTGCTCCAGGCATGTTGCTCACTGCCCTAATTCAGTCTTCAGGGACGACATTCTCCCTCTGTTTAAATCCTTTTGCCCTTTAGAAATATTTAGGCTTTTGGTAAAGGAAAAAAAAAAGACTTCAGGGCAGGGTGTTATTTTCCTAAAAGTTTGGCCCCTCAGCTGATGGCGCAGAGGGCCTGGAGTCAGGAAGACCTGAGTTCAAATCCAGCCTCATGCACTTACTACTTGTGTGACCCTGGGCAAGTCATTTCACCTCTCTTTGCCTCATTTTCTTCATGTAAAATGGGGATGATAAGAGTACCTGCCTCCCCAGGATGGTTGTAAGGATTAAATGAGAAGATATCTGTAAAGTGCTAGCACACAGGGCCTGGTACAGAACAGATGCTTTGTAAATGTTAGCTGTGAGGATGACGCTGCTGCTGCAGCCTTCAGGCACATGTAGAGAAGTCAGCAGGCTAGAGAAATGCCTGTTTCTTAGTATTTCTCAAAGGGGGAGGACGGAGGGGCCCCATCTCCCAAGATTCCTTCGTGTCTGGCCTCACTCCTCCCTGCTGGTGAGACTGTGGTCCAGAACAGGTTTTCCCCTTATTTCTCCTCCGTCTTATGAAGGATGAAGCTATGTCAGAGCTCTGCAGGGCCAGTGCCCACGAGCTGTCAGCCTAACTCGTCCATTTCCTCTTTCTGCCTGGGTGGTCTGTGATCTAGTCCAGGGACAAAGTCATTTGTGTTCCTTCTTCCTTTGCCTTTCCCCTACATGCTCTGCCATGCCCTTCCTCCCAAAAGTTCACATTCTACCTGATCTCCACGCTTGGGTTCATCCATCCTTGGCAAGCCTCCTCTTGTTGGGGGCCTGGATTCCCTCTTGGCTCTTTTCTTGTAGTTTGTCCCTTGTGAACTTCAGGGCTCTCGCTTATTAGTCTTCTCTGTCCTTCTCCATGGCCACAGTCTCTGACTTGGGGAGCCCTTCAAGTTTTGGCTTGAGCTTGCCAGACTTCAGGGGAGTACATTCTCCCTGGCCTTCCTTAGTGGTCTTCCCTCTGACCCTCACTTTCCCATCTGACTGTTCTCAGATTCTCCTTTCTTGGTCAGCATCAGCGCCCCCGTCAGCTTTCCTCCTCCACACCCTGCTTTCAGTGAGTAGTGACAGGGAGGAAGCCACTGCCTGTGCCCCTGCCTGGCTCCCATTTCATCTTTGGCTTTGGAGTTTGAGGCCTCTATGAGAATACCCAGAAGCCAGGCCTCATCTGCCCGACTGCCCTGCAGATCCTGGACACAGCTGTCCCCAGCTCCTCCAGCATTCCTTGTTCCCCTCCCCTCCTGTTCATATTGAGAGTGTGGCTCCCAGGACCCTCCAGATGTGTGGTCTGAACCAGGCTGAGGGCAGCCAGCACACCCCTCTCTGGCTGCAACCTAGAATTGTATTGACTGTTGCAGGTACCAGTCTCCTCATGACTCCCTGGGTGTGATGGCCTCCCCCAAGGGCAGGACATGCCTGGGCACACCCAGGTTCTCTGTGTGCAGCTTTGGTTGGTCACTTTTCCTTCTGGGGGCCTCGGATTCTCTTTCTGTAAAGTGAGGGAGTTGGATTAGATGGTCTTTGAGGCTACCTTTCTTCCCTGTGGCTCCTGCTAACTGCCCCACCCCTCCTTGTACCCCACAGAGTGGAAACAAGGTTTCTATCTCAACTACGCCCTTTGAGAACACGTCGATCAGAGTGGGCCCTGCACGCAAGGGCAGCCACAGGTCCAAGATGGCCCGAAGAGACCGGAAGAGCAGGGCCAAGGATGGGCCTGAGAGGTGGGTGAGGCCTGACTGCAGGGAGGCCTGTGCCTGTAGCTCCCAGACATGCACATGCACGCTCATGTGCGGACCCCTGTCCCCATACACGCATCTACACAAACACACACACACACACACACACGTGCATGTACCACCCCCTGAAGATCTGTTGACCCCTGAACTTCTGTCCCCATATACACATTTACACACACACGTACATGCACATGGCCACACACAATCTGTACACACAGGTGCATGCACTCACATCTACATACATCTGCACACACATGTGTGCATGTATCATCCCCTGCAGGGTCCCTTCCCCCCTGCAGTGTTGTGCGGCCCTTCTCTTGGCAGCAGAAAGAGGGGCTCCCTATTTCGGAAGATCACCAAGCAGGCATCCTTGCTGCACACAAGCCGAAGCCTGTCGTCTTTGAGCCGCTCCCTGTCCTCTGGAGAGAGCGGGCCTGGCTCCCCAACACATGGTCATGGCCACAGCCACAGCCTGGCCCCACGCTCTCCAACCCAGGGCTACCGAGGGGCCCCTGAAGCCTCGCATTCAGGTACCTGGGGCCCTTGAGGGGCCCCTGACCTTTGCCCCCTCTTTGTGGGAGTCAAGGACAAGAGCTGCTACCAGAGCCCTTTGTAGAACTGTCTGGCTGGGTTTCAGGGGTGGCGGGGGGAGAGTCCTGGGCAGGAGGGGTCTAGGCTCCTCCCTGAGCCCCCCTTGTTGCTGAGGCCCTTGCTCTCTGTCACTCTTTTCCCAAAGTAGGTGGAAATTCCTCCCAGAGCAGCTCACCCAGCTCCAGCGTGCCCAACTCTCCAGCCAGCTCTGGCCACATCCGCCCCAGCTCCCTGCATGGTCTGGCCCCCAAGCTGCAGCGGCAGTACCGCTCGCCCCGGCGCAAGTCAGCAGGCAGCATCCCCCTGTCTCCCCTGGCACATACTCCATCGCCCACCCCTCAGGCCACATCTCCCCAGCGCTCCCCATCTCCTCTGCCTGGCCATGCCCTGAGCAGCCCTGCAGCCTTCCCGGGAAAGCTGCACTCCTCACCCCCCCTGGGCCGGCAGATCTCAAGGCCCAAAAGCGCTGAGCCACCACGCTCCCCGCTCTTGAAGAGGGTCCAGTCAGCTGAGAAGCTGGGGGCGGCCCTGGGGGCCTCAGAGAAGAAGTTGTCTGCTTCCCGCAAGCCTAGCCTAGACTTGGCCCCTTGTGAGGTCAAGAAGGAGCTGGTGCTGCCCGGTGACCCAGGGGACAAGGCCCCACTGTCCAAGGCAGCTTCTCGCAGCCTGGGCACCATTCGGCAGGACCGTGCTGAGCGCCGGGAGGCCCTGCAGAAGCAGGAGGCCATCCGTGAGGTGGACTCTTCAGAGGACGAGGAAGACACAGAGGATGACGGCTCCGAGAACAGCCAGGATGGACGAAGCCAGGGGCCCCGCCAGGCTCTGCCTCAGGCCACCCCAGAAGGGGGCGACTTAGGCAAGCTCCTGCCTGCTCACCAAGCCCAAGAGAGTGCCAAAGAAAACCCCTGTGTGCCCCAGGATCCATGGAACAGGCCTCAGCCACCCTCCGCCATCCCTGGCACTCTGATGAGGACACTGGCTGACAAAGCCACCCTGGGCACAGGGACTGTGATGCAGCTGGTGTCTGACAGGAGCCATACCTCAGGGGCCAAGGCACTCCCCGATTTCCCTGGGGCTCAGGGCTCTTGTCAAGGCTCCTCAAGTTTTGGGAGTCCTTGGGGTGTAACCTCCACAGAGCCCACACTCCCCCAACGTACCAGACAGGCCCAGCCCTGTCCTGAGCCAACACTTGCAGCACTGTGTCCTTGGCCATCAGGAAGCCCCCTCCACTGCCCCAGTCCACACCTGAAGCAAGTCCCTGAGAGCAGCTCAGGTTCAATCCAGCTTTGGTCTCTGCCCCTGCAGGTGCCCACCCTGGCTGAGGGTGGGCACAGTTGGGATACAGTCTCGTCCCAGGCTACCCTGAGCCTTCAACCTGGGTCCAAGGTGGAAGGGCCCTCCAAGCCTAGCCAGCCCCAGGCCACACAGCTCACCAGCCCTTCCCAGCCCCTGGCCTGTATCACCCCTAGCCTCAGCCCAGCCCCTTGCCCACCTTGGGAGCCCAAGTGCCCCTGGGCAGAGAAGGAGGAACTAGCTTTGGGTAGCACCAAGGTGCCTGATGCTGCCGGTGACAGCAAGCAGGCCCCCCAGTGCAAAGGGCACCTGCAGCCCCCTGGGCGTGAGGAGACTGTGCCACCGAGAGCCCCGCACCAATCCCATGACTGTGCCCTGGTGCATGATGACCTCCTGAGAAGAACGTAGCTACTGGGCCCGGGGTCCATCCCTCCCGCTGTGTAATATATGCTCATGGAAACGACTGGTGTGCCGCTATCTCTGTGGGGAGCAGGGAGAACAGGGGACCCCGGCAGCAGGCCATGCCCAGTGCTGGGCCGGTGCCCCTGCTTGGGCCCATGAAGCATCCATCTGAACTAGTCCGGCCTGTAGACCATCTGCAGCCACCAGAGCCAGGCTTGTGGCTGCATCCTCATCCCCCTAGAAGATCTGTGGGATGCGACTCTAGCAGCCGTGGGCAGTGACAGGGTGACTACTACCCCAGATGGATGAAGGAAGGGAGGGGCAGCAGCTTCTCAGGCCAGAGCACCAGGAAGCCACAACTTGCCCCTTACTCTAGTGTTCCAAGAGCCTGATCCTCAGAGCCACAGGCGTGTGGCCAGGGGGAGGGGGGGGACATGATCTTCCTCTCTTCCCTTTGTGTCTCAGGGTGAGCTTTGAGGGAGGTGTGACTGTAGGGTCTCACTTAGAAAGATTGGGTGTTGGAGGCAAGGGGGAAGGTGTGGCTGGGGTCTGGACTGAAGCAGAAGTACATTTGAGAAGTTGTTCTCTAGGAAGGAGGAGGAATGAGGAGGGTGGGTAGCAGCAGGGGCTCTTCTGAGCCCCTTGCCCCCCCCAGCTCCCTGCTGGCTGCAGGGATCTGGTGTGTGTCCTGCTCAGGCAGCCCACTGAACCCCAGCCCCTTTGTCCTCTGCCTGTGGCTATTCAAACCCTTCTGTGAAATTAATTTTTTTTTTTAAATATGGAAACAAGCAAGGCTTTACATGGCCCTGATGTTTATGCCTAGGAGATGGAAAGGGCTAGGGTAAGGGAAGCTGAGGAAGGCTTCGGAATGGGCAGCCCAAGGTAAGCAGAACTAGCTTCATAGGAGTCCTGGAACTGCCCCGGCTTGGCAAAAGGTCAAAGACTGAATCACACCACCTTAAGGCCGAGGTTAAGCACAGAGTGGGGAAACCTGACCCGGATAGCAGTACTCAGGATGGGGAGGGCCACTGCACACGTGAAGTGCCTACAGTGAGCAAGGCACTGGGGAAAGTAAAGCTGGAATGAGACATCTCTTCCCCTACAGAGCTCAGAAATGAGCGCAGTCAGTCCCAGGCAACCATGAAGCACACCAGCCCTCCCATGGCCTCCCCCCTGGGGAAGTTATGACAATCATATCCATCCGTGGTAATTCCTCCCCCAACTGGGTGACCCTCCTCCTACATATTCTTTTGTATCTAGTGCTGCACCCTCTCCCCCAATCCCTACCATGAACTTCTTTACCCTCCGTTTCAGTGCTGAGACTTACGTGACTTGTTCCTGTGTGCCAGAAGAGAAAAAATGGAATCCATAAAAGAACATGTCAATTTTCCAAAAGCATCCAGCCCATTCTCTTCGTCGTCTTTCTCCCATCTTTCTGGGCCCAGCAGAATTTTAGCATCTGCCCAAGATGTGTGTGGATGGATTCACACATCCCAGTCTTGGTCTGTCCCACCCTGGAGTGACCACAGGGCTTGGGTGGGAGCTTCAACCATAGTCTAGGGAAGGATGCCATCCTCAGGCAGTTGTCTTATCAGGGCTGGATGTCCTCCAGGACATCAGTCTCCCATGACTCCTTGATACTAACAGAGGGTCATCAAACAGGGTTGTTCTGTTTGAGGAGCCGGATCCATCTGCAAAATGGCTCTTGGCTCCAACTCCTCCTTTATCCAGATGCTCTGTGGACTTGTGACTTGCCCCATGATGCAGTTGCAGTTAGGGCCTCTGCTATGCTGTGTTGTCTTTCATTTATGCTAGGCAGCTGTGCAAAGGGTGAAGGATTCAGAGATGGATGTGATGCTGTCCTGCTCTCAAGGGGCTCCCATTTGAATGGGGAGGGTGATGTATTTAGACAGAGTTCAAGGATTTTAGGGAGCTGTGACACTAGTGTCTTTGACCAGGGGTGATGGTGGATGTGGTAGTCAGGAAGTTTCTCAAAGAAAGTGGTGCTTGAGTCTTGAAGAAAGGGATTCCAATGAGGCAGAAGTGAGAATAGGGAATTTCAGGCAGAGGGAAACAGCCTGTGCAGAAGCATGAAGACTGGACAGTAACTGGCACCTCAGGGTCTGGGAAGGGGGAGGGGTGTCCACTTTGGCTGTTGGCTTGTGTAAGCCTGTCTACTCCTCTTTGAGCCCCTAATGATCAAAGATGTTCTCCAGCCCGAAGGTGGCAAACTAGTCACGCACTTGGGTGTCTGTTAATTATTCAGTTGTCTTTTTTTTTTTTTTTTTTTAGAAATAATACTTGAGATTGGGGCAGCTAGGTGGTGCAGTGGATAGAACACCCGCCCTGGAGTCAGGAGTACCTGAGCTGCAGTCCAGCCTCAGACACTTGCTGTGTGACCCTGGGCAAGTCGCTTAATCCTGATTGCCTCTCAAAAATGATAATACTTGCGATTGCCTCTCAAAAATGATAATACTTGAGATTGTGCATCCTCTGCTGCTGCCTTTGGCGTCTCCTCAAGATCTCTGGAGAATTGATCTCAGTTCACAATGTCTATACCCATGGGGTTTGATCCAATTGCTCTGTTTTCTTTATTGTCACCACATAGTCCATGGGTACCGTGAAGCCAGTCTATGTGGTGTCTGCACCACTCTTGAGGGAGGAAGATGTTTCTTATAGAAACACGGAGACAGGAGCCATCAGTATGACTTTGGGGGAGGCTATAGTGGGAGAGGAGGCTGGGGGGCCAGCCATCAGGCTAAGGTAACTCCTAGCTCATGGAACAGGAGCAGGAGGAATGGTGGGCCCCATAGATGAATGGTGTTTGTTGGGACTCGTGTTCAGAAGTCCTCTTTGAAGTCGGGTGTTTGCCCTTTTCTGAGTCTTCCACTCAGTGGCCTGCTAAGTTCTTCAAGCATGTGGTTCCCCGGGTGAGGCTTGGATCCCAGATCCTGACCATGGAAGCAGAGTGGTGCCGTGAGGGTTGGCGCTTGGGTAGGAATCATAGCATCACCCAGCTTCTTTGCCAGGCACTGTGCTACCTGAAGACAGAAGCAGGACCTTCCTTGTCCTGGCTTGCCCTGAGCTCCTTAGAATGACAGTCCTTTTATTATCTCTTATTGGGCTCTCTGTACAGTTGTTTGCTGGGCTTTGAGGTCTACAGAACATGCCCAAGGACACTTGCCCATACCAGGAAGCACGCTTCCTTGGTGGTCTTGGTGGTGGTTCCCTGAGCCGGGCCCCAGAGCGCTGGTTTCCCCTCTTCTCCCGCCTCAGGCTCCTGCTCCTGAGCTGTCATTTCTGTATGGTGATAGTAGCTGAATCTGTAATTAGGTTATCTCTCAGAAAGGCACGTCAGATGAGTGCCAGGGTGACCTGGTTCTGCGGAATGGCTTGGAATCCCCAGTGTGTAAATTCTTTGGAAAAAAGCTGATTGTAAGACTCTCCCAGTGTGGAACCCCATCACCTGTGCTCTCCCCAATGAGTGAACGTGCGTGGGGACTTCAGAGAGAGGTGCAGGTCCTTCTGTGGATTTATGTATGTTCAAATAAATGTGTTTTACTTGTAAACTTGTTGAGCCCTCATTTCTAAGCTGTATATTTTAAACTGTCAAATAGTTTCGGGAAATGACTTTTTTTTTTGTAATGTGGGTCCAAAAATGGGTAGGAGAATAATTTTTCAGAAAACAGCATTTGGACAACATTTATTAAAGATTCTGATTTCCTCTCCAAGTTAGTGGGGGATCCCAGAGTGGGATAAGCCTGGTCAAACATAGAGCTCTGGGGAAGGGCCCTCATAGAACTGCCTAAGGATGGCAGATTGTTGCAAGTGCCTAATGTTGCCTTCTGAACAGCCTGTAAGGGAGCAAAATGACTTTTAGGGATACACCAAGGACTTCCTCTGTCACGGGGCCCATCAGAGACCAGGCTCTTTGAGATCAGCCCCAAACCCCTGCCATTTGCCAAGAGATGACGTGAACAATACATTAGAATCCAGCCTCAAACACTACTGGGATGATTCTAGGCAGGTCACTCAAGCCTCAGTTTTCCCATCTGCCAAATAAAGATAATGTTACCTACTTCTCAAGGTTTTTCTGAGGATCAAATGAGATATTTGTAAAGTGCTTTGCAAAAGTCAAAGTACTGGATGACATTGATAGACCTCCATTCACTCTTCCTGTAACCTACTCTGAACTTTCAGCACATCTTTTCTGGACTACTGTGTTAGTCTCTTAATTGCTCTCCCCGCTCACACTTTCTTCCCTTTCCAACGTGTCCTGACACGATGGAGTTCCCTTGTTTCCAGTCTTAATTCTGTAAATGGACAACTGCTCCCACCTTACACACTTGCTTTTTCTATTGCCATTAAAAGTAATAGGTGCATTCTCCGTATAAGCCAGCAGGTGGTAGTCCGAGCTCACGTTGCTCCAGCTCCCAAGGGCAGGAGTAGGACCTACCCTCCCCACAGACAAATTTACCTTCCACTTTCCCCCTTGAATGCCTGTGCCTGGTTTTGGTCTAGCTGAAGGGTTTGAATGCACATGCCCTCATCCTGCTGCCATTCTGCTTCCCAACTTTACATGACCCCAAAAAACCTATGTGCCTATCAATGTGCTAGGCATTGGGGAGAAAAATATGATGAATGAAATGCTGTCTACTTACAAAGAGCTTACATCTTTTTCTTAAATAAATTAAACATTTTTTAAAAAGTTTACCTTCCCCCTATGCCCACTGAGAACAAAAGAAAAACAAAACTCTTGTTTACAAACGTATATGGTTAAAACACTGGGCAAAAGAAACCTATGTGCCCATACAAATACACATACATACATGCATGCATGGATGCATTATCACATTATATATAATGTATATATGCATTACATATTTTTGTGGTTCAGTCGTGTCTGACTCTTTGGAACCTCATTTGAAGTTTTCTTTGCAGAGATACTGGAGTGGTTTGCCAGTTCCTTCTCCAGCTCATTTTAACGATGAGGAAACTGAGGCAAGCAGGGTTAAGTCACTTGCCCAGAGTCACACAGATATGCCGGATTTGAACTCAGGTTCTTCTGATTCCAGAACCCTTGCTCTACCTACTGGACCACCTAGAAGCTCCGAATTACCTCTTCCTAATTGTTATAACTGTGGATAGGATTCCGAGGGGTCTAGATGACAGTCCTCAATTCTGCCTGATGTAATGGTGCTCAAGGATGCCATTAATACCTATGTACAATCCCTTCTTGGTTAAAGCTTATGGCCAGACCATCAGAAAGAGTCAGGGCTTGAATTCCTGTATCAATCACATTCACAGATCCAAAAGGTTCTGGACAATCTGCGGGGGCTCAGGCCACAGCCCGGGAATCCCAGGGAGGCTCCCTAGTGAAGGGATCAGTTGCTTGCTGACGGGCTCCAGACACTGGTCCGCTCCCCTCCAGTCTTTAGTGTCCCTCCAGTCGCGGGGCAGGCGCCTGCAGATGTTTTTAAACGCCACGCTTTCAAGTGGATGCGCAAATTCTGCCCTCGGTACGGTCAGCTTCACCCAGACCCGACGACGCGGGTGCACCGTCCGGGGGCCAGGGACTCCAGGACTGCACCCCCCTCATCTTCCTCCTTGGCCATCGCTGACAGGCCCCCGAGACCCTCCTCCGGGTCCCTCTGCTGCCGCAGATCTGCACCACTGTCTGGTCATAGACAGAGGCCAGGAGGCGCGCGGTGTTGGCCATGGCTGCTCCCGCTTTTCTCTGCCCTTTTCTTCACGCCAGGTCGGGAATGAGAAGGTGAGGGAGTGATTAAGGTCAACAGGGCTATATCTTCCTCTTTCTTTCCCTCCCCTCACCAAATGTGTTCCTCTTCCCCCAATGTGGGACAAGCCCAGCTCCTCTGGACCTGTAATCCATACACACTGTATGTACCTTACACACGATGTATATTATACACAATGCGGACATTCACACACATACACATACGTGTAAATGTACACACGGGTATATTCAATGTGTACACAGGGCAATGCCATGTGCAAACACAAGGTCTATGTGCATTGTGTATGTGTGTACATACGTATTCAATATGTACATATATTAATGTATGTCTATATACACCCCCACCCCTACCCATAAAATAATGCTAGGTAAGTTATTTTTGGTAGTAAACCTATATGTTTTGCCTTCTGGAATTTGGAATATCAAGCTCTCTACTCCTTTATCGTGTCGGTGGCTATATCATGTGATCCTGACTCTGGCTCCTTGGTCGCTGAATTCTTTCTTTCTGGCTGTTGGCGGTAATTTTTCTTTGACCTGGAAGTTCTGGATTGTGTCTATAAATGTTTCTGGGAATTTTCATTTTGGAGCTTTCTTTCATGAGATGACTGGTTGCTTCTGTTTATATTGTGTTCATTGGTTTGAAGAGATCTTGGCAGTTTCTTTTAAGGTTTCCCGAATTATGGTGTTTAGGTTTCCCTTCCCCCCCACCATGGTCATGGTTTTTAGGTAGCCCAATGATTCTTAAAAATCTGCTTTTCGGGTCAGCTGTTTTTGCTATGAGGTAGCTTACGTGTTCTAGTTTTTCAGCCTTTTAAAAATATATTTCTTTGATATTTCTTATTTCATGGAGTCATTGGTCTCATCCATTTTTCGTCCAATAAAAATATTATGTTGGGGAATTTGTTGCTTGATCAAGGATTTTAAACCTCTTATACCAAATGGTTAATTCTCTTTTCAATTCTTTCTTCCATAACTCTAATTTCTTTTCTATTTTTTCCTCTAGAGTTTTCATTTCATTTATTAAAAAAAGGGAAACTTAAAAAAAACTCTTTAAAAAAACCCAACAAAAATCCTCTTCCTCTACTAGGAATTCTAGTTGAATTTATGCCCAAGAAGTGTTTTTCTTTGAGACTTTGCTTGCAGATGTTTTAGAATCACTCTCTTCCACGGGTTTGTGTCATCAGCATCCCTGTAGGTAATATCTTTCATGGTGGCATTCTTTTTTTGTTTGTTTGATCATTCTTCCAGTCTACTTCCTGACTTCAGAATTGAGGTTAGGGCTGGGCTCTATGTACTTCTGGAGGAAAGGCTTAATTGATACTTTTTTGGAGTCTTAAATATTGTGCTAGTCCAGGATCTCAGAGAAAGCTCAGTCTGAAGACCTACAAACTTTCAGGGCTCCCACAGTAATTTAATCCAGGGTAAAACCTAATCTCTGCCCCTTTGCTTTGAGCTATATAAGTTCCTTACCTGGGTTTGGATCTGAGCAACAGTAGACTGTGGCTGGATTGGTTCCCCTTTGGTCTGGGAGTCCTGTCCCTGGTTATTCCTCTGCAAGTCTTCAGACTAGGCTAGAAGCTGGAAGTGAGAATCCTCTCTGTCCCTGGGATCCAAGCCACACAGCTGCAGCTTGTTTGTGAGTTTGTTCTTCTCTTGGTAAAGAGAGAAGGGTCCTCTATGACTCATCGTCCTGGACTGCCTCCTCTACCCCAGGTACTAACTCTGCATCTGTGACTCAGAATTGGGGAGTGAACACCGAATCTCCCATTGGCACCTGTTCCCATATCCCACACAAGGTCGATGTGCTATAGTATGGGTCCGGAATCTCCTGTCCTATTGCACATATTCTCCATGTGCTGGCTTCTGACCGTACCCCATTCCCTGTGTCCATAGACTTTTGTGTCTCCCTATGCTGACTTAGACTGGTAAAAGATCTTGTGGTTTTCCCTTGGATTTCCTCATTATTATTCAGTCCGGTGGGTTTTCTAGATCAGTTTGGAGATGTTTGAGAGGGGAGAGAGCTCAGCTATAGTCTTTTCTACCTCAGCCATTTTGGCCACTGCCCCCACCCTGAAGTTTACATGAATAGAGAAGATAGCAAAGACGTATATAAAATATGCAGAACAAATATAAAGTGAATAAATAAAAACTAGACATAAGGTGGACAAAGGGCTAGATTTGGTCTTCAGTTATGCCTCAGACATTTACAAGCTGTGTGACCCTGGGCAAGTCACTTAACCTCTGCCTGCCTCAGTTTCCTCATCCATAAAATGGGGATAGTAATAGCACCTACCTCCCAGAATTATCATGAAGATGAAATGAGATATTTGTAGTGTTTTTTAAACCTTTCAAGTGTTAAAGACAGGCTAGCTGTTGTTATTTCAAGGTAGAAAGATCACTAGCATCTGCTGAAAAACTTCATGTAGAAAATGGTTTTTTAGATGCAACTTGAAAAGGGAAGTGCATTCTGTGAGGCAGAGGTGAGGATAAAATGCATGTAAAGTGTGGGGGAGAGCCAGAGCAAAGGTGTGGAGAGAAGAGATGGCATAGCTAGTTTTTTACCATATTTATTATCAGTGGGATTGTTGAGTCCAAGATGGAAGTAACATCCATGAAGGCATTCATGATGCCCAGTGCTTTCTGACGTTCTTGTTAAGAATGCCTTCGTGAGATAGATTTGTGAAGACCTGATGCAATCCTCAAGCTTTGGGTCTTTCATTTCTTAGTCTAGAACCTTATGGTTATAAGAACCTGGAATAACCATGTCAAAAATCATGTGAGGAATGCTCATGCTCCAAATGTCTGGCAAGGAGGAGCTAAGAGCAGCAAAGAAGGAGGATAAGGAGACCTGAGACAGGATTGGGCCTTTGCTCGAGGTGGATGCGATGATGAATGACTGTCAGCAGATTTAGAAGACAGAGCAGCTCAAGTCTTACTTGTTTCTGATTTCTTGGCCAAGAAGAATGAACTCTGCACTGGAAGTGACTAAAAATGGCTAAGAGGGCGTTGATAATTAAGATAAGAAAGGAAAGAGTAAGGCAGCTCCTAGCTGCCTTGGATGGATGAATGCAAAGTCTCCTGGCCCAGGTGAATGACATCCGGGGGTCCTGGATAACCTGAAAGAAGTGATGGTTAAGCCTCTGTCAATGATAGGTGGGTGGTTGTGGAAAGTAGGAAAGAGGAATCTCATGACTAAAGAAATGTAAATGTCCTGATTAAAGAAAAAAAAAGGAAGAAGACAGAGTTTATAAACTACAAGCCAGTGAGCTTAACTTTGATTCCAGTGGGAAACTCTACAGCAGGACATTAAAGAGATGGTTGGTGAACCTCCAGAAAGGGAAGCAGCAATCACAAAAGGCCAACTTGGCTTCCTCAAGGACAGGTCTGGCCAGGCTCAGCTCATTTCCTTTTTTGACAAGATCTATATACTAAGGGATGAAGAGGATGTTGTAGCTACAGTTTACCTGGATTTTAGCAAAGCTCTCATGCTGTTCTTGTGGGAAAAGATAGAGAAATATAGATTAGAGGATAATATAATCCAATGGATTCAGATCTGTTTGCATGACCAGACGTAAGAGAGTAATTGTCAATGGTTCGATGTCAACATGGTAGGAAGTCTTTAGTGGGGTGTCCCAGGGATCTGTGCTTGGCCTTGTGATGGTTAACATTTCTGTGAAAGAATCTGATTTTTATCTTGCCACTGGACTCCAATGACTCTGGAGGACAGAGTGAGGCTGATCACTTCACGCAGCCCTGCCTCACTTAAACTCAGTTCACTCGCAAGTCAAGACATTGCCCTCATGACATCATTGGTCCTCTTCCAGAAAGATGAACAACATTTTCATGACTCGTATAGAGACACATTGTGCTCATCAAATTTATGTAAGATACCAAGTTAGAAGAGATAGCTAACAGTATACGGCAGTAACAAGGTCCAAAAGGGTCTTAACAGTCTAGAGAATTAGGTTCACTCTTATTAATTGGAATTCAGTAAGGCTGACTGTAAAGTCTGGCCAAAAATCCCCACTATTATAAGATGGGGGAAACGTGGATAAACAGATGTTCTGAAAAAGATCTGGAAAAAGTCTTAGTGGACCACTAGCTCACTATGAGTCAACAAGGTACCAACAAAAGCTCATGGGGTATTGGAATTCTTTAAGAGAAATAGGGATGGTCCCTCTGTTCCTTGCCATTCTCAGGAATATTGTGTTTGCTTCTGGACACCACAATTTAGGAAGGACATTGATAAATTGGTGGTCATCGGGAGGAGACAATCTGCATGGTGAAGAGGTTTATGTTCATGTCATATTTGGATCATCTGAAGGAGCTGGACATGGCTGCCCTGGAGAAAAGCAGTCCAAAGGGGACTTGAAAATTGTCTACAAGTATATGAAGGGCTGGATTAGACTTACTCTGTTTGGTTCCAGAAGGAAGAACCAAGAATAATGGGGGGAAGTCGCAAAGAAACCAATTTAGGTTTGATGTCAGGAAAACTTTATAATGCATGAAGTGATTTGGCCAAAGGGTCTGAAGGCAGATTTGAACCTACTGACTACTTCATGACTTAGCTTCCAGTCAGATGAAGGTGGGGGAAAGTAATATAGCAAATACAAAGAAAAGCCTTCATCAACACTGGGAGGACTTATCCCAAGTCCCACCCCTAGTTCTATCTCCCCTCGAGGAGCTGGGGCAAGCCTAAAGGGTGAGGTTGGGTTTTTTTTTTTTCCCCTTAATGCTACCAGTTCAATTTCTCATTCTGGTGTGTTCCTTCCAATGTCCATCACCAACTAAGGCCAGTTAATATCTTCTCTATATTATTGATCAACCCAGTGATTAGCTTCCCAGAATCAATTCAGCCAGTTAATATCAATTAGCTCTTGCAAAGAGATATTTACTGAGCTGTTAACAGCAAGAACAGAAGCACTAATATAGCCCTCAAAAAGGGGCATTCTCTCTCCTCTACCACCCCAGTCCCTGGGGAGAGTGAGCTCCAACTTAAAGTGATTGATACAAAGCATCCACCGTGCCAATTCACTCCTGAGTGCAGCATAGCCTCTTCTTGTAGGTTATGGTGTCTCAACTCCTAGGGTGATCATCTCTGCCCACCTAGAGGCTTACACTATTTCCTCCTCCTCACTTGGACAGAACCAGAAAAAAGCTTGTTTTGGCCAGTTAGTGTCTTTGGAATGCACTCTCGGTCCCAGCTTGGAAGCCAGTCCAAGAGACTTGTCTTGCTCCATTCAGTAAGTGGGCAGCAAACAGTCCCTGAATCTCTGCACACACTCAGAAAGGGAGAGCCAGACTCTTTCATTACATCATCATGCCCTCCCAGAACGTGAGTCCTCCACAAAATATCTAGGACCATGCCCTCATTAGCCAAACTGCCATTGTTCAGTCATTTTCAGTCACGTCTGACTCTTCGTGACCCCATTTGGGGTTTTCTTGGCAAAGACACTGGAGAGGTTTGCCATTTTCTTCTCCAGTTCATTTTACAGATGAGGAAACTGAGGCCAACAGGGTTAAATGATTTGCCCAGGGTTGCAAAGTTAGTGTCTGAAGATGGACTTGAACTCAGGTTGTCCTGACTTCAGACTGGGGCTCTACCCAATGTGCTATCCAACTGCCCCATGACCATGATGACATACAGATAATTTGGGTGGGATGGGGAGAACATTGACAACCATGGTAGGAAGATGTGTGGGAGCTGAATCTTGAAAAGCTCTCCAGATTCCAAGAGACAGAAGTGAGGAGGAAAAGCCTGCTAGGCATGAGGGCCATCCTGGGGGATGGGATGTCCCATACACAGAATGTGTAGGTCAGTTTGACTGGAACATGGAGTCTATGAGGGGAATAATGGGAAATGTCTGCAAAGATACATTGGAGTCCAATTTTAAAGTTTGAAATGCCAGGAGTTTGTCTATCAGTGGCATCAGGGCACTGCTGGATCTTGAGCAGAGCATTGATATGGTCAGACTTGAACTTTGGCAGCTGAGTGGACAATGGATTCCAGTGGGAAGAACCTGGATTTGGGGAGACCAGACAGAAGGTGATTATTGCAACAGTCCAGGCCTGAGGTGACAAGGGTCTGAACCAAGATGCTGGTTGTGTGAGTGAAGAGGAAGGGACATGGAAGACAGATCTTGTGCAGGCAGAAAGGAAAAAGATTTGGCAATAGATGTGCGAAGTGGTGGGAGTATGAATGAACAGAACCAGCCCAAGTGTCCCAAGATTGGGAGCCTGGATATTTGGAACGATGATGGAAGTTTGGAAGGGGGGACAGTTTGTGGGGGGGAAGATGTCTATGTGACATCCAGTCTGAGATGCCCAACAAGGAGATAAAATCAGTCAACAAACATTACTGTAGACCAAGTGGGGAGGTTGGAGCCAGGCTCCAAAGAGCCTTGAATGGCAGAGTCAGGAGATAGCCTTACAGGAAGTCTCATGGGGACAGAGTACTCTCTCAGTGGTAGGTGACAGCTCCCCCTCCGCCCCCCACTTCAGATGAAGAAGAACTTGTGACTACAGCCCAGAGATAAGTGGCTGCACCCTCTCACTCACCTTTAATCCCTGGATCTGAAGACATCTAGAAGGGCAGGTGGGTCCTGTAGCCTTTAGGGCCTTCCCCCCATCCTTCCTGCCACCCCAGGCAGTCTGCCAGGATTAGACATGGTTTCAGGAAAAGAGGCCAAGAGAGAAGCAGGAATTAAACACCCAGGAGCCAGAAATAACCTGGAGGGTCTGACATCATTGACTCCCACAGTTCCTCCAACCTGTGTAGTTGAGAGAGACCACCCTAGAGCCAGGGATGCAGCGGGAGGGGGTCCCAGGTCTCCCAGTCTCAGTCCCAAATATACATGTGAGACATTGTCAGAGGATCCAGGCCCTCCGTAACCTCAACCGTGTGTGTGTGCGTGTGTGTGTGTGTGTGTGTGTGTGTGAGAGAGACAGAGAGAGACAGAGAGAGACATACAGAGAGACACAGAGAGAGAGAGAGGACAGAAGAGACAGAAAGAAGAGAGAGAGAGAGAGACAAAGAAAAAGAGAGAGAGAGGAGACACGGAGAGTGAGAAAGAGACAGAGACAAGACAGAGAAGAGACAAAGACAGAGAAACAGAGAGATAGAAGCAGACACAGGTAGAATCAGAAGATCCAGGCTGCCCGGGTTTCAGCTCCTAGTGTGTGCATGACAGAGAGACAGAGAGGTAGGATCAGCCAGTCAGTAAATAGTAAGCACTTCCTAGGCCTGTGCTAAGCTCATGGGGATTCAAAGAAAGGTAAAAGGTAGCTCCTGCCCTAGAGGTGCTCATAATCTAATAGGGGAGATAACCTGAAAAATACTCTGTACAAACGAGATTTAGACAGGATAAATTGAAGATAATTAATAGAAAGAAGGTACCAGAATTAAGTAAGATTGGTAAAGTCCTCCCATAAAAGGTAGGATTTTAGCTTGGACTTCAAGGAAGCCTGGGAAGCCAGGAGGAGGGAGAGCATTCCAGGTATGGGGAACAATCAGAGAAATGCAGAGGATAGCAGGAAGGCCAGTGTTCTTAGATCTCAGAGTGTATGTGTGAGTGTTGGTGTGAGTGTGTGTATGTGTGTGTATGCGTCTGTGTGTGTGTGTGTGTGTGTGTGTGTGTGTGTGTGTGTGTGTGTGTGTAAAAGAAGACAGGAGAGGTAGAAGGGGGCCAGGTCATGAAGGCCTTTAACATACCAAACAGAAGATTTTATATTTGATCCTGGTGGTAATAGGAAGCCACTGGAGTTCACTAAGTTGGGAGTGAGGGGAAGGACCATGGTCAGACCTGTGCTTTGGTCATGTTGGCAGCTGAGTACAGAACGGATTAGAAAGGAGAGGCTTCAGGTAGAGAGCCCAATTAGGGGACTATTGCAGTCATGCAGGTGCAGGGTAACAAAGTCCTGGCAAGTGATTAGCAAGAAGGGGATGTGTGGGAGAGATTCTGTTGATAATGAAAGGACAAGGTTTGGAGACTTCGATGGGTTATGTGGATTAAGTAAGTGAGAGGAACTGGAGATGACAGAGAGGTGGTGAACAGGTGCCCTCAACAGTGAGAGTAATGGGAAAGGCGGGAAAGAAGGGGGAAAGGTTTGGAGAACGGGTTCAGTTTGGGACATAGTGAGTTAAAGTTGCCTATGCAACATCCAGTTTCAGAGTGGCAGAGGGAAGTTTGTGATTCAAAACTGGAGCTCAGGAAAGACATAGATTTAGGAATCATCTTTATGGAGGTGATGATTGAATCTAGAGAAGCTGATAAGATCATTAACAAGACAGTATGGAGGAAGAGGAGAGGGCCTAGGTCAGAGCCCTGTGACTCACCTACACTTAATGGGCATGATCTGGATGAAGATCGGCAAAGGAGACTGAGGAGGAGTGATCAGATAGGTAGGAGGAGAATCAAGAGAGAGGAGTTGTCCCAAAGATCTCGAGAGAAGAGACCACCCAGGAGGAAAGAGTTGTCAACAGTGTCAGAGGCTGTTTTGAGGTCAAGAAGGATGAGGGTTGAGAAAAGGCCATTGGATTTGGCAACTCAGAGATCATTAGTAATTTTGGAGAGAATGATGTCAGATGAAATTTCAAAGCTGGACTATAGTGGGTTTAGAAGAATGTGAGAGGAGAGAAAGTAGAGACACCATTCTCAAGGAGTGAAGCTAGTCAATAGACAGGGAGAGGCTAAAAATTAGAAAATCACACAGCTAGGAAGTATCTAAAGCTGGATTGGAACTTAGGTCATCCTAACTCCAAGCCCAATGCTCTATCTACTATGCCATTGGAATTCACTAGGCTTGAGTTTCTAGCTTCCAGAACTTTTAGATGCATGGTCTTATCTTGTATTTGAATCTTTGCGGGTCCCTGGGTTCCAGGCAGGATGGGGTTCATGTCCTGTCTCTGTGCACAGGCTATCCTTCATAACTGGAATGCATTCCCTCCTTACCTCCATCTTGTAGAATCCCTAGTTTCCTCCAAAGATCAGCTCAAATGCCACTCTTATAGGAGACTCTCCCTGATATCTCCCAGGTACCAGTCTTTCCCCTTGACCTTTACCCTCCTTCAAATTACCTTTTAGTTATTTTATGGGCAAATTATTTTTCCTAATGGAATGTAAGCTCTCTGGGAACAAGTAACATTTTACTTCTGTCTTTGCATATGCCCAGTGGCTAGGTCAGAGTCTGGGGCACTTAATAAATGCATATTGATGGGTGGATAGATTGACTCCTAAAGCAGCCCAAGACTGCATTAACTTTCAAAGCTGCTGTTATTGCGTGGTTGATGCATGGAGAGCATCTTACCACCCCAAACCCTCCCCTCTTCCTAATTTTCCTTATTGCTAAGGGTACCACCATCTTCTCCGTCCGTTGGGCTCCCTCTCTCAGTCCCATATCCATGCTGTTGCTAAGGCCTTTTGATTCCACCAGTGTATCATTTCTTGTAGATTTCACCTCTCCAGCATCTCTTGTTGATTTCATCTCTGCAGTATCTATTATTGATTTCACCTCTCCGGCATCTCTTGTCGATTTCACCTCTACAGCATCTCTTGTCACTTCTGTAGCGTCTCTTGTCAATTTCACCAGCATCTAGCTTTGATTTCACCTCTGTAACATCTTTCCAGTACCTCACCTCCTTCTCTCCTCTGACACAGCCACCCCCCTAGAACAGGACCTCATCACCTCATGCCTGGACTATTGCAACAATCCTCTAATTGGTGTTTCTGCCTCAAGTCTCTTTTCATCCTAATCCATCCTCTACTTAGCTGCTTCAAGTATAGATCTGACCATGTCACCTACCTCCTCAGTAAACTCCAGTGGCTTCCTATTACACCCAGGATTAAATACAAAATCTTCTGTTTGGCATTTAAATTCCTATAACAACCAAACCCTCTCCTACCTTTCCAGTCTTCTTATACTTTATTCCCCCTAGTGACACTGGCTTCTTTACTGTTCCTTGAACAAGACACTCATCTCCTGACTAGATATTTTCTCTGACTGTTGCTTATCCCTGGAATGCTCTCCCTTCTCATCTCTGTCTCTTGGCTTCCTTCAAGTCCCAGCTAAAATCTCACCTTCCACAGGAAGCCTTTCCCAAATCCCCTTAAATCCAATGCTTTCCCTCTATTGGTTACCTCCAATTCATCTAATCTATAGCTTGTTTGTACACAGTTGTTTGCTTGTTGTCTCCCCAATTAGACTGGGAGCTCTTTGAGGGCAGGGATTGTTTTACTGTCTAACCTTTCTTTGTATTCCCACCACTTAGCACAGTACCTGGCACATAGCAGGCACTTAATTAATATTTTTTGGCTTGATTTGACTTAAAACTCCTCATGTATTTTTCAGGTGAACTGTTGTCAGGACAAGTGCACCCTCTGCATCTTGTGCTTTTGAAATCACCTCTTTTTGAGCTCAGGTGTGAGTCATTGATCCTGGTTGAGTTTCATCTCTTTTGAGTTCAGAGCCAAGTGCTCTGACCTATTGAACAACAGTATTTTTGGATCCTAGTCCTTTCACCTCACCTGTGTCCTCTTCCTCACAGCTTGGTATCTTGTGGGCTTGAGACTGGGACCAGACAAGATATTGTGTGTGGGTGGACACATGTGAGCTATGTATTCCTTGTGCATGCATGTAGATGTGCGGTGGCTTTCCATGGGTGTGTAGGCGCCTTGGAGCTCCCAAATTAGCAAGGCCCCAGATGGGAACAGGAGTTCAGGAGAAGGGGGATTGTCTAGAATTGGGGCCTCTTGGTCCTGAGCTGCTTGGACAGAGTCCAGGGTAGATGCCAAAGGAAAGGTGCCAAGCCATGGCCCCTAACCTTAGAGAACTCCTAGTCTAAAGGGGGGAACCATGGGTAGTTAGATCTCCTTGAAGGTGGCATGATGCAGCTGTATACAAGAAGGAATGGGAAGGGGAGACAAAGCTTGTGTAGGTCTGACTGTTGGTGCCTGATTTTGAGGAGGTCTCTATTTGGACCTTTTGTTGTTCAGTCATTTCAGTTGTGTCTGAATCTTTCACTCCATTTTGGATTTTCTTGGCACAGATACTGGAGTGGTTTGCCATTTCTTTCTCCAGCTCATTTTTACAGATGAGGAAAGTGAAGCAAACAGGGTTAAATGACTTGCCCAGGGTCACATAGCTAGTAAGTGTCTGAGGTAAGATTTGAACGTATATTTTCCGGACTCCAGAGCCAATGCTATATCCACTGAGTCACCTAGCTATTTGGGCCAGGTGGCTGCTAATTGTGTCCTAAAACTCAGCCTCTGGGACTGACTTGTGTTGTTCCTCCATAACTCTCCCAAAGATCCCTCAAGCCTCTCCTATCATTCATTGTTGAGGAGAAAGGATGATGCCTGGCTACGGTCAAAGCCCTTCCCCTCTATGGGTCGGAGTTTCCTCTTCTAGGATAATTATAGAATATTAGTCATAAGTTGCATAATATTAGAATTATAAGGGAAATCTTGCCATATTCTGAAGGTTCCTTCTAGCTCAGACATTCTGGAATCAGAGGTCACTCAATCAAACCCGTAACATTGACAGAAATCTCCCTTATCTCTTCTCCGTACTGAGGTTGGGTTATCCAGGCTCAGTTTGAGAACTTTTAGAAAATGAGAGCTCACTACTTCCTAAAGAATTTGGGATAGCTCTAATTATCAGGAAGTTTTCCCTGAGATCCAGCCTCAATCTGTCTGACAGCTCCCCCCATTGCCTTTGGCCTCCTTTCCTGTTGTGCCCCTTCTCACCCGCTCATCACAAGAATCGACGAAAGATAGCTGAAAGTCTCCGATTGAAGGGGGTGGGGAGTGTGCAGGCAGTTTTCCCCAAAGCCAAGGGTTTTGTCCCCTCCCCCACTCCAAGCCCCATGTCTTATTTTAAGGATTTGGGGCAAATAGTTGTCCCCACTCATGGCCAAACCTCTGCTTTCTCTTGTGGTCAGTAATTGTCCTTGGCTGAGAATCAGTGGACACCTGTGCCTCCCCCTCCACACAGCACCCCACCTCCCACCTGCCCCTGCGATGCCCTAGTTCTTTTCTCCTTTGCTATTGGCCTGACCTATCTGTCCTATCATTTTCCATAGGTAAGAACTGTCTCCTTCTCCACCTCAGCCTCTGAGGAATGGCAGTGCTCTCTACCCCATTCTGGGGCACCCACCATTCAGTCTCAAAGAGTACCTTCACCCACTCCAGAAAGGCTAAAGTCTGAGTCCTGACTCTGTCTTCCTGTTCCCTGAAACAGTCTATGGGAAGGGTTCAAGAGGGGTGGCGGGGGGGTCCTCATCTGAGCCTGCATCCCAGATGCTGTCCCTGTCTGATTGGTGAAGATGCAGGAGGGGAGGCAGCTGTCTGATGTCTCTTCCTAAGGTCCCCCTCATCCTCCCTGGAAAGCCTGAACCACAGCTCCCCTCCAGCCAGATCCCAGTACCTCAGCCCAGCCAACTGTGGGGCAGGAGCTCCCATAAAGAGCCCTTTGCTTTCTCTAGAGACCTCGGTGTCAATGGGGTGGGGTGAGGGGGTAGAAAGGGCAGAGATGGAGCGTTCCACTTTGTCCTTCACCTGAGGGTCCCAGAGGGGAACCTGTCTACACCAACGGGCCCACCACACAACATCACACAGTGAATGTGCTTTATCGCAACTGTTTATTGCATTTTAACCTGGAGCAAATTGGCCCAAAGGCCGAAGGGCACCTCCCCTGGCCATTGCAACACGCACACGTGGGACAAGTACAACTGTAACGACCAGTCTAGCAGCTACGTACGCACAGCAGGAGTTGTCCACGCACACTAACATATGACTGACTGGTTTCCTTGTGAAGCAGTTGGGCTTTTTCCTTTTCACATTTAACTACATGAATTTCTCTTGACTACATCAAAGAAGACAGAAGAGGTTTTACACAAGTAACAACAGGGAGACAGGGCACTGGAGTCACATGCTGGAATTCACCCAGGCAAACGACAGTTCTAGGGGGATCGAGGGAGGGAGGGAGGGAGAGAGGGAGAGGGGAAGGGAGAGAGGGAAAGAGGAAGAGAAGGAAGCCCCTCCCCCTCCTCCCCTCCCTCCTGGGGGCCAGGAGGGCTGGGGCAGGGCAGCCCAGTTCCATCCGTGCACAGCCTACCTGTGGAAACCCCTACCTGGGGTAGGGTCTTTGAGTGGGGAAAGGAGCCAGTGCTGTGGTAGAGAGACTGAGTCTAGCAGTGGGCCAGTCCTGGGCTAACCACCAAGGGCCAAGGGGAGAGAAACAGGATATACTGCTGCCCTGACCCTGACTGGGCTCATCACCAGGGCTGCTGTGGCCCAGTCGAAGCTGCCTTTGCTTGGCTGGCACTGATCTGGGTATATCTGTGTGCCTTCAGCTCTTGGGCCATTGCCACTGTTGGCTGGCCCACCGTGGTCACCAGAAGTTAGAGGTCCATTCGGCTGTATCTAGGCCATCCTCAGCGGCTTGGAGAGCTCGAACCAGGCACCCAGAAGGGCTTCCTACAGCCTGGCCTTCCCACTGATGTCCCAAGGACCTCTCTCCTTCCCTCCCAAGCACTGGGCCCAATACACCCTGGCTCCACAGGGTTAGCAGCAAGGAGCCAAGCTCCCAAACCACCCTATGCCCAGATGAGAACAGCAGCAAGGTCAAAGTAGCTTCCTTTCTGGCCAAGTCCTGTTGAAATGCTTCAATCATGCCAGAGGCAAAGCACTTTCGGGGGCTGATGCGTTATCTGCAGTTGAGCAGAGCCAGGCTGAGCCCCCCTGACTGACCCTGGTCAGCCCAAAGATGGACTTAACCACCGACTTGCTACTGTTTAAGTGACTCCCTGTTTTTATCTCCTCCCTCTGGCTGCCCAGAGTCCTCAGCGGCACAAGACAATGGGCGTCCGCCAACGGTCACTGGTAAAGCTGTGCCTCCAATCTTCCTCCACCCCTGCTGCTGAGGAGTCCTTCCAGATGTTCTCCAGGAGCCAGGGCACAGGGAGATGCTGAGAATCCCCAACCCCATTATCTTAGAGAGGAGTTGGATCGCAGACCTGGCGGGCATAGGCTTGGTGCTTACACTGGGGCCAGTTTCCCCATCTCTCACTTGCTCCCTGAAGGCACAGATGCAGGATGCCAGGCAGGCAGGCTGGTGAGGGCCCTGTGACAAAGAGTCTTCTGGTAGCCCCTTCACCGTCTTGCTGATTGAATGTGGACCTGGAAGCTCAGTGGGCAGCCAGGAGGAGGATGTGTCTCCTGTGAGATCCCCTAGAGAGGGTCCTAACAACATATCTTCGAACATTTCGAAGCTGTGCTCCCTTTGTTCCTGGTCCTTTCTCCTCTCAGTCCCACTGACACAGCAAACTATCATCTATACCTTTTAAAAGCTTCCTTGTCCATAACATGGGCCACTGGTCTTGGCTGAGTTAAGTACAGTCATGAGAAAAGCACAGATAAAACACACAGAAGATTGAAGATTCCTTCCTGCTCCCCCAAAACAGTGTTCTTCTGTGGCACCCATTCACCCCACCCCCATCAGTGTCTGCTGCAGTGTTCACACCCCTGGAGCCACGAACTAGCTTTGGCTAACGGTCCCTCACTTGGCCAGGACATCAAACCACTACTGTCTATGGCTTCTGGGCTGGTCCTAAAGGCAGCAAGTGGTCTATGCTCCTTCCGCTGCCAAACCTGGGAAAACGGGGAGGAATGACAGTGGAGTAACCTCTTTTGCCTCCAGCCTATGAGCTGAAATCTTATGTAAAAGAGGGCTGTGAGAAACCAAATTTACTTGTTTTTTAGGTTTTGGGTTTTTTTTTGCATGTGGTCCCAACCAAAGAAATGAGAAATGAGATTAAAAATTGTACTTCTAAATGCTTTCCAGCTCATCAAATGTTTCCTTCAAAGGAAACAAAGCCAAGGCCTCCCTCCAAACTCCTCAGAAGAGGACACTTCAGGGCCTGCTGAGCAGGTGGGGAATCTAGTGTGTTCTGCTGCCAGGCCTGGGGAAGGTCCCTCCCCAGGACCTCTGCCCTGCTTGGATGCACCAAGGGATAAGGGTCAGAGGATCCCACAACAAAGTAAACTGAGTATGGTAAGGGGATTGGAGGAAGGGAGGTGGCTGGAGGCAAGCAGGGGCTTAGCTGGGCCCAGGAAGGGGGCAAGCACATCGGGACTCCCTGCTGTGCTCAGTAACCAATGTGGGGCTGGCCTGGAAAAAAAAAATCCCTAATGTTCCAGATAGTTTTTGGGCTGAGGACCAAGCCAAAGACAGAGGCTCCCTCCAAAACTGGGCCAGGCCCATGAGATGATAGGCAGGGAAAGGAGGCGATGAGCAAACCAAACAGATCCTCTTTCCCAGTGGCCGTGTCTTCCAAGGAGAGAGACTCTGCCAAGCAGACTGGTCTGGGGGTGTGGACTTAAGTGGGTCTGTTCTGAGGCCTAAGATCTCCATTTGGAAGGGCCAGGTTTTCACTGGGAGTTGCTGCTTCTGCCGAGGTGGCATTTTGGAGGTTCTGGGGAGATGCCATATGGTCAGCCCAGTTGGGCGGCTCTGCAGGTATTTGGTCTTTTTCAGCCACCAGGAAGCAAAACATTGCACTGTCTTTAGACATATAAGAGTTACAGGAATTTCATATGGGGAATTCTTCACGTGCCAAGTCTCCAGGAGATGCTTAGGGGTCCCCAGGGAAGCCTGAAGCTCCCTGGGACCTTGGCAGGTCCAGAAGCTTGATGCCAAAGACCAGGGGTGTCAAATACCCACATACACTTTCCCAATTCCTTTTTTTTCTTTCAAGTTCTGGTGTGGAAAAGAACACTTGCCCAGGCAGGTGCCCTTGGGCCTCTGAATGGGCTCCATTTTGTCCTAGTGATGCAGTCTCCTGGAGGGAGGGTCCATCTGTGGTGCCATGGTCACTGGGGCTTGCTTTACCCTGGGTACAGAAGAATGCCACCATGCTTGGAGGATTCCTTTGTAGGGTTTCTGCTATTTGAAAAAGGAATGAAAGGTTCCCCATTTTCCTTTGGTCAGCTCACTCTCCCAATTCCTTCTGCCAGCAGCAGCAGCAGCAGCAGCGCTTTGTCTGAATAACCAGAGGTGTCTGGCCAAGAGCCCCCACCAGTGGTGGAAGCATCAGCCCTGCCTCTTTCTGGGTTCTGAGGTGGAAGGAGAAGACAGAACTCTCTCTCCTCTCTGGGTAGAGGCTTTGTGCTGGTCAGCCCCCAGCCCATCCCAAACTGAGCACAGTTCTTCGAAGGTGCCTGGCTGAAAGTAAAAAACCAAGGAGACATGGACACGCACACATACCCACACACACCCACATACCCACAAACCCCTACTTCTCCATCCAGTGGTATCTGTCTGCCTCCAGTTTCTTGAGCTCAGTTTATTCCCCGTAGGGAAAGCGCTCATCAGTGTTAACACAAAAACAGCCAGCCAGCCACCCGCCTGGAGCTTTGATCGCATACACAAGCGGATGTTGGTGTCCTGGCGGGAGGTGGCCCTGACCCCCCGGCGGGCCGGCCCCCAGGCCCCTCTGCTTCACATTCACAGAATCACTTCTTGTGCAAAACAAGCAGTCTAAGTAGAAAGAATGCCCTCGCCGCCTCCTCCTCCTCCTCGCTGTCATCGCTGTCATCGTCGTCCACTGATAAAAACCGTAGAAAAGCCCCTGGCTTCCTCGGCTGCGGCCTGGCCGCGATCCCCGGCCCGCGTCTATCTGCAGTGGGAGGGCAGCTGTGCGTAGACCGGGTGGGCCAGCCGGACGTTGAGCGAGTCGTTGTGCTGGACCAGGGACGTGTGCTGGTAGTGCAGGACGAGCTCCTTCAGGCTGCTGTACAGGTTGTAGGGCTCCGCAAAGCCATAGCCGCGGGCTGTGCTGTAGATCACACAGTGCTTCACGTCCCCATCCGCCCTGTGACCCAGACAGGAGAGAGGCAGCCATGAGGGGTGGGGAGAGGAGCAGGACACCTCTCCATCCCAAAGAGCTCCCGGTTAAAGGGTCCCCTCCAAAGGTCACTGGCAGAGAAATGGAACCCCTGAAGGCAAGGAAGGGGTCAGAAGCTCCATTTTATGGATGAGGAAACTGAGGCTCCTAAGACCTTTAACTAAAACTGTATGACCAGGATGCAGAGGCCTGGCAGCTGGGTGGTCTGACTACTGGCTGGCTGCTCAGCTCACTGCATCGCACTGCTAAAAGAGAGGCCATTTCACCACACTGATCATGCTCATTAAAGAGTTTTAATCCACCTGACTGAGGCTCACTGGGAAATAAACTGCAGCAGGAGAGAGGTTTTGGGGAGCCAGTGTGAATGGCCCCTGGAAGCAGCAGCTGTAGAGGGGCCGGGACCACTCAAGGCTAGACTTAAGGGAAGGAAAGGAACCTCTGGATGCTCCCTGCCTGCTGCCCTCCAGGCAGTCTGTGGCAGGAGGACAGAGGCTCCACAGGAGTGGTGAGGACAGCGTGGACCAGCTGTCCATACCGCGCCCCCCCCAACCCTGGCTCACGGCCCCAGTGTCTGGGACAAAGGACACCTCTGGCCTGAACTTCCTAGACAGTTACCAAAATGAGCTACCCCTGGGCCAGGGGTGGCCAGAGGTTGGGCCTCCAAAAGCTTCGCTGACTCTTCCTTAGCACCATCCCTTCCACTATCTCCAGAGATGGGCAAGTGTAGCAAGTGAATGTAATCTAAGTCATGTCCCTGGTGCTGAGTTGGGGGTGGAAGCTGCCCAAGGTTTCTGCATTCTGTGGGAAGGACAACCAAGTCTGACCAGCTCCTGGCCCCTAGACTGGCAAAGGGAGTGGTTTCCCGACCACAGCACAAGAACTTATTTACTGGGTAAGCCCTGGAATTTTCCTCATGGTAGGAACAATTCCATCTACACTAACTAGTCTAAACTTCCCTCTCTGAGCCTCAGTTTCTCCATTTGCAAAATGAGGACTTGGATGAAGTAAGGGGTCTGTAAGGGCCTGTGATCTCTGCTCTTATCTCTCCCACATCTAGAAAGGCAGAGCCGAAGCTCAGCTGGGGCCGTACAAGAATCAAAGGCTCCTGCTCATTCCTGACTGTGACTCCCTAGTCAATGCTGGGGAGGCCAGGGCCCTGGAGGGGAGTGGTTGGAGCAGAGACCCTAAGAGGCCCCCTGCCCCAGTGCCCAGGCTCAGAGCCCTTAGCAGGCTGCCAGCTCAGACAGTGACAGACTAAGAGACTCACACCACAGAGCAGGCGTAGCATCCTTTCTTGCTACTCTCGCGAATTAAAAAGGCTCCATCTGGCTTCCCGTGCAGCAGGTCCTCTGCTTGGAGTCGATTGAGATCCCCAACAAACCATGTTTTCTCATCGTAATGTGGCAGATTTTCATCTTCCTCATTCATAAAATAGGTCCTACAAAGCAGATGTGAGAACATGACCCCATTAAGCAGACAGGGGTCCCCAATGGCTCAGAGGGGAACCCTGCCCAGGCAGCCCTGCTGAGAGGGTGTTGCCCAGGTGGCCCTGCCAAGATGGACGTGCTAGCGGGTCCTACTGAGGGGGCACTGCCCAAGTGGCTCCACTGAGAGGGCACTGCCAAGAGGGCACTGCCAGGGAGCCCCGCTGAGAGGGCACTGCCCAGATGACCCTGCCCAGCCTCCATAGGCACAGCGCAGCGCAGGCAGGGCCACAATCTCCCTTCCCAGGTGGGGCCCCCAGCATCAAGTGCTAGCCTCCCTTCCAGTGAGACCCTGAGAGGCCCTTACTCATCAATGTGGTCGTTTTTGATTCCCAGCCAGTCATTGAGTCGTTTCTGTCTCACTCCTTTGTGACTGAGCCATCTGTAGAAGGGAGAAGAGACAGTGTTTAAATATGGGCTCTGACTTCTGTTTAAACGGTCTCACAGTCCATTTCAGGCCCCTGGGCCCATGCTGTCCACCCTGGACCCTGCCAGGATGGAGTAACCATATGGGCTGGAGAGTGTGGCCGACTAGCCCCACCTTTCCTGACCTTGTGGCTGTCGGTGCCTGCTGCCCAGCATCCCTTTCTTCTGCTTCCAGGATCCACAGAAGCAGCTGAGCCTTGTTTTTCAGCTCCAGTCACACTACTCTGATGTCTAACGAGAGCCCAGGATTGGCTCTCCTACCCAGGGAGGGCCCACCTACTTACACTAGGTACTGGTCGCGAATCTTGCGCAGCTGAATCAGGTCGGGCTTGATACTGTTCATTTTTTTGTCGGTTTCCCGGTTGTCCAAAGCTTGCTTTTTCAAATCCTGCTCCAAGCGCATTTTGCTATCATGGATTTCTCCCAGACGTGATTTCAGTTTCTCGTAATTCATCATTATCCTGAGAAAACAGGACAGGGGAGTGGGTAGGAGAGGTGAGAGAGCCTACTGGGTGGGACCAGGATGTGGGAGGATGTATGAGGGCTGTGTCTTCTACCCGCTGGCCGTGAGCAGCCCATGGGCAACCTGTTAGAGCCTCTGCCCCGATGGTAACCAAGGGAAAGGTTGTAGGGGCCCTGGGAGCTGCCCCTGGTGACCACTCAGAAAGAAGACTCGTCCCACCGCGAGCCCCCATGAGGCCCAGAATGGTACCAAGCCCTCTAGTCTTATCTATTCCAACAAACCCTTATTAAGCACCTGCTGTGTGCAGGCTAGTAGGTGTGAGTATACAAAGAGAGGCACCAACACGGTCCCTGATCCAGTCTTTTGCCCTCTCTCCCCACTGTCACCTTCTCTCCTGCCCCACCTCTCATTGTCTCTGTGTCTCTGGTGCTGGACAAACAGTGGGGCACAAACTGCCTGCCTCCCTTTTCTTACCGAAGGTCTGCAGGTGCCCCTGATGCCCCCTCAAGCTGTCATCACCCCCCCAAGTTTTACTGCTGCCTTTTCACCTTTCATGGTGACAAATTAATTTTAGCACAGCCAGCAGTGACTGATGGCGTGTATGGATGCAGGAGGAGGGGGGAGGGAGGTGAGAGGGAAGGGGAGAGAGGGAACAGGGATTCACAAAGACTTCCAAGCCCAGCTTCTGAGAGCTTCTTGAGCTCTTGATCAGTTCAGACAAGACTTCCCACCATGCTCCACTCAGGGGCCACAAGCCAGGAAGCCACAGCCCTGTGACAGCTTGGCGCCAGCTGTGTACAGTGGATGTGATTTCAAGAGAGCTGTGAGTTGGAATCTGGCCTCTGACACTGACTGAGCTGGGTCCCCTGTAGTCACATCCCTCTCTGAGACTCAGTTTTCTCATCTGTAGAAAGGAGAGGACCATGCAGGACTGTACTCCCAGGCTTCTTGTGAAGCTCCCAGGAGATGATGTCTGAAATGTGCTTTACAGAGCCCTAGAAAGGTCCGTCATCATCATAATTTCTTGGTCTTGCCACCACAGAAAGTGTCAGTGGCCATAAATATTTTGGTGCACACACTAGGTCCTTTCCCTCTGCTCCTGACCTCTGACAGCATCTCTGGCTGATGAAGGGGCCTCTCGCTCAATTCCAGCTGTTTTCCAGAAAGCTCCCACCTCCCCTGTCTCCTTCCTTTCCTGACACATTTCTGGTGGTAGTCCATGCTTATTTTCTATAGCTCAAAGACCCCCACCCCCCACCCCCACCCCCACCCTCTCCTGGCCTCTGATCCAGTGATTCTCCCAAGGTCCTCAGGAATGGCCACAGTCCCCTCCTTTGCTAGGCCTTCCCAGCCTCCTCCAGATTCCTGACCCTCCCTGGCTGACCCCTCTGTCCCTCTCCAACCCTGGCCTCCAGTTTAATTCAAACTTTCTACATGTTGGGTGCTGAAGCCCCTGCTCTCAAGAAGCCAACAGCCTGCTCTGGCCCGAGTTCTAGGCCACTTACTAGACCTCAGAGGACCTACGCCAAGGCCCCAAGCCTGCCCAGCCAAGTTGCATCCCTGCCTCATCTGCTTCCCTGTCTCAGTCACCGACATCACTGTCTAGCCTGGGAGTTATCCCTGACTCGCTGCTCTCTCCCTCCAGTCTGGCAATCATACTGAGGTTTGTTAATACCCTTCTCTCCCTTCCTGGGTCACCTCCAGGTGCCTGGGCCCCCTGGACCTCGGTGACTGTGTGCACTGCTGCCAAGCTCACCTCCTCTGGCATCCGAGCCTCCTGTCTCCTTTGCCCACACACACCCTCTACAGTCCCATCCCACCTTGGTTGGCCGAGCTCTTGCTCCCTCTCCTGAGCCTTCCCTGACTGAGCTCCTCAGACCCATCATGTGCAGCCTCCCTGAGGGAAGCAGCCTCCGGGCAGACCCTGCTAATGCCCCCAGTGGGGAGTTCTTGTTCCATTTGGATGGAGCCAAGGGTGGCACTGGCCGCAGGCCTGAGGACACTTGCTGGGCTTTGGGCCTGGGGGCACTCACCGCTCAATCTCCTTTTCATTCCCTTCTCTCCGAAACCGCTCCATGTAGTCTTTGCTCTGGCGCTCCTGGGTCTGGCACTGCTCCTCAAAGATCTTAATTGTTTCGTTAAAAGCTTCAATTGCTGTCCTCTTCATCTGAATTTCCTGTAAGGGGAAAAGGAAGAAGACGGAACATGTTTGATGGGTAAGACCAGGGACCGGCCTTGCCTTGTGCTAGGGGCTCCTTACACACTAATGCCAAAGGAGAGGGGTGTAAAGGAGGCTGGAGAGAAGTGACTTCAGATAATAACAACCACAAAAAATGCATTTCTATATCTTTTAAAGGTTTACAGATTGCTTTACTTATACGATCTCTTTTGATATTCACAAAAACTGGGAGAGAAGTGCTCTTATTATCCCCATTATACAGATGAGAAAACTGAGGCTCAGAGAGGTCAAAGGTCCCACAGCTATTAAGTGTCTGAGGCTCAATTCAAACCTAGATCCATGTGACTGCCTAAGAGACAATCTGAACTGCGTCTATAGACCGAGCCTGCTCTGTGGTTGGTTGGGATTGTTTATGGTTTTGGAGGGGAAGGATGGAGAACTAATGAAGAGCAAGGGGAAGAAGGTGATGGGGGTTCCCCCAAGGGCCATCGAAACCAGGCCTTAAACACAGGGTTAAGGATAGGGTTCGGCCTGGAGCGTGTATGTGTGTGTGTGTGTGTGTGTGTGTGTGTGTGTGTGTGTGTGTGTGTGTGTGTATGTGTGTGTGTGTGTGTGTGTGTGTGTGTGTGTATTTTATTCCAAACTTAAAACAGCCAATAAAATAGGCACTCCCATATATTGAGCAGAACAGAAAAAGAAGGTGCAGATAAAACCACAAATCTCCATTACAGACAGTTTGCTTTTCCTTCTAAGTACAGGAGAAATTCCACAGAGAGCTTTCAGAGCTGTCCTGTTGGTCTGTGCTCCTCTCTGGCCTTCCTTTTCCCAGTATTTAAGAAGATAGCTCTCGAGAGATTTGGCTCCCGGCTCCCAGTCCCCTCTCCATCCCCACCCCTGCCCTCACAGCCCCTCAGACATGGCCTCTAGACTCCTGGCACCTGCCCTTCACCTCCATGATGGCCCCACATGGGGCTGGGCACACCCCTGCACTCTGGAAGTCACCCACACCTGTTCCGCCTCCCCTGTCTTCCTTTCATCACAAGCTCCAGTCTTCCCACCCCATCCTGCTTCTCAGGCTGAGCTGCTGTGCTCTGGCAGCTTGGTCTTCTCTCTACTCATCCCTCTCTTCATCCTAACACTGGCACTCTCCATGTTTGCTCATCTGATACCAATCAGCATTAGAGGAAATCACAAAACCAAGCCAACAGGTTCACAAACCACTTTACCAGACTATCTCTTTTGATGATCACAACAGCTCTGGGAGGGAAATGCTCTCATTATTCCCATTTTACAGATGAGGTAACTGAGTCCCTTCACCCTTCTCCTCTCAGCAGAGGACCTTTCCTCATATTCTACTGGGGAAAAAATGGAGACTTTCAGTCATGGGCTCCCTGTCTTCCCTAACTTCATGTTTCAACACCACCCCCTAACCCTGTTAAGGACCAAACCCCATTGTTTCCTCCTTTGTCCCAGCCTCAGAGATGAAATGGATCTCTCTCTTCTCACAGGGGCTCTTTCCCTTGCAAATGATGACATCTCCCTGCTCTAACTTTCACCCTCTCCCATCCACTGACCCCTTCCCTGCTTCCTTCAGATTCATTCCAACATCCCCCATCCTTGAAAACCTTTACAGCTCCCTCCAAGTCAGTGTCTGGGTCACTGTCTACACTTGCTTCTGCCCACAGCCTTGCAGCCCAGCTTCCATCCCCATCACTGGTCTGTGACTGGTCTGTGACTGCTCTCCTGAAGGACCCAATCATCCCCTCATTGATGGCTCCAATGGCCTTTTCTCAGTCCCCATGTTTTTGAATTCTCTGCAGTTTTGGACACTGTGAACACCCCTCCCACCTCACTGGGTTTTCAGGACATTGCTTTCTCCTGCTTCTTTTCCTCTAAAGGACTCCATTGGACTCCTGTGGTTGTACCCCATGGTACACTCTTTCCTCTTTGTGATCACATTAACTGCTGTAGGCCTGACCATCACCTCTATGCAGCTGACTCCTGGATGGATGGAGCCAGCTCTCCAGAGGCCCTGCCCCACAACTCTTGCTGGCCTATTATCCTCTTTACCTGGACATCCCCAAGTATTTCCCCCTCTCCTGCAAACAGAGAGGAATGGACCACCACCCTTCTAGTCACCTAGACTGCTGTCCTAAATCCGACCCTCTTCCTCACCCTCCATATCCAGTGAATGGCCATTTCTTGTTTAATTCTTCCTCCTTCACATGGCCCTATCCACTCTACAACCACCCTGCCCTCCACCGGCAGGACCTCCATGCCAGACTACTATAGTCCCCTCCTGACTGGTCCCCTGCCTCCAGCTCCTTCTCTCCAATCCATTTACCTCCCAGCCCCTCCCTTGCTCAAGAAGCTCTGGGGGATCTGTCACCTCTCCCTGGGGCAGATGTCCCAGGTACCCCTTGCTCTTGCCAGGTGATCAGCATCCCCTTCTTTGTCACTGGAGCTCTCATCCCTTCATTGAGGGCACTTGCTCTCATCCATTCTGCACCTGCTGTCTGGCATCCTCATCGTGAGTTCTTGGGCAGCGATATCCCAGCAAGTGTTAGGAATGAAAAGCTAGTTTTACTTTTATGGGAAGCTCATGGTTCCTGATGCTAAAGCCATGCCCGGCCTTTAAGCTCTGGGCTCGGTTCACTGCTCTTTCACACCATCTGTCCCAGAGGAGCTCCACAGGTGTCTGTCGCTCCAGAAGGACGTTGAAATCTGAGCAACACTTTTTTTATCTGCTTGGTCTTTTCTATGTGGATGGACATGCCAAATTCCTGTTGCTCACATGCCTAAATATGGTCTTCCCAGGCCAGAGTCTTCCCAGGATAGACCTCTATCCCAGGGGTCCCAGGCAGACCCCATTGGATAAATGGGATCACATCCATTTTGTGGTTACCCCAAGTATCAGCTTTAATGCTCAGCACCCTAACAGCACCCCCTCACTGCTGCTGAATGTCACACAGACACTGCTGCCTCGGTCCCCAGAAAGGAAGGGCTGGGTGGATGCCTGAAACCTGGTCTAAAGTTTGGGCTCAGATGAAGGGTGTCTGAATACATGACCCACTCATTTTCTGAAGGTTGGCCCCTATAGCAAGGTATGGGGGGGGTGGCAGAAGGGGAGATTGGGGGAGGCAGGGTTTTAAAAAGAATCCTTTTTCCTGGAAATTTAAGGCACAGCCCACTGGAGGGTCCCCCATAGGTGACCCAGGTTGTGGTATAATGAATATCAGTGGCTTATATGTGAGCGTCAGTCACTATCCAAACAAATAAGAAATACATCCAGGGAGTACATTTGAAAGCATTTTCTTGGATCGGTTCTCACCCAGAAGTTTATAAAGCCTGCAAACAGTCCCAGACGTCATAAAAATTCCTAGCATCTTCCACATACCAGACTTCAACATGGGTCAAATGAAACCAGGTTGGCCCTAACTAGGAAAAAATGAAAAGGAACGAGAAAGCAAGAGGGGGAAAGGGCCAGGCCAAAACATTAGCCCTCTCTGCAACAGAGCAACCTGTCACCAAAGACAAACGTATACATTGACAGCTTGGATTCAAATCACCAAATGTTAATTTAGAGGACACGGGGGAGGGTTGAATGTCATTGCCAAGGGCCCATCGGGTAGCTGAAGGCTTTGGCCAGAGCTCTGGGACCTGAGGATTCTCATGATGGCGGGAGTCAGTCTGCTTATCTGTAGAATGGGGAGGACAAGGCCTGTGCTGTCTGTCTCCCATGAATGCTGTACCACATGAGTACATTATTATTGTGTTACTTCCTGAGCCCCTGCCATGAGCCAGGACCTGCACACATCCTTCTCTGAGGCTCTCAGGGACTTGAGCCAGAAAAAGGGTGTGCTTATCTCCGCAGGTTTGTCAAAGGAGGGGGCTGGACTCCCTGCCTCTGAGGTCTCTGCCAGCTTCTGAGCTGGGATCCTCTACTGTGCAACAAGTGGATGTCCAGCCTGCTCAAAGACCTCCTCTCCCCTGCTCTGACAGACTCAAGGGCTACCTCTGCCCATCGTGGCTGTACCCCAGTCCTCCCATCTGCCATGCTGTGATGCTTCACAAATGGAAGGCAGGGACTGCACCACCCCATGTCTCCTTCTCAGGCTTCTACCAACCTCTCTATGACCTAGACTCCAGGTCCTTCTTCCCGGATCTGCTGCCTGTTTGGGGACGTTCTCTGGCTTGTGAATGTCCTTTTAAAAGGATGGCACCCAGAGTCGGGGCTGAGCTTAAAAGGGACTGACAACCCAGGCAGACCCTTAACAAGTGAATCATGTGGGCCTCACAATATGAACCTCTGAGGAGGCCCTGCTGAGGGCTTGGCAGGCTGGTGACCCACCTGCGAGGTCCTGGTGTACTCCTCATACAGCCGGTCGTACTCTTTGCTTTTCTCTTGGTACTGGGAATGATATTCCTGCAGCTTGGTGCCTACGGCATCGATGTTGTCTTCTTTCACCAGCTGATCCTGTGCAGAGGAAGGAGGCGATGCTGATGGCATGACTCGGCATTTCTCCCTGGACCCACGTTGGCACCACTCCCCAATGACTCCCCATTCCCAGCCCTGAATCCTTGCCCTTAATGGGTCCATGTCATAAACCAAACCCATCTGCCAACAGGCCACATGGAAAAGTGTGCGCCCATCCTGCGCTGCCCTGCCCATGCTGGTCCGTACCCTCCCACCCATGCCTATCCTGTGTCCCTTCTGCCCATGCCAGTCCTGCACCCTCCTGCCCATGCCCATCCTGCTTCTCTGAATTCACCCATGATTTGCCTGAGCACTGCAGCTCCCTCATGAGGCTCTGCTTATTTTATGTGGTCATCTCCGGGATCATTTCTCTATATACACAGGTAACCTTCACTTTAATTCCATCTTTACTCAACAAAGATGCTGAGAACTTGCACTTAGCCCTCAGTGCCATCTGTGTGGCCATGCAGGGCTCAGGAATGCCCTTTGTGATGACTCAGAAGTGACTCCAGTCCTGCCTATACAGCCTTACCTGCTGGTACCTGGAGATGGGGTACATCAGCTTCACATCGAGCTTGGGGTTGTACTGGGCCAGAGACTCATGGCGGTAGTGATTGATCAACTCTACCACTGAGCTGAACGTCAGTGGGTCAGAGAAGCCGTATTTGCCATCCCGATGGTAAATCTTAATCAATTTATTATTGCCTCCCTTCCTGTAAAACACAAAGATGCCCCCTTGCATGAGTGGCCACACATGGAGAGTGCTTGGCCTCACACACTGAGTCACTCGGTCAGTTGGCCCCCGGGTGGAGATAGTAGGGATATAGTAGGGATAGTAGAGATAGAGATCAGGAAGGCTAAGCCTCTGATTCCACCCCAGGGAGGTTTGAACAATTGAATATGGAAAGTGGTCCATGGATCTCAGCTCCTGTGGGGTGGTCATGCCGCTTTCCCACTCATCCAGTGGGTCTGTGAAGGTTACAATCCGCCATGCCTTCCCACCTATCCTGTTCTCCCAAGAATTTGCCACAGGACACCCAGCCCCTGTGCTGCTGGCTTCTCCTATTCTCCAGTAGTCAGTCAGGCCACAAGAGTTTATCAGACTCTTACAATGTGCTGGGAACTGTTCTAAGAACTGGAAATGCAAACGTAAGCAAAAAAGACAGTCCCTGCTCTCCAGGAGCTTCTGTTCTGATGGGGGAAGATGAGACAGAAAAGGGATCTGAGGGGAGGGTGCTGGAAGCTGGAACAGAGCCAGGAGAGAGCTGAGCATGGAAGACCCAGGCACAGGAGGTGCGGGAACATTTTGTGTGTCATCCCCAAGGCCTGGCATGTGGTTGGATGAGAATCAACAGGTGAAATGTGCGCTGAAAGGCCCACAGAGGGAAGCTTCTGGGCATGAAGAGCTTTTGGTCATTTCCCCAAAGCAATCTAACTCCTTTTCTTCCTCTATTTTAATTCTAGGGCAGCTGCCTATTTGCAGTATTTGTCCAAGACAGAAGTACCCATGTATGAGCATGAAACGTGGTCCATCCAATAGTACATCACAATCTGGACAATTAGCACTTATCATCCACTTGGTTTTTCCCTTGTGGATGGTCAGGTCAAACTTTGGAGTGATCTGGAAGTTCAGCTAGGAATCCTGCAATCAGCAAAGTATCACTGCAGAGTCCTCCCCCCTCGCCGGGAATCCCTCATCCCTTTGGTCTCTGCCCTGGACAATCTGATGTCAGTAGCAAAGTTCCTGGGTGAGCATTCATTCCTCTCCCTGTTTTGTGCCATAATTGCTATTAATAATCGGAGACTTGTGTTTGGAATCATCTCTCTCATGTTTCATCCTTCAAAGAGTCCTGGGGCAGGGTGGGGACAAGACAAGAAGGGTCCATAGGGTCCTCCAGTGCAGGGGCCACCAGAGAGGACTCAGAATGACCCAAGTTGCCCTTACCAGATGACTGAGGGAAGGAGTGTGGCTTGGGATCTGTTTGTTAATTAAGCTCACAGAATGATGGAGACCAGGGTAATGAATTCTGCTCACTGTCACATTATCTTGTCATTATCAGAGGTGCTGAGTCCCCAGAAATGACCATTTCAGCCACTAACACACAGCAATTCTCCTGTCATTCAACTCTTTCCCCAATTATGGCTTTTGAAGTTTCCTGTACACTTGACTGGCATTAGATCACCTTTATTTAGGAGTCAGATTTAAATTTATGGGATAATGTCTAGCCACAGCTAAATGTGATAATCAGAGACCTGTGAGTTGCTGCTACAGTAGCCTCTACAGTGTCTAAAGACTCAGCCATCTCCACTGGGCTTCATTTTTAATTTTAATTTTTGAAGAAGCAGAGGAAGGATGTCCCAACACAGCTTTTTGAGGGCATGCCCCAATGAATTGAGAGCAGCTGTATGTGCCACTTGTTAACTATGTGACCAAGGACTTTATCCTAAAGGCAGTGGGGAGCCACTGAATCTTCATGAGGGAGTGGTAGTGTAGTCAGACCTGTTCTATTCTGTGACTTGTGTCTGGGTTTTGTTTCCCTCCACAATGGCTGCTGGAGCTCCAGGAGGGCAGGCCTTGGGAAGGAACTTGGGCCACATCAAGAGACTGTCAGATGAGGACAGGATGGACATTAACCAGTTTGAGGCCCTCTTGCATGAGGAAGAGCTGAAGGACCTCAAGAAGATAAGCCTGGCTTGGGTCACAAGAATCGGTGATGCTGTGAGAGTACAGTGAACCCACAGAGAACAGAGCTAAGAACAATGGGCGAGAGTCACAGACAGGCAGGGGAGAAGGCTGCTTCCAGGGCTGGGGAATTACTGCATGGAGGCTGGATGGTGTAGAAAGGCTTCCCATTCAGGGATGGGCCACCTAGGGCCCTTTCACCTCTGAGATTCTGGGAATGTCAGAGATTTCCGCTTTCTCCCCAGCCCCTAGTATAGTACTCTGCACACAGCTAGTGTTTAATAAGTGCTTATGGAACTGAACTAGTTCTTTGAGTCACAACTAGAAAACAGCCTTTTGCCTCTACACAGGTTCCCAGTCCCCAGTCCCCAGTCCCCAAGGTATGGTGAGGGGAACTCCCTGCTCCTACCCCCACTAAAGGCAGACCATCACCACAGGAGGCACCTTCGAGGCAGAGGTGAAGACCACCAGCATACCTTCTGGTGGCCTCATCAGAGAAACCTGCAGTTGACCCAGTTTACTGTCAGGAAAGAGAAAGGTCTATCACAAAGCACCCTCCCCACCTCCCCCCAGCTTCCTTTTGTGCTTCTTAAAGAGCCTAATCCCAAAGCCAGAGGAAGCCCTGCCATTGTCTGGCCCACACAGGGAGAGCACAGGAAGAAGCTAAGGCAGGACCAAGGGAAGGCCACAGTGCTCCTGAGGAACTGGTGGTGTCACACCCACCACTGGCTGGCTTCGGTCCCTGCAGAAGGGCCTGAGGGGGGCTGCAGCCAGAGGCAGACCTTCTGCAGGATGTTTCAGTCCCTAGGCCCCTAACAGATGTCTGTGAGTTGCTTAGTAATTAGAGTGGCCATTTCACTGCTGGGCTGGCCATGCTCTCCCCAGCACCGGTGCTGATCCCAGCTCTGCCTGGGACTGCTTCCCACAGACACAGTGAATCACAGTCTTCAGGCTGGAAGGGGCTTTGGAAGGAGGGCACTCCTCCTCTCTGAAACCTCGGGGATTTCTGTTTCTCATAGCAAGGGGCTGTATGGGGGTGAGCTGCTGGCTCTGTGCTAAGAAGGAGTGATCTAAGCTGTACCTGGAGCTCCAAGATCATCACAATAGTGACCCAGGCAGGCAGTGTGGCCTAGTGAATAGAGAGCTGGCCTCACCTGGGCTCCAGGCCTGCTGCTCAGCCCCTCTGCAGAGGGCTGACCCTACCCAAGAGCCGTTGGGCCTCGCCTGCTGTCCCACAGAGATCACAAACAGTCAGATGGAGCTTCCTGAGAACAGGTAAAGGTTCCACTTTTAATCTGGTTGCAGGTACTTAGCCCAGCGTTTGGCATGTGGTTGGTGCTTAATAAATGCCTTTCCATCCCATCCCATCCTGGCTGGGAGAACCTGACCAAGTCACCTCCCCTTTCCAGTGCCCAGGCAAGTCTTACAGACAGAGCAGTTGCCAGCTTGCACCAGTAGAGGGAGTTTTTCCACGTGGGAGTTCATGAGACTTATCCACACCGTACAAAAGCTCCAGCTAATATTTCCCTGCACACCTTGGTCCTGGGTAAGAGGCACCATGGACACCAACCTCAGCCACATTTTACAGGAGATAAGAGGCATGGAGAAAGAGGCACTCTGGCAGGCTGGGTAAAGGCTGCAGAGACACTCACGGGAAGATGAGGGCAAGGCTTGACTGTGGAGGGGACCAATTAGCACCTATGATCCCACCAGCACAAAGCTCCCACGAATAGCTGGAGGCTGTATGAGGAAACATTGGTGGCCCTGATCTCCTCACCAGAAAGGCAACCATGTAGCCCCCTTCCCACCCAGAGGCAAAGAAACCAGAGTCCCCTCAACTCACCGTAGAGTCAGAGTGTAGTCTCCCTGTACCTTGGTGGATGCATCTCGTACCAGGAAAGTTCCATCGGGCATGTCCCGTAGTTTGTCATTGACCTCTTCCCTGGAGAAAAAGGGCAGCAGAGACAGAGGGAACAGGACAGTCAACCCCAGCCGGTGAGAGGCAGCAGGGGTGGCCAAAGGTGAGAAAACCAGGGCTTGAGGAAGGCACTCTTGGCTTGGTGGCTCCTCATCTCATGGGTATCCTCACTGGCACTCCCTGTTCCTCCCCATCCCCCCATTATCTCTATTTCTTTTTGCTTCATTAATACAATCCAAGGGCAGGCTATATGCCCTTTAAACTGGCTCAGATTTCAGATGCCTGGGAGGTGGGGGGGACTATTGTTTCTTTGCAGCCTTTGGGGCAGGTCCGAACTTGTACAGCCTCCCAAG
Source organism: Notamacropus eugenii (assembly GCF_028372415.1). NCBI lineage: Eukaryota > Metazoa > Chordata > Mammalia > Diprotodontia > Macropodidae > Notamacropus > Notamacropus eugenii. The sequence continues at coordinate 507,107,574 of NC_092873.1, forward strand.
ACCCAGCAGCCACTGGGGAAAGAAGGCTCTATGCAAGCAACAGGAGCAGCTGGGCTGGCAGCATCTTGGAAGCCAAGGAAGACCCAGGGTCCAGAATGGTGGGCAGCCTGGCGCTGAGTGTTGGGTTTGCCTTTTGGATCAGGGGCTTAAAGAGCAGCCTCCTTGCCCCAGACACTGGGCAGGGTAGGACAGGGAGGTATCAGAGTCCCAGCAGAATAATCAGCTGATCTTAGGGAAGCCACCATGTTTGTAACCAAGACCCACCTGTCTTACATGGAGGGCAACACAAGGAAAAGTTCCTTTCATCAGGCTAGGACAATGGACCCAGTTTGAGAAGACGAAGATCAACAGTGAGAAATATAAAGTTTTACTCTTAGGTTTAAAAAAATCAGCCTTCCAAGGACAAGGTGGGAGAGGCACGCTTAGACAGCAGCTTGTCTGAGAAAGGTCTGAAGGTTCGACAGTATGTTTCCTCCCTGGGGGCCTGAAAGCACAGTATGCGCTGGGCTGGATGGCCACATCTGAGATGCTCTGACTCAGTCATGTCTTTCTACAGATGTGAGCATTGTCAAAAGCAAACCAAACCAAAGTCAACCTTACTCCCATCCTGAGATGTACAAGCAAAGCCTTGGAAAGATTTGAGTGTTGGAATTTTGTGTCTGCCACCCCCTGGAAGCATGCAGTCCTCCTTTGATGTGGAAGACATGACAGCAAACAACAAATGACTCTGGGTCACATCACCCCACTCCCCTGACCCCTTCCACTCCACTCGGCTCAAAGACAAGGTCTGGTGGGAGAAGCTGCTGCTAGCTAAGGTGGCCTTGGAGATTTCCTGGTCACTACAGAGAAGCTTCCAGGCCTTCTGAGATGTGAGAAACTCTTATAAGGACAGCTTTGGTCAATGGGAAGAACCCTAAATTCTGAACACGAACACATGGAAGCCTCCATGCCACCTGGTCACTGCCACCACCTGGAGAAGCCAAGAGCACCCTGGGACACCTTGGGATCCAATGCCTGCCTTCCAAAGGGAGAAAAGGTAATATGACTACGGCACCAGGCACTTCTGCTCACCTGGAGATGTCTCCCCAGTACCACTCTGCATCAGGAAGGGAAAAACCCGAACTGTCCTTCATCCCATTGGCACCAGCTTGGGTCAAGGATTTGGGCGGCTTTGGCGGAAGAGCTAGGACAGAAGAAACAGAAAGGATTTAAGGGCCACAAATTCTTTACTGCTGACTCTTGATTTCACTCACCTTGGGTGAGCCCATTAACCAATACACATGAAAAACCAAGTGCTCAACATAGAATCGACAGACGTGAGCATTGCAAAGGCCCAGGGACCCTCTGAGGCCTTCACATCTAAGCAGGGGCTCCCCCCAAGCCCCATGAGAAGGCTTCAGCTCACAGGGACCTCTCTCCCTCCAGGGGAGGCTCACTCTCTTTTTGGACAGTTGTAGTCTTTAGACAGGACCCCTGATATTGAAATGAAATCTGTATCTCTGCACATTCAAATATCATAACCCTTCCCACCTGGACTTTGCCTTCTGGGGCAGAGTAAAATAAGTCTGTCTGTCTTCTACTGTGCACATCAGCCCTTCTCCAAACCCCTGCAGATGGCCACCCCATGGGCCCCTCTTCTTGTGACTGGTAGTCACATGCCATGGCTTTCTACCCACTGTCTGTTCCACAGAACTGGTCACACTCCCTCATCTAGACCACACGTGGCATGGCCTGGCCCATCCTGATCAAAATGACATTGGCATTTAGAGCTGTTTTGTCATGCTGCTGACTTGTGCTGAACTTCCAGGCCGTTAGGATCTCCAGGTCTTTTTCACACAAAGTATTATTCTAAGGACCTTTCCCCCCTTTCTGGACCTGGGGGTATTTTATGCTAAATGGCAAAAAAGAAGCCTCCTAGAATTCTGCTGGGGGATTAGGAGTAATCTGGGAATAATGAATTTTCTTCTCCCTAAAAACAATCTCATTTTAGCTTGACCAGAGCAGAGGTCTTTCAAATGATATTGACCAGCATCCCCCTGAAGCCACAGGTCCCTAAAATGGGCAAGATGGCAAATGTCTCACAGCAACTCAGATGTTCCCACAAACAAAATGCACACTGCCATTGGCAAGACATTTTAAAAAGCAGCAACTTCCTAAAACCTGAATTTTTCAATCTATTCCTGTAAGGGCCTGAGTGCTTTTTTTTCCATCTGAGGTGATAACCAGAGAATTCTTTCAGCCTTTGAGCTGGAAGGGTCCTGTCAAGGACTCACTTGGGCCTACAGAGTCTCTACCTCTGCAGCACACCTGATGAGTGGCCTGAGCTTCTGCCTGCCACCTTCCAGGGCAACCTGTTCCACCGTCAGGGTGAGGAAGAGCTTCCTCTTTCCAAGCTGAATGGTGTCCCTCTGTAGCTTGCACCCATCTCTCCTTGGTCTTCCCTTGGGAGCCAACCACAACACTCAAGGTCTCTCCTGTTCTGATAGACCTACAATACACTGGCCTCTCTTCCAGGCTGAGCTTGCAGATGCCTCCTATGGGAGGGAGGTCTCCTGACTGACTGATCCATTGCCAGGTCTGCCAGCTGTCTCCCCTGGTTAGCTAGCACCTGAGTCCTGCTTTGTTTCTTTGACACCAGGAGGCTGATCAACTGGTGAGAAACATATTTTAGTCATGGAAATCAATGAGAAGAAGACAAAATGGCTCTCATTTCTGTGCATCCATCCCTTTTTGCTTCTGAAAAGGGCAGAGGAGGTTAAAAACAATGCAGCTTTTAGACCATCCACAAACTTAACTCTTGATGAGCTTTCCCAAGCACCAATGAGAGGACCTGAATCCCATCAGTTATGACACTTTTGTTGTAAATAAATCTAGAAAGAGCTCAAGGGAAGGATGCCTCTTAGGTGGATCTTGGAGAGGCAAAGCAAGGAGGTGGAGGTACGAGTCACAAGAAATACTATTTTATGGGCAATTTATGTGTTGTAGTACTAATAGTAAGTATTTGCAAAAAGTCCACCACAAAAAATAACATAACTTATAACCAACGAGGGCAAAATAGTCCATAAATTCTGTGGGAACTTGATGATTTCATGCACATGTGGTAAAAGGTGAAGGATGGGGAGAAACATGGGAAAGTGTCTCAGGAGAAAGAAATGAAGAGAGGCCCCGAACTGGCAGATTCAAAGACTTAATAGGGCCTGGACACTGTAAGCACCAAACACAATGACATGGACTACTTTGTAAAAGACAGGAAAAAATTTACTATGAACATTAATAACATTTCTGTGTTATTAGGAATAACATTAGAGTTGTGTGGACAGTCAGGCTGCTGATTCATCAGAGCTAAGATAAAAAACTTTAAATAAACAAGAATAGTCATGAGAAAAGATAAGAGTGTTCATTTAAGAAGCCTTATTCCTGAATTACCTGAACAAGTGACTGAAAATACAAACTGGGAAATGGACAACAGAGATGACACTGACACCAAGTGTCACGATTTCATCCAGAGCTAAACCCGTGTAAATGAATGACAAGGAAGACAAAAGATCTCAGGAAGTGCCATCTACAGCAAACATACACCTCACTTGCCAAATGGAGAGATGTCTGCCCAAGGCGATGTCAGGTTAGAACAAATCTGTCCGGACGATTATGAGCAGTACTAGTGCATAAAGTAGAGAGGAGAAGTGGAGGGGGTTTAAAGAAGATGGACCTAGAGATGAGCATTTCATCTGAAGAATGAGCATCTCACAGCAGGCAAAGGGGTGTGCATGGGGAGTAGAAGCTGGCTGAAACCCAGAGCCTGGAGGAACTCTGGGAGAAAAGGAGGAGAGGAACAGAAGATGGGCTGGTCGTGGGCAAGAACGAGGGAGGACCTGTGGAAGCAGGACAGCGTGGTACCTACCCTCAGGAAGAGGTTTTGGGAAGACATGGATAAATGCCCAACGGGCACAAACGGACTGAACTGCGCTGTTCAAGGGAATGCACGAGATCACAAACCCACTGGAGTATTTCCAACCAACAGAAACCGACTTTGTTTCTTTGCTAGAACAAACAAGTGTTGCTGTGAATATTTCGGATTTTTTTTCTTTTTAAATTTTGAACTTCACACCAGATAAAACGAGCATTACCATCTACAGAACGGAGAAGAAAGAGACTGTACGTGAAACCACAAATCTCTATTGTGTAAAGCCTACTTTTCCTTTTAAGTATCTAATAAATTTAACACAACTCTTTCAAAGCTGTCCTGCATGTTTCCTCTAGCACTCCTTGTTTTCTAATGTGCATTTAAAATGCTTCAATGAGCATCTTGTCTTGTTTTTATTAGGGGGGAACAACCTTATTGGGAAGTCTCTTCTTTTCCTCAAGCCCCTCCCATTAAAAAAAAAAAGCAGGAGCGGGGAGAGCCCTAGTAGCAAATATGCATCAGAAAGCAAAAACAAATCACTATGTTGGTCATGTTAAAAAAAAAGTCTGCCTTATTCTGCTGCGGGAGTCTTCTGTGAAAGGATATAGATAGTGTCCCTTTATCATCAGGGCTCTGGAGTACTCTGGATATCTTTTTTAAAAATTATATTGCCTAAATTTCTCTTATTTCTCCCCCCCACCAAAGAGCCATTTCTTACAGCAAAGATTGTTTAAGAAGGGGGCGGGGTAGAAGCAGTAAAACCAGTGAGCACGTTAAAAAAAAATCTGATGTTTTATGCCGTGTTCCATATCCATGGAGTCCCATATCTGTAAAGAGGCAGGGTTGGTGTTTTCTTCCATCTCCTCTTTGGGGCCAAATTTATGATAACTGATAATTTCACAACAGTAGCTTTCGGTTATTTTGTATTTTCTGTTCTTCTGTTTGAATTACTGTAGTCATTAAGGATTCTGTTGTCCTGGCTTTGCTCATTGCATCTTGCATCTGTTCCTGTAAATCTCTTCATGCTTTTCTGCATTCCTCATCATATTTGTAATTTCTTACCACACTACAATGTTCAACTTAACTTCATGTGCCACCATCTGTTTCAACACTCCTCAGGTGATGGGCATTCACTTTGTTTCCAGATCGCTGCTATTACGTTAAGTGCTGATGAGAATATTTGAGAGTCTGTGAGATCTTCCTGTCTGTCTCTGACCCCTTGGGACACATGCTTAGTGGAGTCTCTGGGTCAAAGGGGATGGACAGCATATTCATTTTATTTTCATAATTACAAGCTGCTTTTCAGGATGATTGGACCAATTCACAGCTCCACCAAAAATGCATTAGTGTGACTATCTCTCTAGAATTCCCCCACCATTAACTATTTACATCTTTGGTAATTTTTACCAGATTTTACCAATTTGCAGTGTTGTTTGGATTTGCATTTTTCTTGTCATTATTGATTAAGAGCACTCTCTCATGTGCTTGTGTTTGTGAATACTTTGCAATTCTTCCTTTGAGAACTGTTTGTATAATCACTCTCAGTTGGGGAATAGCTTTTACAAGATTGTTGTAATCTCCTCATTCTACATCAGTTCATGCAAATCTTCCCAGGTGTCTGTGAACCTGTCCCTTTTGTCATTTTTTTATGGCACCATAATATTTCATTACATTCATACCCAGTAACTTGGCCAGTCCCTCTAATTGATACACATTCTTTACTTTTTAGTTCTTAGCTTCCACAAATATTTTGGTTCCTATGAGTCTTTGATCTCTTGGGAGTATGGCTCCTCTCAGTTCGGCTTCTGTCTTTCCAGAATTCGTCACTTGCCTCAGTTGCCTCCTGTCCTGGAACATGCCCTGTGTGAGGATCTCCTTTCCATCTTCTGTGTGTTGTCTTCCCTCATTAGGGCATTTTGTTCACATTTATTCGTATCCTCAGCTCTTTGCACAGTTCCTGGCACATATTAAGGGCTTAATACATGCTTGTTGCCTGCCTGCCTGCCTCTAAGCCCAGGTGGAGGCAGCTCTTCGTTTACTGGGGGACACGGTTCCAAATTGCTCCCTGAATGGCTGGTCCAATACACAGCTCCATCAAGAGTGCTGTCTTTACCAGCTGTTTGTAACATTATTTTCCTGACTTTTATTATTTTTGCCAATTTGATAAGAACAAAGTAAAACCTCAGAGTTATTTTAGCTTCTATTTCTTTCGTTATTAGGGATTTGGGGCATTTTTCTTATGGTTGTTGATCGTTTGCATTTATCCTTCTGAAAATTCTGTGTCTCCATGTTGGTCATTTAGCTCCTGAGTAATGGTGCTTAGTCTGTAAGGCCCCAGTCAGATGGAGCAAGGGTAAATACTGTGAACTCCTACCAAGCATCTTGGGAAATGTACTTTCCCCCCTTCGCCTACCTTCCCTTCGCTTGGGTGATGGAAGAATTAATTTCAAGTGGGCACTGACTCTTGAAGCTTTTTTGCCTTACTTTGTACCCATTTCAGTAAAATGTTAAGTCTCTTGAATGTTTTCTGTTTTTGTATTGTCCCCACTCCACCACATGCATCAAGAGGCATTTAACATTTGCTGGGTGAATTGTGCTGAATCTAGGGCTTTCAGAGATATCTGATCTAAGTTTTTCAACTCATTTGGCATTGATACAGTTTCTGCAAAAAATCTTAATTGCATATAATTGAAGTTGCCTATTTTATCTTTCAAAATCACCTCTATCTTTTCTTTGGATAAAACATTTTCTTCCCATAGTTAAGATGTGCTTATTTCCATTCTCTTCTAACTTTAAAAAAAATGATGATATATTCTTTTGTTTGATTTAAGCCCCAGGATACATTCATTTTTTTTTTTTTGCAAAAGATTCTATGAAATGCTGAAAAATATATATTCCTTAATATTGTCATTAAGAAATCACCAACGGTGTTTGCAAAAATAATTTTTCCATTATTTTGTTCATCTCTAGATAGTTTCCTTCTACTTAATTTTCCTAATAGATTGACCCAGTTCCGGGAGAGGAATATCAGTGGTTTTCTGCAATTGTTCTAGAGGCTGCTGGATGGGGACAGAGAGCTGGCTGAAGTTAGGAAGTCCTGAGTCCAAATCCTACCTCAGACGTTGATCAGATATGGAATGCTTCTCTGTAAAGATGGGGATAACGATAGCAACTGGTTCACAGGCTTGCTGTGTTGCTCAAACACGACAATGGGTTTTGCAAACCTGTGAGTGAGTGCTGCATGGACGTTAGCTGTCACTGCTCAGCATCTCTCTTTTGGCAGTTCCCCTTGCTTCTGAAAACAAATCTGGAAGCTGAGTGCACTGATGACTGTGGACTCAGCAGTGGCAGCGCCTCGTTCTCCTAGGGCACCTATAAACAGGATGCCACAATGGCCTTCTCTATTGACATCATCCTCTTGTGCTGTTGCTTGCTTTGCACTCATCGGTGAATACCAACCTCACTTTTTGGATACAGCAGACTTGGGTTCTATCCCCTCACTTTTATTCTGTCTGTTTTAAATATGTTTCTTAGATGCAACTAAGTGATAACTGGTTTTTTTTTTTAATTCATTCTTCCCTTTTTTTTTAAATTGGGGATTGAATGCATCCATATTTAGGTCTATGATATAATGTTTGGTTCCCCCCATTAAATTAGCCCTCTCCACACTCTAAAACCATCTTTGTGGTAGGTTTTCCTCATACTAGTTTGATCTCCATCTTCATGAACACCCATAAGCTCCCCGCTTCTCCCTTCCACCCCACATTCTCATCCCTACTGTCATGAGTTTACTCTCACTGCCCTGAAGAATGGCTCCTCTTTTCTTAGAACCGAGTGAGACTACTTGATCTTCTCCTTTCTCGGGGTTTCTGGGACATTGTGCTCCCTTGCCTCCCTTGCAGCCTCTTCATCAAGGCTGTACTGGCTCACAGCAGGGATCTCCCAAACCTCTGTCCTGGGCCCTCTTCTCTTTGTTCTCTGTACCATTTCAGCTGGTGATCTCATCAGCCCCATGAATTCAATTATCTTTATATAGATAAGTCACAGATCTATGTACCAGACCCTAACCTCTTTGCAGAACTGCAGAATCTTCCATCTTTAACCACCATTGTGTGTATCCATTGAAGTGGATGGAGATCTCTTAAAATTCAACTTGGTCAAAACTAGGCTCATTATCTTTCCGCTTGAACCCTTCTCTCTTCCTAACTTTCCCATTACTCTCAAAGACCACCATCCTTCCAGTCACTCAAGTACCTAGTCACAACCTAGATGTCATCCTCAACTCTTCACTCACTCTACTCCTCTATCCAAACTGATGCCAAGTCCTGTTAATTTTACCCTCCGACATCTCTCCTATATTCCCCCCTTTTTTGCTCTGAGAGTGCCACCTCCTGGACTAGCAGTAGCTGCTAGGGGGCGGCAGTCTGCCTGCCTCCAGTCTCTCCCCACTCCAGGCTACCTTCTACTCAGCTGTCAAATGATCGTCCTAAAAAGCAGATCTGACCATGCCTCCCCATTTAATCTACTCCAGTAGCTTCCTCTTGTCTCTAGGATCCAATAGAAACTCCTGTTTGATGTCAAAGCCCTCCATAACCTGGTCCCTTCTGGCACCTTACTCCCCCACATTTATTCTGAAATCTAGGGACACTGCTAGTGAAAGCTACTTATGGATTTTTCCTGACTTAGGTTGGACCAGATGCCTCTGACGTCCTTAAGAGTCTGTGATTTGGTCACTGATCAAGGATATGTTCAGTTCCTGACCCACAGTAGGAGCTTAGTAAGTGCCTCTGTTGGTCTGTCAGGTTGATGGAAGTGGCAGTCCCCTCCCTCCACCCCAGAACAGGTCCTATGACAAGATCCTCGCTGCATCTCTACTTCTGTGGAAATGTACAGCTCTGGTCTCTGAGCTTGTCCTATCCTTGAATGGGATCCAGTCCCACATCTGTGTCAGGACCTTTCCTTCTCTCTTCCCTTCCTCTCACATTTCCCAAGACTGGACTCAAGACTGCCAAAACCTTATCCTGGCCCCTTCACCCCAAGCCTGGCACTAGTGAGACCAGGAAGAGTTTTCCTCTACAGGATCACACCTTCTAAAATACTGATCTTCTATTGTGGGGACATCAACTCTTTCACAAATCAGATGAAATGTTTTTTATACACAAAAAAATGAACCGTATCTAGTTATAGTTACATACGAGGTTTGGTTTTATTGCTTGGGATTTTCTTGTGAACTTTAATGACATTATGTTTCTATAGTTTAGCTTTGGTTTCTTCTTAAGGAATGGTTTTCATGCTTCTCCATTTAGCTGAAACCCTTCTGACTTTGCTGATAATTGAGCTCACGTCTCCATTATGTGTCATTTTAGGTCACAAATTAATTTTGCTTTTTAGGAAATCATGTCATTTCTTCCTTTAACTTCATGTAATGTAGCAATTCTCTACAATTCAGAGGTCTATTTTTGGTACAAGAAGTATTTCCTTCTGGCAACTGTATTATTTGTTACTGAACAGTATAGTCCTACATTTTGGCCACAACATTTCCTGGTGAGTGAAGCTTTGGGCTTCTTTCTGTGGGTTTTATATCCTTTGCTCTGGGCAATTTCTCTGACTGATATCTTGAAGTATGGTTTTCATACTTTCCCTATCACTAAACTTCTTTGCTAGGTCCTCTCTTCTAATGCAGTTCTCTAGACACCTAGGATGCCCTTCTTTATCTTGCTTTCTGATTGCTCCCCGGGGCAGAGCTTGGGCCCTCAGGTAATTACCAGTCTCTCCAGCTAGGCAGGCTCCACCCAAGAGATGGCCTCCAAGATCTTCAGTTACCTACGGAAGAATAACTGCGAGTCTGATAAAGAAGAGCAACGTGGCTAATGATGCAGCTGTGGGCCTCCACACAGACACAGTGGAGCTTCATGACTACTGTCTCCATGCTAGTGGTCTGCTAAATTCTATGGTATCATTCTAGATGAAAAGTGACCAACTTTTCATGTAAATATCCTGAAAGGATCCAGTTCTCCAACATGCCTGTGATCTGGTTACTGGACTACGCTATAGCCCACCTGGGCAGAGAGAAATCGATGAAGACTTTGGGAAGCTGCTCAGAAGCTGGACATAGGCAGTTAGAACAGGGATGGGAGACTTCAGTTATCCAGATATCTGCAGGCACTCTCCCTGTAAAAGGCAGAAGAGCTAAATACTTTACAACCTGACAATGATAAATTTATCCTTTAAAAGGTAAAACAACCAGCAGGGGAAATCCCATTCTGAATCTGAATCTTACTAGCAAGACCCGTCTGCTGGGGTAGAAATGATAAGAACCTTATGGAGAAAGTGAACCCCTCTACCCCTGAGTGTGTGATAGGAGAGGTAATCTGGGCATAGTTTGACAGGTAACCCAGATCAAGGAGAAGCTGATTTCAAAGAATTTGTGGGAAAGATGGGCAAGATCCCATGGACTAAAGTTCTATAGGGGAAACGAGGGATGGGAGGCACTCAGGCATGAAATTCTAAAGACACAAAGATAAATAATCCCAGTAATATCTGTTGCAAGAAACTGATGTGAATGCACAGCCCGAACCCACTGGAATTTTGACAAGAAATAGATAGAAGACGGAAGTCAGGCCAGATCACAGAGGAGGAATACAACGGTGTGGCACAGTCCTGTAAAAGGAGCTAATAAAAAGGAGGATGGAGGACAGTGACACTTGACAACAAAGAGGAAACAGAGTTGCCCAATTGTAACCTTGCCTCTATTTCCCCTGACAAGGAGAAGGTCCTTTTTTCTGGGCCAGAGCCAAAGTTATTTACTGGGAGTTTATAATAAAATATAAGCCAAAATATAACAAAATATAAAATAAAAATATAATAAAATCTAAGTCAATAAAAATAAAATATAATAAAATATAAGATGGTGCTACTTGCCTTGGATGAACTCAAGGCTCCTGGTTCAAGTGAACCACAGTCTGAAAGGCCTGGCAATTGTGCCTATGAGCTGAGCAAGGAGGCTGCAAACCAGAGGCCAGGGAGCTTGACTGGCTTCTGGGAGAATCCTAGACTAGGTCATGAAAGAGGCAGTAAGGCAGGGACTACTTCAAGCCAAACTGGCTTCATGGAGGACAAATCAGGCTAGACTAATCTCATTTCCTTTCCTTGATGGAGTATGAAACTGGCAGATGAAAGGAATAGGTTGTAGTTGTAATTAACTTAGGCTTTAGGAGAGCATTTAATGAAGTGTCTCAGTCTTCTTGTGGAAAGGATGAAGAGGTGGCTCATTACACAATGAGATGGATTCAGAACTGGCCGAATGGATGTGGCCCTTCATGATTCAATGTCAGTGTGGTGGCTGATCTCCAGGAGAGTGCCTCAAGCATCCATTTTTGGCTCTGGGCTGTTTAATTATTTTTATCAATGACTTTGATAGAGTCATTGACAAATGACTTTGCACATGATAAAATTGACAAGAATAGCTAACCCATGAATGACAGTCAAGATCCAAAAGTTCTTGACCAACTAGAACACTGGCTTAAATCTAAGAAGATGGGGGAGGGCTGGTTAGACAGTGGGTTTGTCCTTCATTGCCAAAGAAGACCATGCCATCAGAGAAATAATGACATGACTTGCACTTGACTTTGTTTTGAGTGCGAGAGGGCTGCGCAGGTCACCAGCCTCACTTCTCCTCCAGAGCCATCTGAATCCAGTGACCAGATATCCTTCAGGAGGGCTGGAGATGACCTAGGATGAGGCAATTGGGGTTAAATGACTTGCCCAAGGTCACACAGCTAAAGAGTGTCAAGTGTCTGAGGTGAGATTTGAACTCAGGTCTTTCTGACTCCTGCACTGGTGCTTTATCCACTGCACCACCTAGTTGCCCTGGTTAGACAGTAGCTCATCTGAAAATGATCTAGAGATTTTAGTGGCGTGCAAGCCCATTGAAGTCACAGTGTAATATGGCCTCCAGAAAAGGGAACAGATGTTGAGGTGTAATAAGAGTCACAAGATGGTAAGTAGCACAGCTCCCAAATTCTTGATGGCACCTGTCCTGCTGTGTCAATGTTCTTATCCAGCTCAAACATTTTCTGTCAGTCTTGCAAGAACTTCAACATTTAGGCCGGCCCATCCAACCTCTTCCCTTCGTCATTATCTCTTAGATGCCACTGACCTTCAAGATCAGTCCATACTGACCTTCAATTAGGATGACCCAGTCTGGGCCTTTATTACACAGCACTGCTCTTCTCTAACCACTACCTCCCTGAAGGAGCCAGAAGACCCAAGTTTGAATCCACTTCTGCCATTCACTAGCTATATGACACTGGACAAGTCTTGGGGGTCCTCATTTGTATAAGTTGGGATAATACTACCTGACTACCCTAATTCTCAGGGTAAGAGCAAGACCCTCCTGCTCCACTCCTAATAACTCTAAAAATAGGGAATGAAGCTAGTCTGGAAGGCCAAGGCCAGTCACTGCTTCCATTTCTAACACATCTGGCCAACACAGGGCAGTTCACTGGTCTGCAGTTTAATGACTACATTCCCTTCACTTTCTTTTTTTGCAATCAGGGCATCTGCCTTTCTCCAATCCTAGGACACCTAAGGGCTTAGCAACCACAACAGCCAGCTCTTTCATTACCCCTGAATATAGTTCACCTGGGCCTGGTCATTTGAGTTCATTAAGTATAGCCAAGTACTGTCTTGATAACTAAGATGTGGAGGAAGGTAGTAACATCCTTCTGGCCATTTTTGCTCTGTACTTTTCCCTGCAAAGGTCATTCTCTATGGTGGAGAAAAGAAAAGACAAACAAAATGAGATTTGAGTAGTTCAATCTTCTCCCTATCTTAGCCACCTACAACAGTAGTACATCCCTCCTCCACCCCCAGTATAGCTTAAAAAATCCTTTTTCCTGTCCTAAGGGACATTCCCAGAGTTCCACAGACAGTATGTATAAGAATCAGGGCTTGAATCTGGTCTCCTTGGCTTCTAGTCACACCACACTGCTTACAACACCTAAAAGACTAAAAAAAAACCTGCAGAAGTGATCCCTCTCTCCTCAAATGCTCAGGCAACATTCCACAACATCTCCAAGACACCTATTTATATCTATAGGTAGGACCCAGAGATCCTCAAGGACATAGTGGCATCTCTGGACCCCTGCAATGTGAGCCAAGAAAGAAGAGAGCCTTGGCCCTGGAAGATACTTAAAGAAACCCTTAAGAAATCTGTCCAGTTACTGAATTTTGAAGGATGGGGCCTTGGGGCAGCCTGCCCACAGAAAAGACAGCCAGGAGGGGAAAGCTCAATGCCTCTGGCTAGCTGAGACAGAGATGCCTGAGCTACACTTATCACCTGCCTGGTACTTAGTGGGCACTTCAGTGTTTGAGGAACTCAGCCATTTGCAAAGGTAAAGAGAGTATGTGACAGTGATGCCAACCCAGGAGGCCAGGAAGGAGTTGGACAAAGCCAGTCAGGTCCATCTGCTTGCCTGCCAGACGGTGTCCACACCACACACTGGCCTCTCTTCACCCCTTCTGTCCCTTTAGCTTTGTCTGCACCCCTCCAAATAACTGTCCCAAAGCAATTTAAAAAGGAAAACGAGAAAAAAACGCCCTCCCCATTAACTGATCATCTGACCTACGGCAATGAGACCTAGGCAGAGGTGGTTTTCATGTTTCATCTTTAGAACACTGGAGCCCAGCTGATCACAAAGCAGGCGTGTAATAGATACTGCTCACTGAATCTGGCATCAGACTCAGCTCTTTACTCTATGAAAGGACAGATGTGACATGGTCAGCCCTGGCTCTTCCTCACAGGGGATCTTTGCTATCCATCTCTTTGTTCCCAAATGAATTGTCTATAATGAAATGTGCTGGACTTGACTCACTCTTTCCTCTCTCATAGCCATGACCCTTTGTCACCTCTCCTGGACTCCTCTTGTATGAGGGGAGTGGTAGGAAATAAGCCTGTCAGAGGACAAACAGGGTTTATGGGTCATAACAGAGGCAATAGGGACCGCTGAAGATTGTTAAGCCATGAAGGGCCATGTGCTCTAAGAAAATCAATTTGGCAGCTGCTGCATGGAGAAGGGAGGGGACCAAAAGCATTGAAGGCCACCATGAGGGTCCACGTGAGGCAATGCAAGGACTTGACCTAGGATGGTTCCAGTGTTAGCAGATAAGATGGATGCAAGAGATGTGGTATATAGATAATTAATTGAATGACTCAACAAGCATTTATTAAACACTTACTGTATGCCAGGTGCTTAGGGGTATATATAGGAAAAAACAGCAGCAGTCCCTCCTCTCTGGAGGAGACAACAAATCCATATGTTGGTATTTACTGAGCAAACATAGCAAGACTTAGACAGTGGTAGGACTTGGGGTGGGGGAAGAAACAATGATATCTCCAAAGCTGAAAACCAGAGGATAGTGATGTACTCAACAGAAATAGGGAAACTGAGGCAAGGAGAATTCTGGGGGAAAGAATATGAGGTGTTTTGGAAATGTTGAATTAGCCATATTACTCCTGGGAAGATAAGCAGCAGACAAATGGTAATACAGCCCTAGATGTCAAGAATGAAAATGGGGCTGGATATGGAGGTTATGGGGTAGCGTGCACAGAGCTGCTCCGGGGACTCATGGGAGCCAATGCATGCTTCACTGCTCCTCTCTCCCTGAAGATTTGTCAGTGAGAAGGGTACACAAGCTATCATCTAAAACAAGAGGCATGCATGGAAGTTATGGCGGCCAAGGCCAGGACAACAAGAGTGAGCTTGCGTTCTTTTCTTCTTTTACAAGTGAGCATCGGCATTCACTGCCTGCTTGAAAAACAAATGTGGTCTTTGTGTTCTAGCTACATTGGGACAAAGAGACTGCCCCATTTGGACAGTGATGGCCTTAGGACGGGGTCTATCAGCCCACAGGGACAAGAGCTCAGTCATGGCATTGACTGTTTGTCTTGTAGGGATTCAAAGGGACTTTCAAAAGCAGTGACAAGTCACAAACCTCAAATCTGGCTACGATGTCTATATGCTAGAATCTCCAAGGTTTCATTCACCAGGGAAGGAATAATACAGTTAAGTAATACTATTTGGACTTCTGGCTTTCTGAGTCTAAAACTTAGCAGCCTGGCAGTGGGGGAAAGGGAGAGGAAGAAGAAGAAAGAGGTTGGACTTTTAAATTTTGTTCAGACCTTGTTAGGCACCCACATGGCAACTCAAAGCTTTAATTAACCTCTTCCTAAAAAGCAAAAAGTGGAAACCATGACGGAATTTGTCAGTGTTTCCTCTGCATCTCTGAAGGGAAGCATTGGAGCCAGGCTCTGTGGCTTAGCTGGGGGTGCATCACTTATTTACAGGAGCGAGAGTCATTTGAGAAAGCCAGCCCAAGGCCTGCAACTTGCTCATTAGTAACTTCAGTTCCTTCCTCAGCCCCAGCAGCCAATCTGCTTTTGGAGCTAAATCCCAACCCCAAATCAAATGTGGTCAGCCTTGCCGGCAAGGCTAGTCTGTGAATGGAAACAGCCAAGCTGGGGGCTCGCAGGCTTCTTCCTGGGACGCTGGATGTAGTGGAGCCGTTTCCAGGGGGTCACTTCAGACGAGCTTTTTGGCTCAGCAAAGCCAAGTCCGAGTTCACTTCCAGAACCTTGGCCACGATGTTTTTTCAGAGTTATCAGGCCAATTCTTTATATCTTTTTTTACTTAGTTGCTCCTCAAAAAGAAAATATCTAAGTCTTAGTGAAAGAAAATGAGGCCTGTGCCTAATAAGCCTAAGGCAGGGATTAATCATAAAGCAAAACCCAGCTTTCATGATTTAAAATACAAATCTGGCGTTAGACTTCACAGGCCAGTTTGCTAATAGTCCCAAATACCTTGAAATCATCGAAGGAAACAATGATCAGACTTCAAAAATGTAGACTGCTAAGTCCAAAAATTGTAATTTAGACAACAGCACAGTCTTATGGCAAGCAGAACCAAAGGGAACCAAGTCCCCTGACCTGGTGGCCATGATGGGGACACCCCACCTCCTCATTTTCTAGGCAGTAAACTCGAAACCTGACTAAATAAAGTGACTTGCCCAAGGCCACACAGGATCATAGATTAGAGATGGAGGGGCCAAGTCCAATCCCATCTTACAGATGAGGAAACTGAAGCCCAGAGAGCAGAACTTTTCCTAGGATGGCTCAGAGGGTAACTGTGTGAGGAAGATTTGAACTCAGGTCTTCCCAACTTGTTGTACTCACTAGCCTCTGGACTCAGACCCAGAGCTTCTGATGCTAAACCCCTGTCTTATCCAAGAAGTAAAGGAGAAAACAGGGATGGAGAAGGGCTCAGAGCTCAGGGAAACCAGCCTCTCTCCTCAGTTGGAGAATGTGAGGCCCTCTGCTCATTGGGAAGAGGAAGAAGTACTGAAGGAGTCCAGAGAAGAGTAAACACCATGCAGAGTATGGGGCCAGGCAGCAGGGAGGGAGGGAAGGCCCAGCCCTGACCACGGGGATGCATGTCCAGTGGACTGAGTGCTCACAGCTGTGCTTTTCCCCAAGAGTGGAGGCAAGAATGGCCAGAGGATGAGGAAGCCAGGAAGCTATGAGTGGAGGCGGTGCCTGAGGCCTAGCAGGACTCAGGGAAGCAAGCAAGGCTGCTGCAGGGGGCAGTGTCCTGGAGGAAGGGGTGCTGAGGTCAGCTGACAGTCACTGTAGGCATGTCATCAAGGGCACTCTTGCTCAGCATGACTGCTGAGTACGTCCCTTATAGTTCTCCCACCAAGAGCCCCAAACTGGAGATGGAGCCATTGTCAAAGGGAGTGAACCTCCCTACACCGAGGTTGGCAAAGACAGAAGTGGGCAGTGCCTACTCCTGTGGGCCCTGCTGGGCTCAGGGAAGAAGAGAGGGGCTCAGAAAGGGAGGGCGCCACTAAGTTATCAAAGGGAGTCGGGGTCCTCAGAAGGCACAATGGAGAGAAGCCAGAAGGGGATTTTAGCCTCCTCAGATAGGGATGCTGAGACTGAGGTGAAGGAGCCTGCCTTCCTCAGGCTGGGAAGGGTCTGTTCGTTAGTGCTGGCCTCGACCCCCCAGACTTCCATGCTGACAGGCAGTTTACAGAGCTGAGCACGGGCTCTGGAAGACCTGACATCACATCTGGCTTCTCCTCCTGGATAAAACTATGGGTAAGACATTTCCCCCGAGGGGCCCATTTCCTCACCCATCAAAGGGAGATAAAACCCATTGTGCCCATCTCACCAGGCTGTTGGGAACATCAAAGAAGAATAACTTCCAAACCCTGAAGCCCTCTATAAAATGTTATTATCACTGACAACATCCCCCTGCACAAATGGGTCAGGTACCAGCTTCCATGGACAGTCACTCCAATAAGAGCGGAGACCAGGCACTGGAGCTCTGCTAGAGCACCTGGGGCTTCAGATAATTAAGTGACTGTAACAATGGACCTTGGCCCCCTCCTTGTGGCAGGTAGAAGGGGGGCCACAGGGCCACGTGTGCTGTCAAATACAGTCACCAGAGCTGTTGGTTCCAGGGGGATGTACAGCGAGGCCCCGTGACTGTGAATACGGAGTCCCCTAAAGTGATCACATTATCAGAGCACTGCATGTTTCCGATCGGCTGGAACTCATGACCACATTTTAATATAATTATAACCTACAAGAGTGTAAATCTGAATACATGCAGCCACTTCCAGGGATTCATTATTGCATTAATTTGGACCTAGCTGTATACAAACAACTATCTTTGACACACATAAATAGGCACCAATAGAACATAATTAAAAAAACAAAACAAAACAAAGTTTTTGTCTTAACCAGGCCAAACTCAAACTCATAATGAACTGTGTGGTTCATCTTGTTCCAAGATGGTGGGAGACAAGGCTTTCCATCTCCAAGTTCCTTGTAATAAGGCCCTTGTAATCTGGTTCCCTGAAGCTTGGGGTCCTGGTGGTTGAGCCCATTGGTGGCAGCTGTTTTTGGCTGGTTCTGGATAGGTCAATGAGCCCCAGGTTCTCCTGAAAATTCCAATTTATTGGAGGGGTTTCTTGTCACTAGCTCAGCCTCCCAGCAACCCTCTGGTCTGGATCTCCTGGCTCAAGAGCTGACCTGTTGTTGGTCCCAGCTCTGATTCTAGGGACGTGGGTTGGGAGTGCCTTAGGATCTGGCACACGCCAGAGAGCTACATAAGCTGTGAGCAAAAAAAGGGTACAGGGTACACTGGCCTTTGCCAGAGAATCCTGGAATGTTGTGGGACTGACCCTCTGTGCCCCTTCCCCTCCCCCTGCACTCAAACATGCTCTCTATTTAAGAAGTCTGGAGAAAGAACAAGTCTGATGTCATTTCAGGCCAAGAATAAGCATGGTAATAGAAGAAGAAAGGTGAGCTGGTCAGGCCTTGAGCCAAATCCTAGGAGCTGACATCTGATTAAAGGCAACCAAAGGTCAGGACAGAATTTTGAGGAAATGACAATTTAAAGTCAGGACTCAAGAAGGATTCTTTGGACAGAAGCACTTCCAGTCTGATGGAGGAGAAAAGAATGGGGAGCAGGGGGACAGTGTAAGGAGCTGAGAGGGATTGGGCTGGTCCAAATGCAGAAAAATGACCAAAGAGGTAAAACAGAGAGGTGTACCCAATGGGTACAAAGGGAAAGGCAGGAGGTCCTGGGCCCCATCTGGTCCAGACTAAGTGTGGTGGCCTCCACCAAGGGCCTGAAGGCACACAAAATGGGACAAGAAAGGCCCAGTAGCCCCAATGTGCTCAGAGTAGCTCCTTTGGGGGTGGCAAGGAACCTGAAACAGAGTGAGTGCCAATCAAGAAGGGATCACTGGGAACAAATGGGATGGAAGGAACAACAATGAAGAAAAAGCCAGAGAAGACTTGGCTGAGCTGCTAGAGATAGGCAATCAACAAACCTCACATCCATGACCAAATCTGGCCTCCATCTCACAGCAGCTCTCCCGGCTGTCCCCTCCTCATTCCCACAGTCCCCTTCACCACCCCAAACCTGATTATTGCAGCAGCTTCCTTATCGGTCTCTCTGTCAGCAGGCTCTCCCTACCACAAGGCTATACCCCCACCCCTTAAACTCTAGTAGCTCCCCAGTGCCTGATATGGAAAGCCCTGGACTCTCTGGCTCCCACTTTCCTGACTCCTGCCTTTCCAAGGTGATAACACATCACTGCCCTTATGCCCTCAGGGACCAGCACCACCAGCCTTCTCACTATATTCGATCATCCATTTCTGTCTTCCTTTAGGCTGCCTGCCCTGCTTTGGAATTCATCCCCTTCTCACCTGGGTCTTCAAATCCTTTAAGTGACACCTTCTATGTCAATCCTTTTCTGACACTCTCCCCTTTATCCTGTCCCCCTCGCTAGTGCTTTCACAAAAAAGAAAACCTACCTTGCAGCATTTTGGTAAATATAATAAATGATATATCTTAGGGTATATGCCCTCCAAGAGCATGGAAGTTCATTGAGGGCAGGGATTATTACATCTTTGAATCCCTAGGGTCTAGCAGGGGGCTTGGCACTAGTAGGCACTTGGTAAGTGTTTTCTGATTAAGAGTACAAACAGAAAAAATAAAATAATTAAAATTAAATGTTATGCAAACCTAAAGTCAAGCTGGACTTGAGGTCTACCCCCTCCCGCCTCAAAGTGAAGAACTGAGAAAATAAATCTTCTCTGCAGAGGTGGGGGACTATGGGTATGTAATATAGCATAGGTTGGTAGGATGTGGCTGAGGTATCAGTGGTTTTGCTGAATGATTTCAACATCCCTTTAAATTTGTTAAAAGGAATGGTTTTGGGGAGTGGAGGAGAGATATTTGTAAAAATATGATATAATTAGCAAAAAATAACAATAAAATGGTATTGTTTAAAGAGATACTCTAAGACTGGGCTAGCCTTATTTTTGAGAAGGGAGTGAGTCAACATCTCTTTTTTAAAATGAGCCATTCTCCCTTTATTCCCCCCACCCCCACCCTGGGCCTGCCAGGTTCCCCTCGGAATAACTCAAACTCTGGCCTGGAGGCAGCAGCAGCAGCAGCGACCACAGCAGCCAACAGGCATTTCCAACCCTCAAGTTCCATGGTGTGGGTGGACTCTAGACTTTAATGCCTAACAGACCCTAGGAAGGTCCTTTCAAGTTTGTATTTGATCCTTACCAGATACGGGTACAACAAGCATTGTTAGCCTCATTTTACAGATGAGGAAACTGAGGCTAAGAGCAGAAAAGGAGCTGCTTGTGGTTACTCATCTAGTCAGTGTCAGAGGTGGAACTGGAACTCAAGACTTTCTAGGCCAGCCCTTCTCTGGAAAGCCACAGAGGGGGAGTGGTGGGTAACTCAAGTCAAGTGAAGGGGGAACCTAATTCCCATAACTGCCTGGTTCCTTCAAGGGCGCTAATGGAGCTGGGAGAACCCTTTTACTGAGCCCACGTAATGCCATCTAAAAAGGCTCTCAATAACATCGGGAGAAGCCCTGTTTCCTCATTCCTCCTGGTCTGTCCACTCTGAGACTGAAAGGAAGAATGAGCATTGTTCACTCACAGGCACCTGGAAGCACAGTCTGAATCACCGCCTGCCCCTTGTTCGCTCTAGTGCAAAGCTGACATTCCCAATGCCAGGGAGTGACCAGCCTGCATCACTGAAAGACGTAGATACAACAGAATGGGTCAGCCTCTTGGGCACTGACCCCCCAGAGGAACCAAGATTCCCTGGTAAATGAGGCCATTGGAGCAGAGGGGATAGTATGTCCCTGGTATGTCTGACAGGAGGTCTCAGGCCATGGCTGACTCAGGAAGGACCTCAGAAGACCTCTAATCTCTGCATTTTCCAGAAGAGAAAACCAAGGCCTAAGGTCCCACAGATGATAAGTGTCAGGGCCCTGACTTTCTGGTCTCCCATGAAGGCTTCCTTGATGCCTCCCACACCTTTGCTGGGTCTCATTAATTCTAACTCTGCCACAGATCATGAGCAGGTTTTCCTCTCTCTGTTCACAACGCCTCCACCCTCAAAAAGGCCATCACTGCTTCTCTTCCAGACTTCCAACAGCTTCCTATGTGACCACTTAGCCTAACCCTTTCATTTGGCAGATAAGGAAACTGAGGCCTAGAGAAGCTGGGAGTCCCCAAGGATTGCCCAGCCTGTTGGCAAAAGACCCCAGACTTGTATGCCATAACTCCCTATGTTCAAGGCATATGCCAATTACAGAAGGGCTTGCCCATGGCCAGAGCCCAATAAATGTCTGTGGGTGTGGGTCCCAGAAGAACACCCAACACCTCTCCTCTCCAAATCAAGACCAGCTCAGACCAATCATATCACTTCCATTTTTGTTAACAAACTAGAGGAGGAGAGAAACACTGTAGATATTGTCTACCTAGATTTTAGAAACAGAAACCACTGGGTCTGGACAATATGAAGACATGTGCTAACTAAGACTACAGTTAAGTAAACGGGAACTGGCTCAACAACCAGACCCAAAGAGTAATTAACAGTCTGGTGTCAATGTGACAGGAGGTCTCCAGTGGAGTAGCCCAGGGATCTGTGCCTGGCCCCAAATCATTTTAGTAATAGTAGACAGTAGAGACAAAACACGTCCTAACACTTGGAGCTAGCCAGAATTGTGTTCGTCCTTCATTGCCAAAGAAGACCACGCCATCAGAGAAATGATGACATGACTTGCACTTGACTTTGTTTTGAGCCTGAAAAGACAGACTGAATGAGCCTCCTGGGAAGGTGGCCGGGCTGGTTGATAGCTAAGATTGGTGCTAATAGGAATCACACTCAGGCAAGGTTGACCTCAGGGGTCCTGCCAACTCAGGGATTCTATAAACTCCATTGTGACCAGTTCTGAGATAACTGTGCTTTGTTCTGAATCAAAGCTTCATTTAAACACCAGGGAAAGGCCATAGGGGCAACCCCTAAACTAACATGGAGCCTAAGCCTGCCCTACCATGGAGGCCTGAAAGGTCCCACTGTCCTAGACCAGAGACTGAGGTGCAGCCAGTCTGGAAACCCCAGAGCTGCTCTCATGCAAAGGGTTTCACGTAGGGCCTTCATGCTGCAGACCTAGAACTGCAAGGACTTTAGCCCCTTTGGTTTACCATTGTGGAAACTGAGGCCTAGGGTAGGGGTGTAACTGGTTCAACCAAGGTGATCCAGGGAGTGAAGAGTCAGAGATGGGACTTGACCCTGAGCTTTCTCCCTTTATTCCAAAGCTCTACCTGAGAGCAATCCTGTGAGGTAGGACTACAGCGCTAAGGCATCCAAGGAGTGGCAAGAAAGCAGCTCTGCCCAAGAACATTCAGATGCATGCAGTGTCCCCAGTGAACCCAGGCTTCTCCGAAGGCAGGTCCTCTGCTCTGCCACACAATGGGGCAGCCTGACTGTACACCACTCATGCTCTGAACCAATCAACCCACAAGCCTTTCCCATTGAGGCCTCTTCCCAAATATCAGGCCCAGTGCTAAGCAAAAATGGGCCCTCTCATGTTCTCACAGGAGAGAGGACATCGGCAGAGGAGATGAGGAAGGCCCTAGGTGACTAGAAAAGGCCTCCCACAGAGGCTGAGGTAAGAAGGGAGCAGGTTCCAGGCTTGGGGACTGAGAGCCTATGTGACTAATAGAGGAAGGTTGATTTGGCTGGACCGCAGAGTAGAGGAGAGGTGTAACCAATGCCAAGTAAGACTGGAAAGGTGGGCTGCATGGGACTCTGGGAGGGGTCCCACAAGGAAGTGAGAGAAGTCACTGGAATCTCTGAGTAAGGCAAGTGGACTTTAGGAAAGTCACTTGAGCAGCTCAGTGAAGATGGACGAAGTGGCCAGGGGCTGTGAGAGGATGGAGGCTGACCCTACCCCTGCCTCTTCCACTCTGCCCCCCTCCCCAGAGGAATCGCTGGTGACAAGAGTGATTGAGTTGAGTGTTCCTCTGCCATTCCTTAGCAGTGTGACTCAAGTCAAGTCTCTGGAGGCCTGTCAGTCTCAGTTTCCTCATGTGTAAAATAAAGAGATGGACAGGTTTTCTCTGATTTTTTCAGCTCTAAAAGGGCAGAATTAGGAATGACAACCACAGCTGATTCTCACATTTATATCACCCTTTCCTTAAGGCTTCCTTTCTTTAAAACAACCCTATAAAGTAAGTAGGGAAAGTATTATCCCCATTTAACAGACAAAGAATCCAAGGTCCAGAGCAATGATGCTACTTTGCCCCAAGGTGGCAAAGCTAGGAACAGCCAGAGAAGAGTGGAAACTGAGCCTGGATCTCAAAAATCACAGAACCAGAGAATCAGAAACTCTCAGGGGCCTTCTGATCCAAAATATCTTCCTGTCTCCTATAGCCCCAACATATGACCATTCAGGCTCTGCCTGAAGACCTCAAGGAAGGGCATTCTGTGAGTCCCTAGCTCAAGGATGGGGAACTTGTGGCCTGGAGGCCCTCTAGATCCTCAAGTGAGGTCCTATGACTGAATCCAAACTGGATCCCCCCTACCCCCTCCCTAGTCCGTGACCTCTTCCACAGCCTATCCTACCTCCCTTGCCTCTGATGGACCTTGGACACTTGTGATGCAGCTGCCTATGTCCCTGGGGGCCAAACAGAACAGGGAGAAACCCTCTTCCCCAATTCCTTCAAACAGTCCTCCCTCACAACAAGAACTTCCTTCCCTTCCCCATCCTGGGTGCCCTTGGCTAACAGATGACCTCCTTAAACTGTGGCCTCCAGGGAGTCCTGCCCAGGCCAGAAGGCAGCAAGACTCTTAGATTTCCAGGCCTCTCTTAACCCAGCCCAAGGTCACCTGCCCTTTGGGAGCAGCTGGGCTGCACTCATGTGGACTAGGATCCCAAATCTTGTAAGATAAGCCTCCAAATAACTATAATCCCCCATCCTGAACTCATTAAATTGATCTCTCTGTGGTATAAGACTGAGCCTTTTTCCTACGTGACTTCATCCGATTAGACTTAGTCCCAGGCTTCAGCACATAGAGGGGCCTGATCTGTTACTTTATTCAAAAGGAGTGGACTATGGCGTGGCTTTCCTGAGACCAGGTCACTCCACACTCTCCTTATTCCCCTTTTCAAGAGCTACTTCACTGGGAGCTGAAGGGAATGAAGTAGATGAGATTTAACAGGATTTTAGTAAGTCCACTGACCAACAAGTAAAGTATTTGGTAAAGTGCCTTGGGCCATTCTTGTGGAAAAGAGGGAGAGAGATGCACATAGTACAGTTAGGGAGAGTTCCCAAAGAGTAGTCATTAATGGTAGCAGGCAGAAGGTCTCCAATGAGGTGCCCCAAGGATCCATGCTGAGCCCCCGTGCTGTTTAGCATTTTTATCAATGCCTTAGATAAAGACCTTTCCCCCTCCCCTTCATTATACTAGGCCCCAGGCCAGCTATGTTTCATTTCACTCCCTAGCCCAGTCCCTTGGTCAATAGGTCAGTGTTGGAGTGGAAAAACAAGCACACCAATACATTGTTGGTGGAGCTGTGAGTAGGTCAAACCAATACAAAAAACAAACTGGGATTATGTGAAGAAAAGGACTGAAACATCCACCTATCGCCTTTGACTCAGGATACACTGGGGCTCGGTGCATGCCTCAAGGAGGTCCAAAAAGAGGTCCCACATGCACACAGAAAGGTATTTAGAGCCACCTTTTTTGTGGTAGCAATGGACTGGAACAAAGGAGATGCCCATCGACTGAGAAATGGCTAAACGAGCTGTGAATCTAATGGAAATTAAAAACATGGTGACTAGAGAAACCTGGGAAACCTGACACGAGCTGTTGCAAAGAGGAGTGAGCAGGGCCTGGGAAACAATGCTCAGAGATGATCAGGTCACTGGGAAGACAGCAGCTGAGGCTGGGCCACACAGGACTTGAGGATTACGCTGGGCCCAGAAAGCCCCTCCTTACATTTCTCTGCCGAGGTAGGGGGCTATGGGTGGGGAATACTGTGTACAATGCCAGATGTTTTTGATGTTTGCTAGTTCTGATGGACCTTTTTTTGTTTTTTTTTCTCCTTCTCTTATCCACAAGGAGAGCAGGTGAGGCCAGCAAAGTGCTTTGTCTGGTTTCCTAGTCCCAGCCATAGCACTTCTCTCCACAGCCTTAATTAGCCCTTTTGTGCTCTGGGTCTCCTGGCCCTCCAGCAGACAATCCAGAAAAGTCTAAGAATGAGGTTTTTAAATAAGAAATGTATGGGATTGCGCAGGAAATCATTATATAGAAATGCAGTTATCAGAATATTTTTTAAAAAATAAGTTCATTAATTCCCGATGGAGAATCATGGGAGAAAGAATACATTCTTTAGGTAATGGAAAATGCAAACCCAATTTCTCATAAGAGACATGAGTGTGCCCCAGGCAATTCCTCCAGCCTTGCTCTTGTCTCTAGGAACTGTAAAAATTCCTCTGGCCAGTCTTGGGAGGTGCCCTAGGCTGGCTCCTGCTGACCTTGCCACACTGACCACACTTAGTTCCATGTCCTGCCCTCCACACTCCACTACTGCTGACCTGCTCCACTTGCCTACCCTCACCTGCCACATTCTATCTCCTGTCCTCACACCTTTGTATAGATTGTCTCCCACACCTGGAATTAATGGGGTACAGAGTCTGGAAAGTGCACTCTTATAGACTCTCTCTCCTCTCCCTCTCTTTCTGTCTCTCTCTGTCTCTCTCTCTCTCCTTCCCTCCTTTTCTGCCTCTCTCTATCTCTCCTTCTCTGTCTCTCCCTCTCTCTCTTTCTCTCCTCTGTTTTTCTCTCTCCCTTCTCCCCCTCAGAATCCCTAGCTATTCAGGTACCCTCCCTCACATCTCCAGTAACCCTGCACTCCCCCCCACTCCAAGCTGCTGTGTTTCCCTTTCCCACCTCAACACCTCATATGTATGTACACACATGTAGGCACACACATGTGTGCACAGGCACACACTATACACATGCACATACAAGATATATACATACACAGTGTACTGCAATGCTACACTCACACAATGCTCACATGTGTATACGTGTGCAAGCATGCATGCACACACACATACACACTCATGCCCACATCTTTTTCCTTACCAACATCACTGCCCTCTGGTAGGGTGGACACTCCTTGAGGCAGAGGCAGGAGCTGGGGCTGTCTGGATGCCCAGCACCGAGGGCAGAGCATGCCCCTCTTGGGGAGTCTGATCAATCCAACTTGTAACTAGGATGTCCTGTGGCCCAGGCCCAGTTTCCCCACTTCTCTGGCAATTATTCCAATGAATGAAAAGAGGCAGCGAGTAATCACTGTCCAGATCAAAAACATGAAGAATGGAGACATTTTCCTGTGTTTGATGTCATACTCCTTCCAAAGAAACAGCAGGCCCTCGATGAAAATTAGGATCTTACCAGAGAAAAAACTTCTCTGATAAAAACCACTTCCCAAGTGCAGATAACAAAGACAACCAAGGAGGAGGGAAGAATTCCCGCCGCGCCCCCCCCCTGCTCCCCACCCCCTCCCCGGGCCTCAGGACAAGGTCCTCTTGAAGGGCCCATGGCGTGCGTCTGCCTCCCCAGAGCAGCTGATCCATCGGCCCACACCCAGCTCCAAAGGGAGAGCACCATGTGGGTGGACTTCATTCCTAAGAGGCCTTTCCTGAAGCATCTCCAAGAGCATCTGTCCATCTGTCCCTTCAGCCCTAACCAACCCTTCCATTTCCTACATTTAATATTATAAAATAGTGTGCTTATAAATTCACTGATGCTATCAAAAACTTTCTTTGCAGAAGGTCAGCTTTCTAATTCATTTCCAGTCACAAATCTTGAAAGAGGATTTTCCCCGAGGGAGAACCCTCCCCTCAAAAAAGACCTGTCAGCAACAAGGTGACTTTTTCATCAAGTGTCCTGAATGGCTTTCCCCTCTCAACCCTGACCCTTTCTCCTAAGGCTCCCCTCTGCAATCTGACATTCTCTCTGCAATGGGATACCTTTTGTCCTCCCAGCCAGGGGCCTCCCAGTGATCTGACCTGAAGCCAATCAGGACACCCCAACATGCTCGGAGAAACCTTTACTCAAAAACAAAATATACCCCAATGGCACAAAGATCCCAATGACCCTCTCAGAGCAGTGACCCAGATTTGGGAGATTTGGTGGCTGGAAGAAAGAGACAAAGACAGAAACACCCACGCTGTATCATCACCAGTAGAAGTGTGGGATGCCAAAGCTTTTTTAGAAATTTTAACATAAAGAACCAGAAATTCTTCTTTCTATACAAAGTACCTATTAAGAGATGATCTCTTAGTTGCTAAATCCAGTGACCTCTCCACCCTTCTTCTCCTTGACCTCTCTGCAGCCCTTGTTACTGAATCACTCTCTCCTCCTTGAGACTTTCTTCTTTCTTGGTTTTCAAGACAGACCTTCTCTCTCCTGGTTCTCCTCTTCCCTCTCTGACTGCTCCTTCCCAGGATCCTCCTCCAGATCACACTCTGTAATGGTAGGTGTCCCTCAGGGTTCTATCCTGGGTCCTCTTCTCTCCTCCCTCTGTACTGCATCACTTGGTGATTCCATAGATTGAATACATTGGATTCAATTACCATCTGTTAATTATCAGATCTACCTATCCTGCCCTAACTTCTCTGCTGACATCTAATCTTGCATCTCCAACTGCCTACTGACCATTTGGAATAGGACGTTCCAGATATCTTAAAGTCCACATGCTCCCAAATGAGTGTAACTTTCCCCTCAAACCTCCTTTCTTCTTAACTTCCCTATTACTATGGAAGGTAACGTAGTCCTCCTAGTCAACAAGGCACAAATCTAGGTTTCATCCTCTTCTCCTGACTCTCACCATCCACCCAATTTGTTCCAGGGCCTGTGGGTCGTACCTTCAGAACATCTCTCACGCGCACTCCCTTTTCTTGTCTGACACTGCCCTTTCACCCTGGGGCAGACCCTCTTCACCTCATGCCTGAATTATTGTACCAGTGTGTGTGTGGGGGTCTCCCTGCCTCAGTCTATCCTCCACTCAGCTACCAAAGGGTGACTATATCACCCTTCTATTAAAAAAACTCCAGTGGCTCCCTGCTTCCTCCATCAAATCTGGGATGAAGTCCTCTCTTCTGTAGGAAGTCATTCCCAATGCCGCTTAATGCTGGTGCTTTTCTGTCCATTTTCCCTTTATCCTCTACATATCTTGCTTGTCCATAATTGTTTGCATGAATTGCCTGTCTTTGAATTCCCAGCACTTGGCACATGGCTAGTCACATCATAGGAGCTTACTAAATGTTTAATCACTGACTGAGTGACTGAACCCCCAAGACAACAGTGGAGCAGGCCCGCAGCCCTGACAAAATCTGGGCTAACTCCCAGCTGAGTCTGGAGAAGGTTCCTGCTCAGGTGAGCAATCACCCTTGTATCCTCCATGTACTAGCCGTCAGGCCTAGTACTGTGTTGGCTCCTTCTCTTAGGAACCACACCACAGCCAGGGAGCTGGGTTTGGGGAAGTTTGATTGTGAGTAGCATGTTAGTCCAAGCAGCCAAGGGCAGCCTGAGGAGGGTACAGCTGAACCAGACAGCAGGACCTAGCAGGTCCGACTTTGGATGCCAGAACCTGGTCATAGGATAGACTCTCCTCAATGATAATAAGAGTGAGGCCCAAATAAACTGGCCCAACAGACCAGACTCACTCAGTCCATGAACCTGGCAACATACCCTCAACAAACAAGCTTCAAGGGGTCACCTGTGGGTGACTTCTCTGGGTATGCTCAGGACCCTCAGAGTCCAAAGATACTGGGTTGGTCTCACCAGCATTCTTGAAGTAGTACTGCACTCCACTGAAAGTCATGTTTGGCCGTATCTATACTGCAAGCTCTGACTCAACTCCATGTGGTCACAAGCCTGGGAATTTTGCCAATATCTACATATTTGAGATTCAAATGTATATTTTCCATGACCTACTTGCTCTGAGAGAACAAATTTTCTCTTTAGTCCAGCAAAGATCATAGCTATTGATAATAAAATGAAACCAACATAACCTAAGTAATAAAGAAATGTTAGCCCAGACAAAGCTAATAGATCACAGTCATGGATTCAGGCCTGGGAGTGAGGGAAGGAAGGAACTGCATTTGAGGTCCTCTATTGATCTGGGTGAGGAAACTGAGGCCCAGAGAGATCAGGGTCACACAAATGGATCTAACTCTGCTGAGGCCAAAGTCAGGGCTCTTTGCCATCATAGCTAGGTCCCCATTAGTGCGAGCAAGGAATCCTGGGAGGGGTCACATGCACTACTCTAAGTTATAATGATATAAAATATGGTCATTGCTTCCAGCCCAATGCAACAAGAGCTCAAGTAACATGGCCACTTCCAGGATTCCTTCTTCACACTAATTGGGACCTGCTCCTGGTCCTCTTAGCAATCTATAAAGACAACAACACATGGAAGACCTAGCCATGATTCACCTGGCACCCAGGAACAGCCAAAGTGCTCAAAAGCTCAGAGGGTTCTTCAGTAGGTGACAAATGGTTTTATGAGAAGCCGTGGTCAAAATCACCAAGGGGATGGCAACCTGTGTCCACATGGATGAAATCACAGGTCCTTCCAAGAGGATAAACAAGAAATGTGAGATATATGACTTAGCATAAAAGGTCACTTCATCCACAAATTAGAGGAACACAGAAGAAATCCCTCATCATATCGAGGGGATGAGGGAAGAGTTCATGACCAAACAAGGGACAAAGAAGAGCACAAAACAGAAAATGGCACTTTTGATGGCCCCAAATTAACAGGTTTTTGCACAAAAGCAATATATTTAAAATGAGAAAAGAAATAGTTAACTGAATTTTTAAAAATCTTCATGTTTCTCTGATAAAGGTCTCATTTGCAAGATATATAAAGAACTGGTTAAAATTTATAAAAAATAAGAGCCATTCTCCATTTGATAAATGATCTAAGGGAATGAAGAGGCAGTTTTCAAAGAAAGAAATCTAAGCTTTCAAGATACCTGAAAAAAAGCTCCAAATTATTAATAGTTAGAGAAATGCTACCTAAAGCAAGTCTGAGGTTCTACCACAGAACCCATTAGATTGGTAAAGAGGTCAAAAAAGAAAATGGAAATGCTGGAGTGACTATGAGAAAATAGTCACACTAATGCATAGTTGGTGGAGTTGTGAACTGATCTAGCTATTCTGGAAAGCCAATTTGTAACTATGCCCCAAAAGTCACCCAACCGTATCTACCCATTAATCTAAAGATGTTCCTCCTAAGCCTAGCCCAGACAGAAATCAAAGAGAAAAATGACCTGCACTTGCCAAAGTATTTATGGTAGCTCTTTAGTGGTGGGAACTAAGAGGTTCCTTGTACTGGGGCCTGACTGAATGAATCTGTGATATATGAACATAATATAATGCTGCTGCTGCATAAGAAATGAGGAAGGGGGATGGTTTCAGAGAAATTTGGGAAGACTTGTGTGAACTGATGCTGATTGAAGTGAGCAGAACAGGAGCAGAATTTATACAATAACAACGTAAAGACAAACAATGTGGGAAGACTTTGGAAGTCTGATCAACGCAATGGTCACAATGGGACCAAGGAGGAAGGGTGCTACTCACCTCCTTTTAGAGAGGTAACAGCCTCATGGTGCTGAGGAAGACAGTGTACTTTTGGCTGTGGCCAGCGGGGGCGTTGGTTTCACTTGACTGCATATTTGTTACAAGAATTTTTTCCTTTTATTTTTTTCAACTTGGAAGGGAGAATAAAATATATTACTAATTTTAAAAAAAAGCCCAAAGTAACAACAAGGAGGGAGTTATGGGAGAGCTACTGCAGGCTCCAGAAAGGAAAAGTTGGCAATCCCCTGGCCATTAAGCTTGATGTCTGCCTGTCCTTCCATCAAGGCAGAATTCTGCATTTACATTCCAGGAATAAAAAAAAAAGGATATTTAGGAAAGAACCCAATGAAAGAGGCTGTGAAGAGGGGACAGACGTTTTCATCCAACACTTGACATTGAGAGTACCAAGGAAATTGACACAAAAATGGACATAAGCCATTCCCCAAAAGTTGGGGGTGGGGGGAGAGAGATAAGAACATTTTAAAAAGATATGCAAAGTATCAATAAATATATGACAGAGTGCTCAAAGTTAATGAAAGGAGAAATGCAAATGAGGCTCCTCTTTAAAGCCAAGAAAAAAATGATAAAGGACAAAAAAAACCCCAAACAAGCTGGAGGGGCTATGGGAAGACAGGCACAAGGAGCCTCACTCTAGCAATCTGAAATTCTGCGTGGGAAGTTAAAGAAACTGAAGGTATCCAAAGAGGTCAGATTAGAAGGTGAATATACAGCAGCCCTTTTGGTGGTAGCAGAAACCTGGTCACCAATTGGGAAATGTTATGGTTCCCTAAGAAGAAGAGACGGAGAATTCAGGGAAATGTTTGAAGTGTACGAGGCTGCCTGTGACTTTGGGAGAAACATCTCCCCACAAAAAGTAACCCTACAGTCAAATAAATAGTGTTATGGGGTGGTATAAAGAGACAAACCCTTTTTTTTAATGGAACAAGATAAACCCTACTGAATCTTTATCTAGAAGGAGGTCTCCACAGTCTTAGAGATTCCCAGACCCACCAGGATATTCTGATAAGACTAACAGCAGAGAAATGCATTATATCCCACCGGAACAAATTTAATTTTTGCAGCTCCTGAGACCCCAAGGTCTCAAAATCTTAGCCCAACATTAACACCTTCTCCTCCAAATCACCTGACACCTGTCCCTACTACTCCAGGTGTCCAAGTTAGGAAAGTGGATGAGATAGGTAGTGCAGTGGATAGAGCAGTGGTCCTGAAGCCAGGAGGACCCGAGTTCAAATCTGGCCTTTGACACTAGCTGTGAGACCCCTGGGCAAGTCACTTAACCCTGATAGAAAGAAAGATGGGTAGCCTCAGTTGACAAGCTCCTTTTGCCTACCACATCAGCCCTAAGTTTATGTAAAACTCTATATGTGTCCTTCCCTTGTTTGGTAGGTTGTGATCCACCTGCCAGACCCATCAATTGATGCTAATGAAGACTTTTATCTTCTATCTTGTCTCAGGATTTACTGACCTCCAGCTACATGAACCAAGGTGGGAGAAAGAACTCTTCAGAAGGATCCTCAGACTCTGGGTTGAGGAATTCGCCTTCAGAAGTGATGCAGGGCAATGAAAGCATGCGAACCTATCTATTGATCACATAACGTAAATGAGGACAAGGCAGTTGGACTAAATGTAGGGGCTAAGTCTGGTACTGGATGAAAACCACCCTTCCCTCTTCTTGCAGAGACCATCTGCTGGGGGTGCTGTGAGGTGGGTTTTTGGATTTGCTTTTCTTTCTTTTGAGGGAGGGTGAAGCATATGACAGAAAATGACTGCGATAGCTTTTAAAAGGCACTAATAAAGCTTCTTTTAAAATGAAAGAAAGCAGTGCCCACCAAGAGCTAGCCCAGCTTCCACAAGAACAGATCATGCCAGACTAACAAACTGGTGGATCGTGAGAACCCTATACATCTAAGTGCTGCCTCGATTTTTAATAAGACCCCTGAGAAGGTTATTTGTGCCAGTCTCTAGCCATGGAGATGGAAGAGGATAATCCAATGAGGTGAATTCAAACAGCTTAGATTGAGGGACCCCGAGGCTGACCCCACCCCACCCAGGGTGACCTCCCACCACTCAAACATGTCAAGTTCTTGATTCTCCTTCTTGTCCTTTCTGACTCCTTCCCCCCTTTCATCTCTGCCTCTGGTAGTCCTACCCATCCTTTGGGCCCAGGTCACCCCTTTTCCATAATGCCCACCCTCTCTGGTCATAGCACAAAGCTCCTGTTCCTCTCCCTGGGCCCAAATCAGAATTAGAAGGCCCTCAAAAGCCATCTGGGGCAACCTGGACCTGATCAATTCTGGCCTTGATGGCATCCCAGATGTTCCAGCCTCCCCTTGGAAAGGCCTCCAGCGAGCAGGTGCCCATCCCCTCCTAAGGAGGTGGCAGTAGCTGCCCTTCAATTTTAGCTAGCTACCACAAAGGGGGGAAGGTTTCCTGAGCACTAACACTCAATGTAGACTTGTCTATGAGTGCTCCAGTGTAACACACGTAGATCAAGGGCCTGTGTAAGACAGCTACCTTCCTAGGCACTGGTGGGAAACAAGGAACAAATAAAAAACAAAGCTTATAAACAGGTGTGTGTGTGTGTGTGTGTGTGTGTGTGTGTGTGTGTGTGTGTGTGTGTGTGTGTGTGTATGATAACCAGAGCAAGAGGGAGAAAGCATCAATGAAGAGGTGGGGGGAAGAGAGGCAGGAAAGAATTCCCACAGAAATCCTAGTAAAAAAGTAGAGATGAAGAAAGGCAGTGGGGAAGCAAGTCATTCCAGGGAAAGGGGGCAGCCCTGGGTGCCTGCTTGGCTCTGGACCATTCTTTACCGTTAATCTATGACTAGGATAAAAGCAGAGATATCAGACTTATACAATTTGAAAAGGACAAAGTTAGAAGGGATAACTGATCAGATGAATGACAGGACACCAAATATCCTGTCAGGTTGTGACACAGGGAAGAATCTGTGGAGAAATTTAATAGGGATAAAGTCTTATATGGGGGTTAAAATTTGAATTCTCAAGTGCAAGTAAGGTGTGACTTGATGGCAATTTATCTAAAAAAGATCAGGGCGTTTTAAGCAGCTGGCAGCCCAATGGGTCAGTGTGACGACACCCAAGAAAGTGAGTGTGATCTTGAGATGCAGACCCCCTGCCCCAGCCAGTCAGCCCACCTCTGGACATAGGGATCAGTTCTCAGCACTCCACACAGTTCTAGGCACTTTAGGACAAGTGGGAGAACAATCAGATGGAGAGGGATAAGAGTTTAAAGTAGAGAACAACCAGATGAAGGAGTCAGGCATGGGGACTCAGGGGGAAACAACAGAGTCTGAAGACAAATGGGGATGGGGGGCATGAGAGCTATCTTCAGGTGTTTGAAGGCTGTTACCCAGAAGAAATTAACTTGCTTGCCCCAGGATTCTTTAGAACTAGGAATGAGATGGATAGAAATGGCAAAGAAGTAGATTTAGGTTGGATGAAGGAAAATCATCAAACAAATGAGAATCGTCCTGGAAGGGCTGGACTACCTGTGGAGGCAGAGACAGAGGCAGAGATAGCCTCTGCTGATGCCCCCCAAGAAAGCTGGATGGATGGCTGCCTGGCACCTGGGTGGTAAGGTCCAGTCTCTGGAGGCCGCTGCCATCATTGTAGGTCTCCAGTGGTGAGAAATGAGGGACAGCAGACAAAAGGCTTCTCTCTGCCATCATTGGGTGGGAAGTAGCTAGGGATGGTGGAGCGATAAAGGAAGGGATGGCAGACAGAGGACCAGAGACTTCTGAAGCCTCAGTGACTGTGAGCAGGCTGGCCAGTTGGTGGCTGCCGGCACAGAAGGGACAAAGGAAAGGGATGAGTTGAAGGGAATGCACTGAAGGAAGGGGGAGACTATTGTAGTGCTGTAGCTTCCCCATGAACCCACAATCCTGGCTCACTTTATCCGTCTGTCTTCCTCCAAGAGGGCTTTGCTTGACATTTTTAGAGGGCTCTTCTGAGAGGCTTTTACCAGCTATGGAGGGGTAAGGACAAGGCTAGGGTGACAATCACTTCCAGGCACCAGCCTGGCCCACCTTGGCTCCTCAGGCCATGGCTTGGGGAGAGCAGATTCTGAGAGCAATGGCTCTTCCATTTTCTTTACTTGAGGATGCTCACTATGGCAGACATATTGTGATACCTCCTGCTGCCCCAGAATTCAACCTCCCACCCTCACAATCTGCAGCCTCCTGAAGAAGGGCTCCCCCTATTTCACATAAAAACAATCCTTCTCTTGAACAGAGGGAGAAACTATACTGGCCCCTCCTCAAGGATCACCAGCTGATTCCTAGCTGCAGGTGGTCCCAGTTCTTCAATGGGAGTCTAGGCAGATAGCAGGACCTGGCCTTCCTGGGGTTCTCTAGGCAGCCTGCCCACCCTCTCGCACCATGTGGGCCCCTGCTATGGAGGGTTCTGGGACAGCTGAGTCAGTGCTCCCTGAAAGCCCTCTGTCTGGCTTTCGAGGTGCTAGGAAGGGAGCCCTTCTCTCTGGCCACTCATTCTGGCTTAAGTCAGGTCAGTTCCCTCTGAAGTCCAAGAGGAAGAAGGAGAGAGTCTCTAAGAAGTTCCCCGGGCTTAGGCCCTGTGTTGTTCAGCAGGGCTTCAGCCAGGACAGAGCCCCAAATTAGAGCAAGGCCCTTGGGAGCCAGTTCTGGCCAGGCCATTTACTAGCCATCTCTCTGGGCTTCCATTTCTTCATTGGGAAACATAGCTAGCATTTCCATATTGGATCAAGGTTCCTAAAACACTTTACATATGTTGCCTCATTTTGATTAAAAATAATGACAGTGTTTGCAGCATCCAAGACAGGGCTGTTCTGAGGAAAGTACTTTGTGAACTAAGACGTCACCAAGCACAGATACAGGCATTCTAGAACCATAATGTATGGCGCGCACATACCCACACGCACCCTTACTTTCAAAATAATCATGAGGTCATGGATCCAAGAAATGAAGTAATTAATAAGCACCTACTATGTGTCAAGCCTGTGCTAATCACTTACAAATATAATTTCATTTGATCTGATCTTCATCATGACCATAGGAGGCTGGTGCCATTATTACCCTCATTTTACCGTCGAGGAAACCGAACCAGGTAGGGGGAAGTGACTTGTTCAGGGTCACACAGCCTGGAAGGATCTGAGGCTGGATTTGAATGCAGGTGTTCATGGCCCCATGGCTCTTAGTAAGGAGTCCAATGCTTTTACTAAGCCATCCCATCGGTGTTGTAACCATCACATAATAAAAGCACTGATACAATTCTGAAACTTAGTTAACAGACTAAACAAAGTGCAACAGTCTGAGGCCATTGAGCAAGGTGGACACAGATTCAGGCCTGGCCCATAAGGAGCTCCCACTCTGATGAAAGACCCTCAGCGGGGCTGGCCCAGGAGGCCTGCAATCACTGCCTCCCCAAACAAGTTACACTGCCTTGAGCAGTGGGGGGCCAGCAAGGGGGGGGGGCCAGCACTGGGGGCCAGCTCTTGGGTTCTCCTCTGACCTGGCCCCATACATCCCAGTGTCTTCAGCTGAGGCCTCCAGGGCCTGGGTTCTTGAGGTCACTAGTTCATGTCCTTCCTCAAATGTCACGCTCCAGATCCATTCTGATTGGGAAGGAGCAGTTTAGGACTTTCACTGCCCAGGTTCTGGACATGAGACCTCTTCTGAATAAGGAAGTCTTAAAAAATAATCACACTGGCTTTCTGGCCTGCCATACTCTGCTTCTGACTCACACTAAGCTCTCAAGTCACCCACCATCCATGCCTGACCGAAGCTCCCAACCCAGCCGGCAGGTGGGAAGTCCATAATCACAGACTTTAGAGCTGTAAGGGACTGGCCTCTGAGGTTGATGCATTCAACTCTCTCATTTGACAAAGAAATGGAGGTCCAGAGATATGAAGGGATCTGTTTGAGATCCCACAGCTGACAAGAAGTAGGGAGTGGGAGCCAGGAAAGGGGAGAGGGTCTGTTAGTCAGTCAACAAGCATTTACTAAGCATCTGCTGTGTGCTAGGCACTGAAGACAGGCAAAAGAGTCCCAGCTCCCAAGGAGCTCCTAATTGAATAAGAGGAGACAACAACATGCCAGCTAGTGTGTACAAACATGATACAGACAGGACAAATCGCAAACAGCCCACAGAGGGAAAGCCCTAAAATGAAATTAGATCCTACCCAAGATGGGTCAGCACACCTATCCTGTGTTACCAACCAGGCAGAGAATCCATTAATTCCCTTTTCAACTCCAGTAGGCTGCCACTTACCTAGCTGCCTTCAAGTCCCATCTAAAGGCCCATCTTCTACAGGTGTGTGAGTGTGTGTGTGTGTATGTGTGTGTGACATAATTGAATCTGTGCTTTAGGAAAATCCCTGAATGGAGGATGGACTGGAGTGGGGAGAGACTTGAGGCAAGCAGATGCCCTAGCAGCCATTGCGACGGTCCAGGCAAGAGGTGATAGAACCCTGTACCAGGGGATGGCAGCATCAGAAAAGAGATGGTGGAAGGGTGAAATCCACAGGCCTTGACAACAAATGGGATATGGGAGGGCTGGAAGGATAGTATTGCCCTCAACAATAAGGGACAGTTTGGAAGGGGGGAGGGCTTGGTCAAATTGAGGATAAGAAAACTACTAGATATCCATTTAAGATGTCTAATAGGAACTTGGAGATGGGAGATGAGGTCAGTAGAGAGCTTAGAGCTGAACAAGATGACTTGAGAATCATGGAAATTACAAGGTTTTCTGCAAATGCATCCAAATCACCAAAGAGCCTGAAGTAGTCATCTGCCTATCTGGAGCCTCGCTCTGCACAGCCATAAATAGCCTGGGGTGATGAAAGCACAGAACAAGTCGTCAGAAGACCTAGGTGGAATCCTGGCTCTACTGCTAACTTGGTGACCTTAGTTCAGTCAATTCCCTCTGGGGTGGAATCGTTCAAAGCTGCTCCTAAACCATCTGGCTCACCTGAAGCAGGGAAGGTGTATGTAGATGAGACAGGCTTAGAAAGAGCAATGGACAATCTAGGCTCTCTCTGCTCCCTTCAAGAGAACCCTGCCAAGTACTCTGGCTATGAGGGGCTCAGTGACTTCCCCAAGGTCACATAGCTAATAAGTACTGGAGATAGGTAGGATCTGAACTGAGGTCTGACTCAAGTCCAGCAGCAGCCACCATTCGTGTGGGGCAGTAGATAGAGCTCTGGAAGACCTGAGGTCAAAGCCCATCTCAGACACTTACAACTGTGTAATCCTGGGCATGTCTACTTCTGTCTGCCTCAGTTTCCTTATTTATAAAATGGGGATCATGAAAGCACCTAGCTCCCAGGGTTTCTGTGAGGACCAAAGGAGATAAATAACATTTTGTAAAGTGCTTTACAAACCTTAAAACTTTACATGAATGCTAGCTGATATTATTATTAGTATTAAAGCCGTAACCTCTGACAACGACCAAGCTAGCCATGAAATTTTTATCTAGTCTCAACCACTGAGTTTCCACCAGTCATACAACCTTGATTGTGGCAAGCTGGCTTCCAAACTCTTCTCAGACCCTGTAACCAAAGCTCCTATTTTCAACAATTCCTGGGGGCACTTTTTGTCTTTTCCCCCCTGCCCCCTCCTCCAGCCGCCTTCTTTGCTAAGTCTATAAAGGACAGCGAGGGAACAATGCAGCTTACGCAGCGTAAAGCTGGAGAGTCCCTAACCTTGCTTTATTAGCTGGGGCACACACCAATGATACGCTCATTTCTCGTCCTATAAACCACAAATACATTTAAAGAGACGAGGGTCTTTTCTGTCGGGAGAAAACAAAGAAGGAAAATACCCACAATGACCAACAGCTCTTGCAAACCTGACTAAACATTCCTGAGCTGTCCCTGCCATCAAGCCACGGTTGGAGATTTAATAAAGGAGAATTCTAGGACTCAAGCAAGAGAAAAGGCAAAATGCCCGACGGGAATGAAACACGGCTGATCAAAGCCTGGGGTATTTATATCGTTCGGAAATACAGATTCCAGACTGACCCATTTTATGACTAGGCAGACAACTAAGCAAACACAAACAAAGCTAGCACAATTCTCCTGTGTCCCGGATGGACAGCAAGGCCAGGAGAAAGGTTCTGGGGTCGCTCCATCCCTTGGACACCCACACCTTTCAGACCTCAGAAAAAACCACACAAGAGCACCTGCTAAGCTACAATATTAGAGTCAATGAAGTTCTTATATCCTGCAGGCTTAGCCTCCAGACACTCACACACACACACACAACTCAGGGGGAACAAAAACTGCGAGTCAGAAGCGCCCCCCAACTCGTCCAAAATCGAAAGAATCAAGTGCCATCGACCCAGGCAGATGAGGTTGAACATCTGAGCCGCTGGTGGATAGGCTGGAAAAAGAAAACTCTCCCCCTCCTTCCCCATCCCCCCTCGCCTGCCACTTTTCTGATTCCCTTTCCTGTCCCCCTCCTAGTGGAGAGATCCATAAAGAAAGAGAAACTGGAAGGGAGGGCCTGGGACAAAGCTTTACAAAGTGCCCGCGGTGACCGGCTGGGCTGGCCACGGGCCGATGCAAAGGTCTCGGTGCGTCTCCCGATCTCTGGGAAAATCAAAGGGGCATGAATGTCAGGTGGGGCCCCAGGCTGAAGTGGGAGCCCGGGATGGCAGGCCGATCCTGGGGAAGACGGCGGAGGGGGAGCAGGGAGGGGGAGGGGAAATGGCAAAGCGAGGAGACCGCCCCGAAGAAAGCCCTTCCACTATCACCAGCTTACTCTCCCTGCACCCCACAAAAAAAGGAAAGAAGTCAGCGCCCCACTGCACGAACGAGCAAGCACTTAAGAAAGCTAAAGAAAGGAGGGGGGTGGGCTGTTGCCACACCCCTGCCTGAAGACATGCCCCGCCCCAGTCCCAGCCCCGCCTTAGCTCCCCCCTACCCCTACCCCTACCCCTCCTTTGGCTGGTGTGAGATTGTCAAATTCAAGGGCTTGGGACAGGTAGTTAAGATCACCTCAAATGGAGTAAGGGGGAGGGGGAGGCCGCGCCCCCCCCCCCAACTTAGCCTTGCCCTGCCCAGCCTGCCGAGTCCCCCTAGCTCAGTCGAAGTCCTAGATCTCCCTTTAAACTTTGGGAGCCCGGCCCCGAGCCGCAGGCTGCTCTCTAACTACCGCCCCTGGGGACACTGGAGAAAGAAAGGAAGGAGGGGCCGGCGCCGTGCACCTGAACAGCCCACCTCTCAGCGGAGGGGGGAGCTCAAAGGAGCTGTGGCACCCTCTCCTCCCTCCCAACCGTCTGTCTCGGTCTGCCCTGGGAGGCTCTATCTGGTCATGAAAGCCCTACGGATGGCCAGAGCAGGGAGGGCATCATCTACTCCCTCCCTGCTAGTCCCCCGGGGCCTTCCTCGAACCTGGAGGGTCCATTTCAGGCGGATGAACGTGGCTTCATCCCCTAACTGGTTTCCACTTCCATCCCCTGGACCTGGAAGGTATATCTCGAGGAAGAAAATGAGCTCGGCCGACCTGGACATCGTCCTCCCGGAGTAGCCCCTATCCCACACCAATCTCGAAGTAGACGAGTTCCAAGGAGCCTGGCTGATATCACCCTCTCCAGCCAGTCCACAATCCCCACCCCCCATGATCCCCCCAAGCCCTTCCCCCCTCTCCGAAGCTGAGGAGGGGCATCTAAAGGAGCCCGGCACCATTCTCCTCCTGTCCCAACCCCCAGGAAAAGGGGGAATGTCCATACTGATGCAAAAAACCAGCTCGGAGGAGCTGGGCATCATATATCCGAGCCCCCTCCCCACTGCACAGTGAGGGGGGGGGAGCATCTCGATGCAGAAGATGAGCTCATCGTAGCAGGGCACTCGCCTCTCTTGTCCCTGCACCTGGGAGTGAGGGAGTCCATCTCAACGTATAAGAAGAACTGGACGAACTCTTAGGAGCAGCGGGGCATACACCCCGCCTCCCCGAAGTCAGTCACCCTCCCCGCAGCAGCCCGCTTCCTCCTCCCCCCTCCCCCCCAGTTCATCTCAACGTAAAAGATGAGCTCAGGGAAGCAGGGTATCCTTCCCCCTCCCCCTCTGCAGCCCGCTCCCCCTGCACCTGGGTGGGGGGGCTCCGTCTCGGAGTAGATGAGCTCATCGGAGTACAGCATCCTTCTTCCCTCCCCTTCCAGCCAGTTCCCCACCCCCCCCAGCAGCCCCCTCCTCGAACTTGAGGGGGTTCATCTGTCTAGAACTGCAGATTGTGAATCGTTGTCGTCCCCCCCCCCCCAGCCTTCGTCTCCGTCCCAATCTCTCCCCCGCTCCCTGCACCTGGGGGGGGGGGTCCCTTTCTATGAAGAAGATGAGCTCAGCGGAGCACTGCACCCTCCTCTCCACCCCCCACTACCCCCCCACCCGCTTCCAGCCAGTTCCTCCTTCCAGCAGCCCCCTCCCCGCACCTGGGGGAGGGAGGTCCATCTCGACCTAGAAGATGAGCTGGGCAGAGCAAGACATCGTCGTCCTCACCCCCCCTCCCCGCACCTGAAAAGGGGGGGTCCATCTCGATGTCGAAGATGAGATCAGCGGAGTAGGACATTGTCCCCTCCCCCTCCAGCTGGTCCCCATCCCCCATCCTCTTCCCTCACCTGAGGGGGGGTCCACTTCGCTGTATCAGATGAATCCGGCGCAGCAGGACCTTGTCCTCCCCACAACAGCCTCCCGTCCCCCTCCCCCCGCACGGCACCCCGTCCCCCTCCCTCCTCTCCTCTGCACCTGGGCGGGGGGGTTCCATCTCGATTTCTTAGCAGAGCTCGGCGGGGCAGGACCTCGTCCCTTTTTTCCCTTCCGCTGTCCCCCTCCCCTGCCAGCCCCCCCTCCCCAGCACCTGGGGGGTCCATCTCGCAGCACCCGAGGAGCTCGGTGGGGCAAGACGACGTCCCCCCTCGCCCTGCAGGCAGCCCCTGGCCCTCCTCCCTCCGCACGGTCCCCCTCCCCCGCACCTGGGGGGTCCATCTCGATGTAGAAGATGAGCTCAGTGGAGTAGGGCATGGTCACGTCCCTCCAGTCTTCGCCTTCGCCGCCCTCGCCGCCTTCGCCTTCGCCTTCGCCGCCGTCCTCGCGCTCCATGCCCCACGGCGGCGTGTACATCGCTGTCCCGCGGGGGCTGGCCGCGCTGCTCTGCTCCCTACACGTACGCCACCCCGGGCTCGCCGCCCGCTCTCGGCCCCGGCCCGGCTGCAGTCCCAGCTCCGGCTCAGACTCCGGCCACTAGAGTTTCATTTTAACGGCGCGGAGGGAGGGGAGGGAGGGGAGTGGACAGCCCGCCCGCCCTCCCCCCGGCCCTGCCCCGCCTCCCGCCTGGGAAAGACCAATGACTAACTAGCCGGGGGGAGAGGGGGGAGGGGAGCACAGGCTGTCCCAGTCTACAACTGCAGGAGTCCCTCGATAAGAGCCACACTAGAAGTTTAAATTGAGAGATATATACGGAAATGGACGTCAAAGGGGACTGTCCAGGCTGACCTTGCCTATCAGTCACCTCCTCCAGCGGCTCCCCCCCATAATGGAGTAAGATGGTACAGCCCAAGAACTGGCTAGGCGCCGGGCGCTGGGGCCGGGAGACTGTGAGCCGCGGGGGGAGGGCGGGGGCAGAGCGGAGCGCTGTGATTGGTAGAGGCTGGTTGCCGGAGCCGGGAGCTTGCGTCTTTTGTCTGCCTTGCTCCAGGAGAGGCCGCGCGAGGCGGCTGCGCGCCCGGCAGCAGACCAATCAGAAGGCGGCCGGCGCCGGCCGGTGTGTCGCTGATTGGTAGGGATCCCAGTTACCAAGCGGGACAAAGGCAGAAGGGGCGGGCCCTGGGAGGGGGCGGGGGAGGCGGCCGAGCCCAGAGCGCGCGGCTCAGCTCGGCTGGCTCAGCCCGACGCGCGGGGGGCTCCGGCTGCCCGGAGACAGCGAGCAGCAGAGGGGGCGGGGCCGGCCCGAGCCGGGCCTGACGGGGCGGGGCGGGGCGGGGCGGAGCCAGCGGAGGAGCAGAGCTCGTGCTAGTGCTGCCTGGCGACAGGCTGAGGGGCGAGAGCTGGAGAGCCAGCCCCCCACTCCAGCACACAGACTTGTACGTACATGTACATCCCTGTGCACTGCACACACATGACACACACATGTGCGCGTCCGCAGAACACCATGATGAGACATTGTGCATTGTCCAGGCACCCTTCTAAATTGCACACGCATGACCCAAGTACGTGGGCTCCCGAACACCCCCCCACAGTGCCCAGACGTTGTACATGGTCCAGAGGTGTTCCCTCCATCTACGTACTGAAACATGTGCACGGACATGCACCCCCGGGGTGCGCTGTCCAGACACCCCTCCCCCCGCTGTGCCCAGGCACCTGCACACTGTGCCCTGTCCAGGTACATGACGCACACCCAACACATGCAGGCATGTATAGGGACACACGAACAGAATCCAGGCCGGAGAGACTACACTGCTGGCACCAAGAGCACATACACGGTACATACGTAACAACAGACACACGCCAGCACACAGGGTCTCTTGCCTCTGGTGCCCTGGGACCCTTCCTGGACCCAGGTGTCTGAATTGCGTGGACCAGCCCGCCTTCCTTCTGGAGAAGGCCCTGAATGAGAAGCGGGCTCTTGAGGATCCCAGCTCAGCTCTGGACAGAAGTTCTGAACTGGTTCGGTGTTCCGAAACGCTTCCCAACTGGAGCTGTCCACTAACTAGGGAAGAGAGTGGTCTGAACCGAGAGCCCCTATCACTTTTTCTAACCTCTGGGCTCTCTCGGAGGGTTCCCGAAACCAGAAAAAGTCTTGGAAGAGAAACAGACAGAGACAGAGAGAGACGGACAGACAGACAGTCACACACACACACACACACACACACACACACACACACACACACACACACACACACACAGCCTGACCCTGTCTGGCCAGGCCCAGCACAGGGGAACACAAGCATGGCATGGACCTTGGGAGCTAAACCTCTGGCAGGCGCACCTCGGGCCCTCCCTCCCCCCGATTCGGGGGTCTCCAGTTAATACTCTAGGCACGCCCAACTGACCCAGTCTCAATGGATCAGGGGCGGCCCAGAGGCAGGAACATAACGGCTAGCAGGGCAAGGCACCCGCGTACAGCATGTGCATCGTGTCCGGAACTACGACTGGGGCCCCGGGACAATGCCGTGCGAGGAGGCGAGAACGACTATATTTCCTCTTTCCCCAGGAGTAACAAAGCCCATTGTGCTACTGTTGGCAGCCGCCGGCGGCCTGGAGGCAGCCGGGCCTCCTGTCCCTCCTACCCTGGGCTGCTGGACAGTGTTGAGGTGGGGGTTGGGGGGTGGCGCGCGACTGCTCCCCCATTCTTCCCCATTTTGCCTTCAGTCCTGACCAGCCAGTGAGTTTCCACTACTGGGGGGGGGGGCACTCAGGGATGAGGGGGAATGGGGGAGGTAAGACACGGCGGACCCAAGTAGCAGGGCTCTGAGATCCGGACGGGAGCCGCGGGCTCTCGGCTTTGGCGGTGTCCCTGGCAGAGGTCCTAGCCTGGCCTGATGACCGCGTGCCTCCTCTCCAGCCCCCAGAACCAGGCTTGAGCAGCGCACCAGGCACAGGGTGCGGACCCACCAAGCCAGTGGGGTTA
The DNA here is from genome assembly GCF_028372415.1 of Notamacropus eugenii. Taxonomy (NCBI): domain Eukaryota; kingdom Metazoa; phylum Chordata; class Mammalia; order Diprotodontia; family Macropodidae; genus Notamacropus; species Notamacropus eugenii. Next base: position 507,151,670 of record NC_092873.1, read on the forward strand.
TTTTCTCCCGGCTAGGTCCCTGTTCATTCCGGAAAAATAAGGGAGAAAGAAGAAAGCAGGCAAAAGAGGAGACTCTCCAGGCAGCTGCTGGCCCCTTGGACGCCCATCCCCATCCCGCTAAACAAAGGCTCTCCCTGAGAACCTAGTCCTTTCAAAGTTGGGGAATCCCGAAGGCTCGGGTTCAAATCTTAGCTCTGCCTCCCGGTCCCCAGTTGACCTTGGACAAGTTCCCTCCTCTCTGAGGGTCTCAGGTGCCACCTCCTTAAAGTGAGGGGGCGGGACTTTGGCTTCAATGCTTTCCCAGGGCTCTTTTGACCCTCCTTCCTTTGACCCAGAGAACAGAAGGCACTTGGGCTGATACTTCAGCTAACGGAGAAGCCCTTCGGGAGCGATTGCCCGCGCTTGCCTCCCCTCTAGAAAGGCTTTCTCAGGTAGAGGGCTGGGACTGCTGTCAAGAAGACCGGAGTTCAGATTCTGCCATAGACACCAGTTATGTGATCCTGGCCAAGTAATTTAACCGCGGTCTGCCTCAATTTCTGCATCTGTAAAATAGGCATGACAGTAATAGTACCTACTTCACAAGATAACAGTCTTGTAAATAAAAATGTGAGTATCAAAGACAATAATTATGAAGCATTTGACACAGTCCCTGGCACATAAGAGCTCCTTAATAAATATTTATTCCCCTGTCCTCCCTCCCACTTCTGACCCTAAGTCCTTGTCCAGGAGACCTCTGGAGAACACAAAGGGGATGGTATCAGTTGGGGAAATATTGTTCATGAATGTCATGGAACACTTTTTCTCCATAAGAAAAGATGAAGGGGATGGTTTTAGAAAAACAGGGGAAGACTTGTATGAACTGACGCAAAGGGAAGTGAGGAGAACCAGAACGATGCATAAAATGATGACCACAAACGAAGCCTTGGAAAGACTTTAGAAATTCTGATCAGTGCAGTGACCAATCATGATTCCAGAGAACCAGTGAAACAGGTTATCCACTCCCACCCCTGAAGATGCTAGACTCAGGGGGCAGAATGAGACATACATTTTTGAATAGGGTTAATGCTGGAATTTATTTTGCTTGACAAGGTATATTTGTTACAAAGTTTTTCTCCTTTTGGGGGTGGGGGTTGGGAAAGACCTTCCTTCTGGGACAGGACTGAATGAGTGCCCTAGCCTGGTGACCAGTCACAGCCCCTGGAAGAGACTACCTCCTTGCCTTGGGTTGAGAGATAAAAGTGAGGTTCTCACTGCTTGTTCCTAAGCAGCCCCAGGCACTTTTGGCAAAGGTAGGGACTGTTAGCTCTGGTGTTCTGGCTCCCCTCCATGCTAGGGAATTATATTTGGCCTGGGCGTGGAGCAAATTCAGTTCCCGGAGTGCCAAGTCCTGGGTCACAAGGCTGGTAATTTGGGAGCTGCCTTTCCCTCCCTTCCCCTCTTTTGCTCTCTCCTCGTCTCCCTCTTTCTCTCTTTTCCTCCTTCCCTCCCTCCTCTCCCTCTCCCTTTTTCCTTCTTTCTCTCTCTCCTTTCCTTCCCTCTTTACCCTCCTTCCCCCCTCCTGCCTTGATTCACCTATTTGTACCATAAGATGATATTGCTGTTGACCAGGCAGTCCTTGGAAAGTTAAAAAATGTAAGACTTGAGTCCAGAGAATGAATAATATCATCTTCCTGTAATTCCACAGGGATAAACTGCCCTTTACTGGCCTGGTCTATTGTCTGGGCTCTCTGTGAAAAGTTAAGCAATTGCAACATGTTCCTGCCCCTTCTTACTCTCCTCCATCCCTCCCCCAGTGGCTTGCTTAAGAGGTGGTTGGGATGTGCCATGCTCTCTGGACTCCCCCCAGATCAGCCAGAAGAGTCTGATGAATAAAGGGTGCCATTTTAAATAGTTTATTTGTAAGATTTGCCAGATAGAAACATACATCATACCACTGATTTTGGTCTACAACTGGAAGGAATTTCATTGGGCATCTAGTTCAAACCTCTTATTTTAAAGAGGGAGAAACTGAAGCCTGGAGATGTTAAAGCTCAGACTCCCCCAGGCAATCGAGCCACAGAGGCAAGATTCAAGCTCAGGTCTGTGAATCTCCGACTCAGGGCTTTTTCCACTCCATCTCCACCGTCTCTCCTTTTGTTTGGGGCTTCCCCATGCTTTTGAAGATCACAGCTGGTTCCAGAGCCCTGTGTTCCTCCCCTCCGCCCCACTCCAAAGCCTTTTCTCTTCTACTCTTCCCAGGCACCTACCCCAGCTCCTCTTGGGCAGGCTGAGTCTGTGGGCCACAATGAGCCCACTGGATCTGGGGAAGGCCCAGCAGTGTTCTCCAAGTGAGAAGGATCTGTGGATGAAGCTCCTCCAAGATCATCTAAGGCTTTCAGAGTCATAAAGATGCCAACAGAGAATGGCTAAAGATCCCCTTTCCAGGGCCAGACAAGGGATTGGGATACTCTGAGTCAACCAATCAATCCATTAGCAAGCATTCACCAGTACTTACTGTGGGTTAGGCATACAAGGCAGAGTAAAACAATCCCTCTACTCAAAAGGAGCTGATATACTAATAAGAGAGTCAGAAAGGACATATAAAATGCTATATAAAGCATAAAAGGAAATTAATAAACAATCACCACTAAAGGTGGGTAGTAACCACTCCATTTGGCTCTGATGCTCTGAATGGGTGAGAAACATGTTTGGATTAGCTCAATCAGAACTGGATAAGAACAGGACCCGTACACCTCCTCAGATCAATCACAGCCCCTGTGTGGGAGACTGGGTGACCCTCTAAGCAATTTGTATAAAAGGGAGAAGCTATCTCAGGATGGGGAGAGAAGGAAAAAAAGAGGAAGGAGAGATGCTGAGTGTGTCCATTCCAAAAGTTGGAGAAAGCATGCATGGAGCAAAGGGAGAACTGAGCTGTGACAGAGAAGGGGGATACCAAGGACAGTCATTAGCTCTATAGATACCTCAGAGAGGGGGACCCAGGCTGAGGGAAGCCATAAGAAAAAGTCTCCTTCCAATCAATGTCTTTCTAGCCACAGACACTATAATACAATCTGCTGTTTCATTACTTAAATGTTTCCAGTAAACTGAGTTTTGCCTCAATTACTGAGAGGCCAAGGCTAACTAGAGGTAGATATAAATGTGAAGGTAGAGAGCCCAACCTTGCCTGGATATTAGGAATTTTCCTAACTGTGGACTCAGAGCGATTGTGACTAAACTCAGAATTTTTTATCTAAAATGAACTCCCTAAAGTTGAAGGAAGCCCCTACCCCTATACTTAAAACAAGCTAATTATTCTAAGAGGGTGTTAAGCATAATACACACACACTAGTTAAATACTAGTAAATTTGGAGGGGAGGAGACTGCTCTTAACAGGATCTGGAAATGTTTCATGAAGTTAATGCTTAAGCTTCATCTTGAAAGAAGAGAGAGATCCAGGTAAGAAGGGAGGGCATTCCAAGCATGGGGAAAGGCCAATACAAAGGTGTGGAGGTGGGAAATGTCATGTTCTGTGTGAGGAAGAGGGAGAAGGCCATTTTGCTGAATGGCAGTGTGAGGCTGCCCCAGTGTCTTCCAGCTCCCTTATCATATAAGAAAGGTTTTATCTAGCCTCATTGGGCTTCACCTCAGAGTGGAATAGAGAGAACAGCAGACTTGGAGTCAGGAAGACCTGAGTTTATTTACTGTCTCAGATGCTAGCATCATGATTGTGGGCAAGTTACTTCCCAGCCTCAATTTTTTCATCTGAAAAATGGGAATTATATCACCTACTTCAAAGGGGATCAGATGAGATAACATATAAAGTACTTTGCAAACCTTAAAGCACTATAGAAAGGTAGTAGTAGTAGTAATAGTAATAGTAGTGGTAGTAGTAGTAGTAGTGGTGGTATTTTTGTTGTTGTTACAATGGGTCCTAACATTAATAACACTAGCTCCCATTTTTTCGACCTTACATAACCTGCAAAGCTCTTTCCTCAAAAGAATTTGGTAAGAGAAAGAGAAGGGCAGATTCTCTGGACTATATTTCCAAAAAGGTTGTGTGCAGGTCTAACATGGTGGCATCACTAAGTTCCATTCAAGGAGCAGTCCAGTACAGTTGGTTTAAAATCATAGAAAAGAAGCCCCAAGAGTGTCTCAGGAAAGCCAGTAGCAGCAGAGGGGGCAGCAGGGAGAGACCCAGCAGGATGTGACATGGGAAGCATAGATTTGGAAATGGCATCTGGAAACCCCACAAGTCACTGCTCTCTAGACTGCCACTCTTAGGGAAGTTATGGCTTTCTAGACTGCTATATCATATTTGAAAGAGAATGATTAAACAAAGTGGCTTTGGAATCTAATCTTCAATTCTATTGCTATAAGCGATCTGTCCATGTTCCCTCCCTCCTTAAGCTGAGGAGACAGAGGAATGTATTGGAGAGTTGACTAGAGTTCTCCTGTAGACCTGGGAGATGGCAGGTACAGAGAATGTTTATTCTGAGATTAAATTCCTTCGTATTGACTTTGCTGTTTTATTTCATTAAATGCCTTTTGCTCTGAATTCATGTGTCATCTAGTCTAGTCTAGAATAGGGATACATTGGTGGGAGCTATGCACATTTAAAGAGATGATGTCCCAACCAATAGTCTGAAATTGAATGGCTGTGGCAGGCTATGTAATTCAATAATGGCCTCTTGATTTCATAGGTGTGGGTACTCCCTCCACTGTTACATATCTTGTCCCATCCATACTTTATCCTGTGCCATTATTGTCCACAGCCTTCCATGAACCCTCCATAAATGATCTATCGGGGGAGGGGTGATGCCTTTCTGGAGGGTTTTTAGAATTTTATGGATACCAGTGAAACACTAAATGGGTACTTCTGTTTTCTGTTCCTATCACACAGTCACCTTACCTCCCTTAATGACCACAGTCAAGAGGTCTTTCCCACCCCTTCCTCCATGTGAGTCATCATAGGAAATGTGGCGCCCTCTGCTGACACCTGTAGAGTTTCCCCATTGCCCTGGATGTTGCATCATTCCAGACTGGGCTGGCCTTATTGGGAGAATACTGAGGTTAAGAGGATGGGCTTTTGTAGCAGGAAGCCGTGTAGGATCACTGAAAACAATGCAATTTCCATATTTGACACACCCTGACCTCCTCCTCCTCCTCCTCTGGTTCAGTTAGGAGCACAACTCATTCATTTTCCATTGCAGAGCCTTGCCTTGCTATGGACTCAGATGAGCGTGCTGTGACCTGGGGAACACATATTCTCTATCCATTTAGCTTTTCTTGCCTGGTTTGCTGGACCGATATCTTTAGAATGACCCTGGCTCTTATTGAAACCACTTGGCTTCTTGATAATGACAAGATTAGCGTATCTCTCCATAGAGGGACTCCCCTCCCTTCCCGGTCTGGGCTTCACCGCCTATTTCCCAGAAACTCAAGGACTACTTGAGCAGTAGATGTGCTTAGAATCTACTTTTCTCCAACCTTCCAGGTTATTCTGTTTGGTCTATTCAAACCTGGTCCCCTCTTACCTTTCCAGTCTTCTTACACCTTACTCCAGTGACACTGGCCTCCTGAATATTCCATGAACAGGACACTTCATCTCTCAGTTCTAGGCATTTTCTCTGGCTGTTCTCCATACCTGAAACACTCTCCCTTCTCAGTCTCTACTACTGATCTCCCTGACATCCATTGAATCCCACATTTTATAGACAGCCTTTCCCAACCCCTCTTAAGTCTAAGGTTAATTATTGGGATAAATCAGCAACTCCCAATTGGTCCTCAATGACTAGGGACTGTCTTGAAGACAAATGGACCCTTCCCTCTGTTAATTATTTCCTATTTAACCTATAGATAACTTGTTTTGTATATCTTTGTTTCCATGTTGTCTCCCCCATTAGATTACGAGCTCCTTGAGGTTAGGGACTGAGTAGGCACTTAAAAAATATTGATTGACCTCAATTTTTCTCTCTCTCACCTCTCCTTCCCTCTCTCTGTGTCTCTGTGCCCCCTCCTTCTCTGTCTCTGTCTCTCTTCCAACCTCTCCTTGTTCACTGGCTTGTTCCCTGCTGCCCAGATCTTTCCTATCCTTAAAAAAATTTTCACTTGACCCTACCATCCCCTCAAGTTCTCTTCTTCTATCTTTCCTCCCTTTTATAGCCAGACTTCTACAATATGCACCCTATATCTTGTGGTGCCCCCAACAAGGTGAGTGAGACTCTGGGTTCACAAAGACACAGGTTCATGCTGGGGAGAGCTTCAAAAGGTTTTTCTTACCCCAAACCCAGAGTAAAATTCTGAGGAAATCTCTAAAAGAAAAGGTAGGTGTAGCTCATGCCTAGAGGGTCTCCTCCAATGTGGATCAGAAAGTCTCTTCTAGGAAATATACTCAATGTATAATAGAGGAATTTGACATTTGTGTGTTTCCTCTCCCTGTCCCTCCTCCCACCAAAGATCCCAAGGAGCTCAAAGGTATGTTTGAAACAAAACAGAAGCAAAACATTTCAGCTGGCCTTTCCACTTATCCTCCCCAGACTGTGAAGGCCCTCTGTGGACCTGCATCACAGCTCTTTCACATTTACTTCAGGACTGGACTGGTTGAGCAACTGTCTAGGTCCTCATCAACCTGGCTTTCTTTCATCTGTTGCAACTGATTTCTCTTGTTGGTGGTCCCCTTTTCTCCAAAAAGCATTGTGCCTTTGAAGAAATCTTTCTTCTCTCCCTAGCAGCTAGCTCCCGGCCTAGGAATTCAGTATCTCTACACACATGAGGTTCATGCCAAAGCTGGAAGTGTTCATTCCTCAAGACTACCAGTCAATGACATTTTCTTGGAGAAGGGAACAGAAAGCCAAAAAGGAGAGCCAGGGACTCAAGGTCCCATCTTGGGCCTGCCTAGGCAAGGACAAGCTGATTTCCAACAGTATGTGCTTCTCAAGTATGTCACCATTACCAATGGGGTAATGTCTCCTACCTGCCCCCTCCATTGCTAGAAGCCCAAGAGACGGAAAGTACTAGAAAAGCATCCCCAAAGGGGCCCCAAAAGAGAGCAGACAGCCATTTCAACAATTCTTGGAGCCCATGATGGGGAGGGGCTTCTCCACAAAAGTCTATCTTCTTGTTTAGGCTCCATTTGTCTTCAAAACAGTTCCTAGTCATTGAGGACCCATCCAGAATTGTGATTTATCCCAATAAGATGCATGTCCTTCAAAAAGGGGCAGAACTTGTATCCAACTCCATGGGAAGGAAGCACCCAGGATTCCCCTGATCATCCTGTTCCACCTAGAAAGAGCCATCTATACTGACTATCTCCACTCTTAACCTTCCAGTCACTTCTCATCCCCTTGCAATCTGGCTTCCAGTTGGAAGTGTCATTCAAATGACACTGATGTCACACTATCTCTTAAGAGCCCAATGTAATGGTCTTTTCTCCCTCCTCCTTCTTCTTGGCCTCTCTGCAGCCCCTGATGCTGCTGATCACCTATTCCTCTCCTCCCTGAGTTTTCATGACATTACTGTCTCCTGATTTTCCTCCTGCCCATGGGATGACTCCTTCTCTGTCTCCTTGACAGAATCTTCATTCACATCATGTCTCCACTGTGGGTACGCCCTCAGGCTGTCCTTGTTTCTCTTCTTTCTCTACACTCTTTCAGTAAGGGATCTCTTGGGCTCACTTATCACCTGTGGGCAGATGACTCCCAGACCCTTATACCCAGTCTCAGTCTCTTTTCTGTGTTCCAGTCCTCATTTTCCCATGTCTGCTGGAATCTCCATCTGCATATCCCATTGGCATCACAAACTCAATATGTCCCAAATGGTACTTGTTATCTTTCTGCTGCTCCTCTTCAAACAATTGAAAGCATTTATTAAGTGCCTACTATGTACCAGGCATTGTGTCAGGTGTTGCAGGCAAGCCATGTTCACTCCTTCATTCCTCTCTTGTCTCTGCTTCTGACTCTCCAGACTTCACCCATGCTGGAGTCTTCCCTTTCTCTTCTTTCAGCTCCCTTTTATAGGTGGTCTTTCCCTATTTGAATAAAACTCCTTGAGGGCAAGGACTACCTTTTTTTGTTGCTGTTTACTATATTCCCAAAGCTTAACACATTGGATAAATATTTGTTTATTTGACTTGACCAGGAATACAAAAGCTCTTAAGAATGAGATTGCCCTCCAGGAGGATACAACATGTATGTTGTATGGGGCAGCTAAACGGTACAATGGATAGAACATTGGGCTTCAGGGAGATTCATCTTCCTGAGTTCAAATCCTGCTTCAGACACTTACTAACTGTGTGACCCTGGGCAGGTCATTTAACTCTGCTTGCCTCAGTCTCCTCATCTGTAAAATGATTTGAAGAAGGAAATGGCAGACCACTCCAGCATCTTTTCCAAGAAATCCTCCAAAAAGTCACAAAGAATCAGACACGACTGAAAATGACCAAACAATAACAAAACAACATATCTACAGGTGAGTAAATTCTCTTAATTTCCTTGTTTCTTTCCAGGGTGCCATTATTCTTCTGTTTTTGAACCCTAACCAAAAGCCTTTCTTGATTCCCCTTAATGACAGTGTTTTCCCTCTGGTGATTATTTCTAATCTATCCTGTCTATAATTCATTTATGCCTGGGTTTGTATGTCTCCCCTATAAGCTCCTTGAGAGCAGGGACTGTCTTTTGCCTTTGTTTCTATCCTTGGTGCTTAGCCCAGAGCTGGGCACAATCACAGACTTATTTTGGTGCTTGTTGACTCTCTAACCTGGGTATAAAACCCAGAAATGGTCCTCAGCGCAGTACTTCCTCTTCTTTCTCCCCTGCTCCACAACCAATCAGATGTCAAGTCTTGTGATTCTTTCTCCTTGCTGTCTCTAGCATCTGTCCCTTTCTTGTCCCATTCACTGTAGTTCAGACCCTTATGACCTCTTGCCTTTAGACTATTGACTGGTCTCTTTGTCTCTAGTCATTTACCTCTTCAATCCATCCATGTTGCTGCCAAATTGATATTCCTAAAATGCAGGACTGACCATGTCCCCCCTTTCCCAAAAACCCCCAGTGGCTCCCTACTGTCTCCAGGATCCAATAAAAGCTCCTCCATTTGATACTTAAAGTTCTTTACAATTGACTCCAGCCTCTCTTTCTGGGCTGATTACACAGTAGGCTTCAGCCATGATTGTTTTTTCCCCTTTCACAATATGCCATCTCCTGGCCTCTGTATCTTTGCATAAGTTCCCAAAGTGGGTGAGACTGCCTCTGAGGGGGTGCTGGAATATCAAGGAGGGGGTGGTAATAGCCTCAGGTGCAATTGTGGGGCAATGAATATAAAATAAGGGAGCAGTGAAAGTATAAAGAAGAGAAGACAAGAATATTTTTAAAAAAGATCCCTACGTGTTTTATCTGCTGCGTAACAGAGTTGAAGTTGAAGTGATTACATTATTTTTTAAGTAAACACACAAAATGCAAGTTAGAATCTATCAGTGGTCAAGTCTGCTGATAGGTCTTAACAAGTAAGTGTTGGCAGGCATTGTTGGATAGTCCAGTATTCCTTGACAGGAATATGTGTGTGTAATGGCTTGTTTACAACACGATACTATATGGGTTACATGAAAAAACCCACAAATTTACGATAACTTTTTAAATTTAAGATGCATCATTTAAAAAAAAATTCCCGTCTTTTGAAATGATGCAAATTTCAAAAAACTGTTAAAGGGTTAAAGAAAGTAGGTTTCCAGGAGGGTGCTGAGTAATTTATTTTGAAAATGGTGCCACATGCCAAATAAGTTTGGGAACCTGTAGCTTAGATTATCCCTTGTACCTGGAATACTCTCCTCATAGCTGTCTGGACCCCTTAGCTTCCTTCAAGGCTCAGTTCAAGGACCACTTTTTCAAGAAGCCTTTCCTGATTCCTTTCCTGTCACTGAATCATTGAAGAAAATTGTCTCTGGGATTGCATCTCTCTAAGAATCTGGTCTGATTTTCACAAAGGCACATGACCTCTGTCGTTACAGCTTTCAAGGCATCTTCTGTCATTTTGGCAGATGTAGGGTAGAGATGAACAGGCTACAACCTATGACTAATAGCCAACTATGAAGAAGAACTGGAGTAAAGGACACAATTAGAGAAGGGTGTAGATGAAAATGAAGTGGGTCACTTGGTCAGATGGAGGAAAAACCAATGGACAGACTTTCTGGTCTCCTCAGAGAAGGCAAGCAAGACCTCTCCCCCTCTCAGCTTACTGGGTAGACCCTCAATGGGGAGTTTGTAGGAGTTCATTGATAATCAAGGCCCAGATTAGGCAGACAGGGATGAACTGCAATTGACATCAGTTGATGGGCTACATCCAGATGGAAGAGCTCATAGATCTTTGAGTGTAGGAAACACCTGAAGAGATATGTTTTGTTCAACAAAATCAAATGCTTCTACATAATTAACAGTCAACAAACAGTGGGATCACATTTATATTTTGCCGACCTTTTAGTCAATTGTGTGGCTAAAAATGTGAGCTACTGAAAATTGTTTACAAAAGCTTGTCTGTTCCTTCCTCATCCTTTCTTCAGGGATACCCTTGACACATGTTGAGCTCATTCTCATAAAGATTTTACAGAACTGAGAAATCCGGCAAAGGTTAGTAAATATTGTTATCTTCTCTATTGCTTTTGTGTGTGTATGTGTGTGTGTGGCAGGACTATGGCTCTTGAGTTTTTCAAGGCATTCCATAGCTTCCCTCCTTCTGATACTTTAAGAATCAATCTATCAGTGCCCTCAAAACTTCCAGTTCCAGCCAGATTCCTTCCTGCTTGTTCAGATCCAGCTACTCTTGCCATCTCCTCTCCAACATACTCTCCATCACTGGGCACCAAGGGGTTAAGACTTTAAATGTGGACTATGAGACTAGGTTGCCATAGAAACACTGGCAGATCTGTTCCATTTTCCTTCTCTTTGATGTCCCCCCTTTTCTGTTTTGTCAGCAAATGTTCTTTAGGTGAGCTGGCTTAGGGAGTCTAATGCCAACCTTTCTCCAGGTCCATTTCCCCCTCTGCTGGTCTTTGCTATTTTGTGAAGTAATATTTCTGGTATCCTTCTGCCATCTTTTCCCATAATGTTTATAAAAGAGTTTCATATTCTAGAGTTGTGCTGCCTTTGACTGTATGGTTCCTAGGCTCCTTTGGTCTTCCCATTGTGGTGATCACTACATTTCCATTAGAATTTCTATTTCTATTAGAACTCAATGTCTGTTTTAAATTTTTTTTCATTTTCAGTTGCTTATTTGAAAGGCTAATAATGATAATAATCTATTAAAGTGCTATTTTAATGCCTGACATGTAGTAAGCCCTTAATAAATGCTTTTTGACTGACTAACACCCTTCCTTGAAGAGCGGAGGTGACCTTTGCAAACTTTATGTAGATGACACAAAGCTAGGTATGATTGGGTGAATGAATGAATGAGTGAGTGAATGCTTCAAAATTCATCTAGCTGTTTACCCAGGGCCATCTTGCCAGCTGCCCTGCTGCCACATATGCGCTTCAGAACCCCTGCCTCCACCTACTGCTCTGGGCACAGTCACCAAATAAATACTACCCTTGCTTTTGTGTCAATTGGCTGCCCTATTACTCAATCACCATCTCTGGGACTACCCAGACTCTCTAGCCACCTCTCCCCATATGTTGTTTTCCCTTATTTTAGGAAAATAAAGTCCTTGCCTTCTTGAGGGCAGGGACTGTCTCATTTTTGTATTTATATCTCCAGCACTGATGTCATTAATAAATGGCATTAACAAATATTAATAAATTTTCATTCATTCTTCATTCATTCTTTTATTCTAGTAAGCCTAAAAAGAATCTAAGGGTCTTAGCTATCTGTGAGTAACGTAACATAGAAATCAAGAAAATTATTGTGATCGTAGGTTATGTTAAGACCATTAGGGGACTAGAGGAGGAACCACTGGGGTTTGGAAAAGTTGGAAAAGACTACCTAGAGGAAGTGAGGTTTGAGATGGGCCTTGGAGAATGGACCTTGGAGAATGGGCAGGAGATGGGTGGGCAGGAGCAAAGGCATAGGTATGAATGAATTAAGGATGGATGACGGGGGAGGCCAGAGCCCAGAGGGCCTCTCCACCTGGGCAGGGGATCTTCAACATGATACCCAAAGCCTGGAGTAGTAAGTGATCTAAAAGGCAGAACTCTGGATTCTAGTCCCTATTCTATCACTTATTAGTGGTACAACTGCCTCAGAGAGGATTAATCACTAAACCAGAAACAGCTGCCCACTCAGTAGACTTTAAAGGGAGTGGACCCACCCTCTAGACCTTATCCCAACCCCATATCTGTCTTTTTTTCTCTGTTTCTCTATCTCTGGGTCTCTCATTTGAGCCTCTTCCTGAATTTTCCATGAAGGGTCAGGGTAGGGAGGGCCCTTTCCAATCTGACAGTAAAACCTTTGTGCATGGAAGCAGGCCTAGGTAAGCTTAAGACCCTATCTCAAAGCCCTAGCTGCTTCCTGAGCCCAGATGGCTTCATGACATGGATGTTTTCATCTGAGAAGGCAACCTTGAGAGTTCAACAGGTTGGGGAACTCTTAGGTTCCTCAGATGATGCCAATCACACTAAGGGAAGTGCTCCCTACATCCATTTCTTTGAGGAAAAGATGGCCATGGAGAGGCTGCTGAGCCCAAGGTCTATCCTGGCTTTCCAGGAGACTATAGATCTTCAAGGATTTGTTTGAACAGTGCAGCGTCGAGGTGAGGTAGAAAAGCCAATTCAGCTGTCTCACAAAACACCTCTTGTTTTAGTGTTTTCAGTCTCAATCTCCAGGGACAGGGTAACAGTAGTTAAAAGTTCTTCCTGCTGCTTTTTGAAATCTTTATTAGTGTTGAGTTGTGAGTGTTTTGAGTTTAGCATTTCCTGTGGGTGGAGGAAATAGATAGCTAATACCAAATTCATGCTCCCCACTTTTTGGGAATACCTACCAAACCCAGGCTTTAAGCGATTTCCTTTAGGCTCTGGTCCTGAGGATGTAAAAAACCAGAGAGTATGAGAAAGCAAGAGACCTTGAGCATACCCCCTTTAGTCACCAGGCTCCCCCAGGATTGAACTTGAGGCCAGATATGCGCTCAGGTCTTCCTGACTCCAGGCCCGGTGCTCTGTGCACTGTGCCACCTAGCTACTCAATCTAGATTATAGTAAGTACTTAATAAGGAAATAGGAAACCACTCCAGTATCTTTGCCAAGAAAACCCCTAATGGATCACCAAGAGTTAGACATGACTCAAACAACCAAACAACAATAACAGGTGATTAATAAATGCTTATTGAATGAACAGATGAATCCAGTTCCTCCTCACCCGTGCCTTAAAGGTTCATTAAAACTCAAATCAAGTGACATTTCCTATATTAGGCCTTCCCTGATCCCCCTAAGACTTTACTGTTCAGACTTTTCTTTCTCTATCACCGCCATTCAGGAATAATTCCCTCCACCTTCCCTGCACAGTAAGCCATTCTAGATAACAAAAGAAATGAAAAAATGAGAGAAAAAAGTTCAAAAAAAGAATGAACTCAGGGACCGACTACCTGTGTAATGCTCCACCCCACACCCCTCTAATGAACAGAAGAAATAGACAACTTTGCTGAGCCTTCCTTTTGGAGAAGGATTGAGCCATAGGAAATGCCTTCAAAGCTTTGGATTCAAGTCCAGTGGATGGTCAGAGGCTTCAGATCCAGTTCCCCACTCTGGTCACTCTTTGACTTCTCCCCATCAGGACCAGACCCAGAGTGAATCTGCTCTGCTTTGGAACTTCTGACCTACCCAGAGGACAAACTACCTGCAGAGGCCAAAGAGTGGCTCATTCCTAACTCTACCAGCCCACGCAATCTGTCCTACCCTTGGGTACAGACTAGACTTGGAAACAAGAGAGTCAAAGAATTTGCAAGGTGGGAGAGAAGGACCTCCACCTTGAACCAAACCTCTCCACAACATTCCCAAGCTTTCCTGGATGGGTCCAGGGAGGAACTTTCCTTCAAAAATAGTCCTTCAGGTAGTGAAGAAAACCCCCATGACCTCTTTCATATCCAATTGTCTATTAACTCCCCTCATTAGCCATCCCACCCCCATCCCTAATCTTGTCAACACTGTAATCCCATCAGCACCACCATGGTTCCTGGTAAGCTTCTATCAGTTGACCCACTAATGGCTTATCTTACCATCCCCAGAGCTCATCAGATCCTCTCCCTTCCATGGTCTCCACTCTGGTGTGGGTGTCCTTAGAATGTGAACTTCCCAAGAGTTGTCTCACTTTTAGATAAATACCTGCAGTGCTAAGCACAGCTCTGAGCATGTAGTAAGGACTTAATAAAGGCTTTCCTTCCTTCCTCCCTCCCTCCCTCCTCTCTTTCTTTTTCTTTCTTTCTTTCTTTCTTTTCTTTCTTTCTTTCTTTCTTTCTTTCTTTCTTTCTTTCTTTCTTTCTTTCTTTCTTTCTTACTTTCTTTCTCTTTCTTTCTCCCTTTTTCCTTTTTTCCTTTCTTCCTTCCCTCTTTCCTCCCTCCCTCCCTTCCCTTTTTCCTTCTTCCTTCCTCTCTTCTTCCTTTCTCCTTTTCTCCCTCATTCCTTCCTTTCTTCCTTCTTCCTTTTGCCTGCTGCCAAGGTCCCTTCTCTTGCTGCCACAGTGGCCTCCATTTACCTGGTCACTAGGCTCTGATCAGAGCTTTCCATTTTGACAGGGACACATTAATTGTCTGAAGAATTCCATGAGGTCTGTGGGAAATCCAGAAAAACTCTGCAACCAGGAAAGGAGCTGGGCTGGGCTTTCTGAAAGGACCTCATTTCTGCGACTTCACACCCACCCATACTGGGTTTTCCAGCCCTCTGGCTTCCTGCAGACCTGATTTCAATTCTTTGTGACAATCTGTGGCTGGAACGGGGCCTCCTTCCTGGAATGCACAATAACTGTGCAGCCCAGGCTGGCCCCTGGATGCTGGCATCCCCAAGTGGCTTTTGTGTATTTGCTTGTGACACAGAGGCTTCCTCTCCTGCCCTGGATGGACAGTTCTGCGAGGCTTTCTGTGACTTCACCATGTCAGGCAGACCAATAGATATCCAAATCATAGGAGCCTAGAGCCTAGTCTTCCTACAGAGGAGGAAACAGGTCTAGAGAGGTCAATGATTTGTTCAATGCAAACAGTGGACCCAGGACCCCCAAGGGCTTTGGGATAATAATTGCAACAACCCAAATGCCTATAGGCATACAGAACACTTTCCTTGCATTAACCTAATGGAGAAAACCCCTATTTTAGAAGTGAGTTTCATAGGCTCTGAGAATGTTGGGTGGAAAAGGACCTAAAAGGTTGTTGAATTCCTCTCCCTACCCTGTAGAGGTAAATGAGGCGCAGAGAAAAGGGACTTGTCCAGGGTCCCTCAGGGAGCTCATCAGTTCAGCAAGGACTCTGACCACTGGCTCTGGGTCCCCAGCCCAGAATTCATTCCACTAAGGGTAGGGGTGGGGGTGAAGGATGAGGAGTGGGGGTATGACCAAGTCAACTAAAATTTCCTCTATGAAGTGCTTGTCATAGACAGGCATTGTGCTACGTGCTAGAGAAACAAATATGATCAAAAGGAGAGATGGGCCTTGCCCTAAGAGAGCTTCTGTTCCGATAGCAGTGGTTCCCAGGAGGTCCAGGCTTCATTCCCCTCCCAGTTGTGCTTCTGACTGTCCATGATTTTGCCATCAGGTCTCAGTCATGTTTCTTTTTGCTTGTATTCATATCCCCAGTGCTTAGCATGGTACCCAACATACAGTGGTTATTGCCTTGACTTGCCAATGAGAGAAGGGGGTTACAGGGGCAGAGGGATATTCTAATGTGAGAAGGCAGTGGGACAGTAGGGAACTCCAGAAAGTCAGAAGCAGAGCTGGGAGAGGAATCTCCCTTGAAGGTTGTAAAGCTAGATCCATCCATCCATTGCAAAGGGTAATGACACTCAGGGGAACAAGATGAATCAGACTACAGCTGGGCTCGTGTGCAGCACTTAGAGAACATCCATCCTCTCCTACAGATGAGCAAACAGAAAGGGAGCTTCTCCAAGAGTGGACAGAGTCATGCAGCAACTTCATGTCTGCTAAGGAATGATGAGGTCCACCATCTGTGGAGGAGACAGAGGAAGAAGGAAGTGAGGACACCTGCTGAGGGGCCCTTTGGCTGACCGGATTTTGACAACCTGTGTCCCATACAGCACTCAGGATGTGTCAGAGAATCACCCAAACCAGATTTGACAAACCAGAAGAAGTCAGCTCATTTCTTGGGATTCCCCTAGACACAAATGAAACCATCAGAAGGAAACAAGAGAACATTTCCAATTATTATGGAGTCTTGGGCAAGAAGAATTTGTAGGCACATGGAGGTATTTTCTTTGATACAACTGATCTAACTGATCTCGAGACAGTCTGAAGGACTGGGAAAGACCTTAATTTAGTCAGGCTAAGGTCAGATTGTTGTCTTGACTTTTGTCCAGCCACTGGACTAAAATTCTCCTGGAGGAGAGAGTGAGGCTGATGACTTGGCACAACTCTGCTTCACTCAAATTCAATTTATGCAGAAGTCAAGACATCACCCTTGCGATGTCATAGGTCCTTTTTGAAAATGAAAGACCACCACCAACGCTACCACCACCAACAACAATGACTGATCTAAAGCAGTTCTGAAGAGGAAGGCAGATCTGAGAAATAATCATTTGGTTAAAAAGACAGTGTCTAAAAACAAGTTTGTATTTATGTACCCTGTTTTAAAACATAAGAACAGCCAGGAAAGTAGTAGACCTAACAAAAGTCATTGAAAATTCATTTGCATGACACTAATACATTGTTGATGGAGCTGTGAACTAGTCATCATTCTGTAAATTAATTTGGAACTATGCGAAGAAAGTGACTAAAATGTCCATACCCTCTGATCCAGCGATCTCACTGATAGGCATTCACACCAAGAAGCTTAAAGACAGAAATGGAAAAAAAAGCCCTATATAACCCAAAATATTTCTAGCAGCACCTTCTGTGGTAGCAAAAAACTGGAAACAAACTAAATGCCCTTCATTTGGGGAATGGCTAAACAAATTGAGGAATATGAAGGTAATGAATTATTAGCATGCCATCAGAAATGACAACTATGAAGACTATGGAGGCAGCTAGATGGAGTGCTGAACTGGAGTTAGGAAGGATTGAATTTGAAGCCTACCTCAGATACTTATTGGCTGTGTGATCCTAGGCAAGTCACTTAAGGGATGGGGAATGGAATAAACATATTTATAGTGCCTACTATGTGTCAGGCGCTGTGTTAAGAGCTTTACAAATACCTCATTTTATCCTCATAACAACCCTATGAAGTAGGTGCTAGTATTATTCAATCCAACTCAACAAACATTTGTAGAGTGCCTATTATGTGTCAGGCACTATGCTAAGCAATGGGAATACAATTAATAAAAAGAAACACAGTCTCTGCTTTCAAGGAGCTTACAGTCTAATGGAAGAGACAGCACACAAAAGGAAAAAGGAAATCAGGTTGGAAGTTGGGGTTGGGGGGATGGAGACTAGGGAGTATCTCGTTCCTCCAAAGGACACTGAGGTAGACAGAAGTTAAGTGACTTGCCGAGGGTCAGAGATTGACAGACCTAACCTCTCTCTGTCTCAGGTTCCTCATCTATAAATGAGGATAAGAATAATATCTGCTTCCCGGGGTCCTTGTGAGGAGAAAAAGAGATAATATTTGTGAAGTGCTTTTCAGACCTTAAAGTGCTATATAAATGATGGACATCATTGATTCAGAGAAGCATGGAAAGATTTATATGGCCTTTTGCAGAATAAAGTAAGCAGAACTAGGAAAATAATATGCACAAATACTACAATAATGTACATTTTATTTTTAAAAAATTTTAAATTGAATTATTTTATTTGTTTTCAGTGTTCGACAATCACTTCCACATCTTAGATTTTTTTTCCAATCCCTCACCCTCATTCCCCCCTCCCCACTCCCTCCCTGAGATGCCATACAATCTTATATAGGTTTGACACGTACATTCCTATTAAATGTATGTTGCATAGAAGAATTAAAATGAATGAGAGAAACCATAAAACAAAACATAATACAAAAGGAAATGGTCTGTTTCTATGTGCGATCCAATTCCACAGTTCTTTCTCTGTGGATGGTGTTTTGCCTCAAAAGTCAATTGGAAATTTTTTAAGTCCATGCATTTCAATGAAGTACTAAGTCTACCAGAAAAATTCCTCACACACTGTGGTTGTTGCTGTGTACAGAGTTCTCCTGGTTCTGCTGCTTTCACTCAGCATCAGTTCATATAAGTTTTTCCAGGTCTCTCTGAAGTCTTCCTGTTCATCATTTCTTATAGCACAATAGTATTCCATTACATTCATGTATCATAATTTATTCAGCCATTCCCCAATGGATGGGCATCCCCTTGATTTCCAGTTTTTGACCACCACAAAGAGAACTGCTATCAATATTTTTGTACATGTGGGACCCTTTCGCATTTTTATGATCTCCTTGGGATAGAGTCCCAGAAGTGATATCGCTGGGTCAAAAAGTATGCACATTTTTGTAGCCCTTTGGGCATAGTTCCAAATTGCTCTCCAGAATGGTTGGATCAGCTCACAGCTCCACCAACAATGAATTAGTGTTCCAACTCTCCCACATCTTCTCCAACATTTATTATCTTTCTGTTTTGTCGTTAGCCAATCTGATAGGTGTGATGTGGTACCTCAGAGTTGTTTTGATTTGCTTCTCTCTAATCAATGGTGATTTAGAGCATTTTTTGATGTGACTATAGATAGCTTTAATTTCTTCCTCTGAAAATTCCCTGTTCATATCCTTTGGACCATTTACCAATTGGGGAATGACTTGTATTGTTGTACATTTGACTCAGTTCTCTATATATTTTAGAAATGAAGCCTTTATCACAGACACTACTTGCAAAAATTCTTTCCCAGTTTTCTGCTTCCCTCTTAATCTTGGTTGCATTGGGTTTGCTTGTGCAAAAGCTTTTCAATTTAATGTAATCAAAATGATTTATTTTGCACTTCATAATGTTCTCTATCTCTTGTTGGGTCATAAATTTCTCCATTCTCCATAAATCTGACAAACACACTATTCTTTGCTCCCCTAATTTGTTTATAGTATCAGTCTTTATACCTAGATAATGTATCCATTTGGATTTTATTCTTGTGTAGGGTGTCAGGTTCAGAAGAGACACATATATCATTTTTCCATATTGGAATGTAAACAGTTAATTTTTATCAACTATTTCTATTTCTCTTGACTTCTATGTTGGTATTTCAAAATTTTATTCATCTCTAGTCTTTTTAAAAAAAATCAAGAATGCTTGCAAGACCTCTATTTTATTAGAGGTCCACAGAATTATATTCTGAATATAATTATTATTAATTATTATTATAATAATTATTAAGCTTATATCTTTTGTCTTTTGTCTTATTCCAAGTTCTTTGCTCCTTTAAGCAATGGTGGCTGTTAAGTGTTTTGTGATCAAGACTGTGGACCCCCAGTACCTGAGTTCTTTCTTTTTTGGCTTCTTGTAGTACTTTTCTTTGACCTAGAAGCCCTGGATTTTGTCTATAATATTCCTGGGAGTTTAAATCCTTTTAAGTTACTTCCTTCAGGAAGTAATTAGTAGGTTCTTTCTATTTCTACTTTGCTTTCTGGTTGGAAGATATCTTATAATTTCTTTTTTTTGCTTTTATTTTTTTTAGTCATGGATTTCTGGTTCAGTAACTCAAATCATCTCTCTTCAATCTGTTTTCCAAGTCAGGTCATGATTTTGCCATGAAATACCTCATTTTCTTTTGTTTTTTTCAGTCTGTTGATTTTATTTTTAAATATTTTTTTATTGTCTCATGGAATCATTGACTTCTAATCAGTCACTTTTAATTTTCAGGGAGTGTTTTTCTTGTTCCATGCTGGTAATTCTCTTCTCAAATCTTTCTTTCACACTCATTTCTTTCCTCATTTTTTTCCTCTGGCAGTCTTATTAATTAAAAAAAATATATATTCTTAGCTCTTAAAAAAAATCTTTGTTTCATCTCTCCTAGGAATTCTAGCTGAACTTGTGCCCAAGCTGTGTTTTTCTTTGTGACTTTTCTTATAGATGTTTTGGAGACATTTTTTTCTTCTGAAATGGTGTCTTGACTGTCCCTGTCACTGTAACACCTCTTTATGATGGAGTTCTTTTTTTTTTCCTCATTATGTCAACCTACTTCCTGTCTTTTGACTTTATTTTAGTACTGGGCTTTGTGCACTTCGAGGGGAATTCTGAGCTGAATTTTTCTTTTTATGTCTGTTGCTTTCTTCAAAAACTGAATATTGTCTTATTTCAGAATTACAGGGACAGCTAAAGCTAAGGACCTACAAATTTTCTTGGTTGTAAGACCCCATATAGTTCTGATCCAGGGCAAAGTTTGATCACTGCCCTCCTGGTCTAAGCTCTGCAAGTTCCTGACTTGGATTTGGGTCTACACAACACTCCTCTTGACTTGTCTCTGATTGAAAGTTCCAGGAGACAGCTGCTGGACAGTAACTATTAGCTGGCTAAAAAACTCTGGAGATCCATAGTGACAGAACTGCTGATTCCCCTTTTGGTCTGGTGTTCTTGCTCTGGTTATTCCATAGCTGGTTTTAGATTAAGCTGGAGCCTGGAACTGAGGTCCTGCTCTGCTTCTGGAGTCTGAGCCATACAGCTACTGTTTCTTCCCTGCTAGCTGACACAGTGGAGAGTCTGCAACCACTTCTCACCATGGAATACCACCCCCTCCTCATTCTGCCCTAGATCTGTGACCCAGAACTAGATAGTGAGTGACAGCTGCCAGCTGGCACGTATTCCAGCACCTTGCACAAGGTTGGAGTTCCCCAGTCTAGATCTGATACATTCTTTTGCCCTAGGGTATAGCCTAGCTCTTCTTTCACATCCTGACCAGTGGAACACTGTGAAGTGAACCTCCAGGACAGATCCCATCCCCAATGTTCATGAACTTCTCTGTTTATCTCATGTTGATCTGAGCGGGAAAGGTGATTCACTGTGATTTTCTTCTTGGTTTTCCTGATCAGGACCCAGTTTGATGCATTTTCTAGATTTCTATGGAGTTGTGTTGGGTGGAGCTCAGCTGTGTTCCTTCCTACTCTTTCACCATCTTGGCTGTATTTTTTTCCCCTGTTAAAAAAAAAAAAGGCAACTACATGACCACAGAAAATTGATTGCCTATGTAATATGACTATGGAGTCAGTACTGGATTAGAAAATTTCTTAGCATGGGATAGAGGCTCTAAAGCAAGAAAGACTCCTATTTTGGTCATCTCAAATAATATCAGGCTTCTATAACAGAATACAGTCAGAGAGGGTTCATTCCTTGAGAGCCTTTGAAACTGCACAGCTTAACAAGGTTAAAGGATCAAGCTCACACATGGGAGGGGAAGATAGATTGAAACAGCATTTATTTAGCACCTACTGCATTCCAGGAATGTGCTAAATGTTTTACAAATATTGTCTCTTTTGATACTGATAATCATCCTGCAAAGTATGTACTATTATGATCCCCATTTTGCAGTTGAGGAAACTGAGGCAAACAGGGGTTAAGTGACTTGTCTAGGGTCACACAGTCAGTGTCTGAGGTTGGATTTTAACTCATATCTTCCTGACTTCAGGCCAGTTGCTTTATCCACTGCACCATTTAGCTGCCTGCGTTACCCACTTATTACTCACCCAGCCTACACCAAGGTCACAGAACTAAGAGCAATCACCATTGGCAATATTCGAGCAAGGGAAGGACATGGGCAGGCCTGCCTATGCTTTAGGAAGATTATTTTTGCAGCTTGAACATTTTTGTTGCATACTCCAGAACACATGGAGCACCCTGAGGCTGGAGCGAAAGGCTCAATAGTCACACTGTTCTATTTCTAGTACATGCATATAATGCCACCAGGAATGATGCCATGGCTTCATCTCATATCTGCTGATGTTTAGGCAAAAGCCATATCTGCCTACTGATTTGTGCTTTGGAGAAGTGGAAAATGAGTTATAGGGACATGTTATCCTACCCCATAGATATGACTTCAATTCAATAGAACTTGGCTAGGAAGTAGAAATGGGTATGATTTTTAAGTTTACTGTCAAGAAATTCAGACAGGGGACAGAGTTCTGCTAAAAAAAAAACTCTTGGTGTCTAGGGAAAACATAAGAAAATGGCCAATAGAGAGTCTCTGTGACACCTGCTTGGAGGACCATCTCTACTCCAAGAATTGTAGCAATATCTTCTACTGCTCTCCAGGAGTGAGTGGTCTCTTCTCTTAGCATTGGGAAAGAGGGGTTAAAACAATGACAGCAAAACTAGTGTCCATTGCTTTGAAGTAGCCTGGAAAAGTGAGGGGTCAGCTTGTAGCTGGGGGTGGGGGTGGAATAGGCCCTTTGGTCATTGATGTGAGAGTGATGGCCATGAGGGGAGTATGGAATAGTTTACCTGTCAGATTTATGGAGAACGGAAAAATTTATGACCTGGTAAGAAATAGAGAGTGTTACAAGATATAAAATGGATAATCTTATTATATTAAATTAAAAAGGGTTTGCACAAGCAAAATCAATGCAACCAAGATTAGAAGGAAAGGAGAAAGCTAGGAAAACAATTTTTACAGCCAGTGTATCTGTTAAAGGCCTCATTTCTCAAATATATAGAGAACTGAATCAAATTTATAAAATTACAAGTTAT
Organism: Notamacropus eugenii; assembly: GCF_028372415.1. Taxonomy (NCBI): domain Eukaryota; kingdom Metazoa; phylum Chordata; class Mammalia; order Diprotodontia; family Macropodidae; genus Notamacropus; species Notamacropus eugenii. Next base: position 507,174,401 of record NC_092873.1, read on the forward strand.
TTTCCAATTGATAAATGGATAAAGGATATGAACAGGTAGTATTCAAATGAAGAAACCAAAGCTATCTATAAGTATATTAAAATGCTCTAAATCACTTGATTAGAGAAATGCAAATTAAAACAACTATAAGGTATCACCTCATACCTATTAGAGTAACTAATATGACAGAAAAGGGAAATGATAAATGTTGGAGGGATGTGGGAAAATTGGGACACTAATGCACTGTTGGTGGAGTTGTAAACTGATCCAACCATTCTGGAGATCATTTTGGAACTATTTCCAAAGGCTATAAAATGTTGTGCATACCCTTCTATCCAGCAATAGCAATACTAGGTCTGTATCTCAAAGAAAATTTTTTTAAAAAGTGAAGAGGACCCATTTGTACAAAAATATTTGTAGCAACTTTGTGTGTGTGTGTGTGAGTGTGTGTGTGTATGTGTGGTGACAAAGAATTAGAAATTGAGAGGATGCCCATCAATTGGAGGATGGCTGAACAAGTTGTGGTATATGATTGTAATGGAATACTATTGTGCTATAAGAAAAGGTGAGCAGGATGATTTCAGAAAGACCTACAAAGACTTACATGAACAGATGAAAAACGAAGTAAGTAGAACCAGGAAAACATTGTACACAGAAACAGCAATATTGTACAAGGATAAACTATGAATATTCTCAACAAACAATGATCCAAGATAATTCCAAAGGATTCATGATGAAAAATATCCACCTCCAAAGAAAGAACTGATGGAGTCTGAATGCCAATCAAAACATGCTATTTTTTACTTTATTTTTCGTGGTGTTTTGTCTGTGTTTTCTTTCACACCATGACTATGGAAATATGTTTTGCCTGATTTTACACATATAACCTATATCAAATTGATTATTATCTCAGGGAAGGGAAAGGAGAGGGAGGGAGAGAATTTGAAACCCCAAATTTTTAAAAAATGAATGTAAAAATTGTTTTTACATGTAATTGCGAAAAATAAGTATTATTCAAAGGGAAAAAAAAGAAAGTGATTACCATGTTGATGGTATCTGCTGCTTGAAGTTTCTTGATATTAAAATGTTTTCTACTTTTAAAAAGTTGTTTTTTATGTCAAGCCTTCTAATAACTGACTAAAAAAGGGAAGTTTTGTGAGTGGGGCTTCTGCAAGCTTTATTGTAGGTAGTTTTGATCCCAAAGTCAGGTTCATTCTTGGGGTGATAATTTGGGGCAAAGTTCACAAATATTTGAAGAGCTCTTATATGGATGAAGAATTAGGCTTATCTGTATAAGAGATATTTGAGATGCTTTAGTCCAAGTTTCTCTTTTTATAGATGAGGAAACTGAGGTTCAGAGAGGTCCCACCTGACAAGTAGAAGAACTCAGATTCTACCCAAGTGTGCTTTCTTCTCCCATCAGTCAGTAAGTATTAATTAAGCACTTGCTCTGAGCCTGAGCTAGACAAGAGCTGGGGATATGACATTAGACCCCGTTGTCTTGTCCTCTTTGGCTGAAGAGAACAGAAGCTAGAATTCAGTGTTAACAGACTATAAAGTCAGTGAGGGCACAGGCCCCTTGCTCTGGTACAAGAAGCTTGGAAGTTGAGTGATGTCTCTTCTAGTTCCGAGATCCCAGGTACATGTAATTCTTTGTATGGTATTGAGACTGCTTTTGAGCTTGGTTTGCTCTTTTAGGTGAGTTTCTATACTTACAAACTGAATAGTGGTGATGGGTTAGTTTCCACACACCTGGACACCCTCCTTGGTTTTCCTGGCAGGGATTATCTGGGGCTGGTCCATTAGACTGAGGGTACTCACAGGGAACGCACAGCCAAGGGAGTGTCTATATAAAGATGTCCCTAGACACAATACCTATGTCCCATTTCTGACCATGGTCAGTTTCATCCCAGCCTCAGGGTTTGAACTGAGATGCTGCCTAGGGCATGAAATCTGTTGGTGGCATGACATGATGTCCACGTGTTTGTCATCCCCACACTGCTGGGAAGCTCTATAACCCACTCTCAGGGAGGCTACTCTCTCCTCACGTTGAATAGGGTGTTTGTCAGACGGTTACTCACACATCAGCTGACCTGTGGGCCTGCCAGCCAGCTGGGCAGCATCTGTGAGATTGGCTGTCCCTTCAGCCCTGCGCAAGCCCCTGCTGACCCTTGCTGACAAACCGTCAGGACCCCAAAGAGCCTCTGATGTCTGATCTGTCATGAGCCTCCAGCTACCTCCAGTCACCTCCAGTCCTCAGCACCACCAGGATAAGCACTTAAATCATTAGCTAATGTGTATAAGGATGGCAGAAAATGAAAACCGACAGTGCTGTGTTATTATGATAATTGTTTGCTAAGGTCTCTGGGTCTCTTCTTTTTCCCAACCCCCCCCCCCCGTCTGCTCATGAGCTATGGTGTCACCGGGGCAGGTCCAATCTTTGGCCAGAAGAATGCAAGGCTGGGGAACGGCTCGACTCTCTGTCTCCAGTCCACCTTGAGGTTTCTGGGACTTCTCTCACCGCAGCCCACGAGGCAGCTGGGGAGGGTAATGGAAAGTGTTCTGAAGCTGGGGAGTCAGAAGAGCTGGGTCTGGATCTCACCTCTAATGCTTACCTTGGGTCACCTCAGACAAGTCGCTGGGCTCTGTAAAGCTCAGCCAAGGGACACAGTGGATAGAATGCCGGACTCAAAGTCAGGAAAACTTGAGTTCGAATCCCACCTCAGACACTTACTACCTGTATGGCCCAGGGCAAATCCCTTGAGATCTCCACCGGTCGTAGCCTCAGTTTCCTCATCCATAAAATGAAGCTAATAATAGCACCTACCTCCCAGGGTCATTGTGAGGATCAAAAAAGATAACCTGTTTAAAGAGCTTTGGATACCTTAAAGCATTATAATCATTATTGTCATCCTCCGCCTCACTACTAAGGTCATTATTACTCAAGAAAATCAGAGGCCTGGACCAGACGATCACTAAGTTTGCTTCCTCTCAATCCGATGGTTCTAGGAAGCTATTAGCCCCTATTTTGTTGTTCTTTTTCAGTTGTTTCAGTCATTTTCTTCAAAGATACTAGAATGGTTTGCCATTTCCTTCTCCAGCTCATTTTACAGATGAGGAGATTGAGGCAAACAGGGTAAGTGACTTGCCTAGGGTCATACAGGTAGTAAGTGTCTGAGGCCAGATTTGCATTCAGATCTTCCTGATTTCAGGCCTGGCACTCTATCTACTGGTCCTCCCAGCTGTTCTTAGCTCCATTTTATGGAGGAGGAAACTGAACCCAAGTTAAGTGACTCGCCCAAGGATACATAGCTGGACCAAGATGGGAATTCAAGACACTTGCCTCCAGTCCAGGCCTTTTTCCACTCCAGCCCAAGTCCAGGGTGTGACAAACCCTCTCTCCAGGACTTTCATGGGAGCACAGGATTTTCTGTCTCAGTTCATGCTGTTTTTAATGCTATTTGGCCATCAACCCTGTCCCAAAGTCCTCCTGTGGCATATAAACACACAGAGACATACACTTGTGCTCATGCACGTGGACACACACATGACTACACACATGTACATACACATGGGAGCCCCAGTGGATCTCTTTCACAGCACTCGCCTGAGGCTGGGCCTGGCTGGGTTGTTGATGGAACTTGGAGGTACGGTCCCAGAAGGCTGGATCCCAGAGCCAGAGGTGACCTCAGAAACTCCAAGTGTCCCTGACAATTAGTGGTCATCCAGTGAAGCAGTGAAGGCCTCCTACCACCTGGACCAGTCATTCCCCTTTGGGGCAGCCCTTACTTTACGACCACACAGCTACTTTTTGGTTTTCGTTACATTCAAATGCTCTTATTGATATCAAGGCTAAATTTTCCTTTCAGTAACTTCCCACCACTGCATGTAATCCTACCTTCTGGGGCCCGAAGCAAGGGCCTTGGGATCCTTGGAGAGAACTCTAATGTCCCTCCTGAGTTTTCTCTTCTCCTTCAGTGGACCCCCATGTGCGGAGGAGAGAAGGGAAAAGGAGACAAGGGAGTTCCCTGATTGTCTAGACAAGGTGACAGGGCTTTTGTTGAGGACTTGGTCTGTTTCTCTCTAGGAAACTGTTGTAGGACACTCAACATGCTGAGACCCTGGGGCATGATGATGATGAGGAGGAGGAGGATGATAAGAAGGAGGAGGAGGAGAAAAAGATGGAAAAGGAGAAGATGAAGAGCTTTACAAGTACTGTCTTATTTTTTCCTCACAACAACCCTAGGAAGTAGGTACTAATATTATTCCCATTTTACAGTCAAGAAAATTGAATCAGACAGAGGCTAAGTGACTTGCCCCAGGTCCCTCAGCTAGTGAGGCCTGAGGTTATATTTGAACGCAGGTCTACCTGACTCATCGCCTAATGCTACAAATGCTAAGCCACCTAGCTGCCTCAAAATCCTGCCTGAGTACCCTGGTATCTTCCTCATATTCAGTCTTCTCCAAATCTGTCTGAAAAGGAGAAGGGATCAGAAGGGCCAATCTCCTTTCTCATCAGGCTAGTGCCATGCTCTGCACTGACCTACAGCCACTCCCACCAGCCAAGTCATACCCAAGCCATCCACAACAACTTTCATGGGGAGATGCCATCAGTTCCCAACAAGGGCTCACTTCTCTGTGACTTCATCAAGATGATCAACCCCCTTCTCACAGGAGAATTAGTTGAAGGAACTGGGAGTGTTTAAGCTGGAGAAAAGAAGACTGGGAAAAGGGGAGGGATGGGAGAGACATGAGGGCTGTCTAGGCTTGAAGCAAGAAAAATTAAACAACTTTCCTGAAAGCTGAGAGAAAAATAAAACAGCTGTCCCAAGGTAGTATGAACTACCTGGGGGTGGGGTGTGTGATAGTGAGCTCCCCATCACCAGAGGTCTTCAAGTGGGGGCTAGACAACTTTTTGTTGAGGTTGTCAAAGAGATGCTGGATGTCCTTGTGGGATGTTAGAAAGGGTACTGAGTTTGTATTCAGGATCCCCAGGTGGAACCTTGTGTCTGCTGCTTATTACCTATGTGAACTTAAATGAGTATCTTTGGAAGGAAATTCAGAAGGAAATCTCAGATGGAAGCTCAGAGGTTGAGTGACTTGGGCAGGGTCACACAGCTAGTAAGTATCTGAGGCAGGATTAGGATTTAGATCTTCCCCCTGGTCCAGCGTGCCATCCATGCACTCTACTGCCAATCACCATCCCTATAACATCATAATGTTCTCTTCCACAGTTGTTCTATGAGTCCAGGGGATATCTACAAATAATTAGTCTTGAAACTCAGATGCCACAGATGGAGAGCATGAGCTCCTTTTCTTCAAGGACCACAAAGACCAAGATTTTAAACAGTTCAATGGACTGTTTTGCATTAAGGACAGTAATACACTCCTATCCCTGGTGACTTAATGGCACCTGGTGCCAAGGGATCTTTATTACCCTGGGTAGACCTGGGGTCCTAGCCACAGATGCACTCACTGCAGGGGCCCCAGACCACAGGTAGCTGGAGAGAAGACAGACTTATTGAGTCAGAATTACAGGTGGGATGTTAAAAGAAAAAAAGATAATTATAAGGTAGGCCATAATTGGCAGCCATACATAAGTACCTCATAAGTGGTTTTAGACAGTGACGAATCATAGACTAGGAATCCCAGAATCCCCAGTCTTTGGAGCTAGAATAGACCTCAGAGGCCATCTAATCCAACCCACATTTGAATGTAGCCCTGAGGCACCTCCTCTTACATGTGGGTTCCCACAAAAGCCAGGTTCAAGTAACTCACTGGGACAGATCACGTAGCTCATGAGCCCCTAACGATGATTATTTTTACCAACCAGCCAGAGGATCCATTAGGTCTCTCCTCAATTCTACCTGTTGACTTCCTTGGCTTCCTTGAAGTTCCCTCTAAAATCCCCTCTTTCACAAGAAGCCTTTCCCAACTCCTCTTAATTCCAGTCCCTTCCCTCTGCTAATTATTTCTCATTAATCCTGTATATAACTTGCTTTGTATATATTTGTTCGCATATTGCCTTCTCCATTAGATTATAAGCTCCTCGAGGGTAGGGAATGTCTTTGGCCTCTTTTTGTATCCCCAGCATTTAGCCTAGTGCCTGGCAGACAATAGGCATTTAATAAATGCTTATTGATTGATTGATAGTTCAAATCAAGACATTTAATCAAACAGCAAATTGACAAGATACTTTTCCCTTCTCTTCCTCCATTCTCCCAAATTCCCATGCACACAGGTCACCACATTGAGGGAAGGCACACAGCCAAAGAAGCTACATCATGAGCAAATGCACGTAGAAGCCCTACATGTTAAAAACATTTATGACCAGAAGCCATGCAGGTAAGGAGCAGAATACATACAGGTACAGAATACATGTGACCTGTAACATATATGAAGTCATACCCTAGGAATCCATAGAGCCAGGGCACATACAGGTAGTTGATACACACAGAAATATTTCTGGTCAAGGTACATAGTAGGCACTTCATGAATATTGATTGATTGATGAGTATAAGGAAATATTAGAAATTGTGAACATGAAAAATTCGGAGGAACATGAGAATATTTATATGAACTGGTGTGCAAAGAGATAAGCGGAAAATGAAAATACTAAAAATGTAATTAAATGTTGAGTATTGATCACAAGTAAGCTGGCCCCTAGAGAAGAATCGAGAAAATGTACCTCTTTTGTCTCTTTAGCAGAGGTGGGGGACAGGGAGTATATTGGGTAGACTATCGGATATGTCAGTGTGTTGGTTGGTTTGGCAGAACTGTTTTTTTCTCTTAAAAAAATAAAAAGCAAACAAACAGATAAACAATAAAACTAGTGTTCAATCAAGAAGCATTTATAGTGGGCCTATGTGCTCGGCACTGTCCTAGGTGCTGAGGGTACCAAAAAAGTATATTTTAAGGGATGAATCACTGGGTCAAGGAGGAATGAATGTATTTGGGAATAAAGCTGATATAAAAAATGAACAATATTAATAAAATTAAAATAAATAACTAAATAAGATTCATTTGAGCAAGTAAAAAAAAAAGACCTCTGTGGTTTCCCAAAGTCAATCAAACGTACTTTCCCTCTTCCTGTTCAATTTTAGGCCCAAATAATCGCCCTTTTTCAATGTTTTCCAAGGTATTCATACTGATGGACCAGTTCTATCCATTTTCATTGTAAGAGGAGCTGATCAATGGGATGAGGTCTCCATTTATATTTTTAGGGCATGGACTATTGCCTGGAGAGATATGAGGATCATCTCTCATGGTGCAGCCCTGCTACCTTATTGAAAGAACTCAGGTTGCTCTTCTGATTGGTCCTTAGTGACTGAGGCTAACTACAAGATGATGGACCACTGAAGTCCTGGGAGTTAGGGGTGTGACTTTCCATTAGGAGATCCATCCTTTTTCTATTTCCTGTAAAGGGGATTCATTATATTTTTTTCTCTGTTCCTTGGACTTTCAGGCCAGAATAAGGTAGCTCTTTGTCCTGGCAATGGGGTTTCGGGGTGGAGGCGAGGTGAAAAGGAGAATTTCTTACAGAAGCACGTGGCAAACTGTATGTGTTTGCTCAGGTGGTCTCTGTTCCTGGACCTTAAGCTACTGCTGCCTACTGCCTTTCTGTTTCCTTTCCTGAGACTCCAGTTCTAGAGAATGGACTTTCCCTTCTGAAACAGCAAGGGCATTGAACAGAGTTTCTGCAGAAGCACATGAGAGAGGGCTGGAGTGAAGAGATTTTGAGAAGGAACTTTCTCAGCCTGAGGGCTACATTGGTCATCTAGATACTGCATACTGGCTAGCTACAGGGAGGACATTTCCTCAATAGTATGTTTCTTGGTGAAGAAAGATCTTGGTGGAATTGTGGATTGGTCCAGTCAGTCTGGAAAGCACTTTAGAACTGTGTCCTCCACATCATCAAACTGCATGTCATTTCACTTGGTAATACCTCATTAGGCAAACACCCCAATGAGTTTAAAATAGAGGGAAAGGGTCCATATGCACAAAATAATTGTAGCAGCTTCTTTTGTTGCATCAAAGAACTGGAAACAAAGTAGGTGCCCATCAGGAGAATCACTGAATCGGTGGAATATTATAACACTGTAAGAAATGATACAGAGGATGATTTCAAAGGAAGCTGGGAAGATTTGTGTGAACTGATACAGTGTGAAATGAGCAGAAGCAAGAGAATGATTTACATAATGACTAAGATAATGACTAAGATAATTAAGAAACTTTAAACTCTGGTCAATGCAATAACCGATCAGAAAATAGACGGATAGAGACAGAAAGATTAATAGGACATTTAATAAGCATTTTCTTTGTGCCAGGCACTTCGCTAGGTGCTAGGCACTGTGCTGAGAGTAGGAACAGTTTCATTCTTTCTGTCTGTACCTCCAATGCCTCAAAGAGTGCCTGGTATATAGTAGGCACTTAATAAATGCCCTCTAGTCACATCCTTGCCAATTCCCCTGCCATCTTCCAGTCAGACCAGAGACTAAGCTCTAGAGTGGAAGTATCAAATACTCTCCAGAAATATTCTAGGATGCTCCAATCAGATCAGAGTGTAATTGAGAAATATGTAACAGAATAAATAAAAATACAATAGAATATAGATAATTTTAATATGTAGTTTTCTACGTCAGTATGGGACTCACAGGGATCCTTATGCATGTTTAATGGCTCCCATTTTTATTTGAGTTTGACACCACTGCTCTGGGGTATTTAACACTTTCATCTTCAGAACTCCTGCCCTGGAGACCCATTGCCCTGATAAGTGGATATTTCCTGTGGCCCATTATATCAGACTAGGTTGGCTCTAATCATACTTCACTTTACTGTCCACCAATCTCCTTGACAGCTACTTTACCACTGTATATACCTCCTGTGCTGCTCTTCTCTCTCTCCCTCCCAATTCTGTAACCATGATCAAATCAATTCTGCCACTGCTGCTGGGAAGAGTGAATCCTTCTATTTCCTTATGGGCTCCAGTCACTAGCCCTGTAATACTCTCAAACTAAATATCTCACAGAAGCCACCATTTCCCTCTATATGGTGTCTCCCTTTGTTAGAATATAAGATCCTGGAGGGCAGGGATTGTAAAGAGACTTGGGCTGAAAGTGATAAGATAAAATTTATAAGGATAAGATTGAAGTCATACACTTGATTACAAAAAAGTTAATTTGACAAAAACAAGATAGGGAAATATGAACAGAGGACTTATTTTGAAAAAGATCTTGGGGTTTTAGTGGACTGCATGTGAGTCAGTAGGGTGATATGACAGCCAAAAAAAAGCTAATATCATCTTGGGCTGTATTAAAAGGAGCTGATGGACTCATTGTTCTCTGCCTTCATCAAACTTCATGTGAAGCATTGTGTTGGGTTCCGGGCACTATATAGGGTTTAGGTAGGATATGTTAGAGTCCAGAGAAGGGCAGACAGGATGGTGGAGTGCCTTGGGTCTGTGTCATACGAAGATTATTTGACAAACCTGGGCATGCTTGGTCTGGAGAAGAGAAAACTCAGGGTGGGTGACATAACAGCTATCTTCAAGTATTTAAGGGCTGTTGTGTGAAGACCCCAGAGGGCAGAACCAGAAGCAATTGACAAAAATTCCAAAGAAGTCAAGTGAGGCTTAGTTTTGGAAAACCTTCTTGGTAGCCTCAAGATGTGGTGAGTTCTTCCTCCTCATAAGTCTTCAAGCAGAGGTTAGGGGACCACTTGTCAGATCTATCAAAATGGCATTCCTTTCAGGTTGGGCTAGATGTCACTGAGGTCCCTGCCCACTCCCAAATTTTATGATTCTGAATGAATAAAAAGTATTTTTCTTATAAGCACTTACTATGTGCCATTTATCACTTTTGCCAGTGGGGACACAAATACAAAAGGCAAGGTAGTCTTTGCATTCAAGATGTTCATATTCTTTTCAAAACATTATCTAAAAATTTTTACATGCATTGATAATCTGTTCCTCCCAGTGCCCTTGTCAATAACAACAAAAATGATCGAAATCTTGTCATAAACATGTAACGTTCATTTAAATAAATTCCCACATTGGTTAAGTCAGAAAACATGGGTCTCTTTCTGCATTTTTAAATTTATTATCTGTTTGGCAGAAGATTCATGCTATATTTTGCCCTTAGTTCTTGATGGTACACTGGATAGAATACCTAACCTGGAGTCAGAAAGATCTGAGTTCAAATCTAGCTTCAGATCCTTACGAGTTGTGTGACTCTGGCCAAATCACTTAACCTCTGCTTCAATTTCCTCATCCGTAAAATGGAGACAGTAATAGCACCTACCTCCCAGGGTTATGGTGAGGATCAAACAAGATAATAAATGTAAAGAGCTTAGCACTGTGCCTGACACACAGTAAATGCCATATAAATATAAGCTTTTATCATTGCATTGATCAGAATTCTTAAGTCATTCAAAGTTGTTCTTCTCTCTCTGCTGTTATCATTGTATAAATTGTTCTCCTAGTTTTGGTCCCTTATTTCTGCAGAAGCTCATAGAGGTCTTCTGTTTCCTCCAACATGGTCCATTTTGTCATTTCTTGTGGCACAATGATATTCCATTACATTCATGGATCACATTTTGTTCAGCCAAGTCTCAATAGGGAAACATCCCTGAGTTAGCAATTTTTATCTCAAGAGTGTAGAGAGTTTGTTATAAATATCTTTGCAGATCTTTTCCTAACTTTCATCTGTTTGTTGTCTTTTTTCCAATCTCATCTTTAAATACTTTTAGGGCAACTTTGCTTAGCTGGGGGTTTCCCCAAACTCTCTTTAAATTTGTTTTTCTCCCTGCCCCCCATCTTATGAAGTGATAATGTTCATCCTCTTTCATGTTCTTCTTTGTAAGGTTTTACCCCAAGTCTATATTCTAAACTGGGCAACGAGGTGGTGCAGTGGATAGAATGCTGGGCTTGAAGTCAGAAAGACTCATCTTCCTGAGGTCAACATCTAGTTTCTTACACTTGTTAGCTGTATGACCCCAGGCAAGTCACTTAACTCTGCCTCTGTTTCCTCATTTGTAAAATGAACTGGAGAAGGAAATGGCAAACCACTCTAGTGTCTTTGTCAAGAAAACCCCAAATGAGGTCATGAAGAGTCAGACATGACAGAAAAATAACAATAACAACAAATACTCTAAAGTAGTAGTAATCGTGGCTGCCATAAATCTGTACTTGGCAAATAGGTTGAGTGTTTTTTGACAAAAATTATTTTTTTAGTTTTTAAAAAATTTAATCATGATAGCAATTGCTTTACATCAAGTAAACTTCTGTATGAAATTATAATACTCAGCATTCATATCCTTTCCTCTAATTCCCATTTATTTGCATTCAATAGCTTGTGTAAATATGGTGAATAAGAATTGTTTTAATTGTATGCCATATCTATTTCTCATTTCTATTCATTCTTTTAGCTTTGTATTACTTTTAATCTCAAAATAATAGAATTTTTAACCTATGTCCCCAAAATAATCTCCATAACATAACCAATGTAGTCATTCAACCTTCGAAGGCATCCAGTGAGGGATATAATTTGTTACCTCTCAAGACAAACCATTCCACTTTAGGACAACTCTAATTTTTAGGAAATTTTTCCTGACAGCAAATCTCTATTTTCCACCTTGCAATTTTTATCCATTGCTCCTAGTTCTGCTCTCTAAAGTCAAGCAGAATATGTCAAATTCCTTTTCCATGTGACAGTCCTTCAAATACTTGAAAAAGTCCAATCTCTTTATTTTACAGATGAAGAAACTGAGGCCAGGAAGATTAAATGCCCAAGGACACAGAGAAAGGCCAAGCCAGAATTTGAACTGGGTCTTTCATTCTGAAATCTGGAAATTTTTCCATTACACTATATGGCTACCCCAAAACTTTCTCAATGAATTCAGTGCAAGACTCACAGTCTTGTCACCACCACAACATTTGCCCTCTTCATCATGTAGACCGATGCTCTCTCCAGCACCCAAACCTCCCAGGTCCTCAATCTATGTGATCCTCATGACCTATTTCTCCATCCTACCTCAAATCTACACAGAGATGTCACACAGGTGATAGCCTGATGACTTGCCATCACCTGTAAGTGTTCCACTTCCATGTTCGTGACTTCTGAAAATACTTTATATGGTCACATTCTTTGATCTTCTATCTTTCTCTGTCTTACAGTCCCTAAACCTGTTCTTTGTCTTCACTGTGACATCCATTCCTTTTACCCCTCAGTTATTTTCTAGGTCATCACTCTGTTACTGGCTATACTCTCCTCTACTCCCTATAGCGATCCCTTGTTTAACTCTACACTGTCTTCTTCTCTGGAGCATTTTGCCCCTCCTCTTCCTTCTCTTTTTTTTTCTTTCTTTTCACAAAGCTGATGAATGGAGCTGTAGGAAATCACAAAACCATACTTCTAATGTATGTTACCTAATCTCACCTGGGCCCTCACACACAGCAAGAAATCCTTTTATTCCTCCCTCATGGGTTCATTGTTCAACTCTCTGAGGAGCCTGTTCCAAACTTTCCAGTTTCTCCTCACACCTCCCCAAAGGCTTCCTGGGACTACCTCTTGAGGAGGATCTTGCCTCATTCTTCACAGAAAAAAAATTATACCATTCATATTCCTTCTTTTCCCTTCCTCCTAATTTTACATTATTCATATATCTTTTCCCACTATCTCCTTCACTCGTTTTCTCCTGGTCTCCTCAACCCTCAGTAATCAGGCTTCTGACCTCATCATTCCACTGAAACTGCTTTCTCCAGAGTAACCAAATGTCTCTTAATAGCCTTTTCACTATTCTCACCCATTTTAGCCTGTCTGCAGCCTTAGATTCTGTTAATAAGGGTCTTTCTAGATGCTCTCTCCCATTTAGGTTTTGGTGACTGCTGTCTCCCGGTTCTCCTACCTGACTCCTCCTTCTTCATCCAGGTGAAGTCCACTAAATGTGCATGTCTCCAAGGATCTGTCCTGGACTGTCTTCTCTTTTTTCTCTATGCTACATCACTTGACTATCTTATTGACTCCCAAGAGTTTACTATCATCATAGAGATGCATAGAGCATCATAAAGGGCAGCTAGGTGGCCTAGTAGATGGAACACTGGGCCTGGAATCAGGGGGATCTGAGGTCAAGTTCAGTTTCTAACATTTACTAGCTGTGTGACCCTGAGCAAGTCACTTAACCCTGTTTGCCTCAGTTTCCTCATCTGTAAAATGAGCTGGAGAAGGAAATGGCAAACCACTCCAAAATCTTTGTCAAGAAAATCCCAAATGAGGTCATGAAGAGTTGACCATAACTGAAAAATGACTGAGCAAAAGGGCATCATAAACTTAAGGTATCCAAAATTGAACTCTTTATGTTCTCCCCAAACTCTTCTCATTCCCCATGTGAAGGACACCACCATTCTCCTGATCACCCTGACTCTACACCTTGGTGTCTTTCCATACTCCTCACTCTTTTACTGCATATGTAATTTGTTGCCAAGTCTTGTCACTTCTGTCTCTACAATGTCTCTCATCTATGTCCCCTTCTCTTCGCTCAGTCACCACCCTAGTTCAGGCTCTCATAACCTCTCACTTCTCTGTTTGGCTTCTAAAATTAATTATAACTTGTGCCTTTTCTATCCTTCCAGATTCCTTACATTTGACTCCCTTCCATGCACACTCCAGTCTAGTTATATCTAGACCACTCCTTGCTGTTCCTTGAAAATAGCACTCCATTTCCTTTCTCCATACTTTTGCCCTGGCTCATGCTTAAAATATTCTTCTTCCTCATCTCTGCCTCTTATTTTAGGAGTTTGGGGAGAAAGAGTTCAGTTTTGGACACCCTAAGTTTATGATGTATTTTTGTTTGGTCATCTTTTTTAGTCATGACTCTTTACGACCCCATCTGGGATTTTCTTGGCAAAGATACTGGAGTGGCTTGCCATTTCCTGGTATCCTTCAAAAGGCAACTCAGCTTTCACCTTCTACATCAACCCTTTCACTGAACCTCATCATCATCATCACCATCATCATCATTGTCAACTAATATTTATTAAACACCCACTATGTGCCAAGTAGTTCACTAAGTGCTAGAAATATAAAGAAAGGCAAAAACTCTCAAGGAGGTCACCTTCTAATGAGGGAGATTACACTCAAAGAACTATGTATATTCAAGATAGGGGGTAAATAAGAAGGAAGGCTCTGGGGGTGGGAGGTGGGAGGATGAGGTCACTTCTGGGCTGTGTTTTGAAGGAAGCCAGGAAACCGAGACAAGGAGGAAAAACATTCAAAGCATAGGGGACAGTCTATGGAAAAGGGGAGTACATGTGGAGGGGAGTAAAGAGTGAGAAGGCTGGAAGGAACAGTAGGAAGGGGCTGGGTGGTAAACAGCCAAACTGAGGAATTTTTATTTGACCCTGGGGGTAAAGTGAAGTCATTGCAGTTTATTGGGTAGGGGAGTGATGGAGTCAGACCTGGGCTTTAGGGAGATCATTTTGACACGTAAAGGCAAGATGGACTGAAGCAGGGAGAGATTTCTGCAATGAGATCAGGCTTTTATCTTCCCCTTTGGGATTCTCTCTCTTCTCTCTTATTTCTTCTCCCTCTGTCTTTTTCTCTCTCTAATATTTGTATTTACATAAAATTCACATTTACACATATACATACTTCTACATATATATTTACAATACCAGAGACAAGGATCCTGATCTTCTGGCTCCCTCTTTCTTTAGACCATATTCCCACCTGGTTCCTTTCACTGTCTCTTAAGTAATAAAGGGCTATAGCATGTTACCCCCCTTGAGTTTCTTCATGATAATCACGAGGAGCTCATGGTGGTGATGGTGGTGGGTGTGATGGGGTGATGGGACTTGAACCCCTGAAAATGAAAAAACCCTTATCTTCGAAAGCATCCCAATCTCTGAACTTTCCTACACCTCAGGCTATTTACCACTCCTTAATCCCATTCAGATCCTCTCACACTCCTTTTTTTGGTCTATAAATTTCAATCTCACCCCCATCAAGCTGCAGATTCATTAGGGATCTAGCCCACACTATTAGCGTTACACTTTGACTGAAGGAAGGCTTGAGTGTTTGAGTTCTTTCTAGGCAGACTCACCCTATACCCTGATATTCTGGGGTTACCCGCAGCCCCAAACCTTATCAGGAGGTCTAAGATGAAAAAACCAGTGAAGTCCTTGTTGAAGTCATTTATTTTAGTGAGTTCGGTGAGAAGAGCTCTGGGTCAGAGGTTCTGAGTTCAAATCTTCTCTCAGCTATTTAGTACAGTACTTGTGGCTTTGGGCAAATAGTTTCATCGTCTCTTTAGACCACAGTTTCTTCACCGATAGGTTGAAAAGTTGAATGAAATGTCTGTTACAGTCCCTTTCAGCTCAAAATTTAAGCTTCAATAATCTTGGAGGGAGAGTCCTTGGTGGAGAAGAGTGACCTCCTGTGTTATAGGGGAGAGAGGATAAGGTGGATTGAGGAGGGTCATGGAAGCTGGGGAACTTAATGAACCAAGAGGCCAAACCATGGGAACAGTTATTTGTGAGAACAGAAAAGTCCCCAGGGATGATGGCAGGGTTACCATGAATAAGAAGGCTGCAAATCTTGCTGAATGATGGGTCTGGAAGCAGGTAGGTGTGGAGGTCCAGTTTGGTTACACTGTTGAGTTCAGGAAAGGGAGTAAATGTCCAACGAGGGTGGGGAGATTAGTGGAGACCAGATTGTGAAGGATTTTAAAAGCCAAAGAGAGGAGTTCATATTTTGTATAAAACCATTGGAGTTTATTCTGTAGGGGAGTAACATAGACAAAGGACACAGATCGCTGGCAGAAAGAAAAAAAAACACATTTTGATCTCTGAGATGTAGTGGTTAAATTTTAAAATTTCAAAGGCAAATAACAAATTTTTATAAGTGACCAGGAGAAAGACCTTGAAATATGAAGAGAAGGTAATTTGAATAGCAACGTTCTTCCTCCCTCCCAAGGAATTGCCAGAGGGAACCGAATATTCTACTGTACTCTGAAAAGCTAAGGACTTCTAGCTGTCAGCTCCAAATGATTTATTTGAAAACCTGAGCCCAATCCTCCTTGAGAAAAGATGGATGTTCAACAAAAGACAGGCATTTGAGGCATTCCCACAAAGAACAAAAGGATAGATTTTTAATTTGGCGAATTCCTTAAACCACAGAAGCACATGAAATGTAAGTATGATTATTAAGAAAACACTAAATAATAAAACCAGTTATGTCATGCTTATACAATAGATTATGATTTTTTTTTAAAAAAAGGACAATAGAAAGAACAAAGAGGGACCACCAAGGCATAAAAAGGACCTAAGAGCTAAAGATTTAAGGAAAATATAAAAAAATCAGATGAACTATTGAACTGTTTACCCCTTGAACTAAATCTCCTGACCCTCTTTGGAGAATCAATGTCTTTTGTGGAAGGAAGAAGGGGAAAGAAGATTCTGGACTACCCTCCGGCAGGGCCAGAGAGGAGACCAAGGTAATTATTTAAATGAAAGAAAAATGAATTAGCAATTTAAGTAAACTCAAAGAATCTGATTAGATAAGCAGAGAAAGTGGGGGAGAAGTACAGAACCTGTGGGCATAGATTAGCATGAAATGAGTACAAGCGAAACTAAACACTGGGATTATCTTGTCCTGTCTCGTGGACAAGAGAGAGAAAGAGAGAGAGGTGGGCTCTAACTCAATGAAATTAATACAAAACCAGGTGAATTGCCAGACCCAGAGTAGGAGTCCTTAATGTTTCATTGGCAGTTTAGGAGAGAGTTTCCAATGAAGTGCAGCTAGGTGGCTCAGTAATTAGAGTGCTAACTGGCAAATCAGCAAAACCTGCATTCAGATCCTGCCTCAGACTCTTAGACCCTGAGCAAGTTACTTCACTTCCCTCTGCCTCAATTGCCTCATCTGTGAAATGGGACTAATACTAGCACTTACCCCCTAGGGATGCTGTATTGAAATTTGTAAAATATTTTGCATACTTTAGAGTGCTAGATTAATTCAGGCTGTTACAATTATGTTTTTTTATTACTAAATGTCCTAGGAATCTACGTTTGGTCCTGTGGTATTTAACATTGCTTATCAATAACTTGGGTGACAAATTGGCATACCTATCAAAGTTTCAGATAGCACAGAGCTAGGGAGTGGGTAGCTAAAATGTTGGCTAATAGAGTCAGAATTCAATGCAGAATTGAATCTGATAAGGTGACTTTAAACAGGGATAAATATTATAATACAAAATATTCCAATACAAAAATACGGAATCCCTTGTTTGGCATTCTAAGCCCTTTCTAACCTACCTCTCCCAATCTTTCTGCTCTTTTTACACCATACACTCCACCTCTCTGCGTACTCTTCGATGACGCTGGCTCTCCTTGCTGTTTATGAAGAAGCCTTCCCTCTATTGATTATTTCTGATTTATCTTGCATATAGTTTGTTTGTACACATTTGCTTGTATTTTCCCCAATGAGATTGTAAGTTCCTTGAGGCAGGGACAGTCTTTTGCTCTCTTTGTATCCCCAGTGCTAAGCAAGTGCCAGGCACATAGTAAGTGCTTAATAATTATTAATGACATAACATTATTATAATTAATTTTATATTTTATAATTTATTGTATTATATAATTTATATGATTTATTAATGAGTTAATTAGCATTACTATAATTAATAAGTTAATAAGCATTTGCTTATTGACTAACTGTCCGGCTTTTTCAGCTCCTAAAGTGTAAGATATGGAAGGCACGGTCAGTTTGTAACAGAAAAAGATCTGATGGTTTTAGTGAACCAACAGCTCAATCTGAGTCAACAAGGTAACGTGGCCCCTTTTCCCTTGTGCCTCTTTCAGATCACAATAAAGGGACCAAAGGAATTTCCCTCTCTGTCTTATGCACCTCCTTCTCCCCAACAATGAGGTCTTGCAGCAGAAGCACATGGCTGTAGAACATGCAATGGAGTCCATTGGATTGGGGAGAGGAGTCTAGAGTGTGGCCTCTGGAGCTAGAATCCTACCCAGCAGAGACTCCTTCTTGTTCTGGGGCGTGGAAGCCTGTTCTTTCTGCAAACGTGTAGCAATACATTAGGCAAGGGTATCAGCTGAGCACAGCAGGAAGTTGGAGCCAGGGATAGCTCAGACTGAACACTGAAAGCACATCCAATAGAGACTGCAATGCCTAGCTGCAGCATTAAAGGCACGAGATGGAGTGCAGACCCAGAGGGTACCTGAACCTGGGGGAGTTGTCCCCAGGGGACCCAACCTACAGATGCAAGCTGGAGGTGAGAAGGCTAGCTTGAGGGGGTGCTACATAAGGATCCATTAGAAGGACCTGGGAACATTTCACTTGGAGAAAGAGAAGACAGGAGGGACATCTGATGAGCTGCCATGTTGAAGACAGATTGGACTTAAGTCTGCTTGACCCAAGAAGGCAAAATCCTCTGTTAGTTATTTCCTATTTATCCTGCTTATAGCTTGTTAGATCATAATTGTTTTCATGTTGTCTGCTTCCCCCAGTAGATGATAAGCTTCTTGAGGACAGGGATTGTCTTGTGCCTCTTTTTGTATCACCAGTATCTTGCACAGTGCCTGGCACATAGTAGGTGCTTCATAAATGTTTATTGATTGAAAGTAAGGGAGAGGGGAAGATTTAGGTTCAAGGTAAGGAAAAACTTCTTGAAAATAATTGCAGAAAATAATTGGAGGTCTGAAATTGGAGGTCTCAAGCAAAATCTGAATGACTATTTGTCAGATCTGCCCTAAAGAGCACTCATTACCTTTTCTCCCCGAGACACAATCCTCTTTCTTCTCCCTCTGATGGCCACCGTTTTATCTTTCCTTTAACCAGCCTGGCAATGTCAGAATCATCCTTGGTTCTTCCCACTCACTTAACGGATCAAGTGCTGAATCTCATCCATTTCACCTCCATGTGTTCCATGGGTCTCTTTCTTTCCATCCACGAAGCCATCACCCTCCTCCAGGGTCTTATCACTTTTCTTGCCCTAATTGGTCTCCTAGCCTCAAGTCTCTGTCTTCTCCAATCCAACCTCCACCCAGCTGCCAAGGAAAGCACAAGGCAGAGCCTGGCACTGCCTAGCTTCAGTGCCCTCCATTTGCTTTTAGGTTAAAGTGCCAAAGCCTCTCAATCTAACTCCAGGTTGTCTTTTTAGGCTGATGGACAATTTTTTCTCCTAATATACTCTCGAGACTCCAGCAAATTTCCTTGATGTTCTCTGTCCATGACATTCTACCCCCAACCTCTGTGTTTTTTTGCATAAACTGCTGCCCATTCGAAGATTGTTCCTTCTCCCTGGACACCTTTCAAGGGTCAGGTTACATGCTACTGTCTGACTTTCCCAGCTGTTTGTTCACAATTCTCATCCCCCAAATCACTGGGCATTTTGTGTTTATAACCTGGATGTATTTTTCTGTGAACATGTTGCACCTCCTAGCAGGATGTTAGCACCTCACGGGCACTGACTGCAGCACCACCCAGCAGTGTCCGGCAAGTAAAGTCGACAAGCATTTGACCATGTGCCAGGTACTGGCCAAGGGCTGGGGATACAAATACGACGAGAAAGAGAATCTCTACCCTCAAGAAGCTTGTATTCTAACAGGGTAAGACATTACATAAAAGGAAGCTGAATAAGGATTGGGGAGAGGGACACAGGGAGTATGGTATGAAGAAAAATTGGAGGCTACTTGGAAGGGAACGAGCCATAGCTGACTGGAGTGTTCTCTATAAAACTAGAGATTCTGGGAGGAGCCATCCAAGGAAAGATGGGAGGATATTTTCAATGTGTGAATTTCATTAACAAATGCATGTTAATTGGTTGATTTTTAAGGATAGTTAACCATTTTTATTTTTCAAGCAACAAATTTTTTTAAAAGTTAATTTGTCCCACACCCTACTTCCTTACTGAGAAAATTAAAATCTCTTTCTCTCACCCTCCCTCTCTCTTCCTCCCTCCTTCTCTCTCTCTCTCTCTCTCTCTCTCTCTCTCTCTCTCTCTCTCTCTCTCTCTCTCTCTCTCACTCACACACACACACACACGCACACACGCACACACCCATACAGCCCTCCATACATAACTGCATAGTCCAGCAAAACAAACTTCCACTTTAGCAATATCCAAAAATTTATTTTAAATCCATCTTTCCTCTGTCAAGAGGTAAGTGGCAAGTTTCCCCTTCAGTCGTCTGGGCTCCTGGTTTATCATTTCACAGTCCTGAAGTCTTTCAAAGCTGTTTCTCTTTATAATATTTTTTTATCGCTTTATAATTTATTTTCCTGGTTTTGCTCTCTGAAATTGCCCATTCCATCATTTTCTTTATGACACAAAACCGTTCTATTACACACTAGAATTTGTTTAGCCATTCCCCAATAGTACACCCCATTTTTTGCCACGAAAGGAGATGCTATTAATATTTTTCTATATACGGTCTTTTTCCTCTTTCTTTGATGTTTTTTGGGGTAGAGGCCTAGTAAGGGGCAGTGCTTGGTCAAAGGTAGGGGCAGTTTAGTAATTTTGGGGGCATCATTCCAAACTAGGTTCATTACTCTGCCAGCAATGCATTATTGTGACTGTTTTCCCACATCCCCTCCAGCATTTGTCATTTTCCTCCTTAATCAACTTTGCCAGTCTGAAGGGTATGAAATATAACCTTAAAATTGCTTCAACTTTCATTTTTCTAATTATTGATGTCTTACAGATATTTTCATAAGATTGTTGATAGCCTGGATTTCTTCCTCTCTTGTTTATATCTTTTTGTTCATATCTTTTGACTATGATTTTAAGGCAGCTAGGTGGCACAGTAAGTAAGAGTGCTAGACTTGGAATCAGAATGGACATGAATTCAAATCCTTCCTAACATATTTAACAGTTGTATGACCTTGGTCATACAGCCTCAGTTTCCTCATCTATAAAATAGGGATGATAATAATAGCACCTCCCTCCTGGAATTATTGTGAAGTCAAAATGAAATAATGTGTACAAAAGACTTTGGAACCCTTGAAGTACTATATGAATTTTAGTTATTAAGAATATGTATCTACTGGAGGATGGCTCTTTATTTTATAAATTTGAATCATCTCCTTTTATGTTTTGGATACTAGACTATTACCAGAGAAACTTGGTTTGTTACCAATTACCCTCCTAATTTTTGCAAAATTAGATTTGTCTGGGCAAAAACTTTTAAATTTTATGTAATCAAAATCATCCATTTTATCTTTTGTAATCTGTTCTTCCACTAGTCATGGACTCCTTCCCTATCTATACATCTGAAAGATAATTTCTTTCTTGCTCCTACAGTGTTTATGATGTGAACTTTTAGACTGAGATCACATCGTTTGGAGTTTATCTGGGTGTGTGACGTGAGGTGTTGCTATAAATCTAGTTTCTGCTGAAATTCTTGGTCTATTTTTCTTCACATGAATTTTGTTAGTATTTTTTTCTAGGTCTCTAAAATATTCTTATGGGAGTTTGATTGGAGCAGCATTGAACAAGTAAATTTAGTTAGCATTGTTATTTTTATTTTACTGGCTTTATGTATCCACAAGCAATTAATGTTTTGCCCTTTGTGTAGGTATGTCTTTATTTCTGTCAAGAATTTTTTATAATTAGATTCATGTTTTTATAGATATGAACCCATTATTTTTAATGGAATTTCTTTTTCTAGCTCTTCCTAATGGGATCTGTTGGTCATATATTGTAATAATAATGATTTATGTGGATTTATCTGGTATACTCCAAACTTTGCTGAAACCATTATTTCAGTTTATTTTTAGTTGATTCTAGCATTGGCTAAATACGCTTTCATATCATTTACAAAAAGTAATAATTTGGTTTCCCTTTGGCCTATGCTTATTTCCTCAATTTCCTTTTCCTGTCTTCTTGCTACAGCAAACATCTCTAGGACTGTGTTAAACAATAGTGCCAATAATGGGAATCCTTAGTTTACCTCTGATCTGGCTGGAAAGGCCTTTAACTTTCTCCTTTACAGGTAACGCTTGCTGTTAGATTTAGATAAGTATTATTTTCCATATTAAGAAAAAGTTCGTTTATCCTTATGATTTCTTAATTTTTAATAAAAATAAGTGTTGGATATCATCAAAAGCCTTTTCAGCATCTACCGATGTCATCCTATTTTTATTATTTATAACATTTAATTGGTTTGTTATATTTACAATGTTCCTTTTGTGCATCTAGCCCTGCCTTCCCAGGAAAAACTCAAACTGATCATAGTATATAATCTTCCTAATATGTTGTTGTTGTAGCGCACTTGTTAACATTTTATGTAAAATTGTTAGTCTCTAGTTATTTTTTTCTTTCTCTGTTTTGTTTTTTTCCCTGGCTTGGGTATCAAGGTAATACTTGTATCATAGAAAGAGATTGGAAGGGTACCTTCTTTTCTTAATATTTTATGAGGTTTATTTATGAGGTATTTAAATTAATTTTTAAAAAATTAAATTTAGATTTAAATTAAATTTTTAAATGTTTGATATAATTCGTTTAGCCTGATGATTTTTCTTTGTAAGTTCATCTGTGGCTTGTTCAATTTCTTTTTCTGATAATGAATTATTTAAATAGTCTATTTCTTCTTTTGTTATTCTGGATATTTTGTATTTGTATTAGCATATTTTTTCCTCTAAATTATCAATTTTCTTAGCATGTAGTTGGAAAAAATAGTTTCTGATGATTTATTTTCTCAATTGTTGTAAATTCTTTTTTAATTTTTGATACAAATGATGTTTCCCTCTCTTTTATCAATTATCAACTTTATTAGTTTTTCTTAAAAAATAGCTCTGAGTTTTATTTTAGTAATGCAATGGTCTTTTACTTTCAATTACATTAATCTCATCAATTTCCATAATTTATACTTTGCTGTTTTTAAAGTGTTTTTATTTGTTATTGGTGAAGTCTTTTTAAAAAAATTGATTGCTCAATTCATTGATTTCATCTTTATTGTGGTGATAAAACTATTTAAATTTCCCCCTTAGAACTACTTTAGTTGCATTTCATAAATTTTTATATGTTGCCTTATTATTTTCATTTTTATGAGATTTTCTATTGTTTCTGTAAATTTATTTTTTAAATCTCTAGTTCTTTAGAATTGTTATCTAGCTTCTAGTTACTTTAAAACTCTTTCCTAGAGGGCCCATTATTGAATATAATTTTAATTGCATTAAGATCAATAAATGATATGTTTAGTGTTTCTGCTTTTCACCATTTTTTTGGTGAGGACTTCATGCCCCATTACCTGGTCAACTTTCATATAGGTGTCAGGGACAGCTTAGAAGTGTTTAGGGGTGGACTAGCACCCTGATGCTCAGAGAGGACCTAGCAGCTCTGGTGTGAGGGAAGGTTGAACTGTTTTCAGGATTTCTCATCCACTTTTGATGTCCATCTGTCACCTGTGGCTCCAAGAAACTACAGCATAGTCAGTGGCCAAACCCAGGCAAAAGTGTCTCTGGAAGACAGGCTAAATGAGGTAGAGGGTAACTGACAGGCCTGAAATCATCAGTGAGTTAGGGGGATGTCTACCCCAAGCAAGTGAAGACTTCCTCCCAGGCAGAGTATTCAGAGGAGAATAATTTGTTCCAATGACCGCGAAGGCAGCTGAAGAAGGCCTGTAGAGCTTTAGAGCTTGGTCTGACCTCAAAAATGCCAGATCATCCATGTCTTACCAGGCTATCACCAGTCATCTTGACTTTTGTCTTTCCACTGGGCTTTGCTGACTTAGAGAGTGAGGCTGATGACTTTGTGTAATTCTGTCTCACTTAAATCTAGTTCACTCAAAAGTCAAGATATCACTCATCGCATCACAGTGTCATTGGTTCTCTAGGAAAAGGAAAGATGAGCAACACAAATATGGAAATTATTTTCTATTCCCATTCATAAATCACCAGAAATCTATTATTACTAATTTTTCTAAAGTTTTATTCATGTCCTTAACTTCATTTTTGTTGATATTTTGAATAAATTTGTCTAGATCTGAAAGAAGTACATTAAGATCTCCCAGTACTATAGTTTTACTATCAATTATTCCTTCCAATTCAGTTAACTTTTCCTTTAAGCATTTAGATGCTATATTATTGAATGTATAGTGACTACCCTTGCCTATTTAACTCAGATGAAGCACAATAGATTTTTCCTCCAATTCTTCATTTAAACCCTATGTGCATCTTTTGTATTTCAAGTGTGTTTTATGTAAACAACATAGTGTCATATTCTGCTTTTTAATCCATTTTGCTATTTTCCTCCATTTTATAGATGAGTTCATTTCATTCACATTCACAGGGATAATTATTATATCCAACATGGTCAAGTCATTTACTCCTTTTGCCTCAGTTTCCTCATCTTTAAAATGAGCTGGAGAAGGAAATGGCAAACTACTGTATTATCTTTTCCAAGAAAAAACCAAATGGGATTACAAAGAGTCAGATACAACTGAAAATTACTCAACAAAAACAACAAATGATGTCACTGAAGTCTCTTCCATCTTTGAGATTCCGCGATTCTAGGGCCAACAGGAAATGTTGTATTTGATCTGCAAGGACCAGTCCAACCAAATTCAAGGAGACTTAGTCCTCGAGAGCTGGATAAAGGATTTCATCCTGAGCAAGTCCAGACATTGTCTCTGGAGTCACTGCTAACTGGAAAGAGTGTGTTAGTTTCTCTTATGGCTCCATTTGCTATCTTTCTGACTTTTTAAACTAAAACACTCTTTCCTGGCCTCCTCTCTTCTATACTTGTAGTCTCCCCTTTCTAAGACGTATGTTCCTTCATGGCAGGGACTGTCTTGTTTGCTATGTTTGCATCCCTAATGCTTAATACAGTCCTTGGCACACAGTCAACATTTAAGAAATGTCTTTCATTCACTCATGGAAATGTTGGTGTCTATCTCTTAGAGGGTATATCCTATGCAGTAGAATTTCTGGATCTTGTTAGCACCAGATGTTCACAGGTTCCTTTGACTTGTTGATAGAAAAAAAAAGTTTGAAGAAAGAGAGAAAAAAAGCCACCATTCTCAAAGAAAACCCAAAACCAAACCCCAGAACAACAAACCAACAAACCAGCCCTTCATATGTGTGAAGATAACTATGCTATCTCCCCTAAATCTTCTCTATTCCAGGCTAAACATTCCTAGTTTCTTTGTTGGATTCTCATCTTATCTGGCTTCCAGTTCCCTCACCACATTAGGGTGAAGCTAGAGTCAGAAAAAACCTAAGAGATAGCTAATTCTAACCCCTCATTTTGCTGATGGTGAAAGGGAGACCTAGAATAGAAAGCAGACTGGCCCAAGGTCATACTGGTAGGAAGCAGCTGAGACAGGATTCCGACTGAGGTCCTCTGAGTCTCTACTCTCAGTCTCAATATCTCCCCAGACCCAAGGATTCCAAGTGCTCCTAGGCAGTGTCCTCACTGAGGGGTCCTGCCATGGACAAGCAGGGGCACAGGGGGAGCTGCTGTTGTTGCTGTCTGAGGTGCTGGAAATCCTGACAAGCTCAGTCCTGGGCCTCTGTGTCCAGCAGCAGTTTTGACTGAAGCAGGATTACCTTGTAGGACCTCTTAAACACTGACTGCTGCAATTCATTTCAGAGGGTCTGGTTTGCGGTTTCCATGACCCTTCTAATGATGTGCATAAGGACACATTGGTTTCTTAGAATTCTGTGCCTTCAGGGGCCATCCTTCCTCTGGGGAACGCAAATGAACTGGTACAGCTTGCTAGAGAATGTATACATGCGTTCACATGTTTATACAGAGCAATTTTCATAACTGAAGCCTTTTTATTTTCCATGTTAGGATCTCAGTGCATTAGAGAAGACTCTCCCTTCCTCAGTAATCTGAGTTAGCATTCATATGTAGAATCCCTAAAATGCAAGTGATAACCCTTTCACTGGGGAGCCCTTTAATCCTCACTTAAGAAAATAACTCCAGGCCATGCTCACAGTACTGGCCAGGCAACTAAGACACAGAAAAGACTCTTATAACTCCATAAATAAGGGTCCACCTTGTCCCAAACAGCCCGAAAGCACGTGGGATCAACAGTGACCATGTATTCAACTATCATGTCTATGCAAATAACTCTTAATATCTACTTATCCAGCCCGACCCTCTTTCCTAACCTTGATTTTCACATTTCCCACTGCCTTTTTGATATCTTAAACTAGACATGTCCAAAACAGTACTCTTTCATTTTCTTTCACCAAAATCTTCCTCTCTTCCTAACTTTACTATTACTGTTGAGGGCACCATCCTCTCAGTCACCCATTCTTGTAACAGAGATGTTATCCTTTATTCTTCATATCTTTTCTGCATGGACGTGGCTTTTTTTTTTTTTTTTTTTTTTTTTTTAGCATTTTTCATCATCAGTCTTTTGGAATTGTAATGGATCATTGTGTTGATCAATGTCCCTAGGTCTTTCAAAGTTGATTATTGTTATTATTGTATAAACTATTTTCCTGGTTCCACTCACTTCATTTTACATCAGTTCATACAAGTCTTCTCAGGTTTTTCTTAAACCATCCTCTTCATAATTTCTTACAGCACAATAGTATTCCATTCCATTTGTATGCCATGACTTGTTCAACCATTTCTCAGATAGGATCCCCTGGTTTCCAACTCTTTGCCACTATGAAAACACCTATTATAAATATTTTTGAACATATGAGTCCTTTCCCTCCTTATTTGTTCTCTTTGGAGCATAGACCTAGTATTAGTATCACTAAGTCAAAGAATATGCACAGTTTAATAGCTTTTTGAGTATACTTCCATATTACTTTCCAGATCAGAGATCCACCACCAATGCGTCAGTATACTTATTTTCTCACATGTCCTCTAACATTTGTCATTTTTCTTTTTTATCATCTTAGCCAATCTGATGGGTGTAAAGTGGTACCTCAGAGTTCTTTTAATTTGTGATTCTTCAGTTATTAGTGGTTTAGAGTACTGTTTTTATGTGGCTACTGATAGCTTTGATTTCTTCCTTTGAAAATCACCTATTTATATCCTTTGACCACTTATCAATTGGGGAATGGCTCTTATTCTTACAAATTTGGCTCAGTTCTCTTTATATTCTAGAAATGAGACCTTTATCAGAGAAACTTAATGCAGAGATTTACCACTCCCATGCTCAGTTTCCTACTTCTAATTTTTGCTGCATTGGTTTTATATGTGTAAAAACTTATGAATTTTATATAGGCAAAATTATCCATTTTAGCTCCCATGAACTTCCTTATCTCTTATTTGGTCATGAATTCTTCCTTTATCCACAGATCTGATGTGTCATTTTTTTCATCCTCCATTAATTTCCTTAAAATATCACCCTTAAATGTCTAAATCATGTACCCATTTTGAGTTAGGTTGGCATATGGTATGAGACATTAGTCTAACCATAGTTTCTCTCATACTAATTTCCAGTTTTCCCCAAAATTTTGTAGAATAGTGAGTTCTTGCCCCAATAGTTTGGATCTTTGGGTTTATTAAACAGTATGTTAATGGACTCATTTGCTTCTGTATATCATATATCTAATCTGTACCACTGATCAGTCTCTCTATGTTTAACCCAGTATCAAATTGTTTTGATGATTACAGCTTTGTACTATAGTTTGACTTCTGCTATTGCTAGATTCCCTTACTTCACATGTTTTTCGTTATTTTTTGGGGGGGGGGTATTAATTTTGTTATCTTTCTAGCTCTGTAAAGTAATTCTTTGGTAGTTTGATTAGCATGTCACTGGATAAATAGATTAATTTAAGTAGTATTGTCATTTTTATTACATTGGCCTGACCCACCCATGAGCAGTTAATATTTCTCCAATTATTTAGATCTGTCTTTATTTGTATGAAGAATGTTTTGTAATTGAGTTTATATAGTTTCATTTTGTGTGTTGGTAGGTTGACTCTCAAATATTGAATACTTTCCATGGTTATTTAAAATAGAATTTCTCTTCCTGATGCGTTTTGTTGGCAATACACAGACATGATGATGATTTTTGTTTATCTTGTATCCTGCAATTTTGCTGAATTGTTTTAATTAGTGTTTTAGTTGAATCTCTAGAATTCTCTCAGTAAACTACCTCATCATTTGCAAAAAGTGATAGCTTTGTTTCCTCTTTGCCTATACTTACTCTTTCATTTTGAATTCTTGTCTTACTGTTATAGGTAGTATTTCTAGTATAATACTGAATAGTAATAGTGATAGTGGACATCTTTGCTTCACCCTGTTCTTACTGGGAAGGATTCTAACTTATCTCCATTAAAGATAATGTTTGTTCTTGATTTCAGACAGAAACATCATTTTAAGAAAAGCTCTGTTTATTCATATAGCTTCTAGTATTTTGTTTTTTAGAGAAATGGTGTATTATTTTGTCAAAAGCTTTTTCTGCATCTATTAAAATAATCATATAATTATTGTTGTTTTCATTATTAAGATATTGAAATATACTTATAGTTTTCCTAATATCAAATAGCTCCTGAATTCCTTATACAAATGTAGCCTGGTTTCAGTGTATGATCGTTGTGATGTATTGCTGTAATCTTCTTGTTTGTACTTTATTAAACATTTTTTTTGGTGTTAGTATTAACTAGGGAAATTGGTTTTTAGTCTTCTTTCTCTGTTTTTACTCTACCTGGTTTATGTATCAAGACCATATTTTTGTCATAAAAGGAATTTGGTAGAATCTCTTCTTTGTTTATTTTTTCAAATAGTTTATGTAGGATTGGAATTAATTGTTCTTTAAATGTTTGATAAGATTCACTTGTAAATCCCTCTGGTCCACCACTTTCCCTCATACTTTGCTGTTGGATAAGATGAATTTCTATGCACAACTTTGTGTATATAGAATTCTTTAACTGTGTCTTTAGCCAATTTAGATAAGAATGAGGTTTAAGTACAGCTCACAGTCCCCAGTATACCTGTCATTGTATAAACTATCCTTTATTATTTAATGTGTGCCTCATTTGTATGAGAGAACTTCCCCTATTCTTTCCCTTCCTCTCTCTTCTTCACTCTTCTGTTCTTCTTTTGAGAGCATTCAGATATAATAGAATTTCTATCTAATTAGACCCTCTATCTAATTAGACTTCCTCTAAGACACCTGGTGATGATTTTGAGGCATTATATGTGTCATCTTCCTATAGAAGAATATAAACAGTTTAAACTTTTTCTCCCCTGTATGATTTTTCACTCATGTTTACCTTCCTATACTTCCCTTGAGTCCTGTGTTTGAATGTCAAATTTTCTGCTCAATTTTGGTCTTTTCATCAGACATACTTGAAAGTCCTCTATTCCATTAAAGGTTTATTTTTTTCCTTCTGTAGGATTATACTTAGTTTTGCTGGGTACTTTATTCTTGGTTGTAATCTTAGATTCCTAGGCAGTTTTATGATTTTTTTTTTTTTGGAAATATATTTAGGTTTTTTCTTTTTGCTCATGGCTTTCAGGTGGTATAATATTAATTGGATTTAAGATCTTCCCTGCCCATTAATAGGTCTCAGGTGGAGCCCATTAAGGGAAACTTGCTTAGGAGAGGCTTGCTTGTAGGAAGGCTTCCACACCTTTTGCTAATTTCTAATTAGGCACTGAATCATGAAGGTTTTGATGCCTTCTGGCTCTGAGAAGTGTATATGTAGTCTGAATATTTTGCTCTGGAGCTCTCTTATGAGAAGGATCTTGAGATTCCCTGGTCCAGACTCTGAGTAGCCATATGTTCAAACCCTCAAATGCTTAGATGTGAAGGTTCTCTTGATCCAGTGGTGTATATGAAGTGTATAGCAATATTGCTTTGATTCAGGTAGTCAGAGCCCTGTTGATCTTTTTTTCTCTGCTTATATTTTCTCTGTAGTTTCTCTGAAGTTCAGGGTGCTGACTTTTCCTGAACTAGTGAATGT
The DNA here is from genome assembly GCF_028372415.1 of Notamacropus eugenii. Taxonomy (NCBI): domain Eukaryota; kingdom Metazoa; phylum Chordata; class Mammalia; order Diprotodontia; family Macropodidae; genus Notamacropus; species Notamacropus eugenii. Next base: position 507,204,271 of record NC_092873.1, read on the forward strand.
AATTTAAAAAGATTGTTGACCCCTTAAATAGCTATCTTTCCTAGCAAAGCAGATCTAAGAACCTGCGCTAGCAGCCATCCCGTGTATGCCTGTGTGGTTGTTGTTACAGGTGGTCCAGTGATTCTTAAAAGTATCTCTCCTCATTTTTATTCCAAGTCAGTTTTTCCCTCTATGAGATATTTCACATTTTTTTTCCTATTTTTTCTGTGTTTTGACTTTGTCTTGTTATTTCTTGATGTCTCAGGGAGTTAGTATCCATTCAGTCAATTTTATTTTTCAAGGAGTTATTTCTTCAGTAGGATTTTATATATTTTTTAATAAGTTATTAATTCTCTTTTCAAATTTTTCTTTTATATCTCTCATTTCTTTTCCCCCCATTTTTCCTTCTATTGTTCTCATTTGCCTTTTAAAATATTTTTATTCTTTTAAAAGAATTCTTTCTTTAACTCTTCTTGGAATTTTTGGGGGCTTAGGTCCAATCTGCATTTTCCTTTGAGGTTTTGCTTGTAGATATTTTCAAGTAATGCTCTTCTTCTGTTTTTGTGTCTTGAGCTTCCCTATCACCATAGTCGTTTTTTATGGTCAAATTATTTTTTTAATTTGCTCAGTCTTCCAGCCTACTTCCTGACTTTGGTCTTTGTTATTGTTGGGCTCTATGTATTTCTGCGGAGGGTGGGGGGTATCAGGTTTGAGCTTGTGTCTTTTTGTGTCCTTCTGATGTTTTCATAGCTTAGTCTGGGGGCCAACAAGTCTTCTATGCTCAGCATGGTGTAATCTGGGGAGAGGCCTCTTCATTGCCTTCTTAGATTGAGTTCTATAAATTATTGACCCAGGCGTGGATCTATTGGCTTATGTGTTGTTGAATTTCGGTAAACTGCTGCTGGACTCAGTCACTCTTAGCCTTCTGCAAAGTTCTACAGATTTGGAGCAACTGAACTTCTGGATTGCCTTTGGACTGGGACTACTCTCCTAGTTATTATACTGCAGGCTTATGTGCTAGACTAGAGACTAGAACTTTGTCCCAACTCTGCTCCTAGGTTTAGAGTCACACTATTATGTTTTACAATGTGTTCTTTGCTCACAATTCAGCTAGAGCCCTTCTCACTTACAACTGTTCCTCTTTATCCCAGATCTGTGATCCAGAACTGAGTAATGGTTGACAAAGCTGCTAGATGGCAATGATTCCTGCACCCAGTGCTGCTCCAGGGATCCCTTGGGATCTCTTTCTGCCCCAGTGTTTCCTTCCCTGGCATTCAGTCTTGGCCCAGTTTCTTGCTCTGGGCACTGAAATGCTTCCTGTTCCTATTTGAGTGTACCTGACCATCTCCCACCTCTGTGTCTACAGATCTCTGTTTCTGTCTTTTCAAGTTGCCCTGGACGAGAGACTCACTGTGACATTTTGCTGGTTTTTTCAATCAAAGTTCAATCTGGTACATTTTCTAGATTGTTGTGGAGGAGGTATGCTGGGTGAGTTAGGCAAAAATGCTTCCTCTGACTCTGCCATCTTAATTTTCCCATTCCTAATGAACTCTTCAATCCAATGACACTAACTTCCTTGCTTTTCCTAGAAGAAGACATCTATCTCCCAACTCTGAACATTTTGACTCCTGCCTGGAATCTTTTCCCTCCTGATTTCCACCTCCAGGTTTCCTTAGATTCCTTCATGTCTCAGCTAAAGGCCCATATTCTGCAAGAAGTTATTCCTTAATTTTATTGCTCTCCTTCTGAGGTTATCCTCAATCTATCCTGTTTATATTTTATTTGTACTTAGTGTTTGTGCATTGTCTTACCCATTAAACTGTGAATTCCTTGAGAGAAGAGACCATATTTGCATTTCTTTTTATCCTCAGAATTTAGCATAGTACCTGGAACATAGTAGGCTCTTAACAAATTTAGTTGACTGGCTCTAAACTGGATGTGGATTTGGATTAAGACCTCATCTTGTCTCCCATCCAGCTGTGGCCTTGGTTGTCTGTACAGAATGTACTTCAATGAATCATTTGAACATGTTATATTGTATAAACTTTCTCCTTTTCTTTTCACTAGCATGATGCTGAGTTAGTATGCAATCTTTTATTTGGGGAGGCTTTTACTTCTTTTTTCTAGTTTTTTAGTTGCATGACTAATTCTTGTTCTGCTTTTGCTCTCTTTTAGTGATATAAAATTTCCCCCTAAATACTACTTTTGTCGCAACCCGCAAATTTGGTATGTTGTCTCATTGTTGTCATCTTTAATTAAATTATTGATTATTTCTATGATTTATTCTTTGGCTTATTCATTCTTTAGGATTAGATTACTTAGTTTCCAATTAATTTTAATCTATGCTTCAAAGGCCCTTTATTGAATGGTTTTTTTTTTTTGGTTGTTGCACTGTGGTACAAAAAAGGGCACACTTTTCTGCATTTGTTTGTGAGGTTTTTGTGCCCTGATACATTGTCAATTTTTGTGAACATGCCATATACATTTGAGAAAAACATATACTCCTTTCTATTCCCATTCAATATTCTCCAGAGGTCTACCATATCTAGCTTTTCTAAAATTCTGCTCATTGCCTTAACTTCCTTCCTATTTATTTTATAGTTAGATTTATTTAGGCCTGATAGAGATAAATTCAGTTCTTCCATTAGTATAGTTTTGCTATTTCCTCTTAGAATTCATTTAACTTTTCCTTCAAAAATTTGGATAATATGCCATTTGGTGAATATGTGTTCGGTTGATATTAATTCATTGTTGATGACACTTTTTAACAGAATGTAGTTTCTCTGATTATCTCTTTTAATTAGGTCTGTTTTTGCTTTTGCTTTTTCTGAGATTCTGAGATCGTGATTGTTACACTTGCCTTTTTTAAAAATTGCAGATGGAAAAGCTAAACAGGAAAGAGAAATCATAAAAGACTTTCTAAAGCTGAACTGTTTACATTCCTACATGGAAAGATAATATTTGTAATTCTTGAGACTTTTCTAAGTATTTGGGTAGGTAGAAAGATTATACACATATACACGTGCTCACACACACACACACACACACACACACACGTAGAGAGAGAACAGGTTGAGTTGAATCAGAAGAGATGATATCCATAAAAAAGTAAATAAAATAAAATAAAAATTAAGGGGTGAGGGAGGAAAATACTGGGAGGAGAAAAGAAGAAATAGAATGGGGCAGGCTATAACTCATAAAAGAGATAATAAAAATCTTGTTCAATGGAAGAGAAAAGGGAGAAGGTGAGAGGGGAAAAGTGAAGCTTACTCTCTTCACATATGGCTTAAGGAGGGAAATAACATACTCACTAAATTTGGTATGAAAATCTGTCTTACACTACAGGAAAGTAGGGGAGGAGGGGACAAGTGGGGTGAGGGGGATGATAGAAGGGAGGGAAAATGAGAGAACACTTTTGAGAAGGGACAAGGTCAAATGAGAGAATAAAAAATGGGGGGGACAGAATAGGATAGAGGGCAATATAGTTAGTATTAGACAACATGATTATTATGGAAGTCTTTTGCAAAATGACACATATATAGCCTGTATTGAATTGCTTGCCTTCTCTGTGGGGATGGGTAGGGAGGGAAGGAGGGAGAGAGAGAGAGAAGTTGGAATTCAGAGTATTAGAAATGAATATTGAGAATTATTATTGCATATAACTGGGAAATAAGAAACACAGGTAATGGGGTATAGAAATTTATCTTGCCCTACAAGAAAAGAGAGAAGATGGGGATAAGAGAATGGTGGGGTGTGATAGAAGGGGGAGGCTACATTGAGGGAAGGGGTAATCAGAATGCAAGGCATTATGGGGTGGAGGGAGGGGAAGAATGGGGAGAAAAATTGGAATTCAAAATTTTGTGGAAATGAATATCGAAATCTAAAAATAAATAAATGCAATAAAAAAAATAAAAACTGCAGATGGAGCATGATAGATTCCTCTCTGCCATTTATTTGAGCTCTATCTGTGTCTTTGTGTTTTAAGTGTGTCTCTGTGGACAATATATTGTGGGATTCTGGTTTCTAATTCATTCTGCTATCCTCTTCCAATTTTGGGGTAAGTTCATTTCATTCACATTCATAATTATGATTGCTGTGTATTTCCCTCCATCATATTCTGTTCTATTTATCTTTTTTTTTTTATTTTGTCCCTCTTCAGAGGTCTATTTTGATTCTGACCACTGCCTCCCTTAGTCTACCCTCTGTCTTATCACTCCCCCTACCCTTTTCCTAGTCTTTTCCCTCCTGTTACTCTGTTGGGTAAGATGAATTTAAATACAAACTGTATGATTTCTTAGTCATGTTTACCTTTTTATGTTTCTCTTGAGTCTTGTGTCTCAATGTCAGATATGGTTTTTATGTCTGCTCAGCTCTACTCTTTAAATCAGGAATGGTTGAAAGTCTTCCATTTCATTAAAGGATTTTTTCCCCTTTAGGATTAAACTCAGTTTTGATGAGTGGATTATTGTTGGTTAAGAAGTCTAGATCCTTTGCCTTCTGTAATTTTATTCCGAGTTCTCTATTTCTTTATTATAATGACTGCTAAGTCTAGTGTGATCTTGATTTGGGGAGCAGGTGGGTAACACAGAGGACAGGGTTCCATGTATTTGAAATCTTTCTTTCTGTCTGCTTCCAATATTTTTTCCTTGACCTTAGAGTTCTGGACTTTGGTTATAATATTACTGGGAATTTTCATATGGGGATTTCTTTCAGGAGGTGATAGATGTATTCTTTCCATTTCTACTTTGTCCTCTGATTCTAATATATCTAGGCAGTTTTCCTTTACAATTTCTTGAAATATGTCCAGGTTATTTTTTTTATCATGGCTTTCAAGTAGTCCAATAATTTTCAAATTATCTCTTCTTGATCTATTTTCTAGGTCAGTTTATTTTCCTATGAGACAGGAAAAACATTTTCTTTTTTTTTTCAGTCTTTTTGTCTTTGTTTTATTGTTTCTTGATGTCTTATGGAGTCGTTAGCTTCCACTCTAGCAACTATAATTTTTAAGGAGTTTTTTTTTCCAGTGAGGTTATGCACCTCTTTTTACCATTTGACCAATTCTGATTTTTAAGGAATTATTTCTTTGAGTATCTTCCATACTTCTTTTACCAACCTATTAATTCTTTTTTTCTTGTAATTTTCTTGCATAGTTATAATTTCATTTGCCAATTATTCTGCTATTACTGTTATTTTATCTTTTAATCTTTTTTTTCTTTTTTAAAAAAGTTTTCTTTAACTCTTCTAGGAATTCTTGTTGGGCTTGTGTCCAATCTGCATTTTTCTTTGAGGCTTTGTTTATAGATGTTTTTACATCATTGTCCCTGCGTTTGTGTCTTGAGCTTCCCTGTCATCATAAACCCCTTTAATAATCAGGTTCCCTTTTTCTAGACAATTTCTTGACTTTGGACTTTATGTTAGAATTGAACTCTGTTTACTACTGAGGGTGGGGAGCATGTCTGGCCTGAGCTTCTGCTTTTATGAGTTTGTGCTTGGGGAGAGATCTGGTCACTATTCCCATAGTTTTCACTCTAGTCAGTACTCATGTAGGACCTCTGCTCCCTCATGGCTGTGAACCCTCCTCTCCATCCTGGAACTGTGACATGAAACTGGGTAATGGGTCACATAGTTGCACCAATCTGGTGCTCAGTGATAATGTAGAGGTCCCTTGGGTTTTCTTTCTGCTCAGGTGTTTAGTCCCTTTGTCTGGGGGTAGAACTTTCACTCAGGACTGGATTGATCCCAGTGTCTCTGCTGCTGCTACCACCCTTGGGGCCACTTCTTCCAGGCTACCCCATGCTCCTGACTAGTTGCTCATCTAGTGTCTGTAGGCCTTTCTTTTTCCCTTCCTAAGGCATCTCTGGGCAGGAAAATTGACTCACTATGACTTTGTGTTGATTTTTCCCACTCATAATTCGATTTGAAACTTTTAAAAAACTGTTGTAGAGGTATGTTTCAGGAGAGCTCAGCAAAGATGCTGACTTCACTATACCATCTTGGCCCTTCGGCAGGCCTTTTTCTCCTAGCATGATTGAAATGGGGATGAGAAATGGATTACCTTAACTTCTCATTTGAAAACTAGAGCTCACCCAGAGAGACATTATTTCAATTGCTGCAGGGAGTGACCCTAATTGAAGACCTGACTCACAAAGAGGTGACCAGACCCTGGGCACCAACCACAACAGGAGTCCCCAGTTGTAGCGGGTGGATTTCCCCTATGTCCTTGTCTGCTACGATTTCTAAGTTTTTAGGATGACTTGATTAAATGTTATGGGCCATTTGAAAACTCTTCACTGTGCTATACAAGGCTGAACTCTTCACATTCTTTTATTAATTAATTAATTATTCTTTTCATTGAGCAATAGCTGCATCCCCTGGTTTCCTGGAAGGGAGAGGCTGAAAGGAAAACATAATTTTCATCTGTTGGGAAATAGCATTTCCTGGTGAATTCTAATTGTAACAATTCATTGAATCAAAGGCTGAGAGCACCAAGTGATGGAAGGGACCTTGTTGGTCATCCAGTCCAAGCCATAATACATCTAATCCAATTCAGCCAGTCTAACTGGGTCATTTTCCCTCATTTAGAGGAAAGTGAGTCCACAAGGAAGAAGAGACTTGCCCAAGGTCAGACAGATAGTGAGTGTCAGGGTTGAGATTTGAACCTGGGCCCCCTGACTTCAAGCCCAGGGCTCTTTTGATTGCAATATACTATATTACCTCAACCCTATGTTGCCCCATAGTTCTATAAGGTCACTCAGTTAACTGGTGATCTCTCTTCCTCTAACCCAGAGAATCAATAAAGTACAACCCACACAGAGAGGGTTCTCACCCCCTATATAATCATAACAGTTCAGTCTAATATGGAAACCACCCCAAATTCCCCCAAATGCAAGTGATCCTCTTATATCCCCAAACAAAACTTTGACCGGAAAATGAGATCAGTGGTACCAGAAGACATGGGAAACTACCTTTGACCAGGCTTTCTCTTGACCTAGATGCTGTCTCTGAGGAGACCCATATTTGTTTCCTGGCAGCAACAAATGAACTCGGATTAAGCAGTTGCTGTGTATCTTGGCATAGAGATGACACTGGGTGCCCCAAGCATATGCCAGTTAAGCATGGACTCTGGCAAGTCTGACCAAGCTGGAAAAGCTTCCAGTAAGATCCTGGCAACAGATTGTGTCTGCCTAACTTGACTAAGTACAGAAAATCTCACCACCAATAGGCTGACCCCTTGGTGAAGAATTCTTTGGTTACAGCAACCCATGAAACAAATCAAAGTACAAAGTTGGTCCTTGGTCCTGGGTGGCCCCTTTCTGCTTCTGTGGTGATGTCAGCAGAGTAGCAGGACAGGGGTCAGCAGATCCTCAGACAGATTGAAGACCATCTATAAACTTTAACCTAGCAATCCCATCTCTAAGTGTGAGGTACTGACCTAATGACCAATGAGTGGACATTCCTGGAGAAGTTGGAATGTAACAAGTGAGATCTACATTATAAATGTAGCCAGAAGAGAGAAGAAGTTGCAGCTCAATAGGATAGCACACAGTTTTTCCTTGGAGGGAAAATAAAGGAGGTGGCAAAGTTGACTTTATCACAAGGTCAAAGATAATGAGAAACATAATTTCATGGGACTCTTGGTCTTCTCAAACTGCAGTTCTCATAATAAGTATGTGCACAAAAAGGCCACCAGGAAAATAATTGTATTTTATACATAAGCATTTGTTGCAGAGGAGAAGTAGAAAAGTTCTACCAACAACTTGATAAGAACTTTTAAATAAAAATAACATACACTTTAAAACTCAGTGAGTTCAGAGAAAATGTGGGTGGGCATAGGAGAGGGCAGCAAAAATTAAGTTGGAAAATATGATTCAGGAGTAAAACCACAGGCTTGTATATAATGGAAAAACTTCATTAAGACTATTTTCTTTCAAAAAGAGAGTTGGGTGGCATGAGGAGAAGCAAATGACATGATCAAAAATGATATCAACTGTTATTTAACAATGTGTGAGTCCCTTCCAAATCAACTTTCTATGGAAAGGCAGATCCACCAATTTTTTTAAGGTAAAAATCAGTAGCAAATTAGAAAAAAACTGTGTAAATAAAAAGATTAGGTATGTAATCAAGGTATTTCCAACCATACCTCTTTGAACAAGTTGTTGGTGTGGAAAAATGAGAAATAGATAAGAGAATGGACATCAGCATTGACTCAGCATTTTCCAAGGAAACTTACCAGAAATGCATAAATTACCACAACAAGGAGAGCAAAAAAATCCTAAAAACCATTTTAGTCAGCAAATGCCTGATCTTTTTGCTTAGAGGAGTGTGATTGCATTTAATAGCAGCACAAGTTTAATGTATAAACTTGTGTTAAATCTTACAGAGAAAGATGGTGGAAAAAGGCTTAGGAGAGATCCCCAAAAGCCACACCATCCTAACTTAGGGTGAAACTAGAGAGAAGAAAACAGACAAAAATAGGAAAGCCCTATAAAGTTGTTTTAAAAAAGAAAATAGGACAAACTCTTCTCTCACTTAATGTCAGAGGAGACACCACGATTGAACTCTAACGTCATTGTCTTTGCTACGTGAGGAAGTAAAAGTGGTAGAAAAATCAACCAAACAAACAAACACAAAAACCACACACACCAAGATGGGAAGAAGCTGGGCTGAGGGTTCCTTATTAAAGAAGACACAATTTTGCAGGCTTTTGATGTATTGAATCTCAATGTTTAAAAAACAGAAAAAGTATCAAGGGCAGCTAGGTGGCACAGTGGCTAGAGCACTGGATCTGGAGTCAGGAAGATCTGAGTTCAAATCTAGGCTCAGACACTTTCTATTTGTGTGACCCTGAGCAAGTCATTTAACCCTGTTGGCCTCTATTCCCTCATCTGTAAAATGAACTGAAGAAGGAAATGACAAAGTACTTCAGTATCTTTGCCAAGAAAATCTCAAATGGGATCACAAAGAGTTGAAAATGACTCTACAATAAAAATATCAAAGGTTTGGAAAAAGTTAGGGACCTTATTATTACCACAGAAAGAATAAAAAAATAACAAGAACTCCAAATACATACATATATATATATATATATAATTAGCCATCCCCACACACAGGTTCCGTATGAGATAGGTTTTCTATAGCATTGATTCATTCAACAAGCCTTTCTAAACCATGTACATATGTTACTACAGAATTTACACTGGCTCAGGGTGGCCGGGGTCTCCCAGGAGTCCACAGCTCTGAGCTCACATTTAGACCAAGCTCAGCCCTGCGGGAGCTTACCCTCTAAAGAGTCAAATGGGGCTTTTTTTCCCCTTTCTATTACTCTTTAAAACAGCAGCCCAGAAACCTGAGGAAAATAACTTAGGCTAAATAAATAAAAGCTTTATTTTGGCTTAGTTCTAGAGGCAGCTAGGTGGAGGATGGAGAGAGGACTGAGAGACTGGAGTCAGGAAGACCTCAGTTCAAATGTAGACTCAGATACTAGTTATGTGACCCTGAGCAAGTCACTTAAACTACTGACTGCCTCAGTTTCCCCATCTGTAAAATGGGGCTAATAATAGCACCTCAATTGAGATGATCATTGTAAAGTGCTAAGTACAATGCCTGACACATAGTAAGCTTGATATAAATATTAGCTATCGTCATCATTATTCCTAAATGAAGGGGTAGGAGAAAGGAAGTAGAAAGATACTCAATGTACAAATTAAGTAGAACACAGCTATTTATTTCCTCTGCTTATTAGAAATGCTTAAAACACAAAAGGTCTCAGAGGACGCCTTACAAAGACAGGAAGCTTCAGTGACTACAGGCTGCGTTCCATGCAGGAATCAGAGTTAGATATGGATGCACATGTCACATACGCTGTGCATACATTCCCATATCCCACAAGCAAAATCCGCACAACAGCAGACAAAATGACAGCAGTAATAACAGCCCTCCACCAATAAAATAACCCAACGGCATGTGTGCAAGTAACAGTATAATTACGCATATTTAGCTGGCTAATGTAGCTCTAACACAGGCAAGATACTAAGACAAGAGTAAATACACAGAAATAAGAAAAGAAGAAAATGGAAACATACTGAGCACATGCGGTAATTAATACAAGCCTCTGTGAACGCGTGCAATTGTTGCAAGGCACATGGGACCTGGGGAAACAGTAGCATCATTGTCTGCCTACGTGTTGTGGTAACCATTGCTCAAGTTTCCTCTGGGACATTAAAACTTAGTCTGGTCGACAAGTCCCAGCTCTCCTGAGACCTGTTTTACGTGTCTGTCCCTCTGTCTGAGCTAGCTGGTGATGTGACCCTCATTGAGGCTATAATGCTGCCAACCTAGACCCAAGCTGGCAAAATTCTTTATTTTTCTCCACTTTTTCCCCTTTAGTTATTTGTTTTGTCCCAATTTTTTTCTTTCTTTTTCTTCCTTCCTTCCTTCCTTCTTTATGTCTTTCTTTCTTTCCTTATTTCTTTCCTTTCCTCCCTTTCCCCTTCCCCTCCCTTCCCTTCTCTCTTTCTTTCTTTTTTTCATTTCTCTTTTTGCAAGGATTGGGATAAGCCCTCACAGACAGCATAGCCTCAGAGAAGCTGTGTAAAATGTTTGTTGATTTTGCATCTGGGGGGTGCTTGTGCTGCAAGTCCACCAATTGTTTTAGGACAGAACCCTCCCTAAAAACTGGTAAAGAACTGTGTGCTACATGGACTATTTAAAATAAGGCTCTGGGGGAGACATTTGAAAGAGCAATGTTTGAGCCACTTTGGGACCCCAGGATTCAGGATATAGAAAAATGTGCAGGATTCAGGATATAGAAAAATGTGCCCAGTGCCCAGCCAGTTAGCTAAGGACAGCAGCTATTTGCCTGGAAGAGTACAGTTATCCCTTCCACATTGTGATTTTGCCCATTGTGGTTTCAATATATCACAGTTAGGCATAAGAAATAAATGGGAATTTTGGGGAGAGTTTTATGGGAGGCACAGCTGACACATAAAGGTCAGCAGACAACTCAAAAAAGTTTAGAAATTCAGAAAAACATAAAAATATGTGTATAGTATTGTAGAATATGAACATATTTTATCTTTTAATACCATAATAATTCAGACTTCTCTGGTATGAAGGGAAAGCCAAAATTTTTGGGGGGATTTTCCAGATCATGGGGGCACCATGCCCCTAATCCCTACAATGTGTAAGGGATAACTATAGAGGAAGTATAGATGGCCTAGAGGTGCCATCAAGGGAGTGTGTACCTGCAGCACCCCTGGAAACCTCTGGGGATTCCAGGAAGATAATGACTCTGTATTGGATGGACTCCCCATCTACTAGCCCAGAACTGAAAAGACTTGTCACTTTAGTAAAATACAGAAAACCCTGAGTGGTCCCTTGTTCCATCTTCACTCCATGACAGCAACAGTGGGGTAAAGGGCTGTGTCAGTTAAAGGGAGAGACATTTTTCAGCTTAATTGCTCCAAGTGGCATCACGCAACTCTGAGACTTCCAGCAAGGGGTGGAGAAGGGTTAGCCTCTCTCTACCTCAGCATCATGGTGACCTTATCCACATGGCAGCTAGTGCAGAGGAAACAACCAGGTGGGGCCCTGGCTGCCTTTTCTGATTTTACTTTTGTTGTTGCCTTACCTTAGTGGAATAAGCATCTAAACTTGAGATGCACATGTCCAGGCTTGGAGGTGACCTTGTGAGCTTGAGAGTTCTAAAGTCCGCCGAGAGAGGGGGCAAAGCCAAGATGACAGAGTAGAAAGATAGACTTGTAGAAGCTCTGCCCCCACAGCCTATAAAATACCTATAAAAAAATGACTCTAAACAAATTCTAGAGCAGCAGAAGCCACAAAACAACAGAGTGAAAGAGATATTCAGCTCAAGACAGCCTGGAAGGCCGACAGGAAAGGTCCATTGCACCAGGCTCAGAGTGGAGCACAGGCCAGCCTTGACCACAGTGGGCACAGTGGGGGCGGGACTGGAGCAGGAGGAATCCTGGGCAGCAGCTATGGTTCCAAGACTTCTCACCCTGTTGGGGGTGTAAGCTCAGTTCCATGTGGACAGTCTCGGGCGGGTAAAGGTGAGAACTTCTAAACCTTAGAGTTCTCATGAGGCCCCCCAGGGAACAGCAGGGAATTGAGGTGTGAGACCGAGCTATCTCGTGCATTTCCGCCTCTTCCCGTGAGAAAAGTGCTGGGAGAGAGCATCCCCGCCCTCGAGATTGGCCCAGATCTGGGCACACCTATTGTTATCTAACAGGCACGGTATTGAGGTGCAAACGATGCAGCAGGAGAGCTTAAGTAGGGTCAGGAAAGCCTGAAGGCGCTCTTAGCGCTGAGGGGCCCTTACAGGACAGAAGGCCCCTCTTCCCTCTCTCCTTCCTTCTCTCTTCCCTCTCCCCTCTTTCCCCACTTCCACTTCTGCTTTCATTCTCTTACTGTAAGATCTTTGCCTCCTTGGGAGATTTCTCTCTCTCCTAAGGAAGAGTTCCCCCTGCACATGTAACCAAGACCCTGAATAAAGCCTAACCCTTGTTCGACTCTGGAAAGTCTCTTCTCTCATATGTTTATCCGGTTTGGCCAGCTGAAGACCTGCGATAGGTAAGGTAAGACTCAGGTAGCCCTCAGGCCTCTAGGCCTGGCATCACCCCACAAACGCCAAAGACAACTTCAAAGGTCAGTGAGCAAGCTCTTTCACCTGGGGGAGAAAGGAATGTGGTCTGGCCCCAGCCACAGGTGGTGGCAGTGCCCATTTTTGGAGCTCTCGGCCTAAAGACCTTGGGGGAATTGAGCCGCTGATCTGAATCTCAGCTCTGAGTGGTGGTTCTGGGGTGAGGAGGAGTACTGGCTTGTGGAGTTGATGGAGGCTCCTATGAGGGAGTTCTATTCACAGATCCTGGGCAGAAAAGCTTGTGGTTGCTTCCAGACCAGAGTGCAGGCCAGGAAAGGAATGAACTCCTCTCCCTAGACTACATCACCTTGGAGGGACTGAGAACTTGCAGATCCCCAGAGAATACCCTCCATTTGACAAAGGACTCAAAAGTCAAGTAACTGACTGGGAAAATGCCCAAAAAAGGGGAAAAAATAAGACTATAGAAGATTACTTTCTTGGTGAACAGGTATTTCCTTCCATACTTTTGGATGAGCGAGAACAATGTATACCATCAGAGGAAGACATAAAAGTCAAGGCTTCTGCATCCAAAACCTCCAAAATAAATATGCAATAGTCTCAGTCCATGGAGGAACTCAAAAATAATTTTGAAAATCAAGTAAAAGAGGTGAAGGAAAAATTGAGAAGAGAAATGAGAGCAATGAGAGAGTTCTAAAGTCCAAGGTCCTTTTGGCTGGAGCTGAATAGAAAGGTAAGGGAGGGATAACTATCCCAGTGTCCCTAGAGAGGACATCCACTAACAAGAGGATTGACCCAAGTCTGGCCCATTTTACTAAAAGAAGACATGTCTGAGGAGTTGTTTGGACAATGCAGAGCTGAGGTGAAATGTAAACACCTAATCAGTAATCCCACAAGCTCCTTTATGTTTAGGTAGCCTTAAGAATCAACCTCCCACCTTTCCGGGCTACCCCAAGCAAGGCTCCATACGGTGTTGTTCTTGGTTTCCATTGTAACTTCAAAGGGAAACTGTCACTATGTCCGGAGCCCTAGATGTCTTGCAGATGAAGGAGGAGGATGTCCTCAAATTCTTTGCTGCAGGAACCCATTTGGGTGGCAACAACTTGGACTTCCAGATGGAACAGTACATATACAAAAGGAAGAGCTGTGGCATCTACATCATTAACTTGAAGAGAACTTGGGAAAAGCTTCTGCTGGCAGCTCGTGCCATTGTTGCCATTGAAAACCCAGCTGATGTTAGTGTCATCTCATCCAGGAACACTGGCCACGGGGCTGTTCTGAAATTTGCTGCTGCCACTGGCACTACACCTATTGCTGGATGTTTCACACTGGGCACCTTCACTAACCAGATCCAGGCAGCTTTCAGGGAGCCCCGCCTCTTGGTGGTCACTGATCCTCGGGAAGATCATCAGCCTCTGACTGAAGCATCATGTGTTAACCTTCCAACCATTGCATTGTGCAACACAGACTCCCCACTGCGCTATGTGGACATTGCCATTCCATGTAACAACAAGGGAGCTCACTCAGTGGGTCTAATGTGCTGGATGCTGGCCCGTGAAGTTCTACATATGCATGGCACCATCTCCCATGAACACCCATGAGAGGTTATGCCTGATCTTTACTTCTACAGGGATCCAGAGGAGATTGAAAAGGAAGAGCAGGCTGCAGCTGAGAAGGCAGTGACAAAGGAGGAGTTTCAGGGTAAATGGACTGCACCTGCCCCAGAGTTCACTGCTACTCAGCCTGAAGTGGCTGATTGGTCTGAGGGAGTACAGGTGCCTTCTGTACCCATTCAGCAGTTCCCTACTGAAGATTGGAGTGCTCAGGTTCAGATGGTCAGGTCGGGGCAGGGCCGCCTCTCAGGCTCAGTTCCCTCAGGGGGTTTATGTACAGACCTTCCACAATGGATCCAGGCTCCCGCCCGCTTGGGGAGGCCCTGTCTGCAACCGCCTCTCAGCTTCTATCTCCCGGGGGGGCCCGAGCCATGGGGGCACCCCACTCCCCTCTCAACCCGCCAAAGAGACTCTCTCACCGACCCCCGTCACCTGTGGGTGGAGGGGCTTGTGCCGCCGCTGGAGATCCCGTCCCTGAAGCCTGCTCGGATCTGTGCCTCTCGGAGCCACGGCCACCACAGGTCTGGGCTGGGCTCTGCGTCTGCAGCGCGACGGACCTTTTGCGAGAGGTTTGCAGGTCCCTCTGTGGGTGGAGGGACCCGCGTGGCCGCTGGAGATCCCGTCCCCATAGCCCGCTCGGATCTTTTCCTCACGGTGTCGCGGCCGCTGCAGGGCTGCACTCAGCTCCCAGTCCTGGCGCCCAGTCCGCAGCGCGAAGGACCCCCCGCGAAAGGTTTGCAGGTCTCTCCAGAACAGAAATCTCCCTCGCTCCAATATTCCGTGGCCTCTGGGTGCAGAATTCACCGTGAGTTGGTCCCCTCTAGCCATTCTGTGGGTTGTGGGTTGGGAGCTATGTGTATGTGCATCTTTCTACTCCGCCATCTTGGCTCCGCCCCCCGGACCTTTCTCTTTTTTAGAACAGTTGTCTAACCTTACTCCTCAAACTGATGTTTTGTGAAAAATGATCTTTGGAACCTGTGTAAAACTTTACATTTATCTTTCATTATATTAAATTTGGCTCAATGTCCTACCCTATTAAAAAAAAACAATTGAATATTGACTTCTTGTGCATTTCATCCACTATATTGGCTACCTTTCCTATCTCTACGTCGTTGGCAAATCTGATGAGCATGCCATCTATGTCTTTATTCAAGTCCTGGATAAAAAATATTAGATAGCACAGAGCCAAGCAAGTATCCCTGGGGCACTCCACTGGCGACTACTTTGGGAGCCGACACTGAGCCATTAATGACTACTCTTTGGACCTGGCCATCTAATTAGTTTTGAATACACTAGATTGCATTTATCCCTCTAGCCCATATTTCTCCATTTTTCCCCACAAGAATGGCATGACTTTGTGAATTGCTTTCCCCAAATCTAATTTACTTGTATCTATAGTGTTTCCTGACCTACCTGTGTAGGAACCCTGTGGGGAAAAAATGAGGCTAAGTTGGCATGACCCAAACTTAATAGTTCTCTGCTTGCCATTTTAAATTCTCACAAACTTTCCCTTTTAAAAAATATATTCTAGAATTTACTCACAAGTCTTCAAGAATCCACATGGAATCACAAAAACTCGGAACTTAGAGGTGAACAATCATTACTTAAGTAGTTAAATATATCTGGGACGTCATCTATTTGGAAATTCCCCCCAATCCCTCTGTGCTGCCCCTTCAGGGGACTCCTGGCAGAATCTTCCAGTAGGTTCGGCACATGAGAGGGCCTTCCTTACTTCCTCCTCTCATGTCAAGGGAACACTGCCTGTCCATCTGTCATCCCTTATCCTCATCATGTGACTAGTCTGTTTTCTCTTTTTGTCTCAATCTCCCCCGATGATACCTTTTACTTCCATTTTTTTCAAGTTCCCTATTGGATGTTGCTACCTCCTCATGGACAGAATAGACAGTTATTTACATTGTAGCATCTTCCCTAAAAAATGGAATGATTTTGATAGATGAATAGGTGATTTCTCATGGCCACAGAGATATTTAATCTACTGAATAACAATTTTTTTCCATGATCAACCAACAGTACACTCAGGGAGTTCTCATATTCTCTTCCTTTTTCAGTGAATTGCTGAGGTCCATTGCTGAGTATCACTTATGAAAGCCTGCCTGGTCTCTACTAATCCCCTCATCCAGGATGCCCTCAAGTTATATAGACCTAACTCTCATGAAGATTTTTGTAAGGATAAGGCAGTAGGCATATAGGTTTGTGGTTATCAGTATTCTCTGGGTCACTTTTCCCCCCAGCAGTAATCATATTTAAGTTTTTTCCCCTACACCTTTGGAATCTTCACCTTCTTCAGACACCTTTGGTACCAGTCCCTCAGCATCCTCCCAACTGTATCTCCTCAGCATGGATTTCCTATTAGCGATGATGGCTATTATTCATTTTTTTTCATTCAGCTGGTTTCCCCATCTTTGTTTTCTTTGCTTCTGTCCCTATATGCGTATCTGACCGCAAGATTCCAGTCCAAGTTCTGCATTTTCATTCTCCTTGATGGAAAAAACAGTTCATTATCATCATCTTTAGAGATGCAGCCATGACACAGCAGAGGGCAGGCCCTGGAATCAGAAAGATCTGGGTTTTGGTCCTGCCAGTGATACCAAATGGCTAGGGGACACTAGGCAAGTTACACCATCTCTCCTCACTCTTGATGACTCTTTAAGACTGTAAGTTCTAAGCCAGCCTAGCTGAAATAACAGGGCCCCCGAAGGAGAGTCAGGAGGCAGCTTGGGCCAGGCAAGTCAAACTATCACCATCACCTTGACCACCATCTTTCCTCAGATCTTGACAGAGACAGCCCAAGAGGCTCAGCCAAATCACCCATTCCTACTTCCGACCTTATTCCCATAACCATCACTGAGGGGGAAAATCATTATGGAGACAGGGGCTACCTTCCTCATCATCACCAGCAACAATTGTTGATCAGCTGCCACCACCAGGCAGACCAGTACAAGAGGCCCCTGACCACTAGATCACCTGGCCTGTCCTCCCAGACATCATCCTAGAAAATGACTCCATTGAAGGCACCAGCCATCCCCATTAAGTGCCAAACGATTGCTACTCCAAAAGCAGGTAAGCTGGGCTAACTGGGGAAGCAGGGCACTCTGAAGGCATCATGGGCCAGTGAAGTCAAACCACCACCAACACCTCACTCCATCTCCCCTCAGCCCCTCATGGAGACAGCCCAGAACTCTGAGCCCAAGCCAGCCCTGTGGAGATGGAACCCAGTCACTGCTCCTGTAGGGGCTGTAGACACAGCCACTGAAGACCGAGAAAGGAAAATTCTTCCCATTGAGGTCTTGGTCTTGTCAAATGGTTCCATGTTAGAAACAGGTAAACAGAGAAAACTTTCCATATACCTGGAAGTGTGCTAAATAATGAGAATACGAAGTTAAACAAGAACCCTACTGTGTGCTCTGCTGATAACTATAATTCTTAGTAGGGGGATGGGCAAGAGGGGTAAGGAAAGAAGCATTTATTAAGTGCCTACTATGTGCCAGTGTTTTACACTGCATGCTATTTAACTTCTTTGGGAGCATTTTTGTCCTTCATCCTGCCATCATCCCTGCAGAAGCAGAAGGGGAGTCAATACACAGGACTGAGGGCCATTTTTTCCCCTTTGTTTCATGGATAAGTCAGAACCAAGAAGTTATCCCCAAGAGCCCTAATGGTAAATTTCCACAGCATCCTGTGTGATTAGCCAGACTGGCCTTCAGAAAGCAAATGTAGAGTATTGCCAGAACCAGAAGACCCTGGGAGGTCTGCCGGTGGTATTGGAGAGATCAAAAGTGTCATCCAGGACAACGTCCTTCTGTCCCAAATCAGTGATGTTCTCACCAGCAGTAGAAACAGGGGGCCCTGTCAAGAGGAGCACCCATGAGACCTTTAGTATTCACATGGGAGCTCTTAATTTTTGGGGTTATATAATGAGCACGGCTCTCATTTCTATGGAGGCTTAACTTAGAGCTTGCTCCTTACCACAGCCTGTGAGGCGGACAGGAAGGACAAGTTACACATGAGGCAACCGAGGCTGGGAGGAGTTAAGTGATTTGTCCCCAAACCACACACAGTTAAGTAGTGTTGGATTTGGTTAGCTCCCTGGGATAACAGAACCCTGGGGCATAATTGGGAGGAAGGAAAGTTTTGACAATGGGGTCAGAGAAGGGAACTATAGAAAAAAAGGCAGAGAGAAGCTGAGTGAGGGAGAGTGAGGCAGGGACAGAGCGGGGCAGGCTTGGAACTTCCCCATGGTTGTTGAGGGCACCCCCATCCTTTAAGGTTTACAACTACAAGGCCATCCTGAATTCTTCCTGCTCCCTCCCTCCGCTAATTGCATTCAGTGGCCAATCCCACAATATCTGTTATTTATTTCCCTTGCTCACTCCTTACAAAGTCACCACCCACTGACTGACTGACTCGTTCAGGCCCCCATCACCTCACACCTGGCCCAGGTCAATGACCTCCCGGTTGGTTTCCCTGAATTGAGGCTCTCCCCAATCCAATCCATCCCCACACACATACACAGCTCCTACAGCCATTTTCTCCAAGCACGGATCTGACCATATCACTTCCTATCTCCTCTAAAATGAAATATAAACATTTCACAGTTTAGTCTCAACCCACCTTAGGTTATAGGCCTAACTATACATTACTTTCCTTCACATTCTTGATCTTCTAGCTTTTCTTCACAAACAAATCTCCATCTCCCATCTCTGGCACTGACTGTGCCCCCTGCCAGGAATGCCCTCCCTCCTCCCTTTTTCCTCATGGAATCCCTGGATTCCTTTAAGACTCAACTCAAGTACCCTCTGTTGTGTGAGGCCTTTCCAGCTGCCTCAACTTCCAGTAACCTCCCTCCACAAATAGCCTATATTTTATTTGCCTTTATTCAGTGTACATTTATATGTGGTTCACATATAAATATAGAGTATAAGCTCCTTGGGGCCAGGGACTACTTTGGTTTGTCTTTGCATTCCCAGTGCCTAACATAGTGCCTGGCACAGAGCAGGTGCCTAATTAAAGCTTGTTGGTTGATTAATTGCAGTCTTCCTCCTTCTGGGATTCCTGAAATCTAGAAATGGGGTGTAAGGAAACATAATTCTAGAATTCTAGAGTGTTGCAGACTCTAAGATTCTAGAACACTGGGGTTTGGGGTTCCAAGGTTTGAGAAAGTTTGGGCATTCTCATTTTCTAGGCTGCAGGGGCTTGTCTGGGTTTCTGGAACTCTAGGACTTGTGAGGGGGGTCTCTCCCACAGCCTTACAACACTCCATTTATGAGTCAGGGACTGGAGATCAGAGGGTGGGGGGTAGGGAGTGGGGCAAGGTCCCAGTTCCATGACCACAGTTCTCAGGAATGGATGCCCCTGGGCCAGACAGCTATGTGTACAGAGATCCTTCCCTGCCAGCTGGAAATGGGGAAAAGCCACCCCAGCCCCAGCCTCAGACCTAGCCAGAGTCTGTGACTGGCAGCTCGGGGAAGGCCTGGCTGCTTCCTGGGGCATTGCTGGAGTGGGGCTCAGCTTTCTGGAACCCCAGTTCTGCTGCGAGGCCCTCAGAACAGCCACTCCACTGCTCTAGGCCTCAGTATCCCTCTGTAACAAGCAGGGGTTTCGTCAAAATGAGTTCCAAGTTGCCTTTGGAATCCAGTGATATGAATAGTCTTGTCTCCCCCTTTCCCTGTCTCCCTCCCTCCCTCTCCCCTTCTTCTTGGCTCTGAGGACAAGGTTGTGCAAGGGCTGAAGGCCTGGGATGGTATGTGAGGAGGATGGGAGGGAGAGCAGACAGACTAGGGAATTGAGACTCTCAGCCTGCGGGTGGAAAGGATTCCTGGTCTGGGACTGTCTGAGAATCTAGCACAGGCTGGGATGACAAGGGCCTTCCTTCTCTTTGGGACCTGGGTTCAAGCCCTAGCCCCTCTGCATGTGGCTCCCCATCCTACTGAATAGGGGAAATGGAGTCAAACGAAGTAGGCCCAGCTTTTCTTACAATTGTCCCATGAGGCCCAATTCTCTACCCTTCTCCCCAGTCCAGAACCTTCCCTGTAATGAGCAGTTCGCTCTCCCCCAGTGTGGATCCCCTTGTTTAGAGACATCCTGGTCCTTCCAGGAGTCACTGCTGTGGGTCTATCACTTTCTAGAAAGACACAGAGCTCCCTTGTAACAACTCCCAGGCTAGGGGGTCCTTTGGAAACCTGGCACAGAAATAGGACAGACCCACCAATGGACTGGCCTGGCCATCAGGCTGTCTGGCTTTGAGGACCAGCTCTGTCTCTCACCCACACATAAGGGGACCCTAGGGAAACTTCTTCATTTGTCAGAGCCCCATTTTCTTACCTGGCCATGGAAGCAAGTACTTTGTAAATTGTAAGAGACCACATTAATATATGCTATTCTCCCTCAGGACCTTCTTAAATACCTGATGCTTCCTTGAGACGTCGGATCAAAGGACTTGGGCTCGGTAAGATCTCAAAAGTCAGCAAGTCTGACTGCTTTATTTTGTGAATGGGGAAACTGAGGTCCAGAGAGAAGGGACTTGACTGAAGGGATAATGAGTAGGAAGGTAAGAATTCAAACTCCAAATCTATGGCTCTATAATGAGAATAACAAGGATTAGCATTATATGGTATAGCATATATAATTCATATTATGAATTGTCATATGTAATGTAGTATGCAGTCTATTGTACCAGCTACATCATTAATACATTGCTATTAATTTGTTATTGTCGTTATTATAATTGCCAGCTGGTGGCACAGTGGATAGAGCCCAGGGTCAGCAATCAGGAAAAACTGAGTTCAAATCTGGCCTCAGACACTTGCTAGCTGTGTGAAGTCTAGGCTTAACCTCTGTTTGCCTCAGTTTCCTCAACTGTAAAATGGAGTTAATAATAGCAGCTGCCTTCCAGGGTTGCTTTGAGGATCAAAGGAGATGATATTTGTAAAGTGCTTAACACAGTACCTGGTATACAGTAGGTGCTCCATAAGTGCTTTCCTGTTGTTTTTGTTGGAACACTTTAAGGCTTACAAGTGTTGGGATTGGAACAGGTGGAAGGGAGCAGGGAGAATGTTCCAGAGACAGGGAATAGTCACTGTGAAATCCTGGAGGTGGGAGGCAGCGCTGTGGAAAGAGTGACAGGAGTGCCCATGTGGTTGAGGCACAGGATACATGAAGGGGAGAGGATCTCAAGAAGGCTGGATAGGCTGGCAGGAGGCCACTTCCTGAAGGGCTTTAAACATCGGACAGAAGAGGTCAAACGGAACGTCAGAATGTGGGAGTGTCAGAGGAGAATTCACAGAAAAGGGGCTCTTAGTTTAGCAATATATATGTGTGTATGTATATGTATATATAAAATGTATACATACATGCACGTGTACATCTGTATACATGCACATAAATATATATATGTGTGTGTGACACACACGTAATTATTTTGTTCAGTTGTGTTTCACTCTGTGACCCCATTTCGGGTTTTCTTGGCAGAGTTACTGGAGTGGTTTGCCCTTTCCTTCTCCAGCTCATTTTACAGATGAGGAAACTGAGGCCAACCAAGTCAAGTGACTTGCCCAGGGTCATACAGCTAGCAAGGCTGGATTTGAATTCAGAAAAATGAGTCTTCCTACCTCCAGGCCCAGCACTCTATCCTCTGTGCCACCTAGCTGCCCCTGTACATGATAATGGGAGAAAGATGTAGATAACAGATAGATATAGATATAGATTCAGATATAGCCATAGATCCTCCTTGCATTAAGCCCCCGAAGACAGGGCTTTATATGTAGAGTATTACTATGAGCTTAGCCCCTCCTGTAGAGACCCTAAACTTTTTTCACACCTAATACTATAATGAAAAGAATTGTCTTCTGAAAACCTTGGAGGTAATCTAAGTATTAGGTTGAATTATCTTTATTTTCTGGGTGACAGACACAATTATAATATGAGCCTTTCCCTTTTCCTATCTTGGGAAGAAGAAGAAGCAGTTACTTAGTGATTATCCAACAATGGGGACAGATTGGGGACAGATCAGGGAAGATCCACTCCAAAGCCTTGAGGGTTCCTCATTGTCTGAGTTCGAGCTTGAGTGCACACCAGACCAGCTGGCTGCGGGGAAGGGGTGGGGAGCTCAGGTGAGGACACACTGAGTGGGGGAGGAACACAGCATTCTGAGGGAGAAGACTCCCTTCCTTTTGGGGATCAGGAGAAAGTTGGGTGCCACTGGAGGAAGGAGGGCGTGGGTTCCAAGCCCAATCTAATTTGGGAAACATTCCCATCTGGACCTTCTTAGATTCCCTGCAAACCTGTTCACAGTATGACTCTATGCTCTTTTCTCTTGTGAATAAACTCAAAGCTGAATCATTTGCAGGCCCAAAGAGCAGGATCTCAGTACAACGTATTGGTGAGTGCTTAGTACCTGGATTATACCTGGACTCCTAGGATACTTCTTACCGGGGGGTGGGGAACATTAATGGGCAGGACTGATCAGATACCATGCCCTGCAGTGCTGGACATTGAATCCCAAGTGACAATTATTTTCCAGTCTTTCTTTTTTTGGAATGAATTAATGAATAAAGAGTGAATATGTATATATATATACTTATATATACATACACATATATATGTTTGTATGTATGTATATAGAGAGATTTATATGTTTGTGTATGTATATACATGTACACGCATACACACATATGTGTACATGTGTGTATTTATTATGTGCTATTTACCAACCACTGTTCCATGAATTGAGAATATAAATGCAAAGGCAAAGACGGATCCTGCCTCAAGGAACTTTTGCTGTTCAGTCCTGTTGGAATCTTCCTGACCCTATTTGGGTTCTCCTGGCAGAGATACTGCAGGGGTTTGCCATTTTCTTCTCCAATTCATCTCACAGAGGAGGAAACTGAGACAAACAAGGTGAAGTGACTTGCCCAGGGTCACACAGCTACTAAGTGTCTGAGGCTGGATTTGAAGTCAGAATGAGGAGTCTTCCTGATTTCAGGCCTGGTGCTCTATCCACTGTGACACCTAGTTGTCTCTGGGAATGTACATTCTAATCTCTAGGGGGACCAGGTTTGGGAAGACACAGGGATGATTAGCGTTTGGGTGAAGGTCCAAAGAGCAGGAGAAGTTCCAGGAGGATCCTAGGGTGAACGTCTTAAAATGGCAAGGCAGGAGGAGTCAGAGAAATGCTTTACCAGACTGTCCCAGAGACATACCACAGTATGTATGTACGGTAGCAATGCAGAGACCTCTGCTGGAGCTCTCTCTCTGCCCAGCACAGAGCCCAAAGCAGAGCCAAGCAGTTCTTGAGTTATCGCAGCAATTGTTTCATTCTTCAATAGTCGGAGGAAACAGCGAGGGGAAATCCTATTCTGAATTTGGTTCTTACTAACAGGAACTGGTTATTGGGGTGGAAATGAAGGGGAGGGACCCTTTGGTCCTGGAGTTTGTGACGAAGAAGGAAGGAAAAGCGGAGGGTAGTCTGACAAGCACCATCGATTGGGGAAAAGCGGACTTCAAAGGGACAGGGAAAGTATAATCAGGACCCCATGGAGTAAAATACTTTAGAGGGAGTTAGCCCAGGAGGGATGAGGGATGCTCAAGAAGGAAATGATGAAGACACAAAGGGAAATTATTCCAGTGGAGAGGGAAAATGGGATGGGTCCAAGGAGGTCATTGGGAATGCACAGGAAATTCATAGCCAGTTTAGATTTTCAAAAGGCATGCTCATTGCTCCCCACCTCCTGAGAGGTGATGCCCTCAGGGTACAGATATATACATATATATACACACATACACATATGTATGTATGTGTATGTATACATGTACATGTGCATATATGTGTGCATTTATATGTATATGTATGTATATACCACACACATACACACACACAACCAGTTGGGATTGTTTTGCTTAACTATACATGTTTGCCACAAGACTTTTATTTTTCTTTCTTTCTCAGTGACAGAGGTGAGGAGGCAGAAGGAAGAAAAGAAGGATTTTTGCTAACCACAAAGGAGTTTAATTTCTGATTAAAAAAGAAAATTAAAAACTAAAAGATATGTATTCATCATTATTTCTAATGGCACAGTGGGAGTTGTCAAGCCATTCCCCAATCTCCAGGAATCTACTTTGTTTGTAATTCCTTACTGCTACAAAAAGGGTTGCTATAAATATTTTGTTATAAATGGGAACCTTTATTTTTATTATTGACTTCCTTTGAGGATATGCCGAGCAAGGGGGATTGCTGGGTCAAAGGGCGTAGATGGTTTAGTCATTTTCTTAGTGTAGTTCCAAATTGCTTTCCAGAATGACTGGACTAATTCCCAGCTCCACCAACAGAGCATTAGTGTGCTGTCTTTTTCCAGAACCCCTTCAGCGTTGACTATTTCCATCTTTTCTCATCTTTGCCAGTTTGCTAGGTATGAAGTGAAACCTCGGGGTTGTTTTCACTTGCGTATCTCTTATTATTAGTGTCTTGGAATGTTTTTTCATATTGTTGTTAGCAGTTTGCAACTCTTCTCTTGAAAACTCTTTGTTCATAGCCTTTCACCACACATCTATTGGGAAATGGCTTTGGGGCATTTATTTGTGTTGGTACCCTTTATATCTTGGATATCAGACCCTTATCAGACATAAACTGAAGCAAAGTTTTTCCCCTCAAAATGATTGCTTCCCTTCTTAGCCTTCTTGAATTAATTTTTAAATCTGAGAAGCTTCAGAAGATTTGCATGAACTGATACAAAATGAAGTACAGTCAATAAAACATGCTATCCAATGATTACAACCATGTAAATGGAAAAAGACAAAAATAAATGATTCTGAATGCAGATTGACTAACTTTGGCCCCTATGAAGAGATATGAGAAGGCATTTATTTCCTTTCAGTTTTTGGAGAGTAGGAGAGACTACGGGTATGGATTTGACTTCAAATTTAGCAGTTTTGTGGAACTGGTTTTCCCTCCTATTTTTTTTATTTTGTTCTTCTAGGAGAAGGAGGGGGAAGGGGAAAAGTTATATTGGGAGATATAAGTAAACAGAGAGAGAGAGATACAACTAGTTCTCAATTAGTCAGAATGAATCCTGTGAAGTGATTTATACTCAAATCTGTACTATTTGAAGCTATGATCAATTAATCAATTCACATTTATTGATTGCCTACTATGTACCAGGTACTGTGCTAAGTTTGGGGATGCAAAAAGAAGAGAAAGACAGTCTCTACCCTCAAGGAGCTTAGTACCTAATAGGGGAGATTATATGCAAATAAATATATACAAATATGGTCGTTGGCTCCAGTTCAGTGGAAATATGCAATGTGATTTTGAATACTGCAACTACTTCAGAGGATTCATTATTTGCACTAATTGGGACATCGCTACACCAATAATTTTTTTTTAAACTATTGGGAGGAAAGAGACAGACGACAACAAATGCAAGTAACAGAGGCTGAGTGTAAGGTATAGCATAGTCCTGTAGAAAGTGTCAGGAATGCTAATGGTCAGAATGATCTGAAGGTGTTCAAGGATAGTAAGGAGGTGGGGGAAGAAAGGATTTTTGGTTTGTTTTATTGGGAGAAAGAGGAGGCTCATAGAAGAAATAGCCCCTTTGCTCCGGGGGGATGAGAGGATGCTGCTACTGTAATACATGATTGGCCAATGCACTTGGTCACCATGAGCACATGTAGAGTGCTTGACTGATGCAATTGACCACATGAAAGGGGATGTGGAGCCTTCTTCTGGGAGAATTGTGATGTGTAATGGATATACCTTAGAGAGACTTTGGAGCATGTATAGACATTCTGTTATATTGGTATATGACATTTCATCTGTCCAAAGGGGTCTCTGGTGCCCTTATGAGGGAGTTAGGGAGTGTCTAGTCTCTCTGCCATTGGCTCCAGCCCTCAATGACAATGATCCCCCACTTTTAGAGGTCCATAGAACCCCAGGTCTATCAATATCAGATTATCCTGAAAGATTTACTTAAAAAGCAGAGCAGGAACAAGCACACAAACATTGCCCCCAACATGTGGGGGGAGCATCATCCCACTCCTCCACCTCAGTCTCTGGGGAAGAGAGGGGGTTATGTTCAGTTTATGCTTAACAGCTTAACTCAGCTGCTACCAGGTTCCAAGTTCAAAGCTCCCCTGGTCTCCCATCCCAGCTCTGGTTTCTCAGTACTTCCCTACTAGGCTAGCAGCAACATCCAGTCTAGAATCTTGCCTACAAGGTCATCATTGCTTGAGCGCCTGGGTCCAGGGACCCCACTACCTGCACCCAGAACTGAAAAAGGCCCAAACCCCAAGTCTGTTTCTCTGGATCACAGTGTCCAAGAGGGAGGAGCCCATCCAGCTGAGTTCATGATATCTGGGAACCTAGATGCTGCAGAAAGAAAGACACAACCTGATAATTTTTAAAAGCTTGTTCTGGCTATACTGTCAATGTAAAGAGACCATTCTTACTCACAGAGGATGTCTTCTCCTAGAAGAAGGTCCCTGGTACCTCCCATGTGCCTCTGTCCTAGGTTACTTGGGCATGGTCCAATCACACATACAAAATGAACACAAGGGAGTTTGGGGAGGTGACCTCTAGCAACCTGGGGAATCAGAAAGGGATTCCTTGAGAAGGTGGTGTTGGAGCTGTCTTAAAGGAGACCAGGGACACTGAGAGTTGGAGGTGAGAAGAGCATTCATTCCAGGTTCAGCTAGTGCAGATACAGCACTGGGAGATGGTATATCACGTGTGAGGAGTGATGAGCAGACCACTCTGACTAGACTAGTGAGTATGAGGAAGGGGGTAATGTGTAAGAAAACTGGAAAGGTGGGATGGGACCAGATTGTGAAGAGCTTTCAATGCCAAGCACAGGAGTCTAGATTCAGTCCTGGAGGTATTAAGGAGGCATTAGAATTTATTGAGTAAGGTAAAGGGAGAGAATATGATCAGACCTGTGCTGTAGGGAAATCACTGTGGTAGCTACGTGAAAGATGGATTTGAGAGAGCAGAGATGGGAGTCAGGGAGACCAATTAGGAGGCCATTGTAGGAGCCCAGGGGAAAAGTATTGAACTAGAGTGGTGGTTGTGTGATTACAGAGAACAAGACAGCTATGGGAGATGTCACAGAAGTAAAAATGACCAGATTTGGCAGCTGATTAGATACATAAGGTGAGTGAGCAGGAGCAATCAGGGATGATGCTGGGGTTTTAAATCTTAGAAAATGGAAGAACGTTGGAACCCTCAACAAAAATGGGAAAGTTGGGAAGAGAGGGGAGTTTGAGGACAAAGACAATGGGTTTCTGTTTTGGAAATGTTTAATGTGAGTTATCCCTAGAAATCCAATTTGAAATGTCCAGTATGAAATTGGCAATGAGGACTGGACTCAGAAGAGAATGGGGACAAATCTACATTCATCTAGAGATGATAATTTGGAAGCTAATGATATCACCAAGAGACAAAATGTAGAAAACAGAAGAGGACTAGGACAGAGGCTTGGGGCCCATTCACAGTTAGTCAGTGTGACATGGATGAAGAGCCATCAAAAGAGATTGATGAGTCAGGGCAGATGGGCAGTGTCGTGAAAACCTAGAGGGAGATGGTATTCAGGAAAAGAAAGTGACAGACATTGTCATATACTGAAGAGGTCAAGAAGGATGAGGATTGAGAAGAAGCCATTAGATTTGGCAATTAAGAGGTCAGTAGTCACTTTGGAGAAAGTTTTGGTTGAATGATGAGATCAGAAGCTAGACTACAGAGAGTTAAGAAATAAGTAAGAGGTGAGAGAAAATGGAGAGAGAGAGAGAGAGAGAGAGAGAGAGAGAGAGAGAGAGAGAGAGAGAGAGAGAGAGAAAGAGAGATATCAAGGAATTTATCTAAGAAAGAGAGGTGGGACAAAGACCATAAGTAGTAGGGATGGTGGGATTCAGCGTCCAAAAGTGAAATTGGCTTCCTTGGGCAAGGGGAATTACCCCTCTTTGAAATTCTTTAAGCAAAGGTCAGGTGGCTACTGGTCCAGTACATCATAGTAGGGATCCTTCTGTGGATGGGTTGAATCTAGGTAGAGATCTTTTCTGACTCTCACATTCTGGGACATTCTCCTTGACATAAAGACATGTCAAGGACCAGGGATAACTGATAGATAGGCTTTGTGCTCCATTTGATGTCAAAAGAAAGTGATAGAAACTCCTAGCACCTCAGATGGGCCCTATGTCTGTCTTATGCTACAATGTAGGATAGGCACTTATGGGTGAGTCATTCTGTACATCAATGGAAAGACTATACCTATCCATGAAGTCCCAGATCCTTTGAACTAAGAATATTCTCCAAATATCCCTTGGAGAGAGACAGGGAGCAAGATGTAAAATTCACTGACCTTGGAGTCATGAGGCCCAACTTGAAGTCCTGGTTTAGCCCTACTTCCTAGCTGTATGATCACAGACAAATCGCTTAGCCCAAGCCTCAGTTTCCTCATTTATAAAATGGGCATAATATTTGCCCTCCCTACCCCAATGTTGTTGCCATGCATATGGATAACTTTACTAGATGACCTCTGAGGATGATTCTGTCCTGGGATCTGTAGAATATTCCCAAAATGAAAAGAAGAATTGATCCTACCCATTTTGCTTCCTATATTTTCAAAAATTAGATTAAAATTTTTTCAGTCTTCAAAAATGCACCTTATCTCCCTCTCACCCCACCTCATCTTTTCATTGAGGAAGCAAAAAATAGAATAAAATAAAATCCCTGTTGTAAATGCGTAAGGTCAAGCAGAACAAATTCCATTGACCATGTCCAAAAAACCCTATCTCAGTCTACACTGAGTGCATTACCTCTCTATTAGGAGATGGGGAGCATATTTCCTCATGAGCCTTTTGGAATCATCTGGAATCTGCCAGTTCACACCTCCTCCTGCTAAGTTTTAGACCCCTCTGTGCTTGATCTGGGATTTCCCCTCACCTTGCTCCAGGGTGATGGAACACTCACCCCAATGTCCTCCTCGTGGGATCCAGTCCCTGGAATCCATAGATCTCTTTGTTTTCCTGTGTTGACCTAGGCTGGAAAAATGATTCGTTGTGATTTTTTCTTAGATTTCCCAATCAGGATTTGATCTGGAGCATTTTTCTAGATGTTTGGAGCAGTTGGAGAAACTCTCTATACTTTTTCCCTGCTATTCTTGACATCCTGGCTCTATCTCTTACTTCTTACATCTAGGAGCAAATGCTTATCTAAGCAAGGAGTGTGTGTGTGTGTGTGTGTGTGTGTGTGTGTGTGTGTGTGTGTGTGTGTGTGTGTAAAATCAGCATTGACACTATGAAAGAACAGAGTTCACACACAAACCACACATACACCCATGAGACTTCAGTCCCTGGAGCCAATGGAGTTCTCAGGAAGGCTGAAGTCAAGGGGTGCTACAAGACTGGGGATCTGTATCTGGAAGTATTCACCATCTGCCTGCAGTGATGGGTTCCCAGTTTTCTGTTTTTATACTGGAAAGGCCCCCCATCTGATATCTGTTAGCGATGTTTTGCCAGGTTTCCTCACTTCAAAGGGATCCTAGAGCAGTGACTGGCAGGGGAGCAAGGGATCATCAGTTACCAAAGCTTTGGGATCTATGAGCATTGTAATTGGTTGAGAGAGTGAAGGAGAGAGAAAGCATAGATACCCTCATGGCTAATGATGACCTTGACTGGACTCTTTAAAACATACATTTATCTGTAATGTTTCCAGAGACGAAGGGCTCACTTCTCCCCTTGAATGCTGGTTAGCTACTGAAGCAAGTGCTCGTAGTAAAATAGAGGACAGATGCACCATAGTATCTATTTGTAGATTGAATTTCCAACTGAACGCTTCACTTTCTCATGGCTGTCTTGCGATGGGAAGCATTCAATTGGTACAGAAAACAGCAGGCTACTTAACTCAGAGTGCTTTGTTCAGTACCTCCTCGATGGGGAGCTGCCTTGCCTCTAGGAGACGCAGGGAATTGTGGGGGGCTGAACACTGCCCGCAGCCGAGTAGCTCCACCCAGTTCAGAGAGTCTGAGGATCAAATGCTATTGCCTATTGAAGGCTGTCGGTCAGCCTGCCCAGTGAAATGCCAGTTCCTTGAGAACAGCTACTATTTCCCTTCTGTGTCCCCAGTACCAAAAACAGGATGTTAGTGAATGTAATTGAATTGGAAACCTTAGGGTGGTAGGGAAAAGAGTTGAGAATGTCCATTTTCCAATTGAGAAAACCGAGACTCTGGAACTCATGGAGCAAGTCGAAGGCCTGTAGAATGACACTAAGATGAACTAAATACAACTTTTCTGTTGGGGACATCAGAGATGGAGAAGTGGGCCTCCTTGGCCATCTTCCCCCACATCCCACCCAAAGCTAGTAGTCTCCCAGGGGAACCTGGACTCCCAGGCCAAAAGAGAGTGCCAAGAAACACAAATGGGACAGGGGCCCAGGATCCTGCAGTCTATGTCTCCTTCCCAGGAATACAGTCAGGACAAGAGCCTCGGGAGCCCTGCCTTAGCAGCAGCCTGAGCATAGCCCAGACTCCTGGCTTGCAGGAAGCTGGAGCTGGAAGCACACAAGCATCTTGAGGCCAAGACATCTCAGGATCAACCCCACTTTTTTTGACTGAGAAGGAAACTGAGCCCCAGAAAGGGAAAGGCACAGTCCTTGACATTGACTTTTATTATTCCTCCCCAACTCCCTCCTTTCTACTCCTTTTTCCTATAGCGAGCCTCCACACCTCTCAGGCTTCCTGGAGCCACTGAGGAGGAGGAGAGGAAAAACAGGACCCATGACGGGGTGGGGGGTGGAGTGGATCAGAATTCTTAGGCTTGAGCCTAGCCTGGGGCAGGCCTCTGACATGAAGCACCCTGTGTGGCCACATCTGAGTTTCCTGTTATTGATCATTTTGGGGACAAAAATTAGAGAAGTCTACTTTCTCAGGGCCAAGGAGGGAAGGGGCTTGCCCAAATCCACCTTGAAATGCCTGGGCAGAGAAGTCCATAGGTCCTAACTCCTAGCATTGAAGGACTCTGTGAAGCCAGGACAGAGCCCTCCAGGGTGTCCAGCCCCATGCTCAACCACACAGGACCCTAGCTAGGGACAGCACAGGAGAAGCAGGCCTGAGCCCAGACCTCATGGGAATCCCTTCTTCTTTGGAACTTTGGAAAAGTTCCCCCAGATACAAGACCCAGATACAAGAGTGTTCCTCTTCTTGTCTGCCCTTTTCTGGACACACTCCAGCTCATCAGTGTACTTCTTAATTGGTTATGCCCACTATCCAGATGAGATATGTTGAGCACAAACAGCAGAACTGGTTGTCTCCTCCTTCCTGGAAACTGCCTCTCTTAGTACAGCCCAAGGCCATATTAGCTCTGACCTGTCCAGAGCTGGAGGAGACATCGAAGGTAATCTGGTCCAACCCATTTATTCTCAGGCTGAGGAAACAGACCCACAGAAAAGGCTCTCCAAGGCTGTGCAGGTAAATTTCAGGCCCAGGTCTTCTGGTTCCGGATCTGATACTCTGCTGGGAACACCTGGCTGGGCCCTGCATTGATGCTCCTTCCCTGTCTGGCCTCCTGGAAGCCTTGAACACCCGACTTCTGGGCAGCTGTGTCCTTCCCCTCCCCTGCATTCCCCATCCTCCCAGAGCTGCCAAACCTGCTTTTCCTGTGGCAAACAGAATAGGGAATGGCGAGACCTGCTTCGGGGAGGCAGCCAGGCCCCAAAGCCTCAAGCACCTGGACTCTTCTAAGGGCTTCCCGCTCCCCATGGCCCAGGGCCTCCCTATGCCCGACCCTGCCCAACTCTTGTGCCAGATTCTGTACCACCCCACTTTCCAGGCAGGAGGCCTGTGTTTCAGGCCAGGCTCCACCCTGACTTCCTTAGGCTACATGACCTTGTACACATTGCTATCTCTCTCTGGGTCTTGATTTTCCCATTTGTAAGGTGGGAAAAGCAATCCCTGCAAAGGCCCGGCCCTGAGATTTAGGAAGAGGGGTTGTTGGCAGGGAGGAAACCAGAAGTAAATTCTGCAAGAGGCAATAGAAAGCCCCTGAAGATTTCTGAGAAGGGCATTGTGCACACCTGTCCAATGGAAGACAGATGGAAGGAGAGGCTGGAGATGGGCACGTGAAGCCTGGGACCTGTGAAAATTCTCTCTTCCCCATTCTTCAAAGCCCAACTCAAAGGCTTCCTCCTGAGACAGTGGGCAGATATCCTCATCTTAAGACTATGTTACAGCAGTCTAGGGAGTCTCCTCAACCCCTCCTAGACTAGCAGCTCCCTGAAGGCAAGCAAGGGCTGTGTCTGTCTCTCTCCAGCACTCCTCAGCTGGTATTTCAGATTATAATAAGGAGTCCAGGCCAGAGGCCATGACCACCTGAACTTGAGGGGTGGGTATGTGAGTGGAGAGAAGGGGCTGAATAAGAGTGAGGCTGTGGAGGGGGAATCCAGACTTAAAAATGGAATGGAGAGGGCTGAAGGAGGAAGAGCAGGGTTGGGGGAAAGATGAAGAGATGTGCATAGGAGGGAGATGGACCGCACACAAGCTCTGTCCTGGCCCTTACCCAGTATATACTTCATTTTTTATGTATCTGCTGTCTCTCCAGCAGGAGTGTAAGGTCCTTGAGGGCAAGCACTAGTTCTATTGTCTGTTTAGCCCAGAACCCAGTACAGTGCCTGGTGTATAGTGGGTGCTTAGTCAATGCTTGTTTGAGTATGTGGCCTTCAGGGGGAGCCCCAGAGCCAGAGAGACTTGGGGGGAGGACTAGTGACCCGCTGGCCAGGAGGAGCTCATGTGGGCCTGCCCCAGCCTGGGACAGTAGCCAATGGCTGGACTGTGCACTGTGCTGAGGCCTGGGCTCCCCGCGTGACCTGAGACAAATCTTGGATTTTCCATTGGTAAAATGGAGATAATACTTGCTGGCCCTCCCTTCTGGCAGGGTTACAGAGGTAAGAGTGGGAGCTGGGCTGAGAGCAGATGCTGTCAGCCTGCAAAGTGCTCTACAACATTGCAACTGTGACCCACGTTGGAGACTGTGTCCTGAGGGCTTTGAATGACAGGGTCAGAGACTTCTGAGGCCTGAGCCAGGCTGGTTGACTCCCCACCCCCACCCCCCAGTCCCTGAGGCTTGAGGACATTTGAGAGAGGGCTGGGGGGTAGGTCTTACAATTCTCTAGGCCTTCCCGCCACCCCAGGCAGCCCGCCAGGATTAGACATGGTTTCTGGAAGAGAGGCCAAGAGAAGCAGGAATTAGCCAACCTGGAGCCAGAAATAGCCTGGAGAGGCTGACGTCACTGACTCCCACAGTCCCCCTCACCCCCAGTGTAGCTGAGAGAGTCAGGCAAGCTTCTCCAGTGCATGTGTGATAGATACAGAGTTAGGGGTCCCAGGCCTCCCAGCCTTCACCCCAGTGTATGCGACAAAGATCGAGACAAAGTCAGTAAATAAACATTTAGGGAGACAAGGAAAGGCAAAAAGACAGTCCCTGTTCTCAAGATGCTCTCATCAAGACACAAACAGTTCTGCACAAACAAGCCACAGATGGGACAAGGTGGGCATCAGCACAATGGGAGACCCTGGCATTGGAGGGGCATCCTGAAAGGCTTCTCGAAGCCAGGGAAGCAGGGAGGTGGAGATAAGGAAGGAGGAGCAACCCAGGCTTGAGGGACAGACAGAAAAATGCCTGGAATGGGGATAGGGAATTTCTTGTCTGTCAAATGGGACAATATATGTAGAGCAGTTAGCACAGCACTTGCGCACAGTAGGCACATATTAAATACTTGTTCCCCCCCTCTACCCCCCCCTCCCCATGAGAAGAACTGCAAGATCAGTATGAACAACTTTCAGAATACAAGGGAGAAGGGGCTGGAAAGTAAAAGACCACTGGAAAGGAAGGGGGTCTGGGTTATGAAAGGCTCTGAATGCCAAACAGAATTTTGTGTTTGATCCTGGAGTGACATGGCCAGACCTACAACTTAGGAAAATTACTTTGGGGGCCGAAAGGAAGAAAGATTGGAATTGGGGGCAGGGGGAGACTGGAAGAACACAGACCCACCAGCAGCTCTTGCAATGGCCCAGGCGCCCAATGATGAGGTCCCCAAGTGGTGGCACCATTAAATGTGAGACAGGGATGTATGTGAAAGATGTTACAAATGTAGAAATGATAAACCAAACCAAAGATTGGATATGGGAGGTGAGAGAGGGTGGAGTTGGTGAAGACACTTAGGTTGTAAACCTGAGTGATTGAGAGGATGATAAATAATGTCCTCAACAGTAATGGGGAAGTTAGGAAAGGGAGGAAATGGGGGAGAAAGAATGAGTTCAGTTCTGTACTCTTCAAGTTTAAGTTTGTCTGAAGGGCTCCTAGTTCAAGATGTCCATTGGGCATCTGGAGGGCAGCAGAGAGGGCAGGGCAGGAGAAATAGATCCAAGAGTCATCGGGAGAGAGATGATTATTGAACCCATGGGAGCTGGTGAGATCACCAAGTGAAATAGTATAGATGGAGAAGAGGGCCCAGGATGAAGCCTTGTGGGGCACTCATAGTCAGCAGGTATGACATGGATGAAGATCCAGCGAAGGAGACTGAGTGGTCAGATAGGTAGGAGAACTGGGAGAAAGTAGAGTCTTCAAAATCAAGAGAGAAGAGAATATCAACTGGAAGAGGTTGTCCATAAGGTCAAAGGCTATAGAGAGGTCAAGGAGAATGAGAATGGAGAAAAGGCCACTGGATTTGGCAATGACAAGATCATTAGCAACCTGGGAGAGAGCAGTTTTCATGGAAAGATGATGTTAGAGGCCAGACTGTGGAAGGTTAAGGAGAGAGTGAGAAGAAAGGAAGTGTAGATGGCCTTCAGGGGATGGTAGCTAGCAGGGATGGATGGATCAAAGAGATGGATAAGGGAGAGAGCAGAGATCTTAGAGAAGATGGGCTGGAATGGGACCACTGGTGCATGCAGAGGGGTTTGTCTTGGCAAGAAGAAGGGCTACCTCTTCATGTAATATAGGAGTGAAGCAGAGAACTGGTAGAAAGAAGAAATCTGTGTGATGTGTGATAAGGAGGCAGGGAGAAGAGCGAGCCCTCAGTGAATGACTAATTTTTTTTTCAGTAAACCATGGATGAAAGTTCTCATCTGAGAGGGTGGAGGGAGTCATGGGTTGTTTGAAGAGGATAAGAATGGAAGAACTGATGTGGTGGGGCAGATAGTGAGTTAAATAGGGAGATAAAAAGGAATTGCTGAGCAGCAGTGAGGGCCCAGTTAAGGTTATGTAAACATAAATTTGTAGTGGACCTAGTTAGCATGGTTTTGTGATTTTTTTCAGTATTGTTCAGCTGCACAGACGTTGGAAAAAGAAACAGGAGTTCTCAGGTCCCTCAGTCTCAGATACCAGTATGTGTGGGAAGGAGAGAGAAAGAGGGGAGGGGTGAGAGAAAGAGACAGAGACACAGCAAGATGTAGTGTCAGAGGTCCCAGGCCCCACAGCCTCAGGTCCCAGTGAATTGGGGGTGGTGGTGGTAAGGGAAGTATTGTCCCCTGGGGAAGTTCCAGGGCAAATGGAAGCCACACCTGGATACTCATTCTTCTAAGAAGTGGGTCTGGGGATCCAGGCAGAGGTGGCAGGTGCTGCCAAAGTCTAGGGAATGAATCACAGGTTATGTGTCCCCTTACCCAGCCCACAAATGACCCCCCCCCCACCACCCCTGGAAGGTCAGAAGGGATGGGGCCTTGTCCATTTGCACGTACCCTCTGTCCTGAGTAGAGTAAGGGGAATGACTGAGTCAGCCAATAAATGACTAACTGAATGAGTGAATGAATGACTTAGTGAGGGAATGAATAAATGAAGTGACAGAGAAAGGAGGAACGAATTACTGGACAAAGGAAGTTTTCTTGGCTTTCTGAGGTGAGAGGATGGAGCGTCTCATGGTCCTGGGTCCCCAGTTTCCTCTTGAATTGGGGCAAAGGTATCGTCTCTAGCTCACTCTTGCTAATCTTGCCCTCCTTCACATGGGCACAGCACCCACACCCAACATGCCTTCAAGCAGCTACTAATTGCCCAAGATGGAAACTGATCTGGTAGAGTGTACCAAGACACTCAATGGTCCAAAGATTCTGCCATTCTAGGCTGGGGCCCAAGAATAAGATCAGGTGTCTGTCTCAAAGCAGGAGGGATTTCTAAGCACAGCCATGGTGGGTTCTCAGGACTGGACCTTATGGAGTCAGAGCCCTGCCCAGTCCAGGTCTCCTGTACCACAGCCAAACAATGCAGCCACTTTCTGAAGACCTCCAGTGATGGGCAGTACCACCTACCAAGGCAATCCTTCTCATCTGGGGAGAGTTCTTCTGACCAGGAAGGCTTTACCAACACCCATATACCCGGGGCACACTGAAGTACCCAGACCAGCCTGAGGTCCTTTCTTAATTAAGCTCATGACCTCCCCCTGGTGTCCCAAATCTGTATGTTCTTTATGCCCACTTGAATAAACCCAGGAAACGTATTTGCCTGGTCTGGAACATCGAGGGAGGATGAGTGGAGAGAGCAAGAGCCATCCTCCAACTTGGTGCCGACCACTTGGAGGAGGTGGACAGTAAGCAGGGCTAGGACAGGAAGTACTAGTGGGGCGCAGGCTAGGGGTGAAAGTTTGGCAAGCAGCCTTCAAAGGCCATCACCTCTAGGAGAAGCCTCTTTGGTGCTGCTGGTCCCTCCTGCCCCACTCCTTCTCCCAGATCCTCTTGGTTTTGCCCACTCTACTACCGTGGAGGTGTCTTCTCCCTGTCTGGACTGGAGCTTGGAGAGGGCAGGACCCAAGGCTGCCCTGAGCCCAGGGCTCAAAGGAGCTGGAAAGGAACTCAAAGGACATCTGGCCCAAACCTCTCATTGAACCATGAGGAAATGACAAACGGTTTGGCCAAGGTTATGCAGCCAGTAAGGGTTGGGAGCTGAATTTAGACCCTGGTCTTTTAACGCTCATGTTAGTGGGATGCTGCCCATGGCCAGGTAGGGGTTTAGAAGTTGGTCAAAGGCTTGGACCCAAGGGAGGAGTCCTGGCTCAGGTCCAACCTGGGGTGGGGTGGGGGTTAGTGAGGCTTGAGGGCCCAGGCCCAGGCTGGCTGGTCCAGAGCCCAGAATGATCAGCTCTATCCAGACCCTGTGAGGCCAGGCATTGGGTCAGAGAGTCCAAGGGCTCTGGTCAAAGCTGCTCCCCAGGACTTTCCCCAAAGGTGCCCTCATTCTTCTTCTTGCTTCAGAAAGCATGGCTCACATGTTTGCTAGCAAGGTAGAGCTGAAGGAAGGTGTGCCAGGATGGGAGTCAGGAGACTTGGGTTCTGCCACGTACTGGCGCATATGCTTTGTGACCTTGGACAAGTCCCTTCCCCTTTCTCTGCTTCCTGGATATGAGCTGTTACTATGTTTAGGCAGAGTGGAACTCCCATGAGTCGGGAGCTGGTAAGCTCAGTCTCCCCTCTTCTCTACCAAGCCACACCAAGAAGGCAGGGAATGGAGAGCCAGGTCACACCCAGCAATCGAGATGGGAAAAACTCAGGTCTCCCCAGCCAGGCCTCTGGACCATCACCCTTCTATTTATCTCCCATAGGCAGCCCTCCCCTAGTCTGGGCAAAACCCCATGATTCACGGATCACCTCTTGCCACCATCTGGCCCCTTCAGTCCAATCACGTTTCCACCACACACAGATGTTGGCTAGGGTCAGCCCAAGACGATCCTCTCCCTGTCCCTAGACACCCTGTTCCTCTCTTGAAAACTGGCTGGAATGGGCGGATAAAGCTCTGGATTTAGAGTCAGGAAGATCAGAGTTCAAATCCCTCCTCAGACATTTACTAGCTGGATGATCCTGGGCAAAAATAGTTCTGTGCCTCAATTTCCTCGTGTGTAAAATGATAGGGTTCAACTTGATGGCTTTTAAGGTCCCTATGAAGCTGTGAATGAGGCCTCCTGTGCCAGTGAAAAGACAGAACAATACTCCTGGTGGGAGGGGAGGTGGAAGGAGGACCCTTGGGGGATTCCCAAGCTGAGCTAGACAGGCATGTAGGCTGATTGCAGCTGGCCTTCAGGTCTCTCCGCAGGTCCCCCTCCTCTCCCAAATTAGAATGCTTGTTCCTTAGGCTCGCTCCCTCCCTCCTCCCTCCTCCTTCCTCCTTCTCCAGGTAGCCTGGAGATCTGACTTGCCAGAGGGAACAGCAGTGGCGGCCTCTGCTCCTGCTCAGGGAAGGACAGACAGAGCACATTCTGGGATAGCACATTTCCACCTGCTGCAGGAGCGGCTGGACTCCAGCTGGTGCTTCTGCACTCAAGCCCCATTCCATGCTGCTGGTGGAGCTCATGCTGGCCACTAGTGAGCACCCCTAGACCCAGGAGAAAGAGCAAATGCTCAGGGGTCAGAGGACCTGAGCTCAAGGCCAGGCTTGGGCATTGCTTCCCTGAACAACCTGCTCCAGGCCTCAGTTTCCTCTTCTGTAAGCTGGGTAGATGGCTCGGGCAGCCTCTAATGTCCTCTGGCTCTGATAGCCTACAATTCAGCCTCATATTCCCTGAATCACCCCCAAAGGAAATAAGGAAGCTGAGACAACAGGGCTGAAGCAGATATACTCAATGGCTGCTCCAAGGCTGGCCTTCTAGGTATCCAGGACATGCAAGCCAGTACAAGGGGTCTTCCCTCAGAAGAGAGATCTGCCCAGATGATCCACTTGTCTAAAGGCTGCAGGAGAGAAGGGGAAGGGATGGAGGGAGGGAAAGAGAGGCTCTGTTACTTTCACGAAGTCTTCTCTCCAAGTGACTGGCCCTGACTGTTTTCCTCCCCTCCACTGCCTCAGCAGTGTTGAAAACTCACTCAGACCCTGGAGGTCAGGGCTATTCCCCTCAGATCAGGCCATGTCTCCTCTCAGACTGGGCACTTCTCCAGGTAGGGCTGTAGCCTCCTCTCAGACCAGGGGCTCCCCAGGGCAGGGCTGTGTCTTCCTCTCGGATCAGGGGCTCCCCCAAGGCAGACCTTGTATCCTCTCAAACTAGGGGCTCCCCAGGGCAGGGCTGTGTTCCCTGTCTCAGACCAGGGGCTCCCTGAGATAGGACTGTGTCTCCCCTCAGATCAGGGGCTTGGAGAGCATGGAAAGTCAGAGCTGAAAAGAGACCATGTAATTCAAATCCTTCCCTTTATAGATAAACAGAAGGGACTTGTCTGAGGCCACTCAGCGAGGCTAAGCCCAGGAGGGATGAGAAAAAACTGTGTCAGTGGGGTGCAGAGAAGACTGAGAAGGGTGCTGGGGGTTGAGGGGCAGGATACTGGAGGGAGTCCAGCATCTCAGAATGGGAGAAGGGGCTTTGTCTGGGAGCTGGGAGGCTCTGGATTCAAATTCCAGCTGGGACTTGTCTCTGAGAGGGAAACAAGGGCAGAAGGGCTGGCATAATCCTAAGTTGTCAGGAAAGACTTCCTGGCAGAATTGCACTGAGGTAGGGAGATTCTCTGAGCAGAGAGGAGTCTATCAATGGATGCCCAGGTCCTCCACCTGCCCAGCCTCAGCCCCAGTCCCTCGGACACTACTGAAATGCTTTGCCTCCCACTTTTAACTTTGGCAAGCCCCTTGAACTCTCTCCTACACCGAACTGAGACCCTCTTGTCCTGGGACTGTTTAGGAGTCATCAGCCTCAGGGGTCCCCCCATGGGTATCAGTGTAGGGTCTCCTGGATCTAGGGGAGAAACTGCCAAAATCGGAGCAGGGGGGGATATTCCTGGAGGAAAGAAACAGTCATGGACGAGCCCTGAGGTGAATCCCAGCATGGCTACTTACTTGCTACATGACCTTGGACCAGTCCCTTCCCTTCTCTGGACTACAATTTCCTGTAAAATTTCTATAAAGTTAGAGGGTGGAAGGGTGTTTAACTGGATGGTCTCTCTCCTGAGCTCTAATCCTCTGATCTCCAAGATTCCTTCTGAGTGTTCCCCTGGATATGCCAAGCTGCAGGTCATGACTAAGCTGAGCACCTGTCCTCACCATCCCTCTGTCAGTCTGTCCATCCCTCCCTCCATCCCTCCACAGCCCGGCCACCCCGGGCCCTCACAGACCCAGGGGCTGATGGGGAAGGAGCCACAGGCTGGTGCTGGAAGCCAATAAATTGGGAATGTTCCCACGCTGGGTCCGGTACCTCGGCCGGCTTGGCTTGAACATTCTCTGGGGCGCTGCTCTCAGTCGGAGGCGACGCAGGCGAAAACGCTGCCTGCCCAGGCCCCGGTTGAGATAGCGGGAGCCCAGCCCCCGGGGCCGGGGGGCACGGGCAGGGTGTAGAGGGCCCATCCAGGCCAATAGCTCCCAGCAACTACCTTCTCAGGCTTTGCTGGAGCAGGGGCTCTATGACAGAGGGTGTCTATGACACGTGGGCTGACTACATAAAGGATGGGTGGGGAAACTGACCCTGGCCCATCCCCCAGCTAAACTCCCCAACCTTTCCCAAGGTCATCTCGGCCAGGCCCCTGCCTCAAGGTTGGATTGCACCCCCTGACCCCCAACCCCAAGACCAAATGAACTTCCTTCACTCCCAAACACTTTCACTCACACGTCTATCCATTCATTCCCTAATTTATTCATTCACTCACACCCATTTCTTAATTCATACCTTCATTCACTTACTCCCATGCATTACTTGTTTTAAACCAGCATTTATTATCTTTCTTCCCTCCACTCACTCCCCATTAAACAAACAAACTGAAACCTCACACAAATACACAGGGTCTGGCAGAACAAATTCCCACCTTGACTATGTCCAAAAATCCATGCCTCATTCTGTATTTTTAGGTTCATCACCAGGACCATGACACAGCTCCACCAACAATGCATTAATGTGCCTATTTTCCCACAATCACTCCAACATTTATAATTTTCTTCTTTGTTATCTTTGCTGGACTGATGAGTATGAGGTAGAACCTCAGAGTTGCTTTAATTTGCATGTCTCTATTTGTTAGTGTATGGGCACTTAGGTGGTGCAGTGTGACAAAATGCCTGGCCTGGAGTCAAAAAGATTCATCTTCCTGAATTCAGATCTGACCTCAAACACATACTAGCTGTATGACCCTGGACAAGTAAATCACTTATCCCTGTTGACCTCAGTTTCTTCATCTGTAAAATGAGCTAGAGAAAGAAATGGCACATCACTCTAATATCTTTGCCAAGAAAACCCCAAATGGGGTCAAGAAGAGCCAGACATGACTGAAAATGACCAAACAGCAACATTTGTTAGTGAGTTGGAACACTTTTCATATAGTTATTCACAGCTTGGATTTCTTCCTTTGAAAACTGCCGGCTCATATCGTTTGACCATTTATCTATTGGAGAATGAATCTTAAATCTTATAAACCTGCATCAATTCCTCATATATCTTGGCTATCAGAAGTTTTCCAGAGAAATTTGCAGCAAAGATTTTTTCCCCAGTCTCCCTTCTCATTTTAACTGCATAAGATTTGTTTGTGCAAAAAACTTTTAAATTTTGTAAAAACAAAATCATCCATTTTGTCTTATACAATTCATTTAATCACTGGTTTAACCATGAATTCTTCTCTTAACCATACACCTGAAAGGTAAATGACTTGTACCTCTTATTTATTTATGACGACACCATTTATGTCTAAATCATGGATCCATTTGGGGTTTATCTAGGTATATGGTGTGAGATGCTGGAAAATATCCAGTAACTGCCAAAGTGCTTTTGAGTTTCCTCAGAAGTTTTTGTTCAATAGCAAGTCCTTCTTCCCCCCAGTAACTGGGGTCTTTGGGTTATTGAACACTGCAACTGTGTTTGTTTGCTTTTATACAGTGCATAGCTAATCTGGAAACTGACTTCTCTATTTCTTAACCAGTACCAAATTATTTTTAATATATAACTGCTTTGTACAATTTTGAGATCCAATTCCTTTTCATTATTACCCTTGAAAATCATCCTTTACTACTCCATATAAATTTTATCACTATTTTTCTAGCTTTATAAAATAATATTTTGGTAGTTTGATTGGTAAAATACTAAATAAGTGTTTAACTTAAGTAGTATTGTCATTTTTATGATATTGACTCAATCTGAATATTTAATATTCAATTATTGAGGTCTGTTTTTATTTCTGCAAAGTGTTTTATGGTTGGATGCATATAGTTCCTAGATATGCCTTGGTAAGTATACTCCCAAATATTTTGGGAGTATATTTATATATAGTTGCTTTACCTGCCATTTTTCTTTCTAACCCTTCCTGCTGAGTTTTGTTGGTAATATACAGGAACAATGATGATTTATGTGGATTTATTTTATATCCTCCAATTTTGCTGAAGTTATTATTTCAAAATTCCTCTTTAAGGATTTTCTGAGTAAATCATTATATCATCTGTAAGAAAGTAATAATTTTGTTTTCTCTTTGCCTGTGTTTATTTCTTTTTATTTCTCTTTCTTGCGCTATTGCCATCGTGTATGTCTAGGACTATGTTAAATAGTGGCTTTACCCCTGATCCTGTTTGGGAAGGCTTCT
Organism: Notamacropus eugenii; assembly: GCF_028372415.1. Lineage (NCBI taxonomy): Eukaryota > Metazoa > Chordata > Mammalia > Diprotodontia > Macropodidae > Notamacropus > Notamacropus eugenii. The sequence goes on from NC_092873.1 coordinate 507,246,986, forward strand.
AATTTTTCCCCATTACATATGCAACTCTTGCTCTGCTCTGTCCAGTTCAGGACTTGAGGCTAGGATACATTTTCTCCTCCAGTTTTTAGGTAACTGAGAGGTCCAGGAGTATGTCTTTTCTCTGCTATGAGTCTGAGTCTCCACTGGCTGGGTTCCCCCCAATCTTTTAAGAAGTCAGTGACTAGTATCCCAATTCCATCTAACTTCATCAAGTAGCTTTTTTATAAAGTGCTATGACTTTAAGGATACAGAAAGAGTAAAATCTAAATATTCCCACCCTCCAAATACCTTAGTGGCATAATTTCTCCTATTCCACCTCAGACTGTGGTAAGAGAAGATGCAGCTTAGCTCAGTTTCTACATAGCATCAGCCCTACCAAGTTTATGTCCAAAGACAGCGTCACTGCCGGATGGGTTTTTCTGTTAACCTGGAGTCCTGAAGGTGATTCCTTGTTCCTCAGGGCATCCATGCTATGTTGGCTGCCAAACCTGGTCTAGATTCTGATTCCTCAATTCCTATGGCTCGTTATTCTGGCCTTTGAAATTCCCAGTGTTGGAAACTCCACTCCTTGTACCTAGAACAGAAAAGAATGGACAAAAAGGCCAAAGAAACCCCATTTCTCAGAGGCCATATGATCTCCAAGGAGGAAGACTCCTCCAATCTTTCCCCTTATATTGTCACACCCACCAAGGTCAGCTGATGACAACAAGGCAAAGAGAGCCCAATAACAAACAACAAAGAAAAGGCAGCCAAGGCTGAAGGGCCTTTCTGAATGCACCCCAAACCAATCAAAGAACATTCCCTTTGTCACTTGGGTTAGCTGACCAGAACAAATTACTAAGTGTCTGTGCACTCCAGTCACTCCAAGGCGCTTATATCCCACAATTCTCCCAGAAGCAGCTCTTTCGTGGCCTCCTTGTGGAGGAATGCCCTTCAAGTAATCTGAGTATGGACCAGACTTTCACTGGACACGTTTCACCTTGGTTAAATATTACTTAGTACAATATCCATTTTATTCCTATGCTTTCTAGTGTTGTGGTTTCCTTCTGTTTTGTTGTGTATGTGTGTGTGTGTGTGTGTGTGTGTGTTTTAGCAGAAATGGGAGTTGGATTTTATCAAAAAGTTTTTTCAGAGTCTATGGCTTTATTGTGTCATTTTTATTATTATTAACATGATTTATTATATTTTTAGTCTTTTTTATGTTGAACCAACCTTGATGTAAATTCAATCTAGCATAGCGTTTAATCTTTCTGATATGTTGCTGTAGCTTTTTGCTAATATTTTATTTAAAATTTTTGCCATGATGATCTATAATAAGATAATATATTAATAATTTATAATATAATAAATTATAATAATCTATAATTTAATTTTTTTCTTGCCTCTCCCTGGTTTAGGTATCAAGACCATATTTATAATAGGAAACTTTTGAAAAAATTTTCTTTCTCTATTATTGAAAATAGGCACGTAGGCAGTACAGTGGATAGAGTGCCTGTCCTGGAGTCAGGAATACCTGAGTTCAAATCTGGTCTCAGACACTTACTAGCTGTGTGACCCTAGGCAAGTCATGTAACCCTGTTTGCCTCTGTTTCTTCATCTGTAAAATGATCTGGAGAAGGAAATGGCAAACTCCTTTTTCTGAGAAAACCCCGAAAGAGGTCATGATGAGTCAGACATGACTGAAAATTACTAAACAATAAATTTTTGAGGATATTTTATATAATATTGGAACTTATTATTCTTTGAATTTTTCTTGTAATTTACTTGTAAATCCATCTGATCCTGACTTACTCAATTTCTTTTTCAGTTATTGTGTCATCTAGTCTAATTTTTGTCAGATTTATGAAAAGAGAAAGAGTTCATGACCAAAGCAGATATAGAGAAGTTTGCAGAAGGTAAAATAGATAATTTTGACTACATAAAATTAAAAAATTTTTGCACAAAGTCAATTCAGCCAAAATTAGAAGAGAAGCAGGAAACTAGGGGAAAAATCTTTGCCACAAACTTCTCTGACAAAGAAGGTTTCATTTCTCAAATCTATAGGGAGCTGCATCAAATTTAAAAAAATAAAATCTATCTGATGATACACGATCAAGGCCATGAAGGCAGTTTTCAGAGGAAGAAATCCAAGCTATCAAGAGTCCTACTAAAAAAAATATTCTAAATCACTAATAATTAGAGAAATGCAAATGGAAATAACTGGGAAGTACCACTTCATCCCATCAGATTGACTAAAATGACAAAAAAGAAAATGACAAATGCTGGAGGGGATGTGAGAAAACAGCTATACTAATGTGTTGTTAATGGAACTATGAACTCCAGCTATTCTGGAAAGCAATTTGAAATTCTACTCAAAAAGCTTTTAAACTGTGAATACATTCCCTTTGACCCAGCAATATTGCTACTAGGTTTATACCCCAAAGTGGTTGAAGTAAGTGGAAAAGGGCCCATATGTACAAAAATATTTAAAGCAACTCTTTTTGTGGTGGCAAAGAATTGGAAACTGAGGGGATGTCTGTCAACTGAGGAATGACTGGACAGCATGATATTTGAAGGTGATAGAATACTACTGGACTTTAAGAAATGATGAAGCAGATGGTTTCAGAAAGCCTTGGGAAGATTTGTATGAACTGATACAAAGTGAGTGAGCAAAACCAGGAGAAGAATGTATACATTAATAACACAATTGTAAAACTTTGAAGAATTTAAGAATCCTGATCAACATAATGACCTGCCATAATTCCAAAGGACTAATGATGAAACATGCTATCCACCTCTGACAGACAACGGATGGTCTCAGAGTGCAGATGTGCATATTGTCTTCTCTTTTTCTTTTAATTTTGGATATAGATAATGTGGTAATTATTTTTGCATGACTACACATATTTGTAAGAGGTTTCACTTTTCTTGTCTTCTTAGTGAGGGATGTGAAGAGGAAGGGAGAGAATTTGGACCTGAAAATAAATTGAAATTTTTGGGGAATTTGAATTATTGGGGAAAATAGTCTATTTCTTCTTTTGCTAACCTGTTTTATATTTTTGTAAGTCTGCATGTACTCTTTTATTTTTATTGGAATATGATTGGGCAAAATAATTTCTGATAATTTCTTATGTTTCCTCAATTGTTACAAATTCTTTTTCATTTTTTATATGAACTTGGTTGACCTCTCTCTAAGAAAAGTCAGATGAACTCAGTTTGTTTTGTTAGTAATGTGGACAGGGAACATGGGCAGAGAACCTTAGATAGTGTCTCCTCGAGAACACTAGGGAGCATATGGTATGTTTCTGTATGGAGGATGCTAGGATGTCACTTTCAGGAGAAATGTGGACTGTGCATAGTAATTCTGGTTGGCTGAGAGGACCCTTTTTCAGTTGGCTGCTTAGCCAAAAATGTCAACAGCTTCCAAAAAGGACTAACTTGGCTTTGGTTGATTGTCTTTATTTCGTTCATGTCTGGTGATGATCAGCTTCCAGGGAGAAATCCTACATATAATGTAGATGCTCCAGTCCTCTCTCCCAGAATCAGATCTGCTCCATCTCATCTTAGGTCTCTAGGGTCCCTGAAGGGTCTGTAGGTATCTTTTCTTTACTGTCATCTGCTAAGTCACCACCAGCTGTATTCACTCCATTTGTTAGGAGCCAGTGACTTGCACCCTCAGTTTCATTTAACCACTTAATGTCAGGTAACTTTTACAAAGAAATGTTTTCTTCAAAGAAATAGCAAGAAAAAACATACCAACATTCTTCCCAATACCTCTAGGGTACCATCTCCCCTATACTGTATGTTGCTAAGGAAGTAGGTTCAAAATTTAGCTCAATTTCTATATAGCATTGTTCCCACCAATCACTACTGGATGTTTCCAGCTACTCCTAAGTTCTGGTTCTGAAGGTCAGTACCAAAGTTTACTCTTTACTCCTCAGGACATCAGTGTTGGGTTGTTGCAACACCCAAGCTAAATTCTGACTTCTAGATTCCCAAGGCATGGATGCTCCACTTCCTCTACCTAGAATAGAAAAGGATAAAAGAAAGGACCAAGAAAGTCCCATTTCTCTCCTCTGAGAGGGAAGCCTCCATAGATCTTCCCCTTCCACCATGGACTAACCCTTCACACCACTAGGGGTCAGTTGAAGATAATGAAAGCAAAGAAATGGACAATGATGACTCCAACCTTTTGGAAGATAACTCACAATTCTGGCTACACAGCCAGTTGAAAAAGGCTCCTCTGACTATGTAGTTAGTCAACTGAAAACAGTTACAGAATGTCCACACATGCTCCACTGTCTCTGCAAGACACAGCCCTTACATATCATGATTCCCCCAGAAGCAGCTCTCAAGTGGAGAGATGCCATCTGCTCTCTAGAGTCTTCCACATGGAAACACATACCACCTGAGGTATTGTGAACATATGCCAGATCCCCATTACAATTTTCCTCTCTCCCCCCAAAAAAACCTTCTGCATTTATTTATGCATTCAATAGGGTTGTCTTTTTTTCTTTTAACTTTATTAACCTCTTCTTTAATTTTCATAATTTCTACTTTGTGACTTAGTTGGAGTTTTTTGATGTGTTGTGATTCAAGTTTTTGTTTTTTAGCTGTGGACTCAATCCACTGATTTGTCCTTTCTCTCTTTTATTGATGAAAGTGTAATATATTTCTTTAAAATATATTTATTTAGAGGTAAAATTTCCCCTAAGAACTGCTTTAGCTATATTCCATAAATTTTATAGATATTGTTTCATTATTGTGATTTCTTTGATGATATTTTATACTGTTTCTACTTAAATATCCTTAACTCACCAGTTAACATAATTCTAAAGGAATTATGTTATTTAGTTTCCAATGACTAATTCTTTCCTCAAGAACCCTTTACTGAATATAATTTTTATTCTTTTGTGACCAGTATGTGATATGTTGAGAATTTCTGCTTTTCTACATTTTTAATTAGGTCTCTATGCCCCAAAACATGGTCAATTTTTGTAAAGGTAGTTTGTACAGCTTTCTATTCTCATTCATTAATTGCTGGAGACATCATCTCTAATTTTTTCCTAAAGTTCTATTCAAGTCTTTATCATCTTTCTTGCTTCTCTTTTAGATTTATCTAGGTTTGAAAAGGGTACATTTAGATACTTCGCTATTGCAGTTTTACTAGTTATGTCTTCCTATTTGATTAACCTTTCATTTAAGTATTTACATGCTATGTTATTCTGGGTAAAAATGAAGCATAATGAACTTTCCTTACTTAGGTCCTCATCGTATCTATATTTATAGTACCATCAGCCTTGGTACTTTATCTTATCACCACCTTCTGTCTCTCTGACTGGAGAGTGAAGCCATAAACTCCAAACCCTCCATTTAAGGAAACAGCACTGCTCAGGTTTCTGATTTCTCACCTGGCATTACTACTTTGGGATTTCTCTGACTTTTCCACCAAGCCCTTCTCCACCTCCCCATCCTCCTTTTCAGCTTCCTTTTGTGTATTGTCTTGTTCCAATTATATAAGCTTCTTAAGGACAGGAACTTTTTCTGTATTTACATCTTCAGTGTTTAGCATGGTGCTTGACACACAGTAGATGTTTAATAAATGTTTATTGATTGACTGATTTTATCCTTATCTGAAATTATGGTTGTTATTCTTGCTTATCTGAGTTTAACTGAAGCATAATAAAATTTGCTCTAGCTTCTCATTTTTACCCTGTGTAAATCTGTATATTTCCATGTGTATTTCATATAAGCAATATGTTGCTGGATTCTGTTTTCTACTCTACTCTGCTATCCTTTTCTCTTTTATGGGTGAACTCATCCCATTCCCATTCCCACTTATGATTATCAAGTGTGTATTTCCTTCTATCCTGTCCTCTTCAGCTTTTCCTCTATTTTTTTCCTCTTCTTTTCAAATAAGGTGATAAGAAAGACTTTTTCATTTCTTCATTCTTCTACTTGCTCATTCACTCACTCAATTTTTTTCTTTTTTTTCCTTGTTTATTTATTATTTCTAAAGACAGTCAATGAGCATTTATTAAGTACTTACTATGTGCCATGAAATGTGTTAAGTTCTAGGGATACAAATACAAGCAAAAAGAAACAGTCTGTGTCTTCCATTACATTCTAATGGGAAAAGGCTACACATAAAATAAATCATTCACTCATTCATTTCTTCATTCACTCACCCATCCATTTATCCACTCTCTCTGGAATTGATTGTATGTCATGGGGGACACTGACAAAGGATCGTTTTACACTGAGTGCCCAAATCAAAGAAGGCACAAGAGAAGTAAAATGGCAGGAGCTTCAAAAAAAAAGTGAGATGTGCCAGTTTAGAGAGGTCACCAGTTCAGATGTTCATGTGGACTATTTGTACCCAACCTGTGGTAAAGCCTTCTGAGCTTGTATTTGCTGTGATGGGCCACAGTCAGGCCCTAACATAGTGATGTCATTTTGGTCCTCTTCAAGAATAAAGGACAACAACCAACTGTCTATTCTGTCACTTACAAGTACCTACTATGTGCTGGGCACTCTGTGCTGATTATCCACTGACTTCTTTGATCCACCTGACTCCTTCTTCCCTCTCTGAACCTGGTAGCTAGCTCCCCAGCCCCACATTCATGGGATAGGAAGGTAGTCAGAGGACACATAAGGGACCCAAAACTAAAGTCATACAACCCAGATTCTCTGACTCCATTTTCCACTGTGCTGCCAAGCTTACCCAAAATCTATCCAAACTTGGATCAAGTCTTTTGGCTTCTGGACAGCGAGATGCCACCATAGTACATAAAGTGCTGGAACTGGAGTCAGGAAGACTCTTCCTGAGTTCAAGCTTGGTCTCAGACATTTCCTAACTGTGTGATCCTGGGTAAGTCACTTAACCCTGTTGGTCTCATTTTCCTCATATGTAAAATGAGCTGGAGAAGGAAATGGCAAACCATTCTAGTATCTTTGCCAAGAAAACCCCAAATGGAGTCACAAAGAGTCAAACATGAATGAAAATGACTGAACAACCTCTTGCTTCTCTTCCAAAGAACTTTAACCTCAGTGTCATCCTCAACTCCTCATTCCCCCGACAGGAACTTGTTAATATAGTTGTTAACATAATGGCAGAAAATTGTTGATACCCAATGTTATTTGCCACTTCCTTAATGATCTGAATAATCTCAGACTTCCAGTAATGTCTTTACATTCCTACTCTTAAGATATTACTCTTAGGATGTGGGAGAGTTGGAACACTAATTCATGTTGGTGGAGCTGTGAGCTCATCCAACCATTCTGGAGAGCAATTTGGAACTGTGCCCAAAGGGCTACAAAAATGTGCATGCCCTTTGACCCAGCAATAGCGCTACTAGGACTGTATCCCCAAGAGATCATAAAAATGGGAAAGGGTCCCACATGTACAAAAATATTTATAGCAGCTCTCTTTGTGGTGGCCAAAACCTGGAAATCAAGGGGATGCCCATCCATTGGGGAATGGCTGAATAAATTATGGTATATGAATGTAATGGAGTACTATTGTGCCATAAGAAATGATGAACAAGAAGACTTCAGAGAGGCCTGGAAGGACTTATATGACCTGATGCTGAGTGAAAGGAGCAGAACCAGGAGAACTTTGTGCACAGTAATGACCACAGTGTGCGAGAGTTTTTTCTGGTAGACTTAGATTTTTGTAATAACACAAGAACTTCTTTAAAAAAAAAAATCCCAATGGTGGTTTTTTTTAAGGCAAAATGCCTTCCACACTCAGAGAAAGAAATATGGAAGTCATTCGCAGAATGTAGCAGATCATGTTTGTGTATGTGTATGTGTTTGTGTATCATGTTCTGATTTGTTATATGATTTCTTCCATTTATTTTAGTCCGACTACATAGCATGACTATAGTGAAAATATACTCAATAGGAAAGTATATGTAGAACCTATACAGAATTGTATGCAGTCGTGGGGAGGGAGGGGGGTAGTGGGGGGTAGGTGTGAGGGGGAATAAAATCTCAATTGTATGGCAGTGATTGTTAAACATTAAAAAATAATAATAATAAAATTTTTTAAAAAAAGAAAATTAAAAAAAGATATTACTCTTAAACTGAAAACAAATAAATTAATTTTAAAAAAGATGCTACTTTTGATTAAGTCGAGCTGAACCATACCCTAAATCCCCATCCCCAAGATTTTACCTTGTAAAGAAACTGAGCTTAGGCTGGATCTCAGTTTCTAATGCCCTTGCCCCCTTCTCTTAGGACTCATGACATGAAGGGCAAAATAGCCAGACTGCCAAGGGTCTGGGGGGGGGGGGTCTCACGACCAGGTCTTGCTACCTCATCCTACCACCCCCCTCAAAGGTATAATAAGAAGCTTTTGCTTGGAGTTGGAAAATCTATTGTGCTCTGCGCAGGGTGGCAGGTTTGCTACCATGTTACCTCCATTAAAAACACTTTATTCCTCAACTCATACCTTTGATTTATTTCAGAACTTAACATCCTCACCTCCCATATTCAGTTAGTTGTCATATTGAGAGGCCTGGAGTCACCACCTTAGACATTATCTGACACTGTCAACTTGCTTACCCTCTGGCTGCCTCAGTTTCCTCCCATGTAAAAAGAGGAGGTTAGACTTGACCTCCAAAATGCCTTGCAGCTCTAAATCTCTGATTCTCTAACCTTATCATTTTGACCTCCACTCACAGTCCACCCTAATCCAGGCACTCAACATTTCTCACCTTACAATAACCTCTCCTGATTGGTCTCCTTGCTCTAAGTCTATCTTTACTCCTTTCCTTCCTCCACTCTTCTGCCAAAATGATTCTCCTCAAGTACAGGTCCTACCAAGCAATCTCCTCCATGTCTCTGGGACAAAACCCAAATTCTTCTGGTTGGCATTTAAGATTCTTTTCCACCCACCTCCAGCCTCCCTTCCAGGCTGATTCTAGATGACTCTTCTTCACGCCATCTCTGCTTCAGAGTGGATGACTTCTATTCCTCATATATCATCTCTCCCCGCCTTACTTTTGCCCAGGCTGTCCTCCAAGCCAGGAGTACACTTCCTCTTCCCTTGAAGGTTCAGATATAGTGCCTCCTCCACCAAGAGGAATTCCCCTCCATTGTCAATGACCTCTGTCCATTATCACTCACACATCTGCACGTGCCCAGTTTTGGCTTATCTGTGAATACTCATTTTCCTCATTAAGCTCTGTGAGATCAGAGTCATCTTTGTGTCTGGGTCCCCTTCCTAAGATTCTGTGCCTGGCTCTTGGAGGGCCTTAAGCAGTGTTTTTGGTGGATTGATAGTACCTGAAAAGGGATGTTTGATATAAGACTGCACGTTTTCTAGAAGGTAGAGCTAGATTGGGGGGATCTGGAATGCCAGGATCAGGAATGCTCCTCTGTGCAGTAGGGAGTTACTAGAATTTTCTGAGGAAGACAAGGTCACAGACTCATGTAGGAAGATGATTTGGGTATCCTGTGAAGGATCTAGTGAAAGAAAGAGAAGTTGTGGAGTCTGGGGCCCCAGCCAAACACCAGCTTTGCTACTGAATTGTTTGGTGACCAGCTCTGGGCTTCCTCCCTGGTACCCCTGTGTTAAAATGAGGGGGGTTGCCTCCACGTTCCCTAGACCTTTGCTCCAAGTGTTTAGGATAGATTGGAATTTGGGGCAGGAGGTGGCCTGTCAGGAGAAGAGTGGGAAATGAGGGCTGGAGAAATGTAAAGGCCACAGTGCCAACCCCCAGAGACAAGACAGGAAGCTAGGCCAGGCCATGGAGGGTCTCACCTCCCTTTGTTATCTGCAGGATCTGGGTGCCTCCTGCCAGCCTGACTAGGGTGAGTGGAGTGGAGGGGTAGGAGGCAGGAGAGAAGAACTGAGGGCGGGGCTGGCAGGGGAGGAGCCAGTCCCACCCCTACTCTTACTCCCTATCCCCTGCCCAGGCTGGCTTGCCAGGGAATGGAGGAGGGGCATAAGTGTCTTCAAGCTTGGGAGTCCTCAAGTGCATTGGAGGATCAGCTGTGAGTGCCTCCATCCGTGCCTGGCTCATAGGGTTCCTGGGCATCCCTGCTAGGGACTTTTTTATGGGCAAGCACTGATGACTGGCTACCTGTCTCTGTAATTCCTGGCGTTTGTGTCTCCCTATCTATCCCTTTCCTGCTGGGGGGGGTGGGGGTGAGGGGCAGGGACAGCGTCTTGTAGTGGGAAGGAAGTCGTCTGAGTGGAGGTCTCTGTGTGTACTGCAGTGTGTGTCCAGGCATCAACAACCATTTATTAAACTGTTACTGAGTGTCAGGCCCTGGGCTAAGCACTTTACAGATGAGAGCTCATTTGATCCTTACAACACTGGGAAGTAGATGTTATTATTGTCACTATTTCACACTTGAGGACACTGAGGCACACGGAGGTTAAGTGCCCAGGGTTGCACAGGCAGTAAGTGTCTGGGGGATGAAGATGGATTTGTTGTGGAAGAGATTTTAGCTGAGACTTGAAAAAAATGAGGGAATCCAGGAGGCAGGGATCAGAGACACCTAGTGAAAATGCTCTAAGTCCGGATAGGGAGGAAATCAGTGTCGCTAGATCTCTGACTTAAGTTCCAGTGAGTCAGGTGTAGGAAGAGTGGAGTGGGGATGGGGGTCAGGTTATGAAAGAGTTTATATTTTGCTCTTAGAGGTCATAGGGACCCACCAAGGTTTTAGTAGTGGATGACATGGTCAGACTTGCCATTTAGGAAGATCACTTTGACCGCTGAATGGAGGATGGACTGGAGTGGGGAGAGACTCGAGGCAGGAGACCCACCAACAGAGGTGGGTGATGAAAGCCTGGGGCGGGGGGGGGGGGGGGGGGGGCGGAATTTGGTGTCAGAAGTGGAGGTGATTTGTAAGATAACTTAGGAAGGTAGAATCGGATGTGTAAATTGGGCAGGGGGAGGTGACAGGATAGGTGTCTGTCTGTGTGTGCAGGATATCTGGGGAGTGTGTGTTTGGAGTTGTCTTTGTACCTTTGGAGAGGTAGCCCGTGTCTGAGTGTGGTTGGGTGGCGTATCACTGAGTGTGTCCAAAGAAGTGAGGGACAGGATTCCGTGCGCCTCTGTGTCTCCAGGAGCCCAGTAAGTGTTTCCTGGAACCACTGGGTAAGGGGTCAATGGGAGTCAGCAGTCCCTGTTTCTCACCCCTGCTATCTCACTGTGTGACCTCAAGCACGTCGTTGTCCCACTCTGGGCTTCCATTCCTCTCCCGACTGCGTAAATTCTGTCTCACTTGGCCACGAAATCTTCTGCCCACAGGACCGGGAATGTCAGGACTCAGAGCTGGGAGGGATGGGAGCAGTCACGCGGATCCAAACTACCCTTTTTCGCCCAGGGAAACTGAGGAAGCCGGTAGAAGAGAAGCGACCAGCCCTGAGTCACACCACTCTTGTGCCGCCCGACCTCTATCTCCCGCTCCGAGCAATGGGTCAGCTGCTGAGAGCTGTGGACTGCCAGGACTGAGTGTGGGAGAGCCCCGCGCAGCGCAGCTGGACAGGCGGGCGGGTCAGGTCTGCGCCTCCGGCCCAGGGCTGTAGGGGGCAGCAGGGGTCTGGAGGCTAGGGCCGGCCGGGGCGGGCCAGGGCGGGGCTCATTAAAAGCGGCCTCGGGCGCGAGGTGGCTCAGGTGAGCTGCAGCGGCCCCAGAGAGCAGCATCTCCTCTACTTCTGCCGGCTGTCCCAGACTGGTCTCCAGAGGTGTCGGGTCCGAGCCCTGCCCCGCTGCTGTGCCAGCTCCCATCCTAGACCCCGCGCCAGCTGCCGCCCCTGGGACCCCTGACCAGGTGCGGGGACGGGAGGGGAGTGAGGGAGCAGCTGCTGGAGCTGGGCGAGGGAGCGGCTGGGGGTTAGGGGCTTCGTAGAAGATAGGGGGAGGGGGATGGTCTGGGAAGGGGCCGCCCCACCCACCCCCTAACCGTCCCCTGCTCTGCCCCCAGGAGCCAAGATGAGTTGCTTTACCTTCCTGAAGGTCACCATGATTATCTTTAACCTCCTCATCTTTGTAAGTCTTGGGGGCTGGGGGTAAGGGAGGGGTTCTTCCGAAGCGAGATCTCATGGGGCAGAGGAGCGGGAAATGGCCAGCGCCCTCCTCCCAGGGCTCAGTTTTCCTGCTCTGATCTCCAGGGCAGGTGGTATGAGTGAAGAGGAGGAAAGATGGGGAAGGTTAAAAGTCGGGCAACCTGGAGGGGCCGCCTCCCCATCTCAGCGCAAAAGCCATGGAATCCTAGGATCCTTTTCTTAGAGCTGGAGGGTCTGTGGGGACCTCTGAGATCTGGGAGATGGAAGATGGAAGAGTTTCAGAATTTGAGTTGGGAAAGGGCAAATTCTAGCTCTGAAGTATTTGTCTCTCAGTTTCCTCATCTGTAAAATGGGGATCTTTGAACTTGACCTGCCAGCCTTCGCATCTCTAAATTAGTAATGGGATCTATAATTAATGCCATTATCACCGTTAGAGGAAACTGAGGCCCAGAGGGCACAGAACTTGACCAACATTGAGGAGGAGAATGCTGAATGCTAACAGGAAAGGCTGAACTAGGTCTCTTAGAGAATCAGATGAAGGGTTCCTTCACAGCATCATATGCAGCCCCTTAGTATTAAGGAAAGGGAAAGAATGATAAGAGGTCTGACTCCATGGCCCTATCTTCCCTCAGAGCTTTGTTTTCTCCTCCCTTCTCCCCTCCCCCATGCTCCCATGGAGCCAGGAGGATAAACCATGGGTCCTGCCCTCCTACTGAGCTGGGGGATGTGGCTAGGACACTGGGCACAGATACTGGAGTGGGGGAAGGAGTCACTAGAGCAGGCTGGACTGGGGGGGAGGTGGAGGCAGGGGAAGGTTTAGAGACCCTAAGGGGCAGGAGAAACTTCTGTTGTGGGGAATTGAGGAAGGGAGAGGGGACCCTAGAGCTGAACCAAAGCACTAAAGTTGGACTGAGGTGAAACGAGAAAAAAAGGCAGTGTGAAGGAAGATTGCTGAGGACCTTGAATGCCACAGGTACTAGCCTAGGCTGGATCCTGTAACCCCTAAACCCACCTCCCCCAGCCAAGTTGCTTTGACAAGATCAGAAAGTATAGACTGTAGGGAGTGGTCCAGGCTACAGGTGAGGAAGGTGGAGAAAAGATGATCGCAGGATCCTAGAAATATTGGGAAGGGAGAAGGGAAAGAGTCCACCATGAGGTAATGAGCTCCCTGTGACCAGGAGAGTTTGAGATCAGAGGCCTCCTAACCCCCTCTCCTATGTAGGGATGCAGGTGAGAGGGTTGCTATGGCAAGAAGGGGGTTGGACTTCAATACCCTTGAGTGTTCTGAGATGCAGCTCATTGGCTCTACAGACCTCGAATCAATTTGCATGTGGGGGGCAAGGGAGAGGGAAGAATCATGGCATCGTGATGCTTGGAGCCTATGAGCTGGGGAGGAAAGCTCTGCTCTCTTCAGAAATAAGGAAGCTGAGAGAAGGTCTGAGTGTAGATTAGAGGGAGGATGTTGATGAATGCTTTTCCTTTGGTCCCCTTGGATCTGAGGTGTGGGCGTGACATCTAGGTAGAAATATGTGCTATGGTGGGGGGAAACTCCAATTTTTAAGTCAGGGAAACTGAGTCTGAAGCCTGCTTCTGCCACATGCCACCTGTGGTCAAATCCTGAGGAAGTCACTACTCTATCGCCCGCAGTCTCCTCATATATAAAACAGGGGTGCTGACCTGGATGATTTTGAAGCTTCCTGCCTAGTCTAAGTACTGCTTCAGTCCTCAATGTTGGTATCACAGGATACCAACTTAGGCAGTCAACAGGCATTTATTAGGCACTTACTGTGGGCGAGTTTATCAGGGAACTCAGAAGGCTGGACATACAGATTTGGGAATCCTTGACAGAGAGGACACGGGATCATAGATCTTAAGCTTTAAGGGACTTCAGAGACCACTGAATTCATCTTCCTCATTTTAGAGTTGACAGAAACTGAGGCCTAGAAAGGTCTAAATGATTTGCCCAGGGTCACGCAGGGCTTTGAACTTGGATCTTCTGCCTCCAGATCAAACCTTCTTTCTACTATCCTATGCTGCCTCATGAGTTCACCAAGAAGGATGAACTAGAGAGAGAAGAAAAAAGGGCCTAGGATAGAGTTTGGGGGACATGCCCAGTCAGGGAGTGGGAAAAACATTCAGCAAAGGAGACCGAGATGGGATGGTCAGACAGGTAGGAGGACCAGGAGAGACAAAAGTATCACTGAAAGAAATGGAGTATCCAGGAGAGGGTAGTCCAACCAAGCCAAAAACTGTGGAGAGATCAAGCAGAACAAGAAGGGTAAGAAGGCCCAGGGCTGAGAGATGGGCATGGGAGGCAGAAGCTAAGAAGTCATTGAGAAGCTTGGGTCCTTTCAGGCCCAGTGAAGGATCAGAAACCATTGCAGAGATGTGAGAAAGGAGCAGAAGTGGAGACCATGAGTAGACTGGTGGTGAGAGTAGGGGGAAGGTTGCTGGGAACTCTAGAGGATGTCCAGGTGGAGGGGAGACCTTGGAATGTGTGTAGGCAGCAGTGAGGGGCAGGAAGGATGAGCGACAGGAGCAGAAGTGGTCAGGGGCACAAGTGCCAGGTAAGAAGGGCTACTTCATTCTGTGAGACAGGAGGAGAGGACAGGGAAAAGGCGGTAAGGAGAATGAGAGAAGAGTGGGTCATTTAGGAGGAAGAAGACAAAGGCTTTGTCAGGGCTATCCCAGAAGCTGGATGAGGCCAGAGGAGCCAGCAGGAGAGGCTGGGCAACATGGGAGAGCTTCAGAGAGGTCCCAGAGAATGAGGATGGAGAAAAGGTCATTTCTGGGTCGCTCCTAAGCTTGGAGGGAGAAGTCCAGGAGGGCAGAGGGGACTGAACCCAAGCTGCTGGAGCTAGAGGAGATAGTGTAAGGTAAAGAAGTAGAGGCTGGCAAGGGATTAGGGAAAAGAGAAGGAAAGGAGCCACCTTCTCAGGCTCTGGGAGAAGGAAGAGGAGTCAGCCAGATTCTGGCCAGGCCCTGGTGTCTGGGTGTCTCTCAGATTGGACACCACTCCAGAAGCCCCATGCTGGCTCAGGGCCAGCAGGGCCCCCAGAATTCCTCTGCCTTACATAGCCAGGGTTGGTCTTGATGTGTGAGGGGTCAGTTGAGGTGGGGAGCCAGATGAACAGCCCAGCCTTCTGTTTCTGTAACCCTCACCATAGTCCTGTAAGGAAGGCAGGCATCACTGTCCCCATTTTATCAATGAGGAAATTGAAGGACCCTGATAAGAAATAGAGTAAGGATTTGAACTCTGGGCTTCCATTTCCCACGTTAATGTGTTCACCTGCTCGGTTGTATTAGACCTCTCATGATGGTCACCGTGACCATGCCACAAGGGATAGAGTTGGGGGAGAGGACGCTCAGCCAGAGGGTTATAGGGAGACAGGGCAAGGCAATGGGGCAGGTAAGGCCAGCTCTATAGGGATGGGACAACGGGCCTCAACAGGTGGGATATTGCCCCTTTATAGGTTGCCAGTGCCGTCAGGGACAGCTTGGAATAGATCAGGGTCCTTCTGGGGTTCTGGCCTGTCCAGGGTTAAAAGTAGATCCGGTTTGCCCTGAGAGCCGGAGGGGAAGAACAGGATTCCTGGCTTCTTTGAAACCTGACCCCCATGCCTCTTGTTTTTTTCTTCCTCAGACAAATATATCTTAATCCAGTTCTGGGCCCACCCATCTAGTACCCAGGCAAACTTCCTTCTGTCATCAGCTCCAGCTCAGATCCCCAGAACCTCCTCCCCTCCTCCCTAAGGAGATAGCTCTGAACCTGGGAGGGTCCCCATCTCCAAGTACCCCACTGGACCTGGGCCTCAGTTTTCCTAACTGCACAGTGGAGGCACCTAGGCATTTGGGTGCCACTTATGTAGCTAAGGTGTTAATTCGGGCTTGGGGTGTGCCAGGAAAAAGGGAAGGCATGGGTTTGGTCAGTGTATGACCTTGGGCCAATCCCTTCCTTTCTCTCGGTCTCTGTGTCAGACTAATCAAATAGAAGGGCTGGGGAAAAGGCCTTGCCAAGGCACTGAACCTAACCTTCCTTCACTTGACAGAAGTGGAAACTGAGGTCCAGAGAGGAAAGGGAGTGACCCAAGGTTTTACTGTGAGGACAGCTTAACAGTACATCTGACCTTGGGCCAGTCACTTAAACTTCCATTTCCTCTTCTGTAAAATGGAGATAAAAGATCCAGCATTCCATGCTTGAATGGTTATTCTGAGCCAAGTGAACCTTAAAGAATTCTAGAAATGGGAACTTGGATTATGGAGGCCAGAGATAGGGTCTGAACCCATGTCTTCTGATTGCAAGCCCTGAACTCTCTCCAATCACCACCTCTGTTTCTCTGTGTGTCCCATCCTGTCCATGCGCACGTGTGTGTGTAGCTGCGTGTATGTGTGTGTGTGCGTGTGTGTGTCTGTGTGTTGCCCTAGCTCTCAAGCTCCAGAGAGCACATCTAAGTGCATAGAGAAGGGAGCATCTAGTCTATCCAGCATGGAGAGTCTAGTAGCTTTTTATTCTATTTGGGGCCAGCTTGAGTTTGGGTCTTGGCTTGTGAGGCATCCCTTGGGACGGCATCTGGGGTGGAAAGACAGCCAAGGGCTTTTGTTCAGACTGAGCAAGGGTCACCTAATGGAGCTGAAAACATTTGGCCCAGAGAACAGAAAACTTAATGAGGAGGGTCATGATGGCTTTCTTCAAGTATGGGAATAACTGCCATGTGGAAGAAGGGGGAATAGCCTGGTAGAGTCAGGAGTCAAAGGTACAGAGGCTAATATAGGCCGGACATCAGGAAGAACTTCCTAACTCTAAGTCTCCCAGACTGGAAGGGCTAACTCAAGTTGGTAGCTCCTCATCCCTGGTGGTGGGGGTGTCTTTAAGCTAAGGATGGAAGCTCACTGGTCAAAGGGGGCGGAAAGAGACATTTGTTCCGGTACAGACTGGCATAGGCAACCAAGTGATGCCCACTTGGTGTGGAGTCACAAATGTCTGGGAAGAAGAGAGCTGAGTATTTTTCCCCCAAACAGGGAGATGCTCCCCCATGCTCAAGGCTTAACCTAGGCAGTCAAGCAGTGGAGAGGGTGCTGATCCTAGAGTCAGAAAGACTCAAGTTTAAATCTGACCTCAGATACATACTAGCTGTGTGACCCTGGGCAAGTCATTTCATCTCTTTGTGCGTCATTTTCCTCAACTATAAAATTAGGATAACGATGCCACCTACTGTCTGAGTTCTCTGCTTTCCCTTGTCTGAGTATGGAGGCTCAGTCTGGAGGGCTGTAGGTTTCCAGGAGTCTGAAGAATACTGGAGACCCTAGGTCACCTCAGGTCAGCTTTCGGAAGTGGGTAGAGGTGAGCTGGAGACCTGCCCTTCCATCCCAGGTAGGGTAGGAGACTGGCCTGGGCCTCCCCTCACTCAGTCCCCTTTCTGCCCCCAGCTCTGTGGTGCAGTCCTGCTGGGAGTAGGAATATGGGTGTCTGTGGACAGCCCCTCCTTCCTGAAGATCTTTGGGTCAGTGTCAGCCACCGCCATGCAGTTTGTGAATGTGGGCTACTTCCTGATTGCTGCCGGCTGTGTCTTGCTGGTACTTGGCTTCCTAGGGTGCTATGGAGCCCAGAAGGAGAGTAAATGTATTCTCTTAATGGTAAGAACCCCCAGCCCCAGAGCCACCCATGTACCTTTAGGCTAACACCCTTTCCCAACCCTCCCTAAACCTAGGCTCATGACTCCCTAGTCCAAGTGCTCAAGACTTGCATTGCCATATACCCCAAACCCAGGGGCTATTGAGGGATATTCCTTCTCAGAGGGTGGGTGTGGGTGAGAATGCTCCTTCCTAGCTGGCATTTAGGGAGGTAGAAAGTGGGCATCTGTCCAGTTTGTGTGCCCGGGTCTCTAGATTCTAGACCCCTCCCCTCCCACTCTATCTCCTTTCCTGTGTCTTGCTTCCCCCAGTTTTTCTCCATCCTCCTCGTAATATTCATCGCTGAGATTGCTGCTGCGGTGGTAGCCCTGGTCTACACCTCGCTGGTGAGTTGGGAAGGGAAACTGGTAGGGAAGGAGGGGGTGAATGGCTCAAAGGGGCCAGGGAAGGTGCCTGAGGCAACACAGACTCTGAGAGAGACCAGATAGGGGTCTGAAAGGGTATCCAGGCCTGACCTGTTGATGTAGATGCAGAAGGGGAGTCCCACAGCAGGGCCTCCCAGTTAAGCACCAGAGCTGGCTTTGAACCCAGGCCCTCTGCCTCAGTATCCTGGGCTTTTTCCAATCCTGCCAGGCAGGAAGGCTCCGAGGGGCCAAGGTGGGGCGGTCAGACCCAGCCCTGACCCTCCTTGTGTGTGCCCTTAGACAAAGCACATGTTGTTCAGAATATTTAGCCAGAGGGCAAGGCACCTGAGAGCCAGGCTCTCCGGGAGAGAGGGTCAGCCTTCTTTTGCTCAGCTGGCTCTAGAGTGAGGGGAGGTTACTACAGGGTCTCTCTCATCTCTGAAAGTCTTGGACTCAGTTTCTCCATCTGTAAAAGGAAGGGCTGGACCAACATGTGGCCCCTCTGTGGTCTCTGAGGTCCCTTCTGGCTCCGGAGCCCTATACTCTAAAGAGATGAAAAAATCCCTGGGAGGGGGCAAGGTGGGGAGTGAAGGTCAGAACCTGGAACCATTTCCTGCTCCCTCAACTGGAACTGACTGTGTACAAGGTGTCATGATTCATCAGATATTTGCCAACACCTCCTACAGAAGGCTGCCCCTCTCTGGGTATGCAGGGTGTCCTTGGGGCAGGAGGAGGAGGAAACAGGTCCCTGCCTTCAGGGCGCTTACACTCTGCTTAGGGAAAGGAGATCTGCCCTTCCCAAACCTCAGAGAACAGCTGAGCTTTGAACTATGGACTATGTGTATGTGTGGTGCCAAGCTAGGCCAGGAAAGTCATTTGGAGGCTGGGGCTAGGAAGGAAAGGTGAACCAGGGGTTCCAGGAAGGGAATCACAGAGAGGCTGGGAAAGAGACAAAGTTCCTAGTCCTGGCTTCTCTCTAGGGCAAACTCCTCTGCCCCCTTCTCTTATTCTCTCTTTCAGTTCATCTGCCAATCATTTATTAGGTCGATACTGTGGGCCAAGCCCTGTGCTCTCAGGAACAGGAGAGAACAAGACAGGTCCTTGTCCTTCAGGAGCTCAGATCATAGGCTGAGGAGGGGGGGGGCGTGAGCCCCAAATTCACATGCCATGTTATAGCATCATGTATCATAGGCAAGCAAGTTCAGGGTGGTGACAGAGAGGCCTTGTTGTGCTTGGAGGGGATCTCCAAGATTCCTGGTGGAGGGGCTGACCGCAGTGGGGGGCAGTGGAGAGAATGCCTGACCTGGCCCTCAGAAAGCCCCGAGTTCAAATTCCACCTCAGACACTTACTAGCTGTGTGACCCTGGGTGCTGGCAATGCACTTGACCTCGGCCAGCCTCAGTTTCCCTGACTGTGAAATAGGGACAATAAGAGCACCTGCCTCTGAGGGTTATTGTGAAGATAAAACGAGATGACGTTTGTAACATACTTTGCAAATCTAAGAGCACTGGATAAGTGCTAGGTATTAATGATGATGATGATGGCTAATATTTATAAAAGGCCTACTTACTATGAACCAGGCCCCTGTGCTAAACCCAGGGAACATGAAGAAAAACAAAAGACAATCCCTGTCCTCAGGGAGCTCCTGGTCTAATGTGAAATAAGGGGGGAAGGGCAGGCTTGGAGCCTCTAGTGAAGGGTTTTTATTGCCAGGTAGTCTATATTTGATCCTCAAGGCAACAGGGAAATCCTGAAGCCTGTTGAGCCAGGGAAAGACATGGTCAGACCTGTGTGTTAGGAAATCGATTAGCAGGTAAAGGAGAGAAAGGACTTTCTAGGCCTAGGGGAGCAAGGTGTACAAAGACACAATTAAGGCCCAGGGGAGCTGTCCATTTTGCCTTGAGTGGGGAGGGGGCTACTCTGGATAAGCCTGGAAGGACAGAAAGATGCTAGACTGTTGAGGGCCTTGGATACTGGGCAAAGGAGTTGGAACTTTACTTAGTCCATACTAGAGAACCACAGAAGATGTTTGGGTTGAGGAGAAGCAGGTCCAGATCTGTGCACAAGAAAGATTATTTCGGAGCCTGTGAATGCTGGATTGTGGGGGAAGCATGGAGATGGGATGCCTGCCTGGGCCTTCGGGAAACAGACAAGGCAGATGTAGCTGGACAGGGCTAGACATGGCAGGTGACAGAAAAAGGCCTCTCTTCCCAGGCTGAGAACCTGCTCAATGCCTTGGTTGTACCTGTGATCAAGAAGGACTATGGCCGACAATCAGATGTCACTCAAGTATGGAACAGCACCATGGAAGGGGTGAGTGAGGGCCCCTGCTGAGTGTATGTGGAGAGGGGGGAGGGTGACATAGGTCTTCCCACTGGGTAGCTCCTGGATTGAGTGGGACACAGCCCCATCAGAGTGGGGGAGGATGACAGCTCTTTCCTGGGGAGTACCCAGACTGAGGAGAATACAGCCCTATTGGTGCTGGGGTGCATCCAAACTGGGGGGACAGCTCTGCTCTGGGGAACCCTCAGTCTGAAGGGGGACACAGTTCTTCCCTCAGGGAGCCCCTTGATCTGACAGGCCCTTCCTTTTCTCAGCTCCATTGCTGTGGTTTTAACAACTACACAGATTTCACAGACTCCCCCTTCTACAACGAGCACCAGGCCTTTCCCTCGTTCTGCTGTGCCAATGATACGACTCCCTGTACTGAAAACATGGCCTCCCAGGACAATGTCAAGGTAGGAGAGAGGGGGCAGTCTGTGGCCTTGGGGGTTCTCTTTGGTGGTGCCAGGGAGCCCATGCAGGTTCTTGACCAGAAGAGGTCCAGGGGAAGACCAGTGAGTGTGAAAAGTCAGGCAGGAGGCATTAGTGCCATCAAAGTCCTGGTGGGTGGTCAGGAGGGTCTGTCCTGGGATTGGAGCAGCTGGCATAGAGGGGAGACAGCAATCTTAGAAGAGCCAGGAGGGGGACAGTGCCCAGCTATGAGAAGGGAGGGAGAAGATGAGACCTCTGAGGGAGACTGATGCAATGGGGGTGCTTAGGGCTGGGGACAAGTGGCTGATCCTCCAATTCTCCTCCTTTTCCTCCACCCTACCATGCTCAGGGCTGTTTTCGGCAGCTCTTGAACGATATTCACACCAATGCGGCTGTCGTGGGTGGCGTGGCTGCTGGTTTCGCGGCACTAGAGGTGAGGGCTCAGCATGGGCTAGGTGGGATGGGGAGGGGGCCCTGGCACCCATTTGCCCACTTCTTATTGCCCCACTGGTTATAGCTGAGGGCCCTTACAGGTCCTTGTTGGGGCAGAGTCAACAGGTCTTGAATGCTTCCTGGAGAGCATGGATTTTTCTCTGGGTTCTCTTATGCCCAGAGTGGGGTAGTACATGGTGAGGGAAGGAGAAGGAAAACAGGCCTCCCTCCCTCCCCACCATAGTACCCTGTCTGCTGAATACCCCTGTTTCTCAACCCACTTTTTCTTTTTCCCTTCAGCTGGCCGCCATGACAGTGTCCATGTACCTCTACTGCAAACTGGACAAAGCCTGATGCTGAACACTGGGGGTTGGGGGGTGGGGTGGGAAGGAGGGGGTATGTGTGTGTGGGTGTGAGTGCAGATGGATCAGCCCCATTGGGCAGAGCAGAACTTCTACAGGCCCACCAGTGATTAATAGGTGATGGGATGGACACAGGGATCCAAGCTTTCAATTGGTGGCTGAGCCGGCTTGGGGGGATCCCAGCCAGCTCCCCCTCTCCCCAGATGCTGCATCTTTCCCAAGTCCCTCTTTCTCCTTCATGTGCCATTTGGGGAAAGGGCCCAGGGCCAACATGAAGGCTCTTGGGAGTCCGAGCAGCCCTGGCACTCTGGGGAGGGTAGACCAGTGGCCCCGCTCACCAGGTGCAGGCTCCTGGATTAAGGTCACCCTCCATCCAAACCTCACCTCTTAGGAGCCAAGGGCTTAGGAGGGGAGGGGGAGCAGCAGGCCTGGGATGTCGGGGTGGGAAAGGCAGAGTGGGTTCACTGGAGGGAGGCCTAGGTCCAGAAGCTTGTGACTTTTGATTGTACAAAAATAATTAAAGATTTTTTTTTCCATTTGCCAGCCTGGCCTGATCCCCAGAGGGAATATTGGGAATGAATTAAGTAGGGTGGGATAACTGGGATGTTGCCCAAGGTGTCCATAGGAACTTCCTGAGGAATGTTTCTGCCTCTCCCTCCCAGCCCCACTCAAGCTTCCACCAAAACCACCTCTCCTGATGCCAGCCACAAACATTTTTATTACAGTATGGCTGTATTATTCTGGAAGCTAGGCTCCAACCTTTCCAGCCCAGCCCAAGAAAAACTAAAATGTAGGGGAAGGGAAACCCAGGATTTGGAAACAGCCCTGGTTTGAATCCTGGCTTGGTCATTTTCCTGGGTCTTTTCCCCCAAAGGATTTCAAGCTGCAAGGAAGCATTATACTATCTGTTAGTGCAACCCTTCCATTTTGCACATGGGGAAAGACAGATATGTCCACAGTCATGCCAGTAGGAAGTGGCAGAAAGGTGGGAGAAGGGAACAAGCATTGAAGCACCTACTATGTGCCAGGTACAGGCTAGGCATATGTTCTCTCATTTAATCCTCACAACAACCCTGGGAGGGAGGTGCTCTTTTCCCCATTTTAGAGATGAGGAAACAGAGGCAGATACTGCTGGCCTAGGCAGTGGAACCATCAAAATCCACTCCTTATCACTCCAGGGTGAGATAATGGACTGAGGGCTTGGTCTTCAGGGGGTGATTCATTCCTTTCCTCATTAATAAAGCCCAGAGAGCTCACTTTTTCTGGGGGCAGAAGTTGGGGATTGGCTACGAGGGTGTGGGGGGTGTTATGAGTGCTCAGCTGGGCCAGGTATGTGACAGTGTTGGCAGCTGGGAACCATTGCCATCCTCCCCACCCACCTGCCACTTTTCTCCAGCTCAGGCTCCCAGGGGGACTTTGGCCCCAATTGGCCCCGCTGCCCGACCTCCCCAGGGCCTGAGCATTGAGCTGGAACACCATAAAAATACCAGGCCGGCTAAGCCCGGTTTGGCTCTTGCCCCACCTGGGCATGGCTGGGGTTTCCTGGGCAACAGGGAAGCTGGTCCCTCTTCTGTGTGCTTCCTAGCTTTCTCTCCTGGGGATGAACTGGGAGCTGAGGTCACCTTGCCTGCTCCACTCCTGGGACACCCACAGGAGATCCCCTTCCCAGGGTGCCTGGTGAGGTGCTGACCTGAGGAGAAGAGGCTTTGGTCACAGGAAGGTCGAGAACGGCCACTGTTACCCAGCAACAGCCGGCCAGCAGGACCGGTTCTCCCATCTCCACTGTCTGTGTGTGTGTTTCTCTCGTTTTGTTTATATCTCCCACTAACTGTCTCTGGCTCAGCCTGTCTGGTTTTCTCCCCGGTTTCTCTGTGCTCACTCCACACTCACTCTGTTCTTCTGGTTCTGTTTTCTCCCTCCACCCTGCCCCCTCCCCAAGGAATGGGGTACAGAAAGGTCCTATTTTGAGGGGCTGCTTCTTTTGTCCCTACTGGCCAAGTCTCCTAGCTCAAAGAGGGCTGGTTGGCCCAGGACCAGTCATGTGGGAAGACACAGGGGGGCCTGGCCTACAAAAAGTCAGGGACTGCACCGCTCCCCCTCCCTGCCCCTCACCCTGCCAGATGGGTCTGGTGCCAGGAGGTGATTTGCCTGAGGTTCGACAGGCCCAGGAGCAACCTGCCTCTTCCCCCTCCCCCTCCCTCCCCGCCAACACACAGGTGCCAGGGTGTTGCAGGACACAGAGTGGGTGGAGTGTTTGCCAAGGGCTTGACTTGGTGGAGAATGGAGGGAAGGGGAGGGGAAGGTGACACAGGCCGCTGAGAGTAGAGTGGTAGGAGACCTAGGCTTGTAGGAAGGAGCAGCCCTGACTTTCAGTCTTCTCTCAGAAGGTACAGCTGCCCCCACCTCAGGGCACCTGTTTGAAGAGTCTGCCACTGACTCAAGGCTTCAGGGCTGAGACTGATGGAAAGCCTGCTCCAGCAATCTAGGCTGCCTCTGGGTCTCTTGAGACATCTAGCATTGCCCTCGGCATCCCACCTCCCCAGGATTGTGGTTTTGGGGGACCCACCCAGCCTATCTACAGCTGTCCATCTCACCTCTGTGGACACACCATCGCTTTTCCTCCCATTACCCCCTGAACTTGAGACTTGAGTGATGGAACCTTCCCAGGAAGGTCCTAAGAAAGATGGGGATGGGGCAGGGTGGCATGGAGCCAGTTCAGAGAGGGAACCAGCATAGCGATTGACCCCAGGAGGAGCCAGTCCCTGATGCAGCAACACACTGACTCCTCAGTCCTTAGAGATCATTGTGTCCACCCTTCTCATTTTACAGATGAGGAAACTGAGACCCATGGATGGGAAAGGACTTGCCCAAAGTCACCTACCTAATTAAGGAAGTAGTCAAGACCAGAGCCCAGTGTGCTAGCTCCCAGCCCAGAGGCCTTTCCTTTATGCTGAACTCCCTCCTCCTAAATGAAGGTGGAATGTTCAAGGCACCAAAAAACTTCTCAGCACCACCCAGTCATGTACAGTGTACAACATCCATGACTAAAGGCCTGCAAAAGACTTCTTGGCAGTTTTCTCCCATGGTTTTTGGTCCCACCCTCTAAGGCCATGACATACTGTTAGCACTTGCAACCACTATTCCCTTTGCCTCTCCCCACCCCCTAGTCCTGTTTTCTCCAGTCTGATACCCCCAGTCTCTTCAACTCACAGTCCTATCAACCATTTACTGGCTACCCAACTCCATCTTCCCCCAGCCTTTCTGGCTGGGTTTGTAACACACATTAACTTTGGTTTCAGGGATTGAGGGAGGAGGGAAGGGCACTACCCTCTCTAAAAAGAGATGGAGAGAATCAGCCCTAGGAGAGACTGAGACAGATTGGGGCAGACAGGAAGGCCCAAGAGACAGAGAAACTTGACTACAGCTAGGATGTGGACAGAGATAAGAGATGCTCACAGTCCTTGGCTCATCCTTGACCTCAGGGCACTGCAGCTGGCCTTTCATCATTTCCCAGCCCAGAGCAGGGTAGCCTGGACTCCATCTGCACTAGAGAATGAAAGCTGCAGGGTAAGTCCCGTTTGGTGGTTTTTATTTTAGCCTGTCCCTGGCATTAAGGGGACAGCTTGGCACACCCCTTCCTCTCCAATTCAAGAAGCCTTCTTCCATTGACCACCAGTGTCCCCCACTTCCTGTTCCCAATATGCTCAGGAAATCTCTATAAACCTCTGCCTGTCCCTCCCATCAGTGGGTGTCTCATTTCTGTCTGGGTGCCCAAGGGCTTGGTCCTTTTTCCATCTCAAAAGTGTCCTCAGGTCTTTACCCTCCTCCATCTCTCAAAGGCGGGGACAACTTTTCCTGGGTTTTCTCCACCATTAAATGAAATCCAGACAACACAATTTCCAGTATCCCAAACAGCTCTCATAGTCACACTAGTTCTCTTTGTGAGGTTCTCAGGCCCCTCTGAATTCTGATTACCTGGGCTCTAGATTCTAAGATTCCCAGAACCATCTGAGAACCATCTCTACGTCCTTAATGTTGTAAGATCTCTCCTGGGCCCTGAATTCAGCCTCCTCTGGCGCCTCCAGCCTCTGCCTCCCACTCTACCCACACAGCTGTGGGATAATGGCCCAGGTGCTGGGTTTGGAGTTGGAGGGTCTGAGCTCATACCCCAGCTCATCACTCACTCCTTAGGTCATCTTGGGGAGGTCACCTCCCCTTTCCAGGCTTTACATTTACTCATCCATAAAAGCTGTGTGAATCTGCCCTACCCTGCCCTGCTCCGGGAACCAAATGAGGAAGGACTCTGAGTTCTCCTTTAAATAGTAAGGAGCTCTATTTGGGACATTTTTATAGGTGCCAGGCACGAGATCTAGAAAAACAAACAATAAAAAACCCTTCCCTGGGGCCTGTTTTGCCCTCGAAGAATGGTCTACTCTGGCTGCCTCCCTCCCACCCCACTCCAGTTCCTATGACTGGAATGAAAGGGTTGTCAAGGTGAGTGAACCCTGAGCTCTGAGCTCCTGGCCTTCCCTTTGTGCTCAGACCCAATCCCTGAGACCCCTTGTCTTTTTGGGGTCTGTTCATGGGGCTTCTCTTCCTGCCTTGACTCCTCTGAGTGACCATTCCCCAAAAGCCACACAGCCTGGCATCGCAGGCTAGGGAAAGAGGCAGCCCTCTTCTGGCCAGAGCTGTGGCTGCCCTGCCCCCTCCCAAACACCCACCCTTCAAGCCTACCCTTCCCTACCTCCTCCGGCACTTCCTTCCCTGTACCCCTCAGCTTAGCTAGCTGCCTATTGGGCCGTGCCTCGCCTCCCCAGCCTCACCTAGACTCCTCTCCTTGAAGACCTCCCAGGAGGGAGAGCTCTCAGCACCCTGGGGCTGCCCACCCCGCTCTGGGACAGCTCTTGGTGGGGCAAGTATTTCATGATTTCATGACAGAAAGCCTGAATTTGATTTGCCCCACACACCTGTAGCCCCATTCCTCCTAGATCTGCCCTAGGGGAACGCTCACTCAGATGGTGCTAGCTGGTGTTGGGGAAGGGGGCTGGTGCACTGTGGACTTAGTAATCAGGCCAGGGACTGCAGGGAGGGTCAAGAGCCATCCTGGGACCTCATTTGTGACACTGAGGGCGCTTTCAGTGGGTCACAGAGCAAGGTCAATCCTCCTTTCCTGCCTGAACCCTTCAGATCCTAGAAAGCCTCTCTCTGTCCCTCTGAGGCTTTTCAGCACCCCTAACCCCTTTTTAATGGGTCCTCACCAGACACCTTCACACTTCTCCACCCATCACCTGGCTCCCCCCACCCCACCCTCCACCACCTCTGCCCTCCCCAAGGTTTCTAGAACATACTGCTCCGTTTCCATCATGACTCAGTCACTAAATTGAGTGACTTTTCCTGATTTGTCCCTGGGCAGGACTTTCCCCACAGATTTAAAGAGAGCTACCCTGTCCATGACCTCTCCCTACACTTCCTTGACTCAGTGCCTTCCTGACTGGTTCCTGATGGTTCTGGGTGTGAGTCACCTGAGCTGTGGCTCCCTGGCCCTCCTGGCCTCTAGAGAGGCTTTGTGTCTGAGAGTACTTGGAAACAGGCAGGCCTGGGCTTGTCAGGCACCCAGGGATACACGGGTAGGGGGCCGGGTTGTTAGGGGAAGTCTCCCAAGACTGAGCAGGTGGAGGACCTGGGGGGGAGAGGGTGCAGCAGGCACTGAACGCCCTGAGGCTGCTTCCTGTGTGCTTGCTCCAGCCAACACAGGGATGCTGTTCCTGCCCAGAGTGCCAGGGTGCACACATTCCTCTCTCCTGACCCTGCCAGAGAGGAGTTCGTCAGCCCCCTGGTGGCCACTTCCTTTATCGAAGGGAGGCAGAAACTGAATCAAAGCTAAGACCTCAGAGCAGAGACAGTTAGTTGGGAGGAGGAAGTTTGTGTAGTCAGTCAACAAGGATTTACTAAGCAACCTACCGGGGCAGCTAGGAGGCCCTGGAGGCAGGACTGGAGTTCAAATCCTGTCTCAGACACTTCCTACCTGTGTGACTGTGGGCAAGTCACTTGACCTTGTTTGCCTCAGTTTCTTCATCTGTAAAATGAGCTGGAGAAGGAAATGGCAAACCACCCAATGTCTTGCCAAGAAAACCCCACAGTCAGACACAACTGAACATGAAAAGGAACTTACGATGTGCCAGGCACTGTATTCTACAGATACAAAAGAAGGGAAATGTCTCTGCTCACCCGGAGCTCCCAGCTCAGTGCAAGCAGCCGGACGAAGAGGAGGGAAAGCACTGACACTGAGGGGGAGGGGAAGGCTTCCTGGAGAAGGTGGAATTCCAGCTGGGACCTGATGGAAGGTCTTGGAATGCCAAGCAGAGAAGTTTGTAGTTGCTCCCAGAGGTGACAAGGAGCCAGTGGTTTACTGAGTAGGGGAGGTGAAAAAGTACTTCAGTGACTGAATGGCGAGTAGATGGGAGTGGGGAGAGACTTGAGACAGGTCAACCCACCAGCAGCTACTGCAGCGGTACAGATGTGAGGCCACGTGGGTCTGCAGCAGGGAGGGAGGCTGGCAGCATCAGAGGAGAGAAGGCACCTAGGCAACAGATGGGATGAGGGAAGGGAAGAGGATAGAAAGGGTTTGAGGGGGAAAATGACAAATTGGGTTTTGGACGTGTTGGATTTAAGAAGTCACCCATTTTGAGACATTTGAAAGACAGCTGGAGATGTGAGACTGGAAGTCAGGGGAGAGGCTGAGGCAGGACAGGGAGATCTGAAAATCATCAGCATAGAGATGGTCATTAAATCCTTGGGAGCTGATGAGATCACCAGGTCAAGTGGTCTAGGAGAGAAGAGGGCCCAGGATGGAACCCTGAGGGACACCTCAGTGAGAGGGAGTGATCAGAGGAGGAGCAGTCAAACAGGGAGGAGGAGAATGGGGGGAGGGGAAGGAGGAAAGAGAGAGGGACGTGTCCTGAAACCCCAGAGAGAAGAGAGTGTCAGGGAGTGGGTAATGGATGATGTCAATAGCTGCGGTGAGCACTGAGAAAAAGCCATTGTATCTGGCAATTAAAAGGTCATTGATAACTTAGAGAGTAGTTTTGGCTAAATGATGAGGTCAGAAGCTGTACTGTAGTGTTGAGAGCAAAAGGAGAGAAAGTTGAGGCACTATGGTAGGTGGCCTTTTAAAGGAGTAAGGCCACCCACCCCTTTGTGCAATACAGGGGTGGAGAGTGGCAGAAGGTACCTGAGTGATGGCAGATAAGGGAGAGGGGACTTTCTGCAAATGGTCTCAATTTTTTTAAAGTAAAATATGGGGTCAGGTTTCCAACTGGGAAAATGAGGGGAGGGGGAGCCATGGGAGGTTGGAGGAGGAAGGAGAGTGGAAGAGGGAGTTGATGAGGGAGGTAGAGTGGGATTGCCAAGCAGCACTTATGGCCCAATTAAGGTTCTGTAACATAAACTTTTAGTGGACCTAGTCAGAACAGTTCTGTGATTTTCTCCACCGTTGCTCACCCACATGTGTATGAGTGAGGTAGTGGATGGTGAGAAGAATCCGCTTGGCTGGGCACAATCCACAATACAGTAAAGGGGCCGGGGATTCAAGAGATGACAGCGTCAAGTTGAATTGATTCACCAAAGGGTCAAGATGGGAAGAGGAGAGAGTGGCTCATGCAGGGGAGATGGCCTGGGAGAGAACTGAGGGGCTGAGAGACTGGAGGCTGTCCTGTGGACAGAGAGAAGTGGAAAACCAGTTGAATATGGTCAGATTAGGGGATCTGGGGATTCTTGAATGTGGAAGTGGTACATTTGTGGGCTATGGTAAGATCCAAGGTAGGACCATCTTTGTGTGTGACTGACATGGGGTGGAGAAAGTGGGTCCTGGGAAGTAAGGAGGTTGGAGAACTGAGTGGTTAGGGTGTTTGAGGGAGAGTCAGTATGTATACTGAAATCCTCAAGGAGTAGGGCAGGAGTTGAGGAGTAAAAAATTGCAGTCCAAGTACTGAAGAGGCTGAGAAAGGGGCATATCAGGGGCAGCTAGGTAGCACTGTAGTGGACAGTGCATGGGCCTGGAGGCAGAAGAAAGCAGGTTCAAATCCAGGCTCAGACACCCACCAACTGTGACGAGCAAGTCACTTAACCCAAACTGTCTCAAAAAAAAAAAAAAAAAAAAAGGCAGGAGAATCGTGGAGGCAGGTAACCGACAGCTCCCAGGCTGTCGATACAGATTTTATGTCCCTCAGAATGGGGAGTTACTGAGGTGAAGAACCTAGAAGAGGCCATGGTGGCAGAGCTCAGAAAAGGGGGGGGCTGGCTGGAATGTTTGGTGGTGGGGAATGGGCAGTGGGGTTCGGAATCACTGAGATGTCTAGGCTAGGGGAGTTTGAGGTCCACTGGATGCTAAGCTTGGGCAGGAGGCCCATGCGGCAGGAGAGAAGGAGCCTGGCCAGGTAGAAGTCTGCCCCACCTCAGTCATTTACCTTGGGGTTTGGGGCTGCAGTCCTGGCTCCATAACACTCACTGTTTTGACTCTCTGTGACTCAGTTTTCTCACTTGTAAAAAAAAGGAGACTGGACTGAGTGGCTTCTGAGCTCCCTCCTGGGCTGTCTATGATTCCACTGAACAGATGATAGGAGGGCTCAGAGACCCTACTGGGCTCCTTTAGGCAGCTCCTTTCTCAGTGGGAAACTCTGGGTCATCCACCCCCCTCCCACACAGCTTATAGCTACCTCCCAGCCAAACCAACACACCAAGGGACCAGCAAGGAGGCAGACACGAAGGCACACACATGCACACAGCTGTGCATGCACACAGCTGTGCACACACAAACACAGGTGCTTTCTCCTTTTTTAATCAATCAATGGTCAGTTTATCCAACTGGACACCCGCCTTGCAGCCTTAGAGCAGAGGCAGTGTCACTCCAGGCTATGTGTCTGTCCAAGAGGTCAGTTCCTGAGTAAGAGCAAAGTGCTGAGGACCTCTCCATCCTCAGCAGAGGGCAGCAACCTCCCCGGACACCGCTCTCACAGGGATGAGCAGAGTACTCCCCCTCCCTTTCCCGGGAGGGGGGGCAGGAAGAACCCATGGCTGCCTCAGTTCCCCAACAGCCTCACCTGGGGAAGGGGAGGAGGAAAGGAGGGTATTATCCTGGGACATTCAATAAATAAGTTAGAATCTGCACCCCACACACCTCCCATAAGGTCTCGCCCTGGCTCAGATTCCATGGCCCAAGTGTGAGGGCACATCTGTGGAAGGAAGTCTCCTTACCCCATGTCATCTTAGCCCCCCAGTCTCCTCCTTGGGGAACTCCAGGAAGTAAATAAATAACACATACACCCCTGGCCCCTGCTGGGGTGGGGCTCAGGGCCAGGACTGAAGGGAGCATCTTCTCACTTTCCCCCTCCCTAGGGAGTTAGTAAACAGTTTGGGGTTAAAAGCAGATGGGATTCCAGCCCTCAGGGGGGTAAGCACTGGGGGGGTTTCCCTGGGCCCATCCTGGAACGCAGTCCCTTCATGTCTGCTCCATGGCTCCTCCAGGCCCCCCACCCTCTTCCTTTGCTGGTGGTTCCAGGAAGATGGGGGTCACCGATGGTGGCTTCTTCACCCTTAGGGGAGACAGAAGGTGGCCTCAGGCTCTCAGAGCTGAATCCAGGTCCAACCCACATGTGAATAAAAATCCCTTCTGGGACCTAGCCTCTGCTTTGAGACATGACAGGGAGCTTATCACCTCCCAGGCTGTTCTGGGGCTTGCTCTCAGGTCCCACCCCGCCCCCCCTCCCCCATATCCAGCCTTAAGCTATCGTTGCTGCTCCTGGTTCCATCCTCTGAGACCAGGCAGAAGGAACCTGGACTCTCTTCCTGGCCCTTTGGATACTTACGGAGCTCCTATGATGCCCCCACGCCACCCCCATCCCTAACTGATGAACCTTCTCGGGGCAAGGGTGAGGGGTCAGGAGGTGCTCACGAGTACGGGGAGGCTGGGACGCCAACCACCAGGAAATGATTCTTCTTCCGGAAAAGTCTCCACAGGCCCCGGTGGTTGCCTCGGACATCCAGGTCCCAGATGTGCAGGCACTGGGGCAAGAAAGAGGCCAGGTCAGAGGCCACCTCAGCACCCTTCCCCACCTGGGATGGACAGTCCCAGGAAACTGATTCTGAGGGACAGAATGGGGGCTCCTAAGTGGGGAGAAGGGCTCTGAGGTTTTCTTGGAAGGGAGGCATCATGGGCGGGCACCTTGGCAAGCTGGGTCCATGTGGTGAAGTCATTATCCTGTTCCATGCGGATGAAAGTCACGTATGTGCGGCCCTCAGTATCTGGCACGAATGAGTCCTCACATGGATCTTTGCTGTGGTCTAGGACTTCGGCCTCACTGGGGACCAGAGTGCCAATAAGGGCCAGGTTCTGGCTCCCCTCCTCCTCCCAGCACACCCTGACCCCTATCCCCTGTCCCCACAGGGTTCGTACCTAAGCAGCCGAAGGACCTCTACCTCATATGCATCCTTCTTCAGGCTAGAGGGAGAGGGAAAGCATGGTCAGGTGCCACCCTGGCCTATTCAGGGATCCAGGAGAGTGGGGCAGGGGTAGGGGGAAAGGGCAGTTCCCGGGGACTTTAGGGGCACCCTCCCCCACCATATCCCAACCCCACCTGTCCACATTCCGGAGCTGGACGCTGGGGACCGTATTGAATTTGTGCTTCTTAAAGTAGGCCTCCTGTGAGACAAAGGTCAGGGTGGGATGAACTGTCCCCAGCCGGTGTATTTCCATGCAACTTTCCCCTCCCCCCTGAAGGACCCTGAGGTGATGGAAGGAGCCCTGGATTTGCACCCAGCTCCACTAAATGCCACTCAAAGGTAGCTGAGAAAGCTAGCGTCTAGGTGGGGAAGTCACATTGGACGATTCCTAACTCTGGAGCCCCCTGACAGGGGGTGGGGCAGAGTTATCCATCAGCGCTACCCAGAGGACTAGCAAAGAGGGGAGAGCACTGCTCTGTTTATGTTTCAGCCATGCATGAGTCGGTTGGTCCCCATCCCAGAAGAAAAGAGTTTCTCCATTCTCTAGGTTACTAGAGGGAATTGAGAAGGGAAGGTTTCTTTGAGAGAACAGAAATAGTGCTTCGAAGAGACAACAAATACAAAGGTCTTGAAGAGGCAGGTCCATATCAGGAGGCCAGAGTTGGAAGAACGTGACCCAGAGAACGTCTGGAGCTAACTGATAAGAAGCGTGAGGCTCTTCCTAGGGGGAGGAAGAAGGAAGGACTAGACCATCTCTAGAGAAAGCTGCTTCTTGTACTACAAGAAATGAGCATTTGGATCAACTACAAGAGGTGGCCAGGAAGGGTCAGAGGCAGAAGCAACAGGTTTGGGGTGTGTGTGTCGAGGGGGAGATGGGAGAGAAGTTGGGGGGCTCCTGCAATTCAAGGTCCCCCATGTGTCTTGGGGTCTGTGAAGATTTCACTTCTGATTCATGGAGGGACAATTAAACCCTCACTACTGCCCATCGAAGACTTCTGAAGAAAACGGTTAGCTTCCCAAGAAGATAGTGCCTGAGAACGATGGCAGAATTTCTGGACCACAGCTTAAAGTCCAGAATTGCTGGGCTCTGGGCCAGGGATGGAGCTCACCTCACAAAGGCCAGTAAAAGTAGACTTGTGTGAGTCAAAGATGGTCTAAAAGTGAACAGCGAGGGGAATTAAAAGAGCACTTATCAAGAATTTACCATGTGCCAAGCACTGGGATACAAGTAGGGATACAAACAGAAAAAAACTCCCAGCACAGTGCCTACTCTCAAGGAATTCACCTTTAATTGGAAGAGACCAAAAAGGAGGTGCAGGTGCAGGGTAAGCAGAATGACCTGGTGGTGGTAATGTGGTCCTACTGCACTCTAAGAAGCGACCAGTGGGACCAATAAAGAGAATCATGGGAATGCTGACATGAGCCGGTGCAGGCAGAAGCAAGAACACGAGACACGATGACAATCAAGACTCCCAGGACGTGTTCATCTCACTACCTCTCTGAAGAGGCAGAAATGTCACAGTCACGGCTGCCCAGATTTAAAGACTTTTTAATGTGTTAATCAGCTGCACACCTTACTACAAGGCACCATAGACAAGGAAGTAATAACATGAGAGATCTACGCATCCAAGCTCTTCGGAGCTGAATGGGTTACAGGAGAAAACAGACAGTAAAACTACACTTGCAATGAACCTCAACTCTCCCCTCTCAGAACTAAATAAATCTAATCATAAAATGAGAGAAAATAAGGAGATGAAGAAATGAAGGAGAACTTTAGAAATATAAACACTATAGACCTTTGGAGAAAAATGAATGGGAATAAAAAGGAATGTCCTTTTTTGTCAGCTATACATGGCACCTTCACAAAAACTGACCATGTATTAGAGTGTTAAAAACTTCACAATGCATTAATCAGTTTTGCTGGCTTTTTTTCCTTCCTTTTCTTTACCAATGTTATTTGTTATATGGGATGGTTCCCTGGCAGATATAGGGAAGCAAGAATATTGAGGGAAATGTTGGTGATATGTTAAAAAAAACAGACAATGATAAAAACTTGTTTTACTTTAAGAAGAAAAAGAAAAGCCTAGTGGTCCTTGGAGTGCAGTTAGCAGGATGAGGAGTCTGACCTGAGGTCTGGAGGGTTCAGAGCAGAGGACAGGGAGTTGAGGGGGCAGCAGCAGCTGTGAGTGCATCCCCTGACCCACCACAGAGTGACCATCACTCAGCTCCTCCCTGAAGAGGACAGTGAAGTGCACATCCCACCTATGCAGAAGGACTCTTGTGCAGCAGCCCACACAGCCACTGTCACGGGCAGCCTGCTGAGCTACCACCTGAGACCCAAGAAGCAGAAGCAGCAGCTACTGAGGAGGAAGTGGGGCAGTTGGGTCATGTCCCACCAGCAGGCAGCCCCTGCTGAAGCCACCCCCCAACCCCAGTAGGCAGGTTGACAGGCCAAGTTGCTCAAAGCAGCTGCTGTTTGAGATATCCCCTGTGAAGGAAAACTGCCTGGGTGTCCAATGTAGCCCTGATCAGCTGGCCTATGGCTAGTGCCATAATCCCATCCCAACCCCGTGGCCAGGATGATGCATGGTCACTGCCTTTGCCAACCACTACCCTAAACACCCCTTGTTGCATGACAAATGCCCTGAGTCTGCAGAATCAACCAGCTGCTGATAAGCCCCACAAAGTTTCCGTGGGGGCCTGAGCCATTCCCCACACCAGAAGCCATTTTGTTAAGAGGGCGAGGTCAAAAACCGTGGGTCTCCCTCTCCCCGCAGTAGATTTGCCAAGCCTGGGACTCTAGAGAAAACAAGGATGGCAGAAATGAGGTCCGGTGATTCCTAGGAGAAAATACCCAAGAAGAAAGCCAACAACAAATCCCACAGTTTTAGATGTCTGCACAAACCCAGCTGGTTCCAGTTGTGTCTTCCAAAAGATGGAACACATGTGGGAGGGAGTTATTGCTCTGGACCTGATTGCGGCCAAAAGAAGAAACGGAAAATGAGAGGAAAGCCCAGCAGAGTCTGACAAGCGCCTGAGATTTTGAGGAAGATGACTTAAAACATGTCCCGACAAACAAAGATTGTATAAGATCTCACACCCTAAAATTAGCCCAAGAAGGAAGAGGCAAAATGATTCTGCTGAGAAAGGAGACAGGACAGAAGAGCTGACGTGAAGGGAGAGCTGGGGAGACACACAGCACTCACTGACCAAGTGAACTCATAAGAGACAGTATGGAAGACAGAAGGACAAAAGGTGGAGAAGAAAGGCAATCGCAGCCCAGCCTTCTAAGAACTGCACCAGAGGACGTACTCTATCACACTGAGGCCAGGAACTATGAGTATAGAAACATCTGATTTGGCTGGGCTCTTTTTTATTATAAGAAGGCTCGATATGGGGGGTGGAATTATATATCTGGAAATGAGGGTTGGGTGAAAAACAAAAGGTGTCAGTAAAACTGCAGAAAAAGAAAAAAGAACGGTGTTCCCAGGCATGGAAACCCAGGGGAAGCTGAGACTGAGGATGGATGCCCAGGGAAGCTGGATTCAGGAAAAAAGCCCAAAGAAGGCACAGGATGCCTCACTGGGGTGGATGGGACCAAGACCATGGGGACAGAAGGAAGACAGAGCTACTGGCTCCTTCCTTGTCCACAAACATGCCCTTGTCTCCCCCATCCTGCAAAAAGCCTCCATCCTTCCATCCCTGCTCACCACTGCTGTCTCTTCTTCCAAACTCCTTGAGAAAGTGTCTGCCACTTTCCTCTGTCCTCTTTCTCTCCTCTCACTCTTAACAGCTACTGACCTCGGCATTCCACTGAAGTTGCTCTCTCCAAAGTTACTAACGATCTCTTAGCTGCCATATCCAGTGGCCTTTTCTCTGCCCTCCTTTTCCTTGACCTCTCTGCAACCTTTGACCCTATTGATCACTTTCTCCTCTGAAGGTTTTCAGGACACTCCTTCTCTTTCCTGGTTCTCCTCCTTCCTCTCTGACCACTCCTTCTCTGCCCCCTTTGCTGGATCCAACTTCAGCTCACTCTCTCTAACCACAGGGGTCCCCCAGGATTGTCCTGACCTTTAGCCTGGGGAGGAGAAAATGGACATGGTCCATGGAGATCCTCTCCTTCCTGTACCTCAGTCC
Source organism: Notamacropus eugenii (assembly GCF_028372415.1). NCBI lineage: Eukaryota > Metazoa > Chordata > Mammalia > Diprotodontia > Macropodidae > Notamacropus > Notamacropus eugenii. The sequence goes on from NC_092873.1 coordinate 507,283,207, forward strand.
TGCATCTCTGACTGCCTGCTGGGCCTCTGGGGCCGGCTGTCCCAGGCGTATCTCCAATTCAACATTTCAGGAACAGAACTCACTGTCTCTCACCCTCCACATCCCTTTTCCCAACTTCCCTTCTAATCCATCCACCTAGTCACCTGGCCCCACCCTGACTCTGGGGCATTCTTTGGCTCTATTCCCACCCTGCCTCCCATCCCCAACATCCAATCCTTGCCCAAGCCTTGTCTTTTCCATCAGCCTTATTTATCCCAGTCACAGCTGACTTAATAGTCTCTCTGCCTCCAACAAGTCTCCCATCAAGCGGCCACACACATACACAGTCTGGTCTGACCGAGTCACTACCCTGATCAAAAGTCTTCAGCAGTTCTGGGATCTAGTGAGAAATCCTTGGCCCAGACGAGACAGAAGCCCTCGACAGCGTGGCCCTGGCCAGACTTCCTCTGTGACTAGCCTTCCCACCCTTTCCCTTCCTGCACTCCCAGTGATATCCCAAACTTGTCTTGGTCCTGGTTTTGCTACGTCCATGCACTATTCCAGGCCTGGGATGTCCTCCTCCCCTCAGCATCCTCAGGTGCCTTCAAGGCTCAGCCAGGGACCCCCTCCTTCCCGAAGGCTTCTTCCATGCTCTCCCTCAGCTCAGATGAGCTCATGCCAACCTGTCTGCTTCAGCAGAGATGATGTCACTTCATCTCTGTGTCGCCATCACTCTGCCAGGTGCTCAGCACACAGGTGCCTCATCAGTACTGACCGGAATGGGGTCATGGCACCCTCAGTACAGGCTGACACAAGGTGAGGGGATGGACGCATATTTCACTCACGTGGAAATAGCCGTTCATGTTGAGGCCCACGATGCCAAAGTGGTAGGAACGGGAAACATCAGGGATGATGCACTCACGGCCTCGGCGCTGCTCAGGCATTCGCATCCACATATCCCAGTCCCAGAGCTGGTGAGGGGGAGGCACCAGGTCATGGCTCCTCCTTGCTCCTCAGAGCCCCCATCCCATCCCTGCCTGTGGTGGTGGGACAATGGGGCACAAGGCTGGGTGTCTGGGTCAGGGGCATCACCTTCTCCGGCGTGGGCCAGCGAGGCTCCAGCTCATCCTTGTATAAGGATTTCCTGAGCACCCAGCCCAAGCCGGGCATGGTCTCCACTCGATAGAGCAGAGCTGGGTCTTCGGCTGTGTGCTCGTAGCCCTGGGGGCCAGATGAGACTGTGAGCCTGGTTGGGGGCAGCAATATTGCACCCACACCCACACCCACACCCACACACACAGACACCAAGCCTCTCCCTCCTCCTCCCCCAAGCCTCTAACTCAGCCGGACCCCACCTGATCATTCCAGGCAGAGATACAGTAGACAGACTCATCTTCCTCCAGTAAGTAGATGGACTGACTGAGGAAGCTGAAGGGGATGGAGGGAAGGTCTCTGAGCCTCAGAGGTCCTCCCCTGTCTCTGGCCCAGCCCCTTCCCCCATTCAAGGTGCCCTTAGCTGGGAGGCCCTGGGTTCTGGTCCCTGACTTGAGCCAGGCCAATATGGAATGGAGGGCTGGCTGGGCCCACTCCCAGGGGCCAGTTCAGGCACTCTCCTCCCTCCAGGATCCCAGGAAGCCTTCCTTCCCTGCCCACCTCGGTTTGCTCTGCTCTCTCCTGAAACAGCTGGAGCTAAGTTCTGGGGCCAGATTCTGGGATTTCAGTCTGCCCTGGCCCCAACCTGCAGCTGCAGGTTGACCTGATGAGTTAGGTCCCCTACCAGGCCAGCCCACCAGTGTCAAGTCCAGAGTCCCCTAATCCTTACCTGAAGAAATCAATGGCAATGTCCAAGTCTTCTTCGAGGACCACAGCAAACTTGGCCTCCTGTGGACAGGTTGGGAGATGCACTAGACCCATTTCCTGGCCCTGCTCTTCAGGCATGAGGGCCCCATCCTGGCCCCAGGTAACAAGCAGTCCCATTGTCTCCAGCTCCCCAGTACCCCCAGGCCTGATGGGCCAGAAACCCAGGTGTCCCCTCCCTTCCCTTCCTGGGAACTGCCCATACTCACAGGGTAGAGGTTGAAGGTGGCGGTGAGGCTGGCCTTGTAGTGCTGGGTGGGAAGGAAGGGGAGAAGGGCCTGAATGAAACCCTGGATCCCAGCCCTCTACCCCTGCGCCCCCACCACACTCCCCTCTTGAGCAGTACCTGGGACACTCGGGCATTCTTGATGCTGATAGGTGTGTGCTGGATCCCCTTCAAACCGAACAGGGCAACGACATCCATGGGCTCCTGGTAGGTGGGAGAGGTTGAAGGCACTCTGCTGAGCAGTCCCCCTAACCCTTGGGACCTGTGGGACCTGCCTCCAACCTAGCCTAAACCATCAGCTCTACCTGCTGGACTCTCGGGCCCAAGAACTCCTGACAGCTTCAAACTGGAGCTCTCCAAAGGGGTGGATGTCCATTCCTGATATCTGTAACCTCCAAACCCAGCCTCAAGGGTACCTGCTCTCACTCCTGCCTTGGGGCCCACACAAATGCCAAGTCTTGTTAGTTTAATATCCACATTTCCCATATTCTGTCAGAACTCCCCTACACTTCCCCTCACTAACTCTCATCCATATGGCTGCAAAGGCTTCCTAATTAAGTCTCCCCTCTCCCCAACCTCCAACCCAGCAGCCAAAATAAACTTCCTAAAGCACCATTCTGACCAGGTCACTCCTGTGCTCAAGAAGCTTTGGCAGCTCCCTAATGAGATGAGCTGGAGGAAAGTACAATTAGAGATTCACTCAGGACTGGCTGCAGTCCAGGAGCGGTCATTGGTAGTTCTGTATCAGCTGGGGTGGAGTCTCTAGGGATCAGTGCTGGACCAACAACCCAACATCCTATCGATGACTTCCATGACTTGGTTACAGGCCAAAGGAGGCCTGATCTGCTTCTCTAACTTGCAGATGACCCAGGCTGGGAGAGACAGGGGAGCCACTCCAGACGTCAGAGTCAGGATCCAAAAGGACCTTACCAGGCTAGGGCGGGAGTCTGTAGCTTTGGGATAACTACTCCAATAGCACTGGTTTCCTTTCTAAGGGTATGTATTTTATCTTATGCATTTATCAACATGGTTCTGATAAGAATAGGTCTGGAAACTTTTGCTTCAGACTGCCGCCCCCAGGGTCATCCACCAAAATGATAGGAGGAGCCCCTCACCCCCCAGAGCACTGCGCTGAACTGAACAAGATGAGATTTGCTGGGGATAAATATCAAGTCATATACTTGGATTCAAAAAAATTAACGTCATGAGTGCAAGAAGGGGAAGGCCTTTGTTTTGAAAAGGATCTGGGGGTTCAAGTAGACCAGTAGCTCCCTATGAATCAACAGGGTGATGAGGTTTCTAAGAAAACCAACGTGGCCTAACTCTTCAGGAGGTCGCTATCACTGTCTGGGATAGTGCCTTCCTCAGGCCTCCCTCCCCCTCATCCCTTCTGCCCAGTCGGCTCCCGAGTCTCCTCCTTCTGCTGACGTCTCCCACAGACGTCCCACCCTGGCGCAGGCCTGGTCACCTCCGCCTGGATGACCATGCCAGCTGCGAGGGCTTGCCTGCCCCAGGCTCACTGACTGTGTAGCTCCCCACCTGCCTCCCGGTGCGATGCTCAAAGCTCTTTACAGAGCTCCCCTCCCCACACTCAGAGGTCCAGTCAAACTGGCCTTGCTGATTCTCACACAGGGTATCCCATCTCTGACTCCCCGGCATCCTTTGAGGCTTAGCTCAAGCATTTCTTTCTCCATGAGGCTTTTCCTAGTTCCCCAGCTGCTGGTGCTTCCCCCTCAGATGATCTGGCCTTGTCTCCTCTGCCTCCACTGCAAGTTCCTTGAGGGCCAGGGCCTGGCTAGAGCCAGCTATTCACTCATTAGTTGCATTGGTGTCCTGGGTACATCTCAGGGGGAATACAAGCTCCCTCCAGGCAGGAGATGAGCTCTAGAGAACTCCAGGGCTCAGGCCCTACCTCTCATGAACTCCAGGGGCTACCCAATGCTTTTTCCCCATCAGCACCAGGAGAGGAGTGGGGGTAGGTAAAGTGCCCATTTTACAGATGGGGAGCCTGAGCCTGGAAGTTGAGATTCGAAGCCTACACACCCACCAACCTTCTACAAAGTAAAGAAAGGGGAATCAGGTTGTCTCTGATACCACGGACATGGCCAGCCCAGTCCACAGAAGAAAAGAGGCCAGAGTTCAGCTACAAGGTCCCAGACTCCAAGTGAGAAGGGCCACGGAGGAAAAGCTATTCTAGGGAACATGCCTTGATCAGGAGGACAGAGCTAGTGAGGAGCTCTCTTTGGCCAGGTCAAACTGCTGGGGGTCAGATTCTTGGCTCCACTTTCAGCCCCAGGACCTACCTCATAGTAGCCATCTATGAAGACTGTGATCATGTGGGGATTCACACCCTGAGCAGAGAGGAGAGATCGCAGCATCCTAGGGGAACCAGGTACATGGGAAGCAGACATCAAGGCCCCACCCAACACACTTCTAGGTCACCTGTGCTGGCAGATATGCCTGATTCCTCCCCAGGATTCACCTGTACAATAAGGCAGACAATCCCCCTCACTCTGACCTCCCCTATACAGGGTGAGACCCATCTCCCTTCCCTTGGCTTAACCTGTATAGGTAAGGTAAACCTTACCTTGGACTTACCTGTACAGGGAGGGTGGGCCCATCTTTCTTCCCTAGGCTCACATGTGCAGGTAAGGGGGTTATGTCCCTACCTACGACTCTGTACATGTAGGGTGAGCCATCCCTTTACCCTGAACTCACCTATACAGGTAGGTAGGCCTCATCTCCCTTCCCTAGGCTTAACCTATACATATAAGGTAGGCCATTCCTCACTCTGAGCTCATGTACATAGGTAGGTGGGTCCATTTCCCTTCCCAGAATTCACCAGTATAGGAAAGGAGGGCCATCCCAACACCCTGGGCTTACCTGTGCAGGGTTAGGGGATGGTCCCATCTCCCTACCCAGGGCTCACCTGTATAGGTAGTTAGGCCGGTTCCCTGCAATGACTGCCACAGGCACATTGGCAACCTTATTGTTGGGAAGCTGGGAGGTTGGGGGGAAAGGAAGAAATGAATTCAGCTCCCATTGGGGTCTCTCCTTCCCAAGGAAAAAAAAATCTCAGGGAATCTTATATGAACTTTGGGTGTGACCTGGGTCCCAGGTGAACTATTCTCATTTCAGAGGTGAGGGAAATACTGTTATTTAGTTAACACTGTCCTAAAGACAAGAGTGTGGTGTGATAGCTATAGCTTAGGAATGGGGCCAACAAGACCTGATTTCAGACCCTGCCTCTAGCCCAGCTGTGTGACCCTGGGCAAGCCACTTTGCCCTTACAGGTCTCAGTCTCCATTTCTGTAAAATGGGCATAATCATAATACCCACAGTTCCCCTGTCACTGGGCTTCCCTTTTCTTAGACTCCCTCTCCGGAACCAATTTCCTGTTTTGCCTTTACCCATGGTCACCATAGTGGCCCAACCTCCTATCCCAAGCTAAGCCCATCCCCTCCCCCCACAACCCTCTCCCTGAACAGCAAGATTTGGCTCAGCTTCCACCCCCTGAGATACCCTCAGCCCCCCCACCAAGGCTCAGCCCAGCCCTTAGATCCTGTCCCTAAGCTCTCTTCTCACTCACCGGGTCAGGGTTGAACTCAATGGGGGTGGGGTCCCCACAGCTGCACACACTCCCATAACCCTCCACTTTGCTGCAGAAGCGTTTTCGACGACGGTTCAGCTCAGTGTCTGCCCAGTGACACTCTGCCTCTGGGGGGCATGGAAGGGATATGGCCTGGGCCCTTTCCCCTACTTCCTCTTCCTATCACTCAGGCCAGACAGCAATAACTCTCTAGCCCTGAACATCCTTGTTCTAGCACCCTTGAGGCCCCAAACCTTTCTCAACCTCCACGTCCCCCCAGGCTCAGCCTAGGTATCCAGTAAGTCCTGGGATCAAGTGATGCTGCTAACCCTCAGGCCCCCAATGGTCCTCTAGGCAAGGCCATACCCCATCCACACCCCACCATTCCATCTCCAGGCCCCAGCTTCCAACACCCCAACTCAGCCCTAACCCAAGTGGCCCTCTCAAGTCTCACCTTCAGCCGAGCTCAGCGGGACATCTGTCTTTAGCAGAATGGGCTCCCCCCATGAAGACAAAGTAGGTGATTTGGAGTGTTTCTCACCAAGGACAGCACCTGGTGGGGGTAAGGAGCATGGACAGGGTTAAGAGGAGAAAGGGGCCCAGTTCTTGGGCCCAGGCATCCCAGACCTTGCTTCCTGGCTGATCCCCCTGCCCCCAGCCCCCTGCCCTGTTCCAGTAAATCTCAGCCCTCAGCCTAGGCCCCGGTCAGTCCTCTGTAGGGAAGGGTAGAGGAGCAGTACAGCAGTAGCTGCTGCCTTACCTCCTTTTCGGCCAACGAAGGCCCAGGTGTCCCGCCAGCCCAGCACCGGCCCTGCTTGGCTGCCCAGGCTCCGAAGGAGGGCCTTGGCTGTATCCTTGAGGTGGAATGAGCCCTCATCCTAGGGGTCAGATTGGGTTAGGCAGGAATCCCCTAAGCCTCAGAGTCAGCCCATTTCACATGCTGGCTCCTTAACTGCTCCCAGTCCAGCAGAGACCCAGGACCCCCAAGGAGCTGGGTCAGGACTGCGGGCAGGGTGATCTCACTGACCTTGACAGTACAGATGATCACCCGGCCAGGGGCCACCATGTTGAGGAAGAGAACCATGGCCTCATCTTCATGGGGGGAATACGTATCAAACACCCGCTTTGCCATCACATGGCCCTGAGGAATTGAGGGGTGAGAGAGCCAAGTGAGGCTCTAGCACCCAGCTCCAGGGCCCCATCCCTCAGCGGGACCCAGGTCTTACTGTGGCCTGGTTGAGAACGATGACGTGGATGCCTCGTCCCTGCTCCCGAGCCTCATCTTCCAGCACCTGGGGGTTGGGAACCAATGAGAAGAACCAGGCAGATGGAGGGCTGAGGCCAAAGCCCTCTGAGCTCAACTAGTCTGCCCCCCTCATTTGAACATAAGTGTCAGGATTTGAATCCAGCTTTCCTGCCTCCATTTCTATGTCCTTTATTACTTCATCCCCTTGCCTGGCATCACTAACCTTTGAGGACAATGAGCAGCTCTACTTTCCTCTGACTGGGGGCGGGGGCGGGGGGTGGGGTGGAGATAACTTCCACAACGTCACTCTGCAAATACAATGGAGCGCTAGGCAAACTGACTAGTACTGGAAGCATCGATACTACTCTGCTGCTGCTACCTGCTGCTGTACTCCTGCAGTCACCCCTGCTGCTGTTACTACTACTGCTACAGCTACTTTTTTTTTTAATTTTACAAAAATGTTTGTTTCACACGAACATTTGTGTTTACAATCAGGTCTCTATTTACAGCAAACATACATAATATCATGAGAAACAACACTGCGACGTGTTAACATGAGTATCATCTGTGTGAAGGTAAGCTCTAAAACTTTATAAAGTTTACCAAATTATTTAAATTGGTAAAGGATACACCGAGGAGAGCAAATAGTCAAAAATCTGAATATTACAAAAATTCTTAAACTTATAGAAGGTGCAAAATATCCCACATGAAAAAGTGATTTCACAATAAGTAACTTTTTTGAAGATATGATAAATTTTAATCTTTGAACCTCTGAAACATAATTTTAGAAATACATAACACATTTGTTTAGACTTATTTCTAAGTTAAGAATTATGGACGGTATCTGCTACCCCTGCTGCTGCTGCTGCTAATTCCCCTGCTGCTGTTACTACTACAATCCTAATTATAAGAGCTGGGTGACCCTGGGCAAGGTTTAGGCCCATTTTCTCACTCGGCTGCCCGAGGCTGAAGTGGGAGGGAACCCAAGCCAGCACCATGTCCTGCCTCCTTCCACAAGGCTGTTCTTGGTGCCAGTGACATGACAGGAGAGAAGAGGACAGAGCTGAGCATCCCAGAATCTGAGTAGGTGAGGCTGGTGGGACCTTACTATCTGCTCCCACCTTGGCGTGTTAAGGGAATATTACTGCCCTGTAAAGTAAGAACAGTAAACACAATGGATGCAGAGGGGTACCAGAAGACTCACATGGATGGATGTAGGGTGGGACTAAAGGACCAGCCAAACACCAGACCTCACCAATGTAATCACGTAAATGGAACAATTAAAATAAGAGGCTATCCAATCACAAGAGCTCAGTCTCAAAGCTGGGATGAGACAAGGCCTCCCTATTTCCCTCCCTTGCAGAGGTAGGGGACTATGGGTGAGGAGCACTACACATAACCCCAGAATTGTCCAAAGCTTGGTTAGTTCTGTCAAACTGTGGTTCCCCATCCTTTCTCCCCTTGAGGTTCTCAATCTCAGTTACAGCTGCAGTCACAGCAAGGGAGAAGTCAATCAGTCGCTCAGTTTGGTGGATTCTATCTGAGCAGCACCCCTCCCACCTGTCCCCCTCCTCCAATTTCACAGCCTCCTGCCACCTTACCAGGACTATTGCCTCCTAACTGGTCTGCCTGCTTCTACTCTCTCCCTTCAGTGCCTGGCACACAGCAGGCACTTAATCAATGTTTGTTTATCAAACAACTAACTCTTCAACCCAACCTCCTCTTATCTGCCAAAACAAGCTTCCTACCGGAGATTCTATTGACCACCTTGCTCCTTTGCTCAAGAAGGTTCTGGGGCTCTCTACTACCTGTAGAATGAAATGTACCCTCCTGACCCTGAAATCCTTCCAGCTCCCAACCACCTTCAAAAACATCTCCCATCACTCCCCTCTGACACACTCTAGGCTCCAGCCAAAGGGGCCTCTTGGTTGTTTTCTATCCCTGGAATATGCTCCCTTATCCCTTCTGTCCCTCAGAGTCCTTGGCTCCAGCCACAGCACCACCTCCCAAGTGAATAGACCTGTTCTTTTTGCAGAGGAAGAAACTGAAGCTCCCAGAAGGGAAGGGCTTTGCTTAGAGTTACATGGTCAGTCAGGTCACAGAGCAGGCCATCTGACTCCCAGGCTCCCCTTGTAGCAGAGGGAGCCCTCCAGGGCTGGGCCTAGGCCGTCTCCCTGTCTGCTGCAGGAAGGACTCCCTGGTTCTTCATTCCTTGGGGCTACCACCAGCCCCTGCCCACCCAGACTTCTGGGAAGATGCCCTGGGGTTCTGCCTGGAGGACAGAACATCTCTGAGGGTCTCCCTTCTCTCTCCTGCAGCTGCTACAATGTTGTTTTACTGGTTTTTATTGAGAACCTGGGTCCCCTCAGCCAGACTGGGGACTCCCCTAGGACCCTGACCTCCCGAATTCCCCCAGGCTCAAAGTCTAATTCTAGGTCTGTCTATTTCACTGGGCAAACTCCCTCTCAAACAGCCAGAGGACCTTTGTGGGGAAGGCATCTTGAGGGCCCCAACCTAGGACCTGGAGTGGAAGAGGAACAAGAAGATACACCCTACTCACCGTAGTGCCATCCACAGCCACATATACTTTGCTCCGGCTGGAGTAGACCTCAACATCCAGAACCCTGTGGGGGCCAGCGGCACCCCGCCTTGGGGGCTCCTGCTGCTGCAGGGTCTCTTCTAAGGGATAAGGTGAGAAGTCAGAATCACCCCCTCTTCTCCTGCCCCACATACTGAGCTCTTGGTCCCCCCTCTTACAGGGCCTCCCATCCCCCCAGGCCATCCCCTCAAACCATAGTCCTGCTCTGATTCCAGGTCCTCATCCTCGCTGACTCCTCGACGTGTGTCCAGGATCAGTTTGATGTTGACAAGGACTGTCACCAGCAGAAATAGCACGGCCCCTGTCTGCAAGAGAAGGGGGCATTGGAACAAAGGGGCATGCAGAAGGGAAGGCCCCCTGGGTCCTTGGGCAGTGACAGCCTGAGCAAACACCAAGGCCCAGCCACCTTCTGCAAAGGCCGGTGGGGGGTGGGGGGTGGGGGGTGGGGGTGGGGAGACGACGGATTAGGTTTGAATAGAGGAGTCCAGGACCCAGGGGTTTAAGTGCTAGCACAGCCCCAGCCCACCCAGCCCTCTGGGAAGGTCTCCCAGATTCTGACAGCCCCCTGGGGCTCTGCCTGGGCAGACAGTCTCTGAGGCCCCTCCTCCTCCAACTCAAGCAGCTGCTACAATGTTGCTTTACCGGTTTTTATTGAGAACTTGGGTCCCCTCGGCCAGACAAGGGACTCCCCCAAGACCCTGTCCTCCTGGGCTTCTCCTCCGCCCCCCATCCCCAGCCTGGGAGTCCTATGAGGACAAGGTCTTCATCTACTCTTCCTCTGCCCCCCTAGGGGCCTGGGGCTGTTCTGACTCCCAGCTACCCCGAAGCCCAAGCAGACCCGGAGCCGCTTGGCAAAGATGGGGACCAAAAGGGGTACTGTCCCCTGGGGGCAGGTGAGGACACACGAGATGAGGGGGACAGACGACGGGGCCAGGCCTGAGTCCAGAGAAGGCTTCCAGGGCCAGGGGGCTCTTTGGGGGGTCGGGGCAGCGGGCCGGGCAGCAGCCACACCTGGCAGAGGCGCCGCACGAGGCGCTGGTTCGTCAGCCGGTACTTCCAGGCCAGGTACCAGCCCCGCTTCTTTCTGGCCCCGAAGGGCTTCCCCGAGGGGCCGGGCTTCCACTCGTCCATGCCCGGAGCGGCCGGGCCCGGGCTCCTCACTAGGGGCTGCTCGGAGCCCCAGTCATTGCACACCTGGCGGCATGGGAGGGGGAGCCTGGAGGGGCGCAGCACTCCCCTCCCAGGCGGCACAGCCTGGCCCAGCAGGGGGGCCCCTCGCGCCCTGAACGTCCCCCCCTTCCAGCTCCCGGCCCCCACCCCCGCCCCCGCGATCGCCCCCCAGCTCCGGCCCCCGCCCCCGCCCGCCTCACGCACTCACGGCCGTCAGGGGGCGCCGCGGAGCGCGCCTAGCGCAGCCCCGGCAGGCTCAGGGCGGGCAGCAGCGGCAGCGGGTGGGCCCGCAGCGAGCCGCCTCCTCCATGCTGCCTCCCGACCCCTCCCCGCCCCGCCCCGCCCCGGCCCGGCCCGTAGCTTCCGGTCTCCGCTGGGTCAGAGGCCGGAGGAGGGAGGGGCTTAAAGGGCCGCGGAGCGGGAGGGGCGGGAGAAGAGGCGGAGGGGGAGGAGCCCCGAGGAGCCGTGAGGGCCCCGGCCCCGCCCCCGGAGCCCCCTGGGGAGGCGGGGATCTGGAGGACTAGCAGACCGAGGTTCCAGGAGGCGAGCGTGGGGAGGGAGAAGTTCCGAGGCCGGCACCCCGGGCAGGCGCATCGTCCTCGGGCGTGGGGGCCTCAGCGGCCCCCCTGAACTGCGCTTTCTAAAGCTTGGGAGGCCTGCTTCCGCAGCCTTGGTGTCCATGGTAACCAAAGGGCCGTAACTGTCCGCTTTTAGATGCCTGATTCGAGCCAGGGTCCCCCACTCTTCACCAAGGGCCCTGCCCGTGGGGTCCGTGACACCCCAAGAGTTAGAACCGTCCAGCCCCCTCCCCCTTTACACGTCCAGAGACAGGGATTCCTGGGAGAACCCTGGGCTTCCCGGGGCGGGAAAGGGAACCAAGTCAAGGTCACCCGCAGTGTCTTAGCTCCCTGTACTTGAGAGGGGAGCACGTGGGAGGCCCAGGGACCGAGAGCGACTTGGCCAAAGCCCCCTAAAGAGCACGTGGATGGAGCGGGTCTTCAAAGCGGGCTTTAAGGACTCCAAGTAGGAACAGGAGGGCAGCGGGGGCAGCCTTGGAGTCAGGGAAGTCCTGGGTTCGAATCCTACTCAGAGTAGGTCGGACAAATCCCTGTTCCTCTCTGAGTCTTTCTTCCATCATCTATAAAATGGAGGTAATACCAAGAATACTTCACCACCTCACTGGGGAGATGCCAGTGTAGGTGCCATGCCCTCCAAACTCTGGAGATGCCACTTATTGGGGTGCTGAGGTAGAAAGGTGAAAAACCAGAGCCCCACTTACTGCCCACCCCCATGGACTTCAGATGCAGGAGATTTCGTTTTCCCATGTGGGAATTTGTTTTGCTCCTAGGATTCTCTCTCTCTCTCTTTTTAAGGGGGTGGAAAGGAGAGGCTTAAGCTATAGTGATGTAAAAAAAGAAGGAAAGAAAGAAAGGGGAGGAGGCACCAAAGCAGGTTAAAACCCAGAAAAGCCCAGGAGGAGGTCCAGAGGGCATCCCAGACCAGCAAGACAGCATCAGCAGCATCCCATGATAGGAATTTCTTATGAAGTCATCAATTTGTTATAGAGATTCATTGTTTCATATACAATCTTCTGTGCCTACAGAATGTTAATTTTAATTGGTATTTGTCAAGCACAGAATGCCAAATATACATATATTTGTATATATATATTTAAATCCAGGGTTACACAATTTTAACAAGCTGGCATCATTTTATAAAATTCTGAAACTTTTTTTTAAAAATTCATTTAACCTCACATTGGTGCCCCCCTAAAGCTTTTTACTCAGTTTGGCTTCTCATCAGAAAGTGAGGGGGTGACTTCCAGTTGGCCCCAAGCACCCATGGGTTCTAGAAGCTGGTAGGGAGGAGCCCGGGGGGAGGAGGGGAAAAGGACTTACTGGATTTTCCTTCCTTCCTTTTTTTTTTAAATTGGAAAGGTTTTTGGAAAGGCCTTTGCAAGCACCAAGATTGGCAGTAACCTGTAAGAGTTTTACAAAATGATGTCTGCTCATGAATGGATTGGAGAAGGGGAAGAACATTGCAATGGGAAAACAAATGGAAGGCTTGAGTAAGTGACGCAGCGTAAAGTTGTGGGTAGGGTTCATAGACCTGCAGCCAGAAATACTTGAGTTCAAATCCCATCTCAGACATTTGCTGTGTGACCTTGGAGGAGTCACTTAACCTCTGTTTCCTTACCCATAAAATGGAGACACAAATAATAGAAGCGTGTGGTCATAAGGTAATTGTGAGGACTCACTAGATAATAAAATATGTGCTTTGTGGATGTTATTGTTATTTGACCAGGCAAGAGGTGATGAGGGCCTGAACTATCCAGGGTCCGCGTGACTTGAGAAAGAGGACTGTTATCTGGAGAGACGTAGAAGGGTATGACCCCTTCCCTCACTGTGCTCTCACCACAGCCTCAAGGACGGTTATTCTTATTTAAAAGATAGTCCAGAGAACTAAAGTGACTTAGCCCAGGCCACACACACAGCAGTCAATGGCAGATGGAACGCTAGATTCCAGATTTGGTGGTACTTTCCTCATTATTTTTAGATCCCCATGGCTTTAGGGGGAAGGGTTTGGGTCCTTGCCCAGTTAATGTCCCCAAGGTCTAATATAGGATACAGGAATCCAGGGGGTATATATTAATATTGTAGATGATAAAGAGGAGGAGGAAGAAGGAAGAGGATGCCACACTTACCACTCCCTTCTCCACCCCCTCTAGGCTGTTGCCTAGCTACTCCCTTCCCTAGGGCCAATTAATTTTTAGGGAGAGAAAACAGGGACAGGAGGGGGTGGGGAATAGGGTTTGGGGGCAGGGAGATTATCAATCTGGGTTCTTTACATCCAGAGGCCCCTTGGAATCAAGTTCAGAATCCCCCAAGGTCTCTAGCCTTGCTCTTGGGAGGAGGAGGGAGGGAAGGGAGTTTCTAGGCTGAAACACAAACTGAGGAATCTTGGATTTTTCCTAATATAGACTCAGATTTTCGAAATGTTCAAATCTGTTTCTGAGAAGGTTAGACTATTCAGTACTTAAGAACAGAGGACTCAGCCCATGAGGATGCCAGAACCCCAGGCTTGGAATCAGAGGCTTGTGGAATCTTCCACCTAGATTTTTGGACCTTTGGGACATAGAACTGAGAATATGAAAGCTGGAAGAGATCTTAGAACATGGAACAGAGAGTGCTATAGTTGAAAGAAACATAAAGAGGTAGAACTGAGAACATAAGACAGATTTAGGAAGGTCCTTAGAAAACAGTGTCAGAACTGGTGATGGGGAGAGGAGAGAATAGCAGAGGTGGGCTTGGAACAGAGAACAGAGGTCAGAGCTTGAAGGGATCCTAGAACAGGGAATGTCAGAGGTGGTTGGGGCTGTAGAACAAGGAATATCAGAGCTGGGAGGGACCTTAGAACAGAGAAAGTTAGAACTAGAACAAACAGAGGTTCTCTAGTACATGCCCTGCCTGTTACCAATAGTAGACCTTTATACTGACATAGATATGTCTTTCCTTTTCTGTTTTTCCTTCCAATTATTTTTCTCCTCAGAGCCTCACTTTGACAACCCAGTGAGCTGGAGGTACCCCAATTATTGTTAGCCTCATTGAGGCAGCTATAATGATGAAAGTGGAGTCAGGAAAACCTGAGTTCCAATTTGGCCTCAGACTTAGCTGTGTGACCCTGGACAAGTCACTTAACGGCTGTTTGCCTCAGTTTCCCCAACTGTAAAATGGGGATAATAACGTTGCCTGAGTTGTGAGGACACTGAGAAGGGATTTGCCCAGGGTCCCACAGCCTCCTGTCCGAGACCCAGGTCTCTCTCCCAACTCCAAGATCAGCACGTTATCCGTACTTCCGCCCATCATTTACAGATGGAGAAGGTGAGCTCTGGAGAGGAGTCGATGGCACACCATCCAGCCGGGAAGCCTCAGTGGCTAGGAGACTAGAACCCGGGTCTGCTGTCTGGGTAGCGCGGGAAAAGAGCATCTGGCCTCTAAAGTAGCTGCGCAGGAGGCCGGGCTCTGCCCTGATATTTGCGGCGCTGTCGGGTCCGCCCCCAGCCCGGGCTTGCAGTTAGTTCCAAGCTAGATTCTGCGGGGTTCGGCTGATCGCAGAGGAAAGGGGGGGAATCTGGAGTCCAGGTCGTCCCCGGCCTCCAGCTCAGGCTCCGCCCCGCTCCGGACCTCATCGGGTTCCGAGATCTGAAACTCCGGAATCTGAAGCTCCACTCTGCGTCGGGGGAAGAGCCAGGAGAAGGGTGGGAGCTAGACGTCCGGGCGGCCCCGCCCCGTAGGGGCAGGGGGGCGGGGGAAGCGAAGCATCCTGGGCCCCTCATGCCCCCTCATGGAGGGGACCCCGGAGTGCTCGGCGCCCGACCTGCGGGAAGTAGAGGGCAAGGTGGGCCGGAAGACTCCCGAGGGGCTGCTCCGCAGCTTGCGGGGCGAGGGAGAGCCCGTCTCCGCGCTGCTGCAGCCTCCCCGAAGGACGCCAGAAGCCGGCCGCGGCCTGGGTCTGGGCGACAAGGTCACGGCGCTAAGGCTGGAGTTGGTGAGTGAGTCCCTCCCTTGGGCCCCCCCGGCCCCCGCCAGTCTCCGTGCCCAGGCGGTCTCTCCGCGCCGAAGGGTTCAATAAAGCTCCTGCCCACAGGGTTAAAGCCTGGCTAGGCGTGAGCTGACCCCAGAGATGGATGGGGCTTTGGGAGACTGGAAGCCTAAGTCTGGTTCAGCCTCCACTCCCAGAGCTGGGGAAAGGACCTTCCGGGGCTTTTTCCCTCGGTCGTCTGGTTCCAGGGTAAAAGGCCAGGTTTGTTTTCTTTTTCCGTGAGCAATGTTGGGGCATACCTTACACCCCAGACAACCCCCACCCCCCCATCCAGCACAGGGACCAAACACCGTCGCTGCCTTGGCCCGGGCTGTAATGCCAACTGTCAGCAGGCTGCAGGACCCTGGACAAGACCCTTCCCTCAGTGGGACCCGGTCTCTTCTGTGCAAAGAAGGTATTGAAAAAAGAAGGGTTCTCGGACTCTTTCCGTCCCATCTCTTATCGGACGACCCCCACACCTTTCACCAAAGACAGGGCTCTAGAGAAGCCACTGCGGCGGTGGTGACGAATCTCCCCAGCCGTCTCCTCTTTCCCGGACCCTGGCAACCTCCCATTCCCCAATGCCCCCTGCGCTAGGGTAAGGAGCCGGGCTCCGAGGAGCCACCGTGGGGATGTGTTTGTGTTGGGCAGAAGGTGCCACACCCCACTCACGTCTTTGCAGGACCCCGGCTCTGCCAAAGACAGAGTCCCCTCTCCCCCTCCCCAGGATCTGAGGGCTCAGAGTGAGAAACAGAGGCAGGTGGAACCTGATGGAGGGGACCCTGAATTGGACGTCAGTGAAAGGTGCTCGGCTGCTATGTGACCTTGGGCAACTCCTTCAATTCAATGAGTCTCATTTTCCACTTTGTAACTTTGCGGGGGGAGGGGGAAGAGACGGGGAGAACAGCGGTTAGGCAAAGGAAAACCTTATTTTGATGATTGCTTATACTGCCTCCTGGTGGCCTCGGGGTAACCCTGGAGTCTCTTCTGAGGGAGCTCTGCTGAGCTGGCCTGGCATATGGGGAGAAGGGAGAGCTCTCAGGCTGGCACTGAGCCACCCAGCACCATGGTGCCTCTAGAGAACTCCCCACCAATCAACAGACTGTAGGTTTGCTGTCCAAGGCCAAGGGCATAGAAGACTGGCCTCTTGCATCACAGGGCTTTCCACTAGAAAAGAGAATTGTTTTCAGCTAAAGGCTGCCTGTGTTGGAATGACCTGGCTCCAGTCTATGATGACATCATGGGATTAATAATAGTTATAGCCCCCATTTCTACAGAAAAGTTTACGAAGCACTTCCCCTCTCTGCCCCTCAAAGAACCAGTTGTTACCCCACCTTACAGATAGGGAAACTGAGGCCCAGAGGTAGAAGGCTGAGGTCACACAGCTAGTGTGAGGCCTAGAAATGCTTGTCCCAGGCTCTTTCCCCTTCGGTGTTAACACTTTCTAACTTCTCCTGCTATCAGCTGAAAGGGGTATTTTCACAACCTTTGAATTTTCATCCCCATGAGGAAGTCTGCTTAATTGGGGTGGGAACTGTGCCCCAAAACCCCAAGTCTGGCATCCCAGGGACCCAGCTGGCTTTGAGACCCAGGTGTCCTGGTGCCTGGCCTCATCTAATCATCTTCTCCTTTCCCCTGGGGTGGGAGAATGGCTAGGGCCTACAATTTTCCATGGATCTGTGACTCCCTAAGCTGTGGACTGCATGGTGGAGGACCCACCTCTCAATGCCTACTCTGTCCCTGACAGGCTGTGAGTACTGGCAACTCTCTTGTCTCCAGGTCTTAGTTTCCTTCCCTGTCTAAGGACCCTGGTGGTCTGACATTCTATTAGGCCCTTTCCAGCTTGGAGACTCTGTGACTTTGGGCACTGGCCCTTTAAAGTTCCCTGTTATCTTCCCAAAATCTGTGTGTGGGAAGGGAGGAGGGCTCTACTCTTCCTGCCTCCATCTGCCAACCCAGCTGTCCCACTCAAGATGGGCTGGCACAGGGTCCTCCTTATGCCCAATCCCCAGCCTTTTTCTCCCTTCCTGATCAGAGCTGGGCCAAGAGTACGAATGTGGCTGCAGAAGGGGCCCCTTGGTGAGCTGGGGTGGGGTGTGGGGGTGGGGAGGTGGGGGGTGGGGCATTTCTCTCCCTTCCCCCCAGGAGTCCTCCCACTCCTGCTCCTGTTGCCTTGGTAACTAGAATCCCTGGATATATTCTAACCCTGGCTGCCAGTGTGGTGTCTAGCCCTGCCCCTTCCAAGCTGAGTGACCTTGAACAAGTCCTGTTCCTCCTGAGGGTCTCAGTTTCCTTTTCTGTAAAATTATAGCCTCAGACAAGGAGGTGATTCCCAAGGTTCCTTGGAGCTTGGACATTCTGTGCTCCCACGTTCTCTGAGAATCCCCAAATGCCTCCAGCAAGGGCTATGGAAGGGAGGAGGGGACTGGGAGTCAGGAAGTGTGGAATCCCTGCTTTTCCCTGCAGCCTGGACTGTGACGTTACTCTCCACCCTTCACCCCCCCCACACATCCATACATATTCATATATTCATACCTATTTTCTGGTTCAGATTACTTTTTCCTTAGAACTAAGGGTTGTTGCCTGGTTCTTAGAAATCTGTAGGGGGAAAAAAACGGCAATCTGTAGGGGCTGTGTTCTCTCTCTGGCAGTTAGGTGGTGCATTGGATAGAGTACCAGGTGTGGAATCAGGAAGACTCATTTTTATGAGTTCAAATCTGGCCTCAGAGACTTCCTAGCTGTGTGACCTTGGGCAAGTCACTAAAATAACCCTGTTGGCCTCAGTTTCCTCATCTGTAAAATGAACTGGTGAAGGAAACGGCAAACTACTCCATTATCTTTGCCAAGAAAACCCCAAATGGGGTCATACGTGACTGAACAACACTCTCACCCTACCTGGCCTCTCTGGATGGCTCCCCATTTGGAGCAGAATCTTTGCTTGTTGTAGGGTCTCCTATGGGGACTCAGGACCAGAGCCCCCATACCTTCTCCTCAAGGCTTGTAGTCCTTTCTGACCCTGAGCCAGAATCCCTTCTCTTCTGGCCTTGTCTATGCTTGGCAACCTCTGGTGATGGGGAGCTCATCACCTTCCTAAGCATCCTGTTCCCCTTTGGGACTGGGAGGAAGTTCCTTCTGGCCACCTGAACGCTGACTCTCAGTACTGTCCTCATTACTCCAGGCTTGACCACCTCCAGGTGACCTCATGAGCCTAGCTTCCCACCCGATGGTACAAGGGAGGGCTGCTGGAGAAATGGAGGCCTCTCATTCCACCCCTACCACAGCCTGGCCAACCCCAGAGTCATGTCCAGGGCCCTTGGGGCACCAC
This sequence comes from Notamacropus eugenii, assembly GCF_028372415.1. Taxonomy (NCBI): domain Eukaryota; kingdom Metazoa; phylum Chordata; class Mammalia; order Diprotodontia; family Macropodidae; genus Notamacropus; species Notamacropus eugenii. The sequence continues at coordinate 507,301,779 of NC_092873.1, forward strand.
CAAGGTGACTTCATTGGGTTCTTCTCTCCCTCTGTCTGTGAAGGGAGCACAACTTCCTCCAACACCCTCAGGCATTACTCCTACTTACCCCTAACATGCAGCATGTGAAGTCCCAATTTCAGGCATCCACTCTAGTCTTGGGGGATAGAGGGATGGATACACCACACTGTGCTCCCTCCCATCCAGCCTGCCTTGGTCATCGCCCATTCTGTTGGGGATGATGGGCTCTTCTGGGACCTCTTTGAAGCTTCTAACCCACAATCCTTCACTCTCCAGCTCACCCTTGAAGATGCCTATTCCCTGGCAGTACCTTCCATAGGTGTCTAATCTTCCTACTGTCATGTCCCTGCTGAAGCCTGAGGAGCCCTTCTCTGCCCTTGGCTGACCTTTCCTCTTTGGAGATCTAGACCAGCTGTGGGAAACCTGTGGCCTCAAGGCCACATGTGACTCTCTAAGTCCTCAAGTGCAGCCCTTTGATGGAATCCAAGCTTCACGGAACAAATCCCTTTAATAGAAGGATTTGTTCTGTAAAACCTAAACTCAATCAAAAGGCTATACCCAAGGACCTAGAAGGCCACATGTGGCCTTGGGGCCCCAGGTTCCCCACCCCTGGTGTAGTCAATCTTGTCTTATTCTCTCCCCGTTCTTAGTACTGCCCTAATGACCTTTAGGTCCTCTCCTCAGCTTTCTTACTGACTTGACAGCTTGGCTCTTGGTCAGTCTTTCTCTCTAACCCCATCTTCACTGCCTTCTTCAGGGACATCCTATACAAGCTGATGAACCCTCTGAGAATTTCATTCATCACCTTCAGCTAGGCTCTCCTGCCCCTGGGAGTCACCAGTATTCCTCATCCCATCTTTGTCCTGGCCACCAGGGATGTGCCAAGGCCAGACCTGGAGAGCCAGGATCCCACTCCGAGAACTACAGCACCTTGGCCTTTGCCCCTCACACATTCCCAATACTCCTAGTGAGGTTAATATGACTTCTGGTGCCCAGGCCCATCTCTATCTTCTTCCCTCTGCCTTCCCCTGCCCCACATCCAACCTTAACACAATGCACAGACAATAAAGCTTCCCTAGATTCCCCTGGATCCATTGAGCAGCACAGTGACCTGACCCAGCAGCAGGCATCCTATTGGACATCTGAAGGGTCTACCAAGAGTGGGATAGGACATTTCAATATCCATCCTCTAGAACCAGCATTAGCTATTTGTGTGATATTATTAGGAGAGCTGCCTTCCAATATATGAAACAAGGAACAGCTTGGCCCTGCTTAGCCCCAGGCACCACTGGTGAAGTCCCACATAGACCAGTTAAGGCTGGATGGCAGGAAGAACTTCATAACCCTGAGAACCATGCCAAAGTAGCTGCCTTTGGAGGTGGCTTTTGGTGGTGAGCTCCCCTTCCTTGGGGGTCTCCAAGCAAAGGCTGGCTGACTATTTGTAAGGGATGATGTATAGATTAGACTAGATGCCACACAGATGCTTTCCATCTCTGAGTTGTTGTGATTCTGTGATTTAGACGCATGGAACGTTAGGCCATGAAGGGAACTTACAGACCATCCAGTCTAGTCCACTCATTTTGCAGATAAGGAAACTGAGTCACAGGGTGTGGGGGGGCAGGGAGGAGTGACTTGCCCAAAGGTCACATGGCTTGTATATAACTCAGACCTCCAGACTTGTGATTCTGACTCCTGCTCTGTCCCTTGGGGTGGCCTTGTCCTCCCTGCCTGGCCTAAGCCATGGTCTCCTCCTCTCTCCTTCCCTCTCTCCCCAGGCTTACCTTCGTGCCATTGATGTTAAGATCTTGCAGCAGCTGGTCACAGTGAATGAGGGCATTGAAGCAGTCCGCTGGCTGCTGGAAGAGCGAGGAGCCCTGGCTAGCCGTTGCAGCAGTCTCACCAGCAGCCAGTACAGCCTGACAGGGGGCAGCCCAGGAGCCTGTTCCCACCGGGGCAGCTGGGAGAGCCTGCCTGACCCCACCCCGACCACCACCACAGCTGCAGCTGTAGACCGACTAGACAGCGTCTCTATTGGTAGCTACCTGGACACACTGGCCTCTGGGGCTGAGCCTGATGATGAGGGTCTCTCTGAGACTGGCACCCGATATCCTCCACCTGGCATGACCTGGGCAAAGGCTCCTCCCTTGGAGGAGAGGTCCTGGACAGAGGCTGATACAGCATCAGGGGCCAGGGTTGGGCGGAAGCCTCCTGGAGAGGAGGTCCTTGAGGATGCCAGGTCTGGTCTCAGTTATGGGACCCACTGGTACTGGGGACAGTGTCAGGATGATGTGACATTCTTGTAGCAGCCCCAGGTCTCTCATCTCCCCCAATCTGTCCCTTCCTTTTGTTCTCTGAAATGAGGAGACAGTATGGTTTCAAAGGTCTCTTCTGGTTTTAAATTTAAATTTAATATCTCAAGGCCTGTGGGAAGAAATTGGAAACTAACCCCCAAGATGTTCCTCAGGCCAGCCTCCCTCTCCCCCAGCTCTTCCCTCACATGAGGTACTGTCTCCTGTGTCCTGTCCTTCTGCTTCAGGAAGTCAGCCAGATGGTAACATTCGCCTGGTGAAGTCCTGCCTGATTTAGGGGAGGCTGTTAGGATGGGTGCCAGAGTAGTGTTGCTCTCCCAAGCTAGACTCCCCCAGCTGTTAGGTGGGGTGTGGGAGGAGCCATTGTGGAAGTTTCTCCCCATTCTCTACAAAGTCACCTACATTGCTGGGTGGTGACTCATCCATTCCCTGCATCAGGGGGTAGCATCACTGTCTATGGACATGGGAGGCCACCTTCCAAACTCATTCCCCTGGGGGCTACATCTTCCCATTGACTGTAGAATTGGTACACTTGACTGGGTCAACATTACTTCCTGGTGGCCAAGCTTCTCCTTGACCCTTTCTGAGAGTGATGGGTTCCTACTTCCCATGTGCTCTCTCTTAGGAGTAATACCCCATGACCTTCTGTCAATGGGAGCCTTTTTTCCTATTGGTTTCAACCTCACTAGTAGTTGAGGAACCTTGTGTTGGTAGTCTACTCTTCTTACCCACCATGGGGAGGAAGCACAGGATTTGGCCTAACTTGACCCTCCTCTCCTGCCATCCCACCCACCCACACACCATTTGTATGCCAGTTCATGACCCTTGGTCTCTCTGACCAGTCTCAGTGACATGGGGCTTGAGCCTCAGGGTGGGAGGAGGGAGGGTTAGGTTATCTGAGGAGAAAGGGGAGGGAGAAAGGCTCACAATACCCAGTTTCAATAAAGTCCATTGTTGCCTGAGGCCATTCTGCCCACATGGCACCAGCTTCCCACTGCTCAGTCTGTCTGTCTTCTGTGCGCTTCCAACTCCATCTCCCACTGTTTCAGCTGCCAAGTTGAAGATTCTTTGTCTACTTTCTCAAAACTGAGGCTGATAGGTGTCTCGATCTCTGTAATTCTGGTCCATTTGACACATCTCTCTGTTTTTTATTCCCATTTGTGTGTGTCTCTGTCTCTGACTTGTGTGTCCACTTGTCTCTGTCTTTCTAATGGATGAGGGACTCTGAGTCCCCTCCACAGGATGGTAGGATGTCTGGGAGGCACCACAGACTGGAGAAAGAACCTCTTCATAAGTTCCCCATGGGGACCTGGCAAAAGGTAGACTAAGGCAGGGGGAAGGAGTTGAAGTCACAGTGCCCAAGGGAGGATGGGCAGCCAGCACTCAAGGACCTAGATCCTTATTTGAGAGCAGATGGTGCTAATTCTGAGTGGTGCCTATGAGTAAGGTTGGCACTTCGGAAGGAGCAAAGTGGCCCAGACAAAGCACCTTGTCTGCATGATAGGCATGGGAGAGAATAAAGGAGACTCCTCTTGCCCAGGCTCCCATAAAGCCTGACTCCAACACCATCAGTCCCAACATAGCCCAGACAAGACCCTCCACTCACAGAGAGATGTCCAGCTTCCAGAGGCAGCTGCGGTCCAGTGAATAGAGCTCTGGTCGTGGAGTCAGGAAGACCTAGGTTCAAATCCAGCCTCAGAAACTGACCAGCTGTGTGACCCTGGGCAAGTCACTTTACCTCTGCGTGCTTCAGTTTCTTCAAGTATAAAATGGGAATAATCATTGTACGCCCCTCCCAGAGCTGTTGTGAGAATCCAATGAGATAATGGCCATAAAAAGTAGAGCAGGCACTATAAACGCTTATTCCCTTGCTTAGCTGCTGTGGTTGTCAGGGAGTTTCTCCCTGGTTTTTAACCCCACCCCCTCCCGCCATGGCACGGTCTGGCCGCCAGGGGGCAGGCACCATTTACTGTCCTTTCTGAGATGTAGGATGGGGGTCAGAGACTGGGAAGCAGCTTATGAAGAGGGAGGGGCTCCCCACTCCTGACTCAACCATCTCCCACCTCCCCTCTCCCATTGCCTGTCTCCTCTCCACCCCAAATTGCTCCCCAATTGAGTCCACCCTCAAGAGAGGCATGGGGACAGCTGGGAAGGTGAGGGGACTGGAGACCAGACCATGTGACAGGGGAGGACCTGGGACATTCAGCCATCCTGGAGAAGAGGAAACCCGGGTGGAATCCCCTCTCCAGTAGACTCTGCTGAAAGTTCTCCATTGAGGGGAGCCCACCACCACCTATAGAACAACATTGTCGGAAGGCTGAAATCGCTGCACTATCCCCCTTATTGCTCCTGGCTCTACCCTGTACAACCACTCAGAAAAAGCCTAATCCTTTATCCCCACAGTAATCCTTCAGATACAGCTGGCATTCCTCACCATTGCCCCTCTTCTTGGGCTAAACCAGTGGCATCAAACTCAAGTAGAAAGAGGCCACAGAACTGTACACTGAACATTATGTTCTTTTGTATTTTTAATTATTTTGTTAAATATTACTCAATTTCAGTTTAATCTAGTTCTGGCCCAGTTGGGAGTGTTGTTCAATCATTCCCTAATGATGCAACTCATCTTTTTTTTCTTTTTTCAGTCAGATATTTCCTTGATGAAGTCCGGATGACAGTGAAACTATCTCTAACCTAATTCCACATTTGGGATGCATTTCAGCCCATTCACACCCACTCTGTGCCTCTTTGTTGTCTTTGAGTGATTCTCAATGTCAATACTTTGGAGACCTAGTAGAGATGTAGTATTCCATCTACGAACGAATGAAGCATTTGTTAAGTGTTTACTATGGATAAAGCATTGTGCTAATAGCTGAGGATGTGTAGATAGCCCTGCTCTCAGGACACAGCATCACATCGTGGCAACATCACATAGGCAAGATTTCAGCTGCAAGTGAGGTGGAAAGGCCCCATGATCCAAGGGATAGAGTGGTCAAGCAGATGGTCATGTTGCCTTTTTAATGACCTCGTTCCCCTGATAAAATCGTATCAGTTTTTATTGTAGAACTATTTGGCAGGGCCAAAGACATTGAGGAGAGGAACTCTCTTGTCTGGATCTCCAACAGCCAATGTGTACCCAGGTTGCATCTTCCCAGGATGGTGATTGAGGGCATTGGGCTGGAAGCAGGCATCCTCCCAAGGCTCTTGGTTTCAGAGTCCTGTCATCAGGGTCTGAGAGAGATACTGATCACAATAGTAGTGGGGTTTGACCTGCCTGTCTCTCCCTCAGGTTGCTTTGCTGCTTTTGCCCTTGTCTCTTGACATTGCACAAATAACCAGCATTCATTGTCATCAGAAAAATGTAGGCATGATGCCTTTCAATCCAGGTTCTAAGATTACATTAACTTTTTTGGTTGCCATTGTTAATTTTTGAACCTATAGTCCATGAAAATCACCAGATTTTTTTTCTTTCAAATGAATAGTCATCTAGTTATGATTCCCTCATCATCTATTTGTGTATTAATTTTTTGAGCTTTGAATATAGGAGTTTACAATTGTAGCACCTGGAGTGGCCACCTCCCCATAGGGTGGGTCTCTCAGAGAAGATGAACCCAGTTCAAAGTACCCTTGCTGTCTATATTTGCTTAAAACTGGAGTTCTTGAGCTCCCCCTGATTTCTCACCTGGCTTCACTACACTGGACCATCTAGGACTTCTCCACCATGCCCTGTGATTGGGGTAATCTCATCATCCTGCCAAGATCCCATCAGTTTTGGGATTCTACCTCATCATGACCTTCTTCCCCTCTGATTGAAGGTAGACTCATGAGCTCCAAGACTTCCTTTAAGGAAGGAGCTCAGCTCAGATCTTTCCTCCTTTCCCATTTGGCTGTACTCCTTTGGGACTTCTCTGCTTTCTCTAATGTGCCCCCCTCATTGGTACCTCCCCTCCTTTTTCTGCTTTTTTTAAAACATGTGTTGTCTTCCTCTATTAGACTATAATCTCCTTGAGGGCAGGGGATATCTTTCCCCAGAATTCAGCACAGTGCCTGGCACATAGTAGGTACTTATTAAATATTTATTGACTTGTCTGTTCACTCTTTTTCTAGGCATCATAGAATATGTAACATGCAAAAGGGGTGATGAGTAGATTTAGCAACTGATTGGATGTATGGGGTGAAGGAGAGTGAAGTCATAATGCTGAGGGTCTGACCCTGGGATATGGTGGTGCCCTTGACAAAATAAAGACGTTCAGTAGACACAGTGAGTTCTGTTTTGAAGACAGTATGCTGAGTCTGAGATCTCTCCAGGCTATCTAGGTTTTGTTTGTCCATTCTCCAAGAGGGCCATGACATCAGGAAGGTGATGGCATGACTTGCAAGTGAATTAGATGTAAGTGAGGAGAACTGTGCAAAGTCACCAGCCTCACTTTCTCCTTTAGAGTCATCTGGTTCCAGTGGCCAGATATGGATCAGGAAGACTGGAGAAAGCCCCTGATGCAGTGGGGGACCTTGGCCTTTTTAAAGTCTTTAACTGGCTGTCCAGTACGAAATGTTAAATAGGCATTGGTGATGAAGGATTGGAGCTCAGGAGACAGACTGAAGCTAGGTGTGGTTAGAGAGAGAGGGCTAGACTTGAAGTCAGGAAGACCTGAGTTCAAATCCTGTCTCAGATACTTCCTTCCTGGGCAAGTCACTTAACCCTGTTTGCCTCAGCTTTCTGTAAATGAGTCAGAGAAGGAAAAGGCAAACCACTTCAGTATCTTTGCCAAGAAATCTCCAGATGGGGTCATGCAGAGTTGGACACAACTAATTGACTGAACCACAGCCACATTATACATATATTTGTGAGTCATCTGCATAGAGCTGATAATTAAATCCGTGTAGGCAGATGAGATTACTAAGAAAAAATATACAAAAAGAAAGGGACCCATGACAGAGCCATGATGTATACACACAGACATAAAGGACATTATATGAGAGATGATTCAGCAAAAGAGACTTAGAAGGAATAGCCAGGCAGGTAGGAGGAGAGCCAGAGAGAGTAAGGCCATGAAAATTTAGAGAAGAGACAGCAGCTAGGAGAAGAAAATAGTTGAGTGCCAAATACAGCAGAGAGGAAAATAAGGCTGAAGACTGAGAAAAAAAGATCCCATAGAATTTAATCATTAAAGTTTTATTGGTCTTCAACAGAGATATGCCCAAAGATATGAATAAATAGTTCTCAAAAGACAAAATTGCAAACTACCAATAACCATATATATGAAAGCCTGCTCAAGTCACTAATAACCAGAGAAATGAAAATCAAAACAACCCTGAGGTTTCACTTCACATTCAGAAGATTGTGGAAAGGAGACAAAAGATGATAATGGTCAATGTTGGAGATACTGAGAAGAGACCAGCACATGAATGAATTGTTGGTGGAGCTACAACTTGGTCCAACCATTCTGCAAAGCAAATTGAAAGGATGCAAAGAAAGTAGCTAAAATGTCCAGGCACTGATCTAGAGATTCCACTAGTAGGCATATAGACCAAGGAGGTCATTGACAAGAAGGGCTCCATAGTCACCAAAATATTTATAGTAACACTTTTTGTAGAAAGAACTAGAAACAAAGCAGATGCTCATTTATCGGCATTTTAACTAAAGAAACTGCGGTATATGAATGTGATGGAATATTACTGTTCTTAAGAAATAGAAGTACAGAGAAACATGAAATGACTTACATGAACTGATACAACATGAAGCTAGTGTCACCAGGAATACAATGATTGCAACAATGTAGATTTAAGAACAACCACAAAACAAATGAAAATGAATATGAAATTATAAAAAACAAGTTTAAAGAAGAGATGTTAGAAGACGCTTCCCCTTAATACTCTAAAGAGGGTAGGGCCCACAAGTATGGAACATTGCATGGATTGTCAGATTTTTTTTTCCAGTATTAATCAGTTTTGCCTAGTTCTGAAAGGGGTACACTGAGGTCTCCCAGTATTAAAGTTTCACTGTCCATCTCTTTCTGTAACTTGCTTAGCTTTTCCTTTAACATTTAGGTGTTATTCCATTCATTGTATACATGCTAAACATTGAAGCAATTCATTGTCTGTTCTGTAATATCTTGCAGCAAAATATAGTTTCTCTTTTACTTAAGGCTATTTTTTGACTGTTTCTTTGAGATTGTGACTGCTACCCCTGCTTTTCTGAGTTCAGTTGAAGAATAATATGTTTGCATTAGTCCCTTATTTTAATTCTGTGTAAATATTTGTTTCAAGTTAATTTCTTCTAAACATTGTTAGATGGTACTTTCTAATCCATTCTGCTATTCCCCTTTTTTTGACAGGTTCGTTCCACTCACATTTACAGTCATGATTTCAATTATTTCCGTCCATTCTATTCCCTTAAACTCTTGAATTTTATTCTTTTCTTTTTCATCTTGTAAAAAAAGTTGTTATAAGGGACGCCACTTTGGAAAGGGAAGGGAGGAATACAGAAGGAAATCTAGGCTGTTTGAAAACAAAAGGTATCAGCACAAATATATTAAAGAAAGATATTGGTATCTTTGGATAAGGTATTTGGCAAATCTTTGATTTATCTCAATCCTTAATCCCTTGATCCAGAGGATGACAATGTGTAAGTTAGAGTCATAGAGTAGTGGGTACAAAGCTAGAAGGACCCCTTTATTTTACATCTGGGGAAATTTTTACTTTTAACATATGGGTAAATTGAGGCACAAGGTCACAAAGGTGGCAAGTGGAAGAACAAGTATTCAGAACCAGATGCTCTAACCACGACAGCAGTCTTGGCACCTCATTTTGCTGGACTGAGCACCTGTAATGTCCAAGAGAATAAAGAGGACAGGGCTGAGGTGGTGAAAGAGTCAGCGCTAACCAGCACTCTGGTGTTCTCAGAGTCTTAAGACCCCTGGCAGTCCCCAAAGGCTTAACGACGTCCAAGAGCGGCACATATACAATAGAGTGGAAGCGCAGGCTTGGGTACAGTCCCCCAGGTAAGCAGATCGACTGCAGTCGTCCTGCTTTGTTTCTGGGAGATCTTGCCTGATGCTCCTTTAGCATGATCGGTCTAGTAGTGGAATGAACCTTGGAGACCAATCTAGTCCAATCTCCTCGTTTTACAGATGAGGAAACTGAGACCCAGGTGGGTGAAGTGACTTGTCCAAGGTCACACAGATGAGACGTGTAGGAGAAGGGATACCTTCTTTCCCGGTAGACCTGCCTCTCACGTGTTGTACTAATTGTCTCCCTAATCCCTCATAATTGCCTGGCACGGGGACAGGATAGAAGGGAATGGAAAGGAAGGAAGCCTGTTTCCTCTTCCATCTGTGGTGCGAACTGGCGACAGCGAGTGTTCACAAGCCCATCCGGACCGGCAACGGACCGAGCCTCTCCGCAAGGACGTTTCTCAGTCTAAGGCTCCAGGATCCTCCTTCGGCCTAAGCACAACCGACGTCAATTTCCATCTGCGCTTGCGCATTGCGACACCCCCACGACTCCACCTCCGCGGTCTCCTGCCCGGAGCACCTTCGGCCCCGCCCCCAGCCAGTGACGATTGCTGGGGACGCAGCCAATGGGAGGCCGCGCTGGGTAAGCCCTCACCCGATTGGATGGGCTCGGCGGGGCCGGGAATTCGGGCTCTGGCGGGTGCTGCGGCGGGCGAGAAGAGGTAACTAAGGGGTGCGGGAGTTCGGGGTGGGAAGCGCTGGGCCGGATGACCCCGGGGCCAGACCTGGGCCTGGGAGCGGACCGAGAGGGGGACCAGGGCCAAGAGCCGCGGCCAAGGCTGCGGGCGCACTTTACAAATAGGGAAACTGAGACTGCGGGGTAAGGGCAGGCCGTGGGGTCCCAGGCCTGCGGTTGGGAGGGGGGCCCAGAGGTCATCGAGACACCCCCCTTTGATTGTTGGGGAAACTGAGGCCCGGAGCGGGAAAAGGGCCTGACAGTCAGCGGGTCATTGTCAGAGGCAGGATGTGAACCCAGGCCCCTCCTTCCACACACCACCAACTAATAGAGTTGCCCCCCCTGCCCCAGGGGCGGGCAGGACCTTCTTCCCTGGAGGGGGCTGACAGTCAGCCCACAAGCACTGATTAAGCACCCACTGTATACCAGGTACTGTGCTAGGGATACAAAGACAGGGCCTGCCCTGGAAGGGTTCGAGGTCTAATGGAGAAACATTGGAACACCTGTGTACTTATCAAACGTGCAGGATAAGCTGGTACTGGAAGAGGGAGGCACTAGAATCAAAGGAGGGGGTGGTTAGTCTAGACTTGAAGAAAGTGGAGGGAGGGTGCTCTGGCAGGGGGCACAGCCAAGGAGAATTCCTGAGTCTGGAGATGAGTGTCCTGGGAGGAGGAAGAGCCAAGAGGCCAGAGCCACTGGCAAAGGAGAGGAGAAAGGACTGGAAAGGGAGGAGGGGCTAGCTTGTAATGGGCTTTGAATGCCACATCAGAGGACAGGGAGTCACTGGAGGTTCACTGAGGAGGAGGGTGACAGGATCAGACCTGAGCTTTAGGAAAATCACTTTGGTGGCCGAATGAAGAATGGAAGGGAATGGGGAGAGTCTGAGGCAGGCAGACACCCTGCACTGGCCTATCTGCCCCCAGCAGCAATCACAGTAGTCCAGGTGTGAGGTGATGGGGGCCTGTGCCAGGGTGGGGGCAGTGTCAGAGGAAAGGGGGGGCATATTCAAGACATGCTGTAGAAATAAAATGGACAGGCCTGGACATGAGGCGGGGAGCGGGGTGAGAGACAGTAGAGTCCAGGGTGACTCCTAGGCTATAAACCTGAGGGCCTGGGTGGAGGATATACAGTAATAGGGATGGGGGACATGCTAAGTTTGAGACATCTTCAGGACATCCAACCTGAGATTCTCAGCAGGCAGTTAGAGCTTTGAGACTTGAGGTCATGAGAGAACTTAGGACTGGATGAACAGACCTGAGAATCTTGTGTATAGACATGGGAGCTGATGAGATCACCAAGTGAGGTAGATAGCACAGAGGGGAATGAGGACTCAAGACAGAACATTGGGGGATACCTACTGTTAGCCAGTGTGACCTAGAAAAACATAGAGTTTGGGGCTCAAGGGTTTCTCAGTCAGAAAATCTGAGTTTAAATCTTGCCTTTAGTATTACCTGGGTGATCTTGAACAAGTTCAAGTTGATCAACTTGCAAATGTTAAGTGTCTTTTATGTACCAGATACTCTGCTAGGCATTAGGGAAAACCCCAAGCAATTTGCATTCTATCAGTTAACCTCTCTGTTTCCTTATCTGTGAAATAAAGTATTTGAACCAGGTAACTTCTGAGGCCCCTTTTGGCTCTGAATATCAAAATCCTAGGAGCCCAAGTGCCTGTTCATTGAGTGCTGTCTGGTTTGCCGATAACTCAGGAGTCAGCAATTCTTCCCCAGTCTTCATCTTTTCCTCTACTTGTTTTTTTCTGCCCCACATCTGAATTTACATCTCCTTAGTGGTTCCTGCCTCTTGCCAACCACCATTGTCATCCCTTCTTGTAGGCTCACATCTCCCGACACTTAGATTTATCAAGGCTGTCAGATCCATGGGGACCTAAGAGTCCACTGCATTTGGAGTCAGGATGGTGAGTATTGCTCATGCAGGTAACGGCCTTGTCTTTCTTGGGCCACCTGAATTCACCATTGTTTCCTTGCCTTTTGGTGAGTCAGGCAGAACCTGGACCTTATGTAGGCTGATGTCCTTTTCTTCTTGCAGAGGAGAAGTCTGGCTCCCAGTCAGCTTGCCAAGCGAAAGTGTGAGGGCAGTGCCTCTGATGAAGAAGACTGGTACCCGGAGTCAGTGGTAAGACCTAGCTCCTTTGTGCCCTTTTCACAAGTCATGCTCTGGGCATCTGTGAACATCTGCAGGTTGTGCCACCCTGTGCCACAGAGTCAGAAAACCTCATCAAGGTAGCAGTTCATTAAGTGCTTACTTTGTGCCAGGCACCATGCCTCCAAGGAGCTCACAATCTAATGGGGGAGATGAAATGCAAATCGCTCTGGATGCACAAACAGGCTTTAAGCTGCAGAAGTTTGAGATGATCTTAGATGAAGACACTGAGACTAAAAAGGAATGGGGAAGGCTCCTTGTAGAAGGAAGGGGGGGACTTTCTCTGAGACTTGGAAGAAGCTGTGGGAGGAGGAAGGGCACGCCAGACATGGGCACTGCCAGAGAAAATACTTGGAGTCAGGAGGTTTCATGGGCTAGGAAAAACAAGATTTTGTTTCTGAAAGGCATTGTAGTGTGGTGAAAGAAGAACTGGACTTTAATCCTGGCTCAGTAAGCATTTATTAAGCACTTGCTATATGCTGGGTACTATGCCTGGGAATACGAAGAGGCAAAAGATAGTCCCTCCTTTTGAGGACCTCACAGTCTAAAGGGGAGACAACTATGTATAAACAAGCTACGGACGAGACCATGGGCAGCTAGGTGTTGAAGTTAATAGAGCTCTGGGGCTGGAATTATCTTCCAGAGTTCCAGTCTTTCCTCAGACATCGACTAGCTGTGTGACCCTGGGCATGTGACCCTTTTGTCTCAGTTTCCTCATCTGTAAACTGAGTTGAAGAAGGAAATGGCAAACCACTCTAGCATCTTAGGCAGGGGTCTCACAGAGTCAGATATGACTGAACAACAAGGAACACCAACACAGACAGGACAAACTGGGAATAATCAATAGAGGGAAGGCATTAGAACTGAGAGAATTAACAAAGGCTTCTGGTAGAAGGAAGGATTTTTTTTTTTTTATTAATTTTTTTATTTTTTTAATGTTTAACAATCACTGCCATACAATTGCGATTTTATCCCTCCCCACCCACCCCCCACTACCTCCCTCCCTCCCCACGACTGCATACAATTCTGTATAGATTCTACATATACTTTCCTATTGAGTATATTTTCACTATAGTCATGCTATGTAGTCAGACTAAGATAAATGAAAGAATCCGTATAACAAATCAGAACATGATACACAAACAGATACACATACACAAACATGATCTGCTACATTATGTGAGTGACTTCCATATTTCTCTCTCTGAGTGTGGAAGGCATTTTGCCTTGAGGTCCACCATTGGGATTTTTTTTTTTTTCAGAAGTTCTTGTGTTATTACAAAAATCTAAGTCTACCAGAAAAAACTCTCACACACTGTGGTTGTTGCTGTGCATAAAGTTCTCCTGGTTCTGCTCCTTTCACTCAGCATCAGGTCATATAAGTCCTTCCAGGCCTCTCTGAAGTCTTCTTGTTCATCATTTCTTATGGCACAATAGTATTCCATTACATTCATATACCATAATTTATTCAGCCATTCCCCAATTGATGGACATCCCCTTGACTTCCAGTTTTTGGCAACTACATAGAGTGCTGCTATAAATATTTTTGTACATGTGGGACCCTTTCCCATTTTTATGATCTCTTGGGGATATAGTCCTAGTAGCGATATTGCTCGGTCAAATAGAAGGAAGGATTTTAACGGAGACTTGAAGGAAGCCAGGAGGCTTGGCATGGGGGAGGGGCGGCCAGAGAGAATGCCTAGAGCCCAGAAGTGGAGGGTCTTGTTTGTGGCACAGCCTGGAGGCTGGTGTTGCTGGGTCCCAGAGGTTGTGTTGGCGAGTCAGAAGACTGGAAATGGAGGGGAGAGGGAATTAGGTGATGAGGGCTTTACATTTGATCTTGGAGTTTTGTGAGTAGGGGTGACATGGTCAGACCTGTGTTTTAAGAAAATCATCTTTGTGGTTGAGTGAAGGATTAGAGTGGAGAGAGACTTGAGGCAGGGAGCCTCTTCAGTGATGAGGGTCTGACTCAGTGTCTGATGGAGAGAGAGAAGGTCTCGCTGGCTTGTGAGAGATGTGGAAATGGCGGGATTTGGTGACTGAATGGCTCTGTGGGGAGAAGGGCTCCAGGAGGGGGAAGGAGGAAGGGGAGGGAGGGCTTCAAGAGAACACAGGGTTTATGGGCCTGCGAGCCTGGAAGGATGGGAGCATCTCTGGCAGAAGAGAAGGGGAGGGGGTCTTCTCTGGCACTCGAGAAAGGTGCATTGATGAAAAATGCTATGGGAAAGTGTCCTTCCTGTACTTCCAGCAGAGTAGAGCACCTCTGTGGGATGAACTGATAAAGGAATGTGGCCTCGTGGAAGTCTGGGGCTCCTCCTGGGCCTGTGTGGTAGCTGTGAGGGACCAGAGAAGCTGCCTTGCCCCCCAGCAGCTAGGCAGCGCCCCCCATCCCCAACTGCCCTGAGCAGGGTGACTGGATGGGTGGGAGAGCACAGAGGACCTAGAATCCTTTTCCTAATTTAGGTCTTGTTAACTGTGATTGATGTTTCTGACCCATGGAGCTGTCACTGACAGACAGACCCAGGGCTGGTGCTGACCATTTGTCCCCTTTAGGCGGCTCCACTTCCCCACTTTCCACTTATGGAACATCCCAGTCATACCATGGGCCCCTGGGGGCCTGGATTCTCTGTCTTAGACTCCCAAGAGGCGGAAATCGAGCAGCGAGGCCAATGGCCGGGATTGTTTCTTGTCACCCTTTCGGAAACCCCTGACTCAGCTAACTAACAGGCCACACTGCCTGGACAGCAGCCAACATGTAAGTCATTTGGGAAAGGGTCATAGGCAGGAGCTGGGGGGAGAAGAAACATGAGGACCTTGGATATGGTTTTGCTTGGCTCTTCCTGTGTGCACGTGTGTGTGTGCGCGTGTGTGTGCGCATGCGTGTGCACGCTCATATGCACATGGGAGTGTGAGAATCATGAGTGTGTGTTATGGGCGATGTGGGGTGTGTAACGTATGTCCCTAAATTGAAGGTCTGTTTCAGGGCTGATTGGGTACCATATTGAAAGGATGGCTGCCTCAGTGATCCTACCCTTAAGCCTCTGACTCTTTCCAGTGGCCTGGCTGGTGGTGGTCTGACTTCAGCTGCATTGTCATTAGACTTGAGGCCAACTGGGGCTCTGAGCCCTGACCCAGGGCACTTCCCTGGTGTTTGGCCTTCTTTCTGTGGTTTAGTGAGAAGGTCAGGAGGCAAGGCCAAGCCTAGACCATACCTACAGATTCTCCAGAGGCAGAGGGATCAGTCCAGCTCCCCCTGAACCTGAGAGAAGGACTCTCTGGGAATCCCTTGCCCCCTAAGCCAGGATGGCCCAAGCGCTTGGCCATGAGAGCTCCAGTGCCATCCTTCCTCAGGCCTTCCCAAAGCTGTCACCCTCATCACTTCTCTGCTGTCATTGTGTTGCTGAAGGAGGAAGTCACTCAAGAGTGTTGTGGTTCTCCTGTCTCCCCTGGATGCTTGTGCTTAGTGACATGCCCAGGACTCCTCCCTCAGCTGTGATCTCTGGACTTTTCACCCCTCAGCAGCTCCAAGGCTTCCCCTGTCAGCCTAGCTGGAGCACCAGCTTCCCCTCTTGGTCAGCTGGCATCCTCCCTGCCTCTCTGCAGTTCTGGGCTGTTGACCCCTCTCCTTCCTCAGGCCTTCTCTTCCTGCTTGGCTCCTGGATCCTTGGTCCCTGGCTCCCATGGAGCCAACTCTCATCTCTAGGCTTATGGTTCCTAATTCTGCACCTCATCCTTTCAGTCACCCGTGTTCATGTCCTAGGAGTCGTCTCTTGCCCAACCCGCCCCTCCAGAACTGCTCTTGTCGTGGCTTGTCCTCTCCACTCATACCACGATGTCCCTGTGGGTCTCTTGGGCCCTCCATTCTCTGTGAGCTTCAGGCTCCCCTCAAGAAGCTCTCCACTGACCCTCGGGCAGGGCTTGTCCTCCTGGGGTTGGTGACTCCCAGGGGCCACTGGCAAGATTAGGAACTAATTCTACTGTCCTATTGAAATCAATCTCTCTTTCTTTTGTGCATCTGCAAAGTAAAGAGTTTTTTTTTCTCCCACTGAACAGAGGATGGGGGTGGGGTGGGTGGGATGGGGTTACTGAAAACCAAGTGGGTTGGGACGCCTGCCTAAAGATCAAAGAGAAGCTCTCCTGCTTGGCATGTACAGCCCTTCTCTTTCCAGGCTGATCACCCATCTCCTTCCTTCACTCATTCTCCAGCCACACTGGCCTTGGTGTTCTCAGCACATGACATCCTGTTTCCCACTTCTTTGCCTTTGCTTACGCTGTTCCCCCTGCCTGGAATGTTCTCCCCTTGACACTCAGCTCACCTTTTCCTGCCCCACCAGGAGTTACTGTTCCCTGTGCCACCCCTCCATCACTGCATTTATTTTACATGGGTCTGGTGTTTTCTCCTCTATAAATGTAGAACACAGGCCCCTTGAGGGCAGGGACTGTGTAACTCTTGCAGTGTGCACAGGGCCTGATGCTGGCTGACTGACTGCTGCTGGCTCTCATTGTCACCGATGGGCATCAGCGCTGCTTAGCCACAGGGCAGTGAATCTGGGAGCTCGGCCCTTCTTGAAGGGCATCTGTCAGTCATAGGGGCGTGCCAGGCAGAGGAGCCCCTCCCCACACACACAAGCCTGGAATCAGTGCTGCCTTGGCGATCCTGCAAAGTAAAAAGGAGGAACAGGAACTGTGGGTGATGGTGGCCACACGGCCCACCATTGCTATTCATAATCTTAGCAATCATGTTAATTCCAGAGCAAGCACTCAGTCCTCCCCACTTGCCTTCCATTTCTTTAGCGAAATATATTCATGACTTGGCAGCCATTTAAAATGCATTAGCTTACTAGAAATTCATGAAAATCAAAGCCTGTCTGCCAGAGGAGAGCTGCAGTACAAAGGCAGGAATTCCTCTGTGACACAGGCTCACTTTGCTGTCCCTGTTTTGCCTATTATCACTCCGGACCATACTTCATTCTCCTTAAAAATCACTCTCAGGGCTTCTGCTCCCAGGTCTCCCATTACCAACTGGCTGACATGCTGGAGCAGGGCTCCACTTCACTGAATATTGTAATTACCCCCTGGGGTCAGGGTGGGCAAGGAGCCAAGCTGTCATTTGGAGCAGCTGCTCCTGGAGGGCTTCCACCTGGTCCCAGTGAAAAATCTGTGTCTTGGGGCAAAAGGTGGTAATTGATGTGCCGAAGCCTGGCATATCATGAGTGGCGGCTGCTAGACATGGAGCCAGCAGGGGAATCTTTGTTAAACCAGCTATTTAAGAAGGTTTATGGACCAGCCCCTCCCAGCTTGCTCTTTCCTCCAAGGTCCTTGACTGGGAACAGAGAACTTGGTGTGGGGGACAAAGTTGGGGTTTGAAGATGTGTGCTTCTCTTCCCAAACTTCCCCTGCAAAAAACAGAGCAGGCTGAGAGGTCAGACGAAGCCAGTCTATTTTCATCTTGCATGTGGGAAGAATGTGGCCTTGACCTTCATGGCTATAGCAGAACAAGTTTGGAAGGAGCTTTGAGGAATTGTGGAGGGATGGAGCTACGTGCAGTGAAACTGGATGGATTCCCCCAGCCTAGGAAGGCACACTGAGGGAGTGAGTGGCTGAGGCCTGGCCCTTCCAAGACCATGTCAGGTTAGAGACCAGTGATCCCACCAGCCTTTCTGCCACTGCTTCTTTAGAGTCCTTCACATATGCCAAAGAATGGTGCCCATCTCACTCAGAAGAGGTCGGGATGCCAATGGATGGTGCCTGTCTCACTCAGAAGAGGTCAGGTGTGCCAATGGATGGTGCCCATCTCCCACAGGAGAGGTTTGGAACAGGGTTAGGCCAACCCAGGAATTCCACAAGTACCTGCTGATTACCCTCAAGTGAAGCATGTGAAGCACTTTGCCAGTGCGAGAGCCTGTGTAAAGGGCTTTTGTCCCCCTGAGCAGTGATGCCATCCAGGCATGGATGGAGAAGGGGAGCAAGCCTCAGCAGGGTCAGCTGCCCCCCAGGGATGGGGCAGAGGCAGGGAGCGACCAGATCGGGCTCCATGATGGCTCTGGGGGGCCTTGAGCAGATTGTCTCCCCTGTGTCAGATGCAAGGCCCAAGGGCCCTTGCCACTCTCCCACCCTGAGGGTCCGTTGAGGAAGCTTCCTCCAGAATACCCACTGATTGCTGAGTATTATAACTAATAATACTAGCTGGTATTTCCATGGTCTTTGTTGCTTGTCCTTCATTCTGGAAGAGGACCATGACCTCAGGGAGGTGACGTCATGACTTGCAAGTGAATTGGATTTAAGGGAGGGAAGGCTGTGCAGAGTCATTCCCCTCACTCTCTCTTCCAGAGCCACCTGGGTCCAGTGGTCAGGTATAGATCTGGATGATATGGCACCTTAAGGTTTTGCAAAATGCCTAACAAATACCTCTTGCAAGCCTTATGGTGACCCTGGAAGTTAGGTGCCCATTTTACAGATAAAGGAACTGAGGCAGGCGGCAGTAAGGTGGCACAGCTAGTAAGTGTGTGAGTTGGTCTTCCTGACTCCAAATCCCGCACCCTGTTCCATGCAGCATCTGGCTGAAATATGAAATACACCAGAGGTTCTATAGAGAACCAAATACGTTTACACTTGTCACTGCATTTTCCTGATGTGTCTGCAAGGCCGCAGCTCTGATCAAGCACACCTGGCCTTGCTCCCTTCTGTGCCCCCTTTTAGGAGATAGCTGGGACCAGTCACTAACGTGCTGCGTGCTCCTCTCTCCCCTGCAGGAGGCATTTATTCGGAGCATTTTATCGAAGCCCTTCAAAGTCCCAATCCCCAATTACCAAGGTAAAGTGGAGAGTGCATTGTGCAGATGTGCACAGGTGCAGATGTGGGGGGATGCTGCCTTTATGTTGGGCTTTTGTCATGCGAGAGTTGTGGTAAGGATGTCAACTGTCCCGCAGCCACCTTTACTTAGCTGTGTGTCCCCACATCCTGGCTACATTGTAATGTGTTTGGACTCACAAAGACCTGGGTTCAAATGCTGCCCCAGATGCTTATTAACTGTGTGACCCTGGGCAGGTGATAGTATACAAGAGGGCTGTGCATCTAGAGGTTGAAATGAATCTAGTCCTGTCATCTTAATGGGGACAAATGTGAGGCCTACAGAGGGTAGGAGACTTGCTGAGGATCCCACAGGAAGTCATCGAGTAGGGACTTGAGCCCAGGGCCTTGGACTCAGTTTCTTCATTTGTGAAATGGGAATAACTATACTGATTGCCTCTCAGGGCTGATGCCGAAATGAGACATTCATGTAAAGTGTTCTCAGAACCATGGAGCATCATGGAAATGTCATGTCATTATGGCACATTGATCATGCCTGATTTCAAGTGGAAAGAAGCACTAGCGCATCTCCCAGAGGCCTCTGTGCTGTGCCTGAGGAGAGCCATGCTCACTTGCCTTCATATCCCTCCCTGGTCCTGCTTCTCCCATGGGAGGTGGTGGGGAGCCACTGGACTGTTAGACACCCCTCTCACTCCACCCATGCCTGTTCCCCAGGGTTAGCTTGGTGCTAGTGGGTGGCAGGGGTTGGGGTGGGAGGGCCACGATTTCCTCAAAGTGAAACAAGGTTACCTGTTGGCATGGGAGAGCAATGGTGCCATCCTCCTGTAGCCCTTAGGCATTCTTTGGCCTTTCCCATTGTTGGGCATATCCCTGCCTCCAGCCCTAGATCCTCCAAAATCAATAGGGCAACTTATTTTGTGCTAACAAGAGACAGGAAACAGGGAGGGGTGATGAGTGGAGAACAGCAGGCTGAGGGGTGATGAGGCCTGTGATGGCAAATGCAGGGAATCCAGAGAACCTGGGAAGGCCAAAGAAAGCCCAGCCAGGGGACCACTAACCTGACGCCAAGACCGTAAACAAGTGACACTGAAAAGCCACCAGCCTCCTACTGCGTGTACTGACCAGGGAGGACTACACTTCTCTTTGTGTTGTGTGGGCTTTAAGTCCTGACTTTGTGAGGAGGGAAGGTACCTTAATGAGGGGAGAGGGAGGTGTGATACTGGGTAAATAACTATGATCCTGAAACAAGGAAACGGGGAAATGTTGGGGTATTTGAGAAGCTGCCCTGCTGAGTGAGGCTTCTGATTGCTTGCAGGTCCTCTGGGTCTCCGGGCTTTGGGCATCAAGCGGGCAGGGCTCCGACATGCCCTCCACGACCCTTTAGAGGAAGGAGCTCTGGTCCTTTATGAGCCCCCGCCTCTGAGTGCCCATGACCAGCTGAAGCTTGACAGGTGAGCCACTAGGTGGAGAAGGCAGGGTGGGAGCTCACAGGGGGGCTGTGGTGTTTGTTGGGCTCTCTGAGGCAGGGCACTGGTGCTGGGGCTATTGGGTGGCTTCAGGGCATGTGCTCTGTGGGCTGCTTGGCACTCAAGCTGGTCCAGAAAGCCTCTTTGACCCTCCTTGGGGGTCTTAGCCCCTTTATCTAATGCATGCTGGTCCCTGACTGGAGCACAGCACTTTGTGTAGGCAGTTCCTTGCTGGCTGGGAGCTCTGGGAGGGTAGGGGCTGTGACCTGATCCTGTGTCCCTCAGTCCCTTGGCCTGATGCTCTGTCTCCAGTAGGCACAGAGAAAATCAATGCATGAATGATGTGCCCAGGCCTAGGGAGGACTCTCTCCAGAGGCCCCGGATGGAGGTTGATGTTTGGTTCTGGGTGGCACATTAGGGATTCCAGTGATGAGTTGGAGGATGTCCAGAGAAGGTAGACGGGTTGAGGAGGGCCTAGACATCTATCTGTACAGGGATCATTGAGGGAATAGGGGAGAGTGAGCAAATAATGGGGGAGCATGACCATTTCTCCAGGTGTCTGGAGGGTTTGCCTGTGGGGGAGGGCTGGGCCCAGCTCTGCTCGGCCCCAGAGAGCAGAGCGGGGAGCACTGAGACATGTGCAACCTGGAGGTCAGAAAGCTGACCCTGAGGGGCTGTCTCAGAAGATGGGGGTCCCTTGAGCAGGCTGGATGCCTGCTTTCAGGAGAGTCCTGTGTGTGGCCTGATGCCACTGAGGCCTGAGACTCTAGTTCTGTGGGAGGTAGGATGACTTTTGTACAGCGCACAGGGTCTGTGGCTTACTGACTCCATCTGGTGAGGGAGACAGCCACAACAAACTAGCTGTGGGCAGGATAAACTGGAGGTAACAGCAGGAAGGCCCTGGAATTAAGGGGGGTTGGGAAAGGCATCCTGGAGAAGGGGGGAATTTTAGTTAGGACTTGAAGGAAGTCAAGAGGTGGAGATGAGGAGGGAGGGCTTTCCAGGGAGAGAGTACAGCCAAGGAAAATGCCCAGAATCTGGAGATGAAGTGTGTTGTGGGAGGAACAGCCAGGCCAATATCACTGAGGATCTCAGCATGAGAGGGGATGTAAGGTGGAAGAAGGCTAGAAGAGTAGGAAGGGACCAGGTGATAAAGGGCATTCTGGAGGGAGTGGGGAGCCACTGGGGGGAGTGGGTGCGGAGACAAGGTCAGACCTGAGTTTTAGGGGGATCCTTTGGGGAGAGCCTGAAGACAGGCAGGCCCCCAGCAGCTTGTGTACTAGCCCAGGCTTGAGGTGATGGGGGCCTGAACCAAAGTGGGGATCGAGTCAGAGGAGAGATTTTACAAAAGTAGAAACTGTAGGACTTTGCATCTGCTTGGATGTGGAAGGCAAGAGAGACTGAGGAGTGGAGGGTGACACCTAGTTTAGAGCCGGGGTTGGGGGGCTGCTGGGAGGATGCTGGTGCCCTTGTCAGTCACAAGGAGGTTAGGAAGAGGGGAAGGTGTGGGAGAAAGATCACTTTGAGGCATGTGGAGTTCAGGATGTGTATGGGTCATCCAGTCTGAGATGTCCAGAGAGAGCTTAGGGCCTGATAAATGGGTCTTAGAATCGCCAGTGTTGAGATCATCATTGAGTCCATGGAAATGATGAGATCTCCAAGGGAAATAATCTAGGAAGAAAAGGGGGGGGCAGGATGGAGCCCTGGGGAACCCCCCTCCCACCCCTCCTCCACCCCCAGCTAAAGGAAAGGCAGCAGAATGGCTGCTTGCCACTAAGGTCTGGCAAGGGCGATATGGGCAGCTGGAAGGGACCTTCATGGTCTGGGAGTAGCCGGGGAAGCGAGTGTGCTCTCTCAGGATGACATGGTGTCTCCTGCCCAGTCAGGGCCCTGGGGCTGGGAGGGAGAGGGAATGGGAGCTCAGTGGAAGCCAAGGTGGTATTTTTTCGCTTTCCAGTATAGTGCAGTGCCCAGCACACAGTAGGTACGTAGGTACTTAATAAATGTCAATTGACAGTTTTGAAAAAAATTTCTTTGTACAGGATCTATACAGTCTACGTTTACAGGATGTATGAACATGGTGATTTTTTTTTAGTTCAATTTTATCTTATTTTCAGATCAGTATTCTACCACCATCCCCCCGCCCCTCCCCGACTTCCCTCTGTCCTCCCCCAAATCCATTGAGAAAGACAGAAAGACAAACCCTGGTTACAAATGTGTGTAGTCAAACCAAGCCAATCCCTGCCATGACTGTGGCCTGAAAAAGACCGTCAGCTGCCTGTGTCGAGGGGGCAGCCCATTTCATCTTGTCTGTGTAGTGTTAGTGAATAGTACTCATGTTAATGATAGCTAGTATTTACGTAGGGCCTACTGTGTGCTGGGCACTGTGCCAAGTGCGTTTACAATTATCATCTCATTTGGTTCTCACAACAGCCTTGAGAGGTGGGTGCTGTTATTATCCTCCTTTTACAGAAGAGGAACCTGACTTGTCCAGGGTCACACAGCTAGGAAACGTGTGAGGCTAGATTTGGACTCAGTGCCACCTGGTGGCCAGAGTGGCATCAGTTCCTCTAAGTCTTTCTCAGTTTCTCTGAAAACATCCCCTTCCTCATTTATTACAGCACATTCGTAGACCATCACTTGTTCAGCCTCAGTTTTCAGCTTTTGGCTGCCATGAAAAGAGCAGCTGTCCATATATTTACGCACGTGGCTCCTTTTCCTCTTTCTTCGATCTCTTTGGCCATACATGGGGTCCCTGGGGAAGCAGGACTTGCTAGCATTGGGGCCAAACTGCTCTCCACAATGGTGGGACCGCTTCCCAGCTCCACCAGCGGCCTGTCCCTGGCTCCTCCAGACCTCTTCTGTCATCTTCACCAATCTGAAGGATGGGAGGCGCAGGGTTGCTTTATTTCTGTAATTATTGGTGACTTAAAGTGCTTTTTCATATGATCACCGATAGCTTGGACTTAAGGCAGGGAGGACTGGATGAAGTGATTGTCAGGGGAATACAGACCAGAAATCACTGGTTAGGCTTAAGTGACACAAGTGGGGAGGAGAGAGCCAGGAGGGTTAGCAGGACAAAAAGATTTTTGCCTTGTTAGATGGAGCCTTAGAAACACAGGTGCTAATCAAGGAGGGAAGATGCAGCTGATGATGGAGACCTGCCTTTTGGCTGAGGGCTCTGAGACAGTGCAGAAGGTCTCCATTGCTTATCTCTCAGACTCCAGGAAACCTGACGTCTAGTTCCCCCAGGAGGCTCCATTGAACTCACTCTTAGCCCTGGTTCCCTTCTTCTTGCTTGATAGCAGGGAAACTGCCCAGCTAGAGGTGACTGTGTACCTAGAGAGGCCTTTGGTTCCTGGATGTGAGCCCAAGCCAGGGCAGCTGCTGGCAGCGAGCCCAGGCATTTGGGCACTTCATGGTTTTGGACTGAATTAGGGGTTATGAGGTAGTGTCAACACATGTGGCAGGGAGTGCTAGAGAGATGAGGTTTCTGATCCATTCCCTGGGCACTTTGGTCAGGAGGGGATCAACTAGAGCATCATGTGGACACCAGGACAGAGGAGATGCCACCTTCGATCCTCTTCCTGAGAGGCTGACTGGCCCTGTTGTGCCAGACACTGACCATGTGGGGCCTTGGGGGCAGGGGGAGGTGAGGGAACAGGAGGAAGCTCTCTGTGCCACCCACCAAAGGATGGTCTTGCAGGAGCTCTGAGCTTGGAGCAAAGGCTATGGACCCTGTCTGTCCTGGGGGAAGGGAGAGTAGAATGTATGCAAACATCCGAGCTGGGGGGACCAAGGTGTGCAGTGGCCCAGGCCCTGCCTTCTTGGAGCATAGTCTAGAGCAGGCTTGGCCATCCAGGCTACTGTCCCAGGCAGTGGCCAGAGGAGTGGCAGGGAGCTACCCAGAGGAGGCCTCATCAGGCATGGGTTTCAGCAGATGGTCATGTAGGGAGTGTGTTTTAGATGAGACATGGGTAGGGACTGGCTGATCCCCTCCAATGAGACTGGAGAACGGAGTGGGAAATGGGACCAAGATGGGGCAGTGGGGGTCAGACCCACAGAGGCCTTGATCATCAGGCTGTGCTGTCTAAAGTTTATTCTGCCTTGTAGGCGTAGTAAAGAGCTTAGCATTAGAGCTATGTGGTCTAGCCTGTGCCTGAGAAAGATGAATGTGCCATTGGTGGGGGAGGGACTGATGCCTGAGGGAGGTGGAAGCAGGAAGCCTGGGCAGCCCAGGCAGAGGCTTCAGAGAAGCAGTGAGGACTCTTAGCTCTTGGGAGGAGTGGCGGGGGGATAGGGTGGGGGAATGGGGAGGCATGGACAGTGGTGTGTCTCCTGCAGAGGTGGTCACTGGGAGGCTGGGTGGTGGGAGGGAGGGATAGGTTGTCTTAGCATCAAAGCTTGTTAATTTGCTCAATGCTGTGAGAGGAAACCAGAGTGGGAGGCGGTGACCAGCTTTCCTCCATCCTGTCAGAGGGCGCCTTGGGTAGGGCATGGCCAGTGGCCAGGGTATTGGGCATCCTTGCTCGGGGGCCTCTGGAACAGTAGCCATGAAAATGCATGGAGGGTTGTGGCCCTGCCCACATCCTCACTCCATATTTTCTTTGACCTCTTTTCTCAGGGAGAAACTCCCTGTCCATGTGGTGGTTGATCCCATTCTCAGTAAAATCTTACGGCCCCACCAGAGAGAGGTGAGTGTGGAGAGGCTGCCTTGGGCCCAGGAGCTGACCCTGGGAGGCCAGCAGCCATGCTTGGGGGTGAGAGGTCCCCATTTGCTGTGCTCTGCTTCTGGGCCTCAGCTCTTGTTTTGAGTGGTCCTATGACAGGGTGCCCATCTTCCTCAGGGTGTCAAGTTTCTCTGGGAGTGTGTGACCAGCCGGCGTATCCCTGGCAGCCATGGCTGCATCATGGCGGACGAGATGGGCTTAGGCAAGACCCTGCAGTGTATCACGCTGATGTGGACGCTCTTGCGCCAGAGTCCAGAAGGCAAGCCTGAAATCGACAAGGCCGTGGTGGTTTCCCCCTCCAGCCTGGTCAGGAACTGGTCCAATGAAGTACACAAGTGGCTTGGGGGCCGCATCCAGCCCCTCGCCATCGACGGGGGCTCCAAGGAGGAGATCGACCAGAAATTGGGTACTGACCAAGTAAATTTGCGTGGTTTGAGGCTTGTTCTCTGAACTTCCTGTCGTATCCCTGTTGTTGGGAGGTGAGGATGGCGACCTTGAAGTGCATGGGGAAAGTGAAAGGGACTCTGGGAACAAGACATTCTCATGCTAAGCTAGCTCTCTGTTAAGCAGTTTTCTCCCAAGGCTAGTTTGACTGGAGGACAATGGGCCCTCCCTGAATCTTCTAGAATTCAAGTTGTGCTCTTTCTTTGACTGTGCCCTCTCTCTCTGTCCTCCTCTGCCCCCACCCCCAGCCAGCTTCATGAACCAGCGGGGTGCCAGGGTCCCGACTCCCATCCTCATCATCTCCTATGAGACGTTCCGCCTGCACACAGAAGCTTTGCAGCGAGGGAGTGTGGGGCTGGTGATCTGTGACGAGGTAGACCACGCTCTCATCTGGACCCCTGCTGTCCAGGGCCAGGGGCCAGGGCTGCCCTCAAAGAGTGTACAGGCTGAACTTTGCGGGGAGAGGCAGGACACAACAGAAAAGTTCACTTCTTTGCAGGGGGGTGACATGGCCCTGCCTAAGAGGCATCTGTTTGACAGCTGGGTGGAGGGTTGGTGAACAGAGATGGGGGTGGGGTAGGGCAGGCATGAAGTTCAGAAGGTAATGGGAGTGAATAGGAGGCAGGTGATGAGTAATGTGGAGGAGGACTCATGCCTAGGCTTGAACCTGGGGGCCTTAGGCAGAAATTGGGATGTTAGGAGGGAAGCTGACGATAACTGCTTTGGATGAGCTGAATTTGAGATGTCTGTGTGACAACTGGGCATTATGGGCCTGGAAGTAGGGGAGCATTCGAGGGCTGGATGTGTAGATCTGGGATGAGACTTGAACCCCAGGGAGTTCAGGAGCCCCACCGGGAGCGGGGAGAGGCTCCTGGAGGCAGGAGCCACGTCCATGACAGTCCCTGAACAGGATGTCCTGCACAGAGAAGGCAGATTCATGAGAGACATTAGCATGGTTATTTCCCACCATTATTCAACTAGAATAGAATGGTTTTCCCCCAGTCAAATTCCTGCCAGAATAACTTAGCCATCTCGCTCTTCCAGAATGGTACTGGTCCAGTCTCATCCTTCCCGGACCTGGGATTTTCCCTGTTTGCCCCAGGCCCCTGCTGGGTTGGCTGGACCTTGAGTGCTTGATCCGAGGTTCAGGGAAGGAGCCAGGTTGAAGGCGGGGATGGTTTAAATGGGAAGTTCCTGAGCCAGTCCTTGGCTCCAGGTGTCCTTATGGAGCTAAAATCCTCCAAATCTTGTTACCTTTTTAAAACCCCAATATCAGCGTGTGCATTTGCTCCAGTCTTTGTTTTCTTCCTGGATCTGGCCCAATGTGGAGAGGCATCCACTTGTTTTTCAGGGCCACAGACTCAAGAACTCGGAGAACCAAACATACCAGGCCCTGAACAGCTTAAACACCAGCCGGCGAGTGCTTATCTCGGGGACCCCAATACAGAATGACCTGCTGGAATACTTCAGCTTGGTGCACTTTGTGAATTCTGGCATCCTGGGTAGGAGTCTGGGGCCCCTCCACAGTCCCCTGTGGCACAGGGACCCAAGTGGCCCCTTCAACTTGGCTGGTGCCCAGTTGCCACCAGTTTCCTGGCATAGCTGGGCAAGAAGGAGCAAAGGAAATAGGGCCCTCCTCTACCCCTGCCTGGCACTCAGCAGGTTGTGCTTGGGGCAGAGGAAGGCCAGCAGCTCGTATGGGGTGCTGGCTTCCCAAAAGTACACGTGCTCTCTGTGAAGGCCTGACCTCTCCCGTGGTGGGCCCCTAGGCTCATGGGCCAGTCTTGGTGTAGGGGCGATAGTGGCCCTTCCACTGGAGTGAAACCTGACCTGCTCACTGTGTAGTAGAGAGAAAGGGCATCAGAGGAGCTACCTTTGACTCTGTTTCTGCCTCTCGCTTCTGTGGGCTTGGCCAAGACTTATTTCTCACCTGTAAATGAGGGAACTGGGTTGGGCTTCCCATCCTCTGGTTCTAAGAAAAGGAAGGCTGCAGAGGAAATCTCAGAAAGTCTATAGTTTCCTTCACCTTGGTGCTGCTCCAGTGGGGCACCACGGGACTTGGGGCTGTTCTTGTGGGCCTCCTGGGCTGTGCACTGATGGTGAGGCCTTGGCTGGTTCTGCCATCTGTCTGCCATCTGTCTGTCTGTCTTCTCAGAATCCTGGGGCTGAGGTGCATGTCAGGAAGCCACCTTGGGGCCCCAGCTGACTGGATTCGTTTGCCCTGCCCTCCCCTGTCATTAGGGACAGCCCAGGAATTCAAAAAGCACTTTGAGCTGCCGATCTTAAAGGGCAGAGATGCTGATGCGAGTGAAGAAGCCCGGCAAAAGGGGGAGGAGCGACTCCGAGAGCTTGTCACCATTGTGAACAGGTGATGCGCCTGGGTGGGAGCACATGCCCTTAAGGGCTGGGGTGAGGTTGGGAAGGCTCCCCAAGAAGTCAGGGGGCGTTGGCAGAGATGCTGCTAGAGCTCTCTGGGTCGGCCTGCCTTG
This sequence comes from Notamacropus eugenii, assembly GCF_028372415.1. Lineage (NCBI taxonomy): Eukaryota > Metazoa > Chordata > Mammalia > Diprotodontia > Macropodidae > Notamacropus > Notamacropus eugenii. The sequence continues at coordinate 507,329,873 of NC_092873.1, forward strand.
TCTTACAGATGAGGCGCGCCAGGGCAGTGGGATGACCCCTCTCCCCTAACCTGATGCCTCTCCTCATGGCCTGGGCTGCATTCACTGTTACAGCACCATCTCTCTCAAATGAGACCTAACCCCCTCATTTTACAAGGGAGGAAACTGAGGCCTGCTGTCTGCCAGGTGCTGTAGTAAGCAGTAGGGAAGCAAAGAAAGGCAAAAACAATCCCTGTCCACAGTCTAGCAGGGGAGACAACATGGACATAGCTCCTTATGTACCACATACACCTGCCTCAGTGGGTGGTGATCTCAGAGAGGAAGGCACAAGCCAACAGGCCCCAGACAGAGCTGTGACTGGAACTCCATCAGGGGCAGCAGCCCCTAGTCCCACAGATGTGGCCTTTTGGGGTGTCAGTTGGGGTAGAATGGCATGGTGGGTAACGTGCTGGACCTTGAGTCAGGGGAGGCCTGGGCTTGGGTCCTGCCTTAGTGGCCTCTGTGGCTCACAAGGCCTGGGGTGCTTTGTGAGGGTCAAGGGAGAAAAAGACTGGGGATAATGCCCACTGTTGCTGTCTTTGGGGTCAGCTCAGCCTTTGGGGCTGCGATCCTCCTGGAGCTGAGGTAGAGGCCCCCCACCCTGCTGCTCCCTGATGGTCCTGATGTCTCTCTTGTAGGTGTCTGATTCGGAGAACCTCAGACATCCTCTCCAAGTACCTGCCTGTGAAAATTGAGCAGGTGGTCTGCTGCAGGTATGCTGAGTGCCAGGCCCCTATGACCCAGGCCTGCTACCTGCAGCCTGGGGCAGAGTGCTGACCACGGTGGGCTGGGATTGCTGGAGCTCTGGAGTCCTGGCTCAGCCATTTTAGCTGGTGACCATTCTGGCCCCATCTCTCTCCATACCATGGACCCATGACAAATCTTAAGAGAAAAACCCTGCTCATCTCAGGGATTAAAAACAGACACAAGCATCTGTGAATGATGAAAGTTAGGGGTGGTGGGTTCTCATTTGTGCCATGTGGCCTTAGGTCTCTGCCTCTGTGACTCCTCAAGGTTGCCAAGGCTATCACCAGGTCCCTGGCTGCCCTCTGCTCTCTAAAGTCATGGGGCTGGGCTACCAGGCTTCTGGAGGTCAGCTGGCTTTTGGGCTTTGCTGTTGTGGGCTCTCCCCAACCCCAGGCTCTTGTGGGCTGCAGGCTGACTCCACTGCAGACTGAGTTGTACAGACTATTTCTCAAACAAGCTAAACCCGTGGAGGAGCTGAGAGCGGGCAAGATGAGTGTGTCTTCCTTGTCTTCCATCACATCCCTGAAGAAGCTATGTAACCGTGAGTGGGCCTTCCTCCAGGCTGCATTTGCCCCTCAGCTGCCTCCTGGTCCTTGGTTCTGACTTGGGTCACTCTCCCATGTTTCATAAGCCCTCCTCCCATTTGGGGCAGATCTCAGCAGCATTCCCTTCTGGCCCTTTTCCTGTACTGCCATAACTGCAGCCTTAATTCAGGGCCCATCACCTCTTGCCTCTAGTCTCTCTCCCCTCCAGTCCATCCTCCACGCCACTGCCATGGGGTTTGTCCATGAGCGTGGTCTATACACGTCCTCTCTCCACTGCCCTTTACTTGGTCAGTGCTGCTGGTTCCCTGTTGGGTGTCTGAGGTGCCCTTGGAGAGCTTCTATGTTGGGGAGATAAGTTTGAGCCACAGAAAACCCCTCCAGTGGTGCCAGATGAGGAGCTTGGGCCTGAAGCCAGACAGTGCTGTAGGCACTCTGATGGAGCTGAAGCCTCCTGTTAGGCCTTCTCCAGGGGGTAGGGGGCCTGTGCCCACAGAGCACCTACCAAGGAGGATGCTTCTGAACACTGAGCTGATGTTCTGGCCTCTCAGACCCAGGTCTGATCTATGAGAAGTGTGTGGAGGAGGAAGAAGGCTTTGCGGGAGCTCTCGACTTATTTCCCCATGGCTACAGCGGCAAGTCGGTGGAGCCACAGCTTTCAGGTAAATGTTTCTCTGTCCCCTGTGACCTTGAAGCAACCTGAGTTTGGGCTGAGCTTGTGGCCTGGAGGTCGGGAGGAGGGGGCAGGCACGGGGTTGGGAGGTCTTGCCTTGCCTCACCCACTTCAAAGGAAAACAGGTAGAGTTGAGGCTTGGGAGATATGGAGTCTGGATGGGGAAGCAACTGCGCAGAGCCCTCAGTTCAGATTCTGGGAGCCTCGGTTTGTTTTCCAGTTGTGCCTTGTATGGGCTTCCCTCTACAGGTGGTCGCTGCAGAAACTCCTTTCCAGTGTAGGGAGCCCCTATGGGGAGCTGGCCTGAAGGCCCTCAGAGACAGAGCCTGGGGTGGGGGAGTGGGGGTAGCACAGCTTAAGCCTAGAGCCTCTGGCATGGGCTGACCTTGTATCCGATCCTGGGCCCAGTCCACGACTTCAGACCCTAATCCCCTCACCTGGCCTCCTGGCTCCATCCTCTTCCATTCCAGTCCATCCTCTGCTGAGCAGCCAAGCACAAGACTGATGCCCAGCAGCACATGCAGGAGCCTCAGTGTAGCTCTAAAGCCCTTGACAGCCAGGCCCCAAATACACAGCACTTCTCTTCCTGCATACTAAACTGACCTTTTCCTCTGTCCCACACAACCGTCCATCTCCTGCCTCCTGTCTCTGCGGCGGCCACCCCTTCCTCCCTCTTCACCTTGGCCTCCCACAATTCCTCACTTGCTCCAAGATGCAGCTCCATGAGGCCTTTCAGGTGCCTCCAGATGCTGGTACCCTGGCTCCCTCCCCAGTCATTCTGGGCCTATACTTATGTCTGCCGTGCACATTGTCTCCCTGAGGGCAGAGACTGGAGTCTCCCTTTTGTCTCTCCCTCACGCCAACCCAGCACAGGCTGGCATACAGTAGGTGCTTAATAAGTGTTTGTAAATTTCACAGTGGAAGGGACTTCAGAGATGCTCCAGTTCAGGAGTTCTTAACTTACTGTGTCCTGCCCCATCCATCCATGCTCCCTGACGCAGGCCATCAAGTCATTTTATAGATGAACAGCCTGAGACTCAGAGCCAGGAGAGGCGGGTGATGGCAGAGCTGGGGGGGGGGGGGGGGGGGGGCGCCCATCTCTGGTGCCATGGCTGTCCCTTGGCTGCCTCTGGAGGAAGGCCCTGCCTTTCCTGCTGTGGCTTTCTTGAATGCAGTTAATTGGGAGGGTGGGGTCTTGGCCCTGGACTCCTCTGCTCAGGGGGCTTAGCTGTACTCCTGACCTTTTCGAAGTCCTGGGCTTGGGTCTCTCCCCAGGGAAGATGCTGGTCTTGGACTACATTCTGGCCGTGACAAAAAGGACCAGCAATGACAAGGTTGTCCTGGTGTCCAACTACACCCAGACCCTGGATCTGTTTGAGAAGCTCTGCCGGCTCAGGAGGTGCGTCCTGGAGCCTGGCAGGGCCAGCCCCTCTGACCACTTGGTGCCAGGCTCAGGCCTTTTCTGTTTGGCAGAGCTGGCTGTTGTCTGTCTCATGGAGTCTTTGACTGGACGGAGTGACTTCCCCCAGGCCCCTTTTGTCTAGAGCTGGTCAGGTCAGAGTCCTGTGATGCCAGGGCTACGTGGCCCTGGTGGGTCAGGTAGGGTCTTGTGACTGGCAGGGAGCCAGGGTTGGGATCTCAGGAGCCCCTACATCTCAGATCAGCATCCAAGCCAAGAGTGACCTCAGCTCAACATCACACCTCCTTCCCAGGGCAGGAGGCTCCCCAGCCAGTGTGAGTACCTTCCACTGCCAGGCAGAACCTCCTACAAGTTATAGACTTGCATCCGAAATCTGCCTCCCATTGGCTTTGGGGCCAAGCTGAGTTGGTCTGCTTGTTCTATGACTGCCCCAGATGCTTAGGAACAGCTTTTGTCTCAGGTCCTGTGGCCCCTCCCTCTTATCACCACACTCCTCTCCTTAGATCTGGTTTCCTTGTGTCCTATCAGTGAAGAAATGATGACCGGTGTCTGTTGGGACCTGGCAGAGCTAGGATCATTTATACCCTCTCACCATGCGGGAAGGGACTGTCCTCTGCCCCACTCTCCCTGCCTCACTCCTGTGATCACTGCCAGCGCTTGGGCTCTGGGCATCTTCCCTGGATGAACTGACCTTTGTCCTTTCCCCTGCCTTGGGCACAGGTATCTCTATGTCCGGCTGGATGGCACCATGTCCATCAAGAAACGAGCCAAGGTCGTGGAGAGATTCAACAACCCCTCGGTGCGTGGGCGGGGCTGGCCCTTCTGGATCTGACCCCTTGCCAGCAGGGTCAGGGGGCAGTGTGCCTCCCTACTAGGGTGCCAGGAGGGAGAGCAGAAATGTGCTCGCTGGAGGCTCCTGAGGATGCACCCAGGCTTGGGCCTCCCCACAGGGACAGACAGGGGCTTGAGATAGACTGGGCGGGAGTGAGGGCTGACAGGGCAGGCTCATTAGTGTAGTCCTAGGCTGGGGCCACTCTGGGTAGCCGGGTCCAGAGGCATCTTATGACTTTGTTAACAAGGCAGTAAGTGGGTGCTTACATTTGGAGTCTTTCTTGGTCTCTGGCTATTAGGATCTCTCCCCAAATCCAAAGGACTGGAAGAAAAGACTTGGGGGGTCAGGGGAGGACATGCATGCTGCCTTCAAGTATCTAAAGTGATATCATGGGACAAGGGAAATCAGACATGCTCTACCTGGCTCTAGGGGGGCAGGTTGAGGCTTCATAGAGCTCTTTGGTGAGGTAGTGAGCTTCCTGTCCTGGGCTGGGGGCCTCAGCTGCTGGTCAGGTAACAGGTGGCCTAAATGGGGTTCCTTCAAGCTTAGGATTGGCATAAGCCTTCCCTGCTGGCTTCCGCCTGAGGCCAGACTCAGCCAGGGGACAGACTGGTCGTGTTCTCAGTTGGCCTTTCTCTAGAGGGCCTTGCAGGCTGTCAGTGCGCCTGTCTCCAGAGGGCTCTGCAGTCCAACATGCAGTGACAGGCCCCTCCCTCCCTGTCTCCCCAGAGCCCAGACTTCATCTTCATGCTGAGCAGCAAGGCTGGTGGCTGTGGCCTCAACCTTATCGGGGCCAACAGGCTTGTCATGTTTGACCCGGACTGGAATCCTGCCAACGATGAGCAGGCCATGGCCCGTGTGTGGCGTGACGGCCAGAAGAAAACCTGCTACATCTACCGCCTGCTCTCGGTGAGCTCTGCTTGGCCTTCTGGGCCTCGGCTCTCAGATGGGGAAAGAGCTCTGGGTTGGGAGGGTGGGAACACCTTGGGTCACCATCCTCTTCCTTGGTACCATCATGTTCTTCCTTGGTACCATCACGTTCTTTCTTGTCCACAAGTTCTCTGCTGCTGCCCAGTTTCACCCTGTCTCTGGCTGCCCCTGGAGGTCACACTCCAGCCTCCTGATGGCATGTCAGCAGATGAGACCCCACATGGCTGGGCATGGAGTGGGGCCAGGCTCATGGCTGGAGCTGACTCCCTGTACCCCCTCTCCTCCCAGACTGGAACAATAGAGGAGAAGATCTTTCAGCGCCAGACTCACAAGAAGGCTCTGAGCAGCTGCGTGGTAGATGAAGAGCAGGATGTGGAGCGTCACTTCTCTCTGGGGGAGCTTCGGGAACTGTTCACCCTCAATGAGGTCACACCCAGCGACACCCACGACAAGTAAGGAGGGGGAGGCCTGAGCACCCCGCCTGGGCCTGGACCCTGGGGCCCAGGGATTGTGGGTTGGGGAGGCCAGAGCCCAGCTGGTTGTATGACATTGTGTCTCTGCAGACTGCGCTGTCGCCGCTGTGTGAACGGCCATCAGGTCCGGCCTCCCGCTGAGGGCTCCGACTGCACCTCTGACTTGGCCCAGTGGAACCACAGGGCAGACAAGAGGGGGCTCCCAGATGCTGTGTTGCTGGCAGCTTGGGATGCGGCAGTGACCTTTGTCTTCCACCAGTGCTCACATGAGGAGCAGCGTGGGGTCCTTTGAGCCCTGAAACTGGGCCTGGGTTGGGGCTGGACTGGACCTAGGTTGGGGCTGGGGGACTGGAGCTGGGGCTGGGGCCAGGGTGGTCAAGGCCATTGGATGGCCGCAGCTACCTAGGCTAATCTGAGCAGAAAGCCTATGCTTGCTGCACCAGGAGCCAGAGGTGCCCAGCCTAGATCACTCCTCCCCAAAAGCTCAGGGAAGTCAATCACACAGGTAGGAGTCACAGATAGGCAGAATAGATTTTTTATTTTTAAAAATGTAAAAAAGGCACAGAAGAATAATAAAGGCATTAGACTGGTGGCAGAGTCGACAGCAGGTGTAGACTCGGGGAGGGAGGGTGGCTGTGGGGTCACTTTTGCCCTTGATTCCTGAGGGCCAGCTGAAGCCATCAGACCAGGTGAGAAGGGAGCCAGGACCTGCCTGCTTTCTCTTTCCCTGCTGGGCCAGACCTTGGGTCTCCTGGTGCCATGCCCTACCCCTCAAGCTCTGGTGTGAGCTATGGTTGGGGGAAGTGTTGTTGGAATCTGATGGACCCTAGCCCAGGATAGGGGCCTTTATAGCCCAGGAAGGCCACGGTCACATCATACCAACATAGTCAGCAAAGGCCTGGGAGGAGTCCCACGTGTCACTAACCACATTGAACATAGCCCGAAGCCGGCCAATGGCCTCCTGAGCCATGCCAGGGTCCTGGTCCAGCCGGTTCTGGAAGAGGCAGAGGTGGCCAAAGGTCCCACGGCTTGGGTGGCACCGCTCCAGCTGCTTGGCAAATTCAAGGAGTCCATCTGGCTTGATGCAGTTGGAGCTGGGAAGGGGAGGGCAGGCTTGGAGTCACGGGGAGCCCTGAAGGAAGGGGAGGTGGGGCCCATGCAGCCTGCACCAACCACATACCTGATGTCCAGCTGGCAGAGGGAGGAGGAGGAGTTGCTAGAGAAGATCTCAGCCAGCGCCATGAGGCCTGATCTCCCTGGAGAAGAAGAGAGGCCAGGTCTCCCAGGAGGCCAGGCTACCCAACTGAACCCTGAAGAAGCCCTGGCCAGCCCTATTACACTCACCAAGTCGGTTGCCTGGCAGCCGGAAGCTCTTCAGAGTGGAATTGCTCTTCATGGCTGTGACCAGCTTGGGCAGAAAGTGGGTCCGGCGCTTCTCTAGCAGACGGCAGAAGGATAGGGTGAGCTCTGTGGGAAAGCCAGAGGGACGTTTGGGCCAGCCTGCTCTTGGGTCACAGGTTCTTGCCTCCATTTTACAGAGCTAGGAAGGGTATGAGGCCACTGAGTCCAACCCACTCATTTTACAGATGGGTAAACTGAGGTACAGAGAGGGTGACTTGCCCAAGGTCACACAGATAGTGAGGTGGGATTTCAACCCAGATCTTCTGACCATAGGTCCTGTGCTTCATCCCCTCTTGCCCTATTCCCAGTTCTCCAGCTCACCTCGAAGGGTAGGGTCCTGGAGCAGCAAGAGCACCTCCTTTTGGCAGTCAGCAAGGTTCATGTCATGGAAACTCAGCTTCTGCAGGGCTGGGTTGCATGCTGCGGGGTGGAGGCAGACCGTTGGACTGAGTAGGGCAGCCTACCCTGGGGACCCCGAGTCCTCAGCACCCTCTCCATCCCCTTGCTCCTCGGGGTGATACCTCGCAGTGTCTGGAGAACCAGCCCCAGTTCTCTGGGAGAAGTGAAGGTAGCCCTTTCGAGGGCAAGCTGCTGCAAGGCAGGTGATGCCTCCAGGACCTGGCACAGGCATTTGCTACCCTGAGGCCCATGAGGAAAGCCCAGCTCCAGCTGCTCCAGGCAGTTCTCTGCCAAAATGAGAAAGGACAGAAGGCTGTAGCCACTAGCCTCTGCCCCTAGGACAGTTGGCCTGTGGCTCATGACTTCCTTGCACACTGGGGCCAGGTGGGACAGTGCCTGCCATGTGGGCACCCCAGAACCATCCTGGAGCTTGGACCCTGCAGAGACATAACTCCTACAGGGTAGGGGCTTAACTGGCAGAAATACTCATTGAATCACAATCCTCCACACAAGGACGGGTCCCCAGACCCCAAGTGGCCACCTCACCTCAGAGGCATGGAGTAGGGCACAGAGCTCCCCAGAAGCACCCCTTCATCACTCTGAGCTTGTTTCCTTATCTGTCCTACCCTGACAGCCTCTAGGATCCCTTGCAGCTCTGGGATCCCAGTATCTCAGTAGTTTGTCAATGACTTTCCAACCATATCCAGCACTTAACACTAGATGGGGTCTCTTGAGAGCAGAGGTCACATGACTCACCTTACCTGTCCTTGGTGGTATGCCGAAGATCAGAGGCTCCTGGCCTGCCCAAATCCCCCCATTCAACAACCCCCTCACCTGGAATGTCCTCATGCCCTGTCCCAGTACTCGAGTTCCCAGGGGCTCTGGGACTATCGTCTGGGGTCAGATGGTCAATCCGGATGGCTAGGGTGTGCAGCCTGGGCAGGACCCTGAGGGTGGTGTGGGCCAGCTCCGGCACAGATAGAGGAGAGAAGAGGTCAGTGAAGTGGAAGGAGCGGAGGCAGTAGTCAGCCTGGGCTGAGAGGGCCTGCAGACCCTCCAGCAGGTGGAAGATATTGGAGCCTAGTCCTGCAGTGGAAGGAAGCAAGCATTTATTAAGCACCTACTGTGTGTGGGCCAAGCCCTGTGCTAAGCACTTTACAGACAGCTCATCTGATGCTAATCACAACCCTGGGAGGTAGGTCCTAGTACTGTTTTACAGTTGAGGAAACTGAGGCAGTGAAGTGACTTGCCTAGGGTCACATAGACCAGATTTGAACTTAGGTCTTCCTCACTCCAGGCCCAAAGTTCAATCTACTGCACCACTGAATTGCCCCAGGGAGAGACCTGTTAACTTCCAGGTTGAGCCAGAGGCAGGGGTCCCAATAGGAATGCCTTCTCTCCAGGTCCCTATGGCTGCTACTACCCCTGATAAGCAGCACATATCAATAACTTATTTATCCAGCATTTTGAGGTTTACAAAGTACTTTCCCCCAAACAGCCTGAGGTGTGCAGTGCGTTTGTCCCCATCTTACAGGTGAGGAACCCTGAGGCTCAAAGGTTATGATTTTCCTGAAGTCCACAGCCAGAAAGCACTGGAGGCAGGATCTGACCCTGGCTCCTTCCTCCAGGCCCACAGAACAGTGCCCTGAGAAGCTTCCCAGCCCTGCTTAGGCACTCTGGCCCCTCTGGGTCAGGAAGCTGCTGGCCCTCAGCACCCCCTCCTCAGTGACCCTGGGTGTGTCTTCATCTTAGCCACCCCCTTACCCCCACACATATCCCAGGTAGAACAGAAGCCCTGAGGGCAGAGCAGGTCTTCCCTTACGGGGTTTTCCTTATGTGCCCAAATCCAAACGATGCCAGCTCTGCTTCAGGGTGGGGATCTGCCACAGTCAGCTGACATACCACAGAGACCTCCAAAGCTGCCTTTTCAATGTGGCACCAAGACAGCCTCCTATGGATCAACTCACCAGGCCTGGAGCTGGGTGTACGTAGGGGAGACACATGAGCACCCACTCTGTGCTGGATCCTGGGGAGACTGGTTCAAAACTCAGGCAACTTACTTGGGGAACTTACATTCTGGTGGGGAGCTGGTAGGTGGAACCAACAGGCATCTTGCCATGGCAGCTTATTGCTGCCAAGTCTGAGAGGAAAAGTCTGCAGTGGCTGACCAAAGGAACATGTTTGCCAAGGAGTTGTTGGGCGGGCAGGAAAGGCAGGCCTGCACTTCCAGAAGAAAAGGAGAGGGAACTTGAGGAATGCCTCTCCCCTCTCCAGGTACTGGAGAATGAAGAGCTACTTGAGAAAAGGGATGGAAAAATGGGGCAGAGAGGGCAGAGAAGAGGTATAGCTCAGCTCCCCAACACAATTTCTCTCCCGAGATGTAGGACAGATCATTAGACCAAGCTGTGATCAAGAAAATCCAAGAATTAGTCACAATGTGTCATCTTTCTGCTCTAGGTCAGCAATGGAAGGCAGGCCTGTGGATACCAGGGTCAGGATCTGGCCAGGGTGGGCATTCCAGCGTGCAGGAACTGAAAAAGGACTGAGGCCTTACCCCAGACCAAGAGGGCCCAGACCCATTAAAGGGGAACCTTGGTGTAGGCTATGGGAACAAGGACCGACAGGCAGCTCTCTTGTTCACTACTCAGTTCTAGGTCCAGACCTAGATGAACTGAAGGAGGGCTGGGACTGAGCTAGGAATAAGCTCAGAAGCCAGTATTGGCTGTGGGGCTCCCAACCTCCAGCTCTTGTAGAACAACTGGGGCAAGAATTTCAGATTGGGGAGGAGCCTGCACTTTGGTCCCATTGAACTGGCAGCACTTTCTAATCAGCTGAAAGCAGTCTACTGGAACTTCCAACTAGGGACAAGCCCACAGGAAGATTATGCAGACCCAACTTAGGTCAGACCAGAAGGGCAGTAATCTGACTTTACTCCCAATGTGACTACCATTTTGAGATCATGGTAAACTTGTGGGTCCCTGGCCTGAGCTGTCCCTGAGACTCTAGAATAGCATGAGACTCAGTATCCTAAGAAAGAAGCAACAGGACAGTCCAGAATTTTTCCCCAAACTGGGAAGAGCCCAGGCCTAACTTCAAGTTGAAAATCAGTAAGGAGGTCTATTACAAGGAGGCTGACTGGGCTTCGAAGGTCTCCCTCATCAGTAGGATGTGACCCACAATCTGCATGTAGCTTTGCATGGACAGATCTTAATCCAAAGGGACCAAACAGATGAAGGGGTCAGCCAGTCCAGTCTCTTCCATTCATTTTCACAAACATTCATTAATCATATACCATGGCTGGTGCTGTGCCAGGGGAAATATGGACAAAGACAGTGGCTAGCTGGCCAATCATGCAGAACCCTGACTGGATGACTCTGGACAAATCCCTTCACCTCTCTGGGGCTCTTGGCAATCCTCTGGGGCTATAAGTTACAGAGAAAATGCCACCTGCATTACTTGGCAGGGGGTGTCTCCTTCTTAGGAGTTCCCTAAATTAGTGAAATCATAAGAAAAACAAAGTGGGGCTTGCTCTCGGGACCTCATTCTACTGGGCCCTATAACCTAGACAGATCAGGTTAATTTATTATTTTTAAAGGCAGAATGAGGTGGGAAGCGCCCTAACCCCTGGGGAAATGACTCCTGAGCTAGGCCCTGAAGCAAGAGAAGCCAGAGTTTGCTTCTGAGAGGACATCTAGTTTAGTAAAGGTCACCAGGCTTGGCCTCAACCCTACTACCTGCCCCCTCCACTTTCTCTCTGTACAGTGGGGATAACCATACATGCTTTCCCTCCCCCTCTCCTGGGGGTGCATGGTTGAAGGCACTCTAACCCTCAGAATGCTACAGATGTGGGAGGGTCAGGCCCACTCAGGGCCTAGAGGGAGGTGAGCCAGGAGCTCAACGCAGGGAAGCAAGCATGCTCCAGACAAAGCAGTCTGGCAGAAACAAGGTCCAGACCTGCAACTGGCAGCACATACTGAGACATGTCCACAGGGATGCATGAGACTAAGACTCTGAAGGGTGAAACCATAAACAGTGGAGGAGCTGGGAAGAAACAGTCCATGGAGGGGAAGTGACCCTTAGCACCCCCCGATTATCACTGAACTGCTCCAAGAGACTCCCCAGGGTCTGGGGGCAGGAGCCAGAAGCTGGTTCTGCCGCTTCCTTCAGCTCTACCTGACCTAAGGGTGTCCCAGAGAAGGTGCTCTGGAGTGTAGGGGTCCTTGTGCTCTTGGTTTGTGACTGGTACGGGAGCTGGCGCTCTGCAGAGCATCAATCCCACCAGAGAATGCCTTACCATTATAAGAGAGGGTGAGCTTCTTCAAGGACACCCAGGAGCGCAGCAGGTGACACAGGACAAGCATTGACTCTGTGGACAGTGGGATGGTGAACAGCTCCAGAGCTGAGATGCTACGGAAGCGCTGGGCAGTGTCTGGAGAAGGGAGGTCCCTGCAGCCAGGCCCCCACATCCCAGAGGACACGTGGCTCTGCTTTTCCTTCTCCTTTTCACGGGCAACGAGGAAGACAAAGTCATAGAGGTCATCTGGCTCTGCACCATGCCCTTGCCAGGGATGGGGGCAGGGATTCTTCCTGCTGGGAGCCCCTTGGGGCTGCTGGGATGAGCTGGCTGTAGTCTGAGGGTCGGATGATGAGGCAGGAGGATTCCTGGAGCTTGCCTCACCCAGTATCCAGCTTTCCTGCACAGGCATGGCCTGTTTTTGAGCCTCCATGGCCTGGCTCTCCCACTGAGTGGCCATCAAGGTAGTTGCGGACCTCTCTGCAGTATCCTGATGTGGCCAGCCAGGCCCCAGAAGGAAGGCAGGCTCATCAAGAGCTGGGGCTTGCACTGGGGGGTCTTCCCTACACAGACTGCAGGGTCCATCACATGGGGCTGGCTGCCAGAGCCCTGCACTCATTGTGAGGATGAGGATGAACAGTGTGGTCTCTGGCACAGGCCAGGAGTACATGGACACATGCTGGACGGCCCCGTGGTGAATGAGCCGGTGCAGCAGCTTCCGCAGAGCCTGGTGAGCAGCTCCATCAGAGAAGAGAAGGTGCTGAAAATTGAGGGTGTGGAGGGAGCAGGCCAGGGTCTGCAGCACCTCATGCTGGGCCTCAGCCATCAGCTCCCCCACTCCCTGCAGCGCGTTGCAGATGGTGAGGTGGGTGACGTAGGGTGCGCTGTGTTGCAGGGCAGAGAAGCGGCTGTCCTGGAGGCGCCAGTCACACGCCGGGTCCAGGGTTCCTCGGAGCATGTGGCAGAAGAAGGTCTCCAGGAACTTGGTCCGCCAGCTGGGCATACTCTATGGCCAGAGGAGGAGGGGAAACAGACAGGTGAGGCCAAGTCCCTACAAGGGCTGTGCCAGCCACCTCCAGGACTGGGCCACCCAATCAAGCCCTTGCCCTGGTATACATCCAGCTTTGAACCCTGGCTCTAACACTGGCTGGCTGACCTGGGCCAAGGACCTCAGTTGTTTGAGCCTTGGTTTCTTCATCCGTAAAATGGAGAAAACACTCCTTAGCACTCCCAAGGCACAAAGTTGTCAGAAAGAGGAGACTTTTTTGAGTTGCTTTTATTGTTCTCGCCCTGTCCCTGGGCTCTGCTGGCTTGGGCAGTGGCCCTCAGTTAAAGGCCTTCCTCTGCCCAGATCAGCCGCAGCCCAGGAGTCCATGCCAAGCACAGCAGCATCTGAAGCTGTGCCTCAACCAGGAGCTCTAACAAGCTTTCCTTTCCTCAAGCAGTTTCTGGCCTAAATCCACCTTAATGGAGCCCCTGCTTGTTCTCAACCTCACTGTGTTCCCAGCCCGCTGAACAGATTTGTTTGCACAGGAGTGTGTGAGGCTGGCATAACCCTAGGCATGGCCCCAGAAGCGCTGCCTTGCTCTTGCAGGGATGGATCTATAGGTACCCATGAGTGGAGCAAAAGTATGTGGAGGAAAGGGTTCCCCAGAGGCTGATTTTTGGATGCATCCCTGCCCTGCCCTGAGCTTGGCTGTCTCCCTTAACCACTGAGTAGAGGGGCCTCAACCAGGCTCAGTCAGCATGGCTGGGCACCACAGTAGTGCCAGGAGGGGCTGGTGAAAGACCCTCTCCTCACCTCAGAACAAGGTGGCCTTATCCTCATCACATCGTCCCAGAGCTGATGCCAGATGGCCTGTGTAGAGAGGCCTATAGGAAGCAGAAAAACCATGCGTCCAGTCACTCCCAGGGGCCCCTTAGACTAGGGCAGGCACCTATCCCTGGCATCCAGTGTCACTCTCTATCCCATACCCCTACCGGTGTCTCCTGGGGAATGGGATGCAGGGATAGCCAGGTCTTCCCCATCTATTCCAACAGCCCCATATACCCCCCCAGGGAAAGGGTATGGGGATGACAGGGACAGCTCACCTTTCTTTTGGGCTGCATGCTCAGCCCGCTCCAGGTAATAGATATTGAGCAGTGGTAAGATGCCTTGAAGTATGGGACCTGGAAGAGCTGTGGAAACCAAGACAAAGGGCTGGGCTCAGAGGCAGGGGGTGGACATGGGGGCCCCTCCCCTACATCTTGCTTCCACACTTACCTGCCTCCAGGACAGGGGAGCCTTAGAGGGAAATGAGAGTTGACCCTGCAGCCACTTCTGCATTCGTGAAGCACCTTTAGGAGCGTTCAAAGGGGACTCTTGGCCAGAAGCCCCAGGCCCCATCCCCTCAGAGGTTCTGTCCTTGTCCCTCTAGAGAGACTGCAGGTGTAGGGCTGAGTGAGTCTGTGCCCACACTTTGAGCACTTACTGTGTGCTGGTGCTGGGGACAGAGAGGCCAAAACACAAAGGTGCCTTGGCCACTGGTCTCAAGGAGCTGACGTTACAATGTATGAGCTGAGCGGCCTTTGTGCCCGGTGTGTGGGATGCTCTTCTCCCTCAACTCCAACTTTCAGAATTTCGACTTTTTTTTAAAGCTCAGCTTCAGTGCCACCATGAGGTCTTCCCTGACCCTTCCAGCTCTGGAGCCTGCCACCCCTCTCCTTCCCCACCCACAATTGTCAAGAAAATCAAGAGAAGAGTGCATCTGGGAGAAGAAGGTGACCAAGGCCAAAGACTGCAGACACATCAAGGCTGGGGATTGAGATCTGCCACTTGATTAATAGTTAGTAACTTGAGGAGGTGTTTAGCCCTAAGAGGACAGAGAGAGATCAAGGGAGGGAGTTTCAAGGAAGAGGGAGACACGGCTTGTTTGTGGGTAGTAGGGAAGCAGCCAGTAGACAGGTAGAGACTAAAGATAAGGGAGAGAGCAGGGATGACAGAGGGGGTGATCTGCTGGGGCAGATGGGATGGAGCAGGGTCCATTGTGGGTGCAGAGGAGTTTGCTTTAGCCTGGAGAAGGGCCCTTTCTCTTAGATAGGAGATACTGGCAGGGGCATCTTCGTGCCATCAGATTAGGAGGCAGGGAAAGAGGATGAATGACTCAATTTTTTCTGTAAAATAGGAGCCAAAGTTCTCAGCTGAGTAGATGGAGGCAGGGGGAAAGGAGGTTTGAAGAAGGGTGAGAAGGTTTGGAAGAGCTGCTGTGGAGAGCAGGAGAGGGAATGAGTAGGGAGGTGTAGCAGCAGCAGGGAAGGCTCAGCGGAGCTTAGGTAACATGTCTGTAGTGGATGCGCTCACTCTGGCCTCAGGATTTTCTCCAGCTTTGTTCAGCAACCCGTGGATGGTAGGAAGAATCCCAGTGGTTAGGGTAGGAGCGCCAAAAGAATAAAGGGGCAAGGGACTGCACAGAAAAGGCCACTGAACTGGGGCATCACGGGGTCAGGAGATGCCTAGGAGGAGAGTGGGCCAGGCAAGGGCGGTGGTCTAAGAATTGGACTGGAGGCTGGGTACCGGAAAGCAGAGGGAGAGGCGGAACCCTAACCGATGATGATCACAAACATGAGAGTGGACCGTTTACGGAGATGGTGAGATCAAGGGTAGGACTGTCTTGGTGTGGGGAGGAGGAGGAGGGTGAGATGAGGGCGTTTGGGAGGGTTACCCTCTCCCAGTCTGAGAGCAGGAGCTGCGGAGGCTGGCACTGGGAGGGCTTGCTGACAACAAGTACCAGGATTCGGACTGGGGGGCAGACACCGACTGAGTGAATCTCAAAGGAGACATCCCTGGGCGATGATGGGAGAGGGAGTGGGAGATGCCAACGGAGCCTCTGCCAAGCCTGGCGCTTGGGAGGGATGTCAGGGAGGCTGTCTGGGGGTGTGCTGCGTGGAGGGCGCCGAAGGGCTGGGGGGTTCAGAGGAGGGAGTGCGAGGGGGTGGGAATGAGGGCACGGCCCACGCGGGATGGAGGGTAAGCACGGACAATGCCCTCCGGGAGCGCGGATTCTCCCCAGCGTCCTCCGTGCCCGCCTCCAGGGGGGCAGGGTGCGGGCGGGGCGCCTAAGTCCCGAAGAAGGGGCCGGCTCCCTGTGCCCACGGCTAACCCTCCCACGCGCGGATGCCAGCGTCCGCTCACGCCCGCCTGCGCACGTGACCGTCCGGCCTGGGGGGGGGGGGGGGGCAGCGCCTTCCTCCTGGCCCTGCCCCCGAAGCCCAGCGGAGCCCGCCGGTGCCCCCTCCTCCTCCCCAGGCCGCACGGGCCCCCGCTCGCTCCCGGCTCATCCGGGTCCTCCAGGGGCGGGGGCGTCCCGGGCTGACCACGAGCCTCCCTGGGGCTTCTCGCGGGCCTGGTGCCCATGGCTACCATTGGGCCGCCTCCAGTCCCGGCCCTCCGGAGGCCCCCGTTTCCATAGTAACGGGCCGTCCGCTGCCCTCCCCTCCCCCAGCCCTCACTCACCCCACACCCCGCTCTCCAGGACACCCATGTTGGCGCTCACGGCCCAGCCGCACAGGACGAACAGCGACTGGGGGCCGCTGGGCTCTACGTCGGCCGCGGGGCGCCTTTCCCTGGATGAGGCCTCCATGGCGGCCGCCGCTACAGACTCCCGCGGGTCCAGGCTCGCGCTAACGTCGCGAGGCCTGGGGGGCCGCCATACTGGGCAGTGGCTCGCGCTTGCGCAAGCGCGGCGTTGCCGACCGCCATCTTGGAGGAGGTTGGAGCGTACCACAGGATGTGCCCTGCGAGGAGAGGGGGCCAAAGGCTAGTCCCGCTGTTCTGGCGGCCGGGAGCCTGCGAGCGCGTGTCTGGCTAGCGGGATCATTTAGGCTCCCCATTATACGTGAGCTCCGTAGTCTTCCTGCGCAGAGGGGGCCCAGGAGCGGCGTCGGGAGAGCCGGCCACCCCCTTGAAGGGTGCCGTTGGAAAAGGCCACTTTACTTCCGGTGGGGGACTGGACTTCCGGTCCGTGACCCTGGCGAGTCCTTCTCGGCCAGCGGGGAGGAGTCTTGCTTGCTGAACCTCGAGCGGACTGCAGGCATGGTGTGGGGCAGCGACAACAAGGCGCTGGACGACGGGGACCCCAAGAAGGTGAGGGAACACGACGGGCCACGGAGCCTTGGGGTTGCGGCTTCAGGATCCCCATCGTCAAAAGGCGCCGGCGCGCTTGGAGCTACCCCGGGCCTTCGGTGTCTCCAACGGGAGGGGCACCGAGGGACGGGATCTGAGGTTCCAAGTGGCCCCCAGACATCTGCTCGTAGGGTGGGGCAGAGGAGAGGGCGGAGCTCGGGGCCCACACGTTCTTTGGGGATCCCCTGGCCCACTTCCCTTCTCCGAGGGGCTGCACAAAGAAGGCGCAGGTGGCAGAGGCGGGATGCGGACCCAGGGCCCTAGAGAGGGCGAGACGGTGAACTTTGGGACGCGCGGTTCGAGGCCGTTTGTCCGAAGATGATTTGGGGGTCCTAGCAGACTGCAAGCTCAGCAGCGGGAGTGTGAGTGATCACCTTTCCCTCCCCCTCTGCAGCTTTTGACCCTGCTGACCCCGCTCTCCTCTGGGGCTCCCCGCGTGACCTCCGACGGATCTTCGTCCAGGCCCTGGGTCCCTCGGGGCCGCCCGCCCGCTGCTGCTGCTGCCCCCCGCCCCCGGCTCCCCTCGCCCGCAGCCTCCGTCCCCCCTGGGGGCCTGCAGCTTCTCGCGCTCCTCCGCCTGGCCCTGACCCCCCCCGCACGCGGTCGGTCCCCCCCGCGGGGAAGGAGCCCGTCCTCCTCTCCCCAGCAGCTGCTGCGGCGCCTTTGTCCGCCCGCTCCGTCCCGATGACCTCACCCTCTCGATGGAGAGTGAGACCCTCCCCGCCCTGCAGCCCCGCCCCCACGCGGCCCCTTCTCTGCTGCCTGAGCCCGCCCTGCTTGCCCTCCGCAGACTGCTGTCCCCCTGTGTGTCCGCCCCTTCCTCAGTCCGCTCCTAGGGGAAGCTGTCTGGGCTTGCGGCCTGCTGGTCACCCGGCCCTGTCCCAGGTTCACGGCGGGCCTCTTAAGGGCTCCTCACTGGCTTGTGGGAGGGGCCCTGGAGGCGGGAGGGCTAGAAAAGGAGCTTACATTCCAGTGGGAAGACGGTGTACCAGAGGGATGGGGGAGGTACCTGAGCGACTTCTGGGCAAAAACCAGAGAGAAGAAGTGGAAGAGGGGCTGGCCTGGAGCCTTTGTTTAAAACGGACGTTACAGGAAGCCTCCTCAGTAGAGAGGACCTGGGTGGGGAAGGGGAGGGGTCGAGCCGCGTTCAGATGCTAGCTCCGCTCTTGGAGTGTTTGGGCAGTGCTGTTTCCTTTTCTGGGCTTGTGGATTTATCTGTAAAATGGGAGACGGATGATGTCCCTTCGAGGTCTAAGTCTATGCACCCCTGTAAGGTGCTTCCAGGATCTGGGAGCTCATTTTGGAAGCTTGGACCTGAGTTAGAGGAGCCTCTGCTGGATTGGTGCTCTAGTGCTTTGGGGAAGCCTGGGAAACCTGCCCGGGAGGGGTTGGGGGCGTCTAAGATGACACAGTGAGTGGAGGGGAATCTGTCCACACCAGGCGCTGCTTGAGTGCCATCAAGGCTGTCCCCATGTTGGAAATGCCAGCTGCACCTGGAAGGTTATTCTTGGATGGTGTTGGTGCTGCTTCCCGTGTCTCCCCTCAAACGTGTTCTCCATGATGCTTCCCAGCCTGACCTTTGGATTTTTTTAATCGGTATCTTGTTTCTGCTTTTCATTGGTTTCTAAATACATCTCCCTTTCCCATAAGTCTTTGTTCATTAAAATAGTGAGGGAGAGAGCCGCAACTCAGCAGAAACAGTTTGTCAGTCCATTTGGGCAATATTTCGGACTCTCATTCCCTCCTTCTGCAGTGAAGGCAGAGGGAGGTTTGTGTTCCCAGTTCTCCAGAGCCAGATGACTGTGAAAGTGACTCAGGGTAGTTGTGTTTAGGCAGTTTTAAATGTTTATTGATACCTTCTGTTTTGCTATTACCTTCCTGTCTTTCCCCTCTGCAGTGAGCCATCCCTAGTAACAAAGAATTGAAAGGAAAACAAAGAACGGTTCAGCTGACCATTGCCCAGTCTATGTGTCATGTCCCCAGATTGGAGAGTTAGAAGGGAAGGCAGTGGTTGTCTGGTCCACCCCCAACCTGATCTCCAGCCTCTCCTTGAAAATTTCTAAGGAGAGCCCTGCCTGATTTGCGACACCTCAGCCTGAATGAGTCTCTTTGGAATTCTCTCCACCCCCGCCCCAGCCCTCCCCCAGCTCTACCCCCCATGGCTTCTGGGCCTGCCCTCTCAAGCCAGATTCTTCTCCAGTACTTGAGGATAGTTGTCATGTTTCCAGTTCCTTCCTCAAGTGTTATAGACCTTCAGCCTTCCTGGTTCCTCTTCTCTATCCTTGGAGTTGGTCAGTGTTCCCCTTAAGCATATGCTCAGAACTGAACCCAGCACTCTAGCTGAGATCTGACCTGAGCATTACAGAGGGATTCTCTGACCTTCCTCTCCTTGGGAGCTCATTCTGTCTTCCTGCAGCCCAAGACTTAATTGTGTTTTTGGTTTCTTCATCACACATTCATTGAGTGTGCAGTTCCTTTAAACCCCCAGTTTTCAGAACTGTTGTCTAAACACGCCTCCCCGTCTTTGTTCAAAATCGATTTTGGTATCTAAGTGCCAAGATAGACATTTGTCACCATGGGATTTCATCTTACTAGATTTAAGCTGGTGCTGTGGCCTGCTCTCCCAACTTTGGGTCATCTGCAGGTTTGAGGGGTATTCCACCTAAGTCCCAATCCAAGTCGCTGATAAAAATGTGAGCCTTCAACCCAGCACAGATCCCTTGAGTACCAAACCATTAGGAGCTACTCTGACTTGTATTGTTGTCTAATCCTTCGAACTTCATCTATTAATTCAGTAGTATGGTCAAAAGAAGAAAAGAGCTTAGTCTGGCAGGCCTCCTCTCCCCTTTCCATTGCTTGTGTTTGCTTCATTCTGCCTTAGTTTGGGTCTTCTTGTGCTTGTTTTCATCTTTTCCAATGCATTATACTCACTTGCCTATAGTTAGTGGTATTTATATAACGATTTAAAGTTTGCAGAGAACTTTACAAATATGTCATTTGATCCTCACAACCCTGGAATTAAGTGCTGTTACTTGTGTTTTACAGATGAAGTTACTTGCCTCCAGGGTCACCCAGTAAGTGTCTGAGGCCAGATTTGAACTTGGGAGGATGAGTCTTCCTGACTTCACCACATCCTTGTTCAGCCGTGCCCACCGGAAATGGGTGTTTTCTTTGGGACCATACAATGGCCTCAGGCTCTCCAGACTGGCTGCTTCATCCGTCCTCTCTTGTATTGCTAAGCTCCTGCCACACCAGACCCTTTGATGTTCTGGCGCTCTGTTTAGAGATCAGCGCTCCCTCGTCCCTGTCTCACACAATCCTTCTCCCTCCAAGGCTGACTTTGGGGCTGCATTTCTTGATTCTCCCACTTGGCCTTCATTCTCTCTAGCCTCAGACCACCCTGTGCTTCCTGTCCTGTCCCCAGGGGAGTCTACATGAGGGCAACAATGGTTTCATGCTTGTCTATACCTCCTTGTATGTGGTAGGCCCTCTTGGATTGAGTTTGACAAATGTTCTGGACTTTGTCACTATGTGTTAGCTCTTACCACTGCCCAGAGCCCATCCACTGACCCATCTAGTATTTCAGACACCTGATATGGATATTTGTCCAACCGTTATCCATCCTTTATCTTGTGTTACTTACCCATTTGGTTTCTCTGGGCCTAGAGTCAGGAAGATGTGAGTTCATATTTGACCTTGGACATTTATTAGCTGTGTGACCCTAGGCAAGCCCCGTCACCCCTGCTTGCCTAAGCTTCCTCATCTGTAAAATGTGGATTACAATAGCCTCTACCTTTCAGGGTTGTTGGGAAGATCAAATGAGTTGCTCATTGTAAAGCACAATACACCGTGCCTGGCACAATGGGGAGCAATGCAGAAATGTTAGCCTGGTCCCACCTTGTGCTTAACCTCATTTCATTTCTCACAGGGCCTCAGGAGTCAGACCAGTTGTTGCCCTGTGTGCTGGGCAGCCATGAGCTTCTTTTCTTGAGTGTGGTCTTTGGACACAGATGTTCACCAGATTTTTTGTGCTCATGTTTCTGGCCCCTGGGCCTTAGCGTCTGCCTTTTGAAATGTTACTGTCTGACACAGAAGCTGTCATGGCACATGGTGTCTGTTGGTGGCAGCAGGAGAGGCATCAAGCTTTTTGTAGGCAGGAGCACAAGGTTGGGGTCAGGACCTTGAGGCTTTAGCTTCCTTTTTGTTAGTGTTTGGTGACCAGGGATGGTACCTGTAGTTGTGAACCTTAAGGACTACAGCAGCAGGAGTCTGCCACTGATTTTCTCTCCTTTCTCTTGTAGGAAGATGAAGAGGAGGAGGAAGAGTTGGTGGTAAGAGCCATTTTACAATTGAAACCATCCCTGTAAAAGCTAAAGGTTCAAGTTGCGGTACATGCATTTTGGAGAGGGGACCCCCTCCTGTCCTTGCTGCTGCAGGGGAGAATCCTGGGAAGAAGCAGGAGACCTTGTAGCCCTTGGAGCAGAACAGATGGGGTGCCTGGGGTGGGAGGGGGCACATGCTTGACCAGGCTGAGGGTCGGTGCCCCGTGCCCCCTGCTGCTGGTGCAGTGGCTGAGGCCCCAGAACCGCCCCTGGTCAAAGGGAGCCCAGAAGCCCAGAGATAACGCTAACTCCAGCCCTTCCTGATAGTGTCTGCTTTGTACAGCAGACTTCGGAAGTCCCTGCAGATAAGGACTGCCCTGCTCTCCTAGGTTCTACTACTTTTGAGTAGCAGGAAGGGGAGTCCAGTTGTCCCCAAGGGAGGGTCTGTGGGCAGTGAGGGAAGTCCTCTGGGACCCCTGACTCTGCCTTTTGTGTTTCTTGAGGACCCCCTGACCACTGTGAGGGAGTACTGTGAGCAGATAGAGAAATGCGTGAAG
The DNA here is from genome assembly GCF_028372415.1 of Notamacropus eugenii. Classification (NCBI taxonomy): domain Eukaryota; kingdom Metazoa; phylum Chordata; class Mammalia; order Diprotodontia; family Macropodidae; genus Notamacropus; species Notamacropus eugenii. The sequence goes on from NC_092873.1 coordinate 507,351,642, forward strand.
GCCCGGGAGCGGCTAGAGACATGCACAGACCGCGTGTCTCGCTCCAACACTGAGGAGGACTGCACTGAGGAGCTCTTTGACTTTCTTCATGCTCGCGACCACTGCGTGAGTCACTGCTTCTGGTCTGAGGACTAGCCAGAGCAGGTCCCTTCTCTGGACCTCAGTTTTTCCTAACCTTTGAGGTCCCTAGAACTAGGAATCTCTGGAATTCTGGGTAACCAGGAACAGCTGGAGCAAGTAGGAGCTCAGGAGACCCCTGCCTAGGGTTGGCCTAGGGAGCAGAGGACACAGATCACACCTGGTGGGATTCCTAGGTGCTAGGTCTTAGGGCTTTGTTGTCAGCAGCTTGAGGGGTGATGCCGCTTACTCAAGTTTTCTTCTGTGTCTCCGGCCCATGGTAATGCTTGGTACTTCTGTGGTTAGAGCCCTGGACTTGAAGGTAGGAAGACTTTCCTGAGTTCACATATGGACTTGACTCTTTTACCTGTGTAACCCTAGGCAAGTCCCTTGCCCTGTCTGAGCTTCAGTGTTCTTACCTGTAAAATGGGGGCCCATATGCCAGGCACAGCCTTACAGTTGACTGACATAACATTAGCTGTCATTCTTGAGGGGTTATTCCCACCATGTGTCCAGTACCTCCTCTGAGGCACTATCCAGCCTTTTCCTTGGAGTTAATGGACCCTCGTGAGAGAGTTTTGCTCACCTTGCCCATTTCCTTCCCCTAGGTGGCTCACACACTCTTTGACAGCGTGAAATAAACGTCTGTGACTGTGCCAGCTGCTCCAGGCTCTGCCTTGTTGGGTGGTGGCTCAGTGGCATCACTTCCCATCACATCACCCTGGATCGCAAACATTGCTGTACCATGTGTGCTGTTATTCTGCATGAGTCCTTGTGGCTTAGGCTTGGTCTTGGAGCCCATGTAATCCAAAGCAGCTCCATTGGAATAAAACCCAGTCATCTGTGGAAGTGTCTCCTGTCTTCTTTGAAAATATGCTCAAAACCCAGGCAGTGGCTGCCCTTCCTAGGGAGGTCTGGGGGTCTGGGGACACAATTTCCCATAGAAATGAAGTCGTAGGAGCATGTGGTGGGCCCAGCACGTGGGAGCTTTTCATGCTGGCTCCCTCCCTGGCCCTTCTCTGCCTCTAGGCTCTCAGATGCTTTGACTCCGGGTCTAATTCCCCAGACTGCCCTGGGTCTGTTTGGCATCATCCCATTATCCAGGTTAATCAGCTCGGAGTCCCTTGTCTCTTCCACACACTGCTTTACTTGGGAGTTAGGGAGACCTGGGTAAGAATCCTGACTCAGACATTCTGTTGTGGCCCCTGGGCAAGTCACTTCACATTTGCCTGCCTTAGTTTTCTCATCTGTAAAATGGGGATCATGATGGCACCTGCCACCCAGCCCCGAGGTGAGGATGCAGTGACATCATGTTTTGGGGAAGTGTTTTGCAAACCTTAGAAAGTTGAGCTGCCATAAGCTGTCTCCACAGCATCCCTCCCGCCCCTCCTCCTTGGCCACGAACCTAGGTCAGGTCATTTTAAACAGAAGCCTGAACCGGGGCATCAAGGGGAAAGGGTGCTTGTCCTGGGGTCAGCCTCAGACACTCCCTAGCTGTGTGACCCTGACCGAGTCGCTGCCTTGCCTCAGTTTCCTCAAATGTAAAATGAGGCCCGCAGTAGGCACTAAATGAATGCTCATGCCCTGGGGTACATGGCAGCGCTGGAGGACGGCGCTATTGGCCTGCATTGTAGGGCAGGCAGGAAGGACCAGACAGGGTAATCCCCTCCTGTCTCCCTCCTTACGGTGGTAAAGCCCCTACCACGTGCAGGACCTCAGGAGGGGGTGGGGCGGCGTCGGCCGCGCCTTTGTCCGCCGCCTCGCCGGAGACCCTCCTCCCGCCGCTGGGCATCACGTGGCGCCCTGACTTCCGGCGTGGCGGGCACCATCTTGATGGGAGTCCAGCCAGACCGGAACCCCTTGCGGCGGCCAACGCGCCTCCCGGAAGCGGACGTCGACGGACGCTCAGACCGCGTACGCGTAGCCAACATGGAGGCGTTCTGGCGCGTTCTGGCCGAGGCGCGCGGGCTGCTGAGGCGGCCCGGGCCTGGGCTGATTCCACGGAGGCTGCGGCATAAGAAGAAATGGGTGAGTGACGGGCCCCGCCGGAAGCGTCTCCTGTCTGGAGCGGGGGAGGCGGGGCCTGCGCCCCCCAACCAGGACCGGAAATGCGCTTGTGCCTTGTCCAGCACGGGGTGGTTTGCGCATGCGCCCTTATCTCCGCGCGAAGCCGTTCGCGCCTTCTTTGTCCCTGTTTCTGGAATGAACGCGCTGATGATTCTGGGCTTCCTTGGGCCTCTGGGGGCCTGGAGGGGGCCGGGGGCCAGCTGCTGACCACTAGCCAGAGTGGGCCGCCTGCTTGGGGAAGGAGTGAGCTGCCTGGCCCGGGGTGGGGGGAAGGACCGCCCCCCAGGAGCACGTGCAGCATCCTCAAGTGGCCGTGCACCTGACTGCGCCCCCCCCTCGCCCCGGGTGCGCCCCTCCTGGCCCGGGGTGCGCCCCCCTTCTCGCCCGGGCTGCGCCCCCCTCGCCCCGGGTGCGCCCCCTCCTGGCCCGGGGTGCGCCCCCCTTCTCGCCCGGGCTGCGCCCCCCTCGCCCCGGGTGCGCCCCCTCCTGGCCCAGGCTGCGCCCCCCCTCGCCCCGGGTGCGCCCCCTCCTGGCCCAGGCTGCGCCCCCCCTCGCCCCGGGGTGCGCCCCCTCCGAATGCGGGCACCTCCCGTCTGTCCCTCGTTTCCACAGGGCCCTTGGCAGCCTGAGGGCAGGGGTTTATTGTCTTCCCTTACATCGTGCGCTGGGCATCGTGCGCTGGGCACCGTGCCTGGGCACAGGAGGGCCTCACTCAGTGCTTACTGACCCATAATAAACGCTTCGCTGTTGGGGTCCGGCCCTTTTGGGGCGTTCTTGGCAGAGATACCAGAGCAGTTGGCCATTTCCTCCCGCTCATTATCCAATGAGGAAACTGAGGCAGATGGTTTGAAGTGATTTGTCCAGGGTCCCGCAGCTAGTAAGTGTTTAAGACGAGAGTCGAACTCAGGACTCCAGGTCCAGCACCCCACTGCAACGCCCAGCTAGCTGCCCCAAAACGGATGCAGAGCCGTGTGAGACCCGACACCTAGAGCGAGTCACCGGACCCCACACGAAGTGACTGCACTGAAGTGGGGAGGGGGGAGCAGGGGTTTTGTTTTCCTTATCTGTGTAAGCTCCTTGAGGACAGGGACTGGTTCAAGGACACAGTGTCCTGTGTGCCAGGCACTGTGCTAAATGCCAGAGATAAAATTAGAAGTGAGCCAGCGGGTCCCTGCTGTCAAGGAGTCTGCATCCTATTGGGGGAACGCAAAACAAAGAGTTTACAGGAAAGAAGGATGGGGAGATGGAATAGGAGCCCAGGGGCATGGTGAGGGCTGGGCCCATTGAGAGTAGGGCAGAAAGACCTATGGGAGCTGAACCTGCTTTCGTTGGTATGAGGAAACTAACTGTGTGGGTTAGCACCATCTTGCTGTCTTAGCGTGTTGCCTCGGATGCTAAAGTCACAAAGCCAGCACTTGGACCCAGGTTTTTCTGGCTTTATGCTTCATCAAGTAGATTAAAATACTTGTTGAGTTGAATTTAAATTTCTCAGATTGCGTCACTTATTTGATTAGGATTTAGCCCAAAAGGCAGGATTCAATAACTGTGACTTACATGTGTGGAAATTGTAAAGTGAGTATGGGCAGGGTCCCCAGTAGACCCAGGAGACCTGCAGGGAGAGCCTGAGGACCCTCTCTCACCTTTGCAGGCCTTCACAGAGCCGAAGTTCTCCTCCACCCGGCTGGCCCTGCAGAATTTTGACATGAATTACAAGGTCCAGTTTGGAGACTTGTGGCCTTCCATCCGGGTCAGCCTTCTCTCAGAGCAGAAGTATGGGGCCCTGGTCAACAACTTCTCCACTTGGGACAAAACCATGTCTGAGTTAGAGCAGCTCAAGGCCAAAGATTTTGTGATGGAGGCAAAGAGAAGGATGCAGCAGAAGGCCTTCCCTGAAGAACCCAGTGCTCCAGTCCTTTCTCCAGAGCTGGAGACACACAGCCCCCCAGCAGCCCTCTGGCCCTGCAGTCCTAACCTACGCTGTTACACATTTACCAGAGGAGACATCAGCCGCTTCCATCCGTCCAGGTAGGTCATTTGTCCAGTGCCCTGATCCCTCCTCAGGGGAAGACAGGAGTGAGAGCTTTAGCAATGGAGCCTCCTAGCAGCCCTTCAAGGTGGAGAATGTATCTTTGTCCTCATCTTCCAGTTCCGGAAACAGGCCGAGAGAAGGAAGGTGACTTGGGGCCTCTAAAGCTCATTCTCCATGTTCTGTCATGAAGGGAAAATGATGCCAGATTGAGGCTGGTTTTATGGGAGCAGCACTGGGGCTAAAGGAGAGCATCTGGCTGGGAAACTAACTTAATTCCTAAGGTTTCTGAAAGAGGGAAAAATGCTGAGAACAAAAAGGTGGCTGTGTTACTGCCAAAGACAGTGAGAGAGAAGACAGTTGGGGGAGTAGGACTCAGAGCTGGAAGAGACATCAACCCTTGTTGAGTTCAGCTGCTCTTGCTTTGGTTAGAAGCCTAAAGTTCAGCTGGGTAATGACTTAAGACCCCACAGATACTAAGCTGTAGAGCTTGTAGTCAAGCCCAAAACCCCTGTAGTCAAGCCCAATAATCCCTTGTTCTCACCCCTGCCCTGAGCTCCTTTGGGAGGTCAGGTCTAGAACCTGTTCCTCACATTCTCAGCTCAAGCCTCTACCTCCTCCACCTTCCTGAGGTTCCTGCAACCCAACCACTGGTCCTGTGTGTGGTGGACCTGAGTCTACACATCTGAGGACCCCCTGGGCCTCCTGAAGATGCTCTGGGGATTCCAAATGCAACCCTTCATAGCTGAGGTGTCATGCCTCGTGGCACCATTCTCCTGTGTCAGCCTTAGAAGCACGACCTGCAAGTGTGATGGAGACTGGCACACTTTCACAGACCATCAGCCTGGTTGAAGCAGTAGAGCCCTGAGCAAGAGACAGAAAGCAGCCTGGGCCAGGCAGGTCAGGCTGCTGCCTCTACCAGTAGCTCGACCCCAGTGGGAATAGCTCCAGACCCAAGAGCCTGGGGAGGAGCCAAGCTTCCAGTGCCCTCTGCCAGCCTCCTGGGGAGCAGCCCTTGGGGAGATGCAGCCTGGGGGGGGCCTGCTTCTGCAGGGGCTGCAGCCACAGCTACTGAAGATCTTGAACAGAAAAGAGTCTGGGCTCTGTGGAAATGACCCACAAGAAGAGGCCTGACCCTCTGCTTGGCTGCTGCACCCTCAGGACCAGGGGACGTTTCCATTTGATGTGCAGCTGTAACCTTCTCCTGGGGACATCTCCCCATTAGATTGGGAGCTCTTAGTGGGGAGGGACTGTCGTCTCTGTTTGGATCCCAGGTGCTTTTCACCTACGAGGTACTGAAAAACAGCATTCATTTGTGATCTGCAGACTGGACATCCCTTCCGTGTCCCTCCAGAGCTGGAGTCCACTGTGATGGGTGTTGAATACCTTTGGTCCCTTGGAACAAAACACTGCTGGGCTCTTGATTGTGGACCACAGTCACACAGTTAGAATTATACATGCTCTAAAGGACCATGGAGATTGGCCCGAGCATGTTGGCCCAGGAAGTTGGACTGTTTTTTAAGGAGGGGGCGTGGCTGCCTGGGGCAGATACCTAGGTCTCCCCTCTCAGGAATGGAAGGACACCACTGCTTTTTGGGTATTTCCTTCACAAGGGATATATAGAAGTGTGTGGAAAGAAGTCTTCCAGGGTGAGAAGTCATCTGGTCACTGATCCATTGAAGCTATGACTTTTGATGGAAAGCCATAGCCAAGGATCAGCTGAGCCCCTGTAGCCTTTGATAGGAGCCTACCCAAGTGTTTATCTCCATGACAACTCAAGATCATTTGAGATTGAGACATTCATGGCCCAGCTTGAGGTCCCCCAAGTCTCTTGGCAGTGTCCTGGGGCCTGGGTCTGTGGGCTCCTGTTCCTGAGAGCAGCATGTGGACATGAAGACATCTTCTTAGTCTTTTTACTTACTAAATAACTGCAGAGAAAGAACATGGGCTTCATGCTCCCCAAAGCAGGAAGGAGGCCTTCAGTCCCAAGGGTGGCACGTCCTGCTGCCTTAAGTGTCTAGTTCCAGAAGCTGAGCATGGCTGTCCGTCCTAACCCAGAAGACTTCACCTACAAGTATCAAATGACCCCAAGGTGTATCCACACTGCCCCTCAATGGAAATCCTTGTACAAAAGTGGTCATCTATCTAGTCTGATGGAAGACTGCAGGGAGATGAAGTCTTCTGCCCCTCACAGATTACCCATCTGCCTCTGGGTCCTCTGGTGTAGGGAAATCCTGCTGTCTCAGGGCACTGCCTGCCTCTGGGGAGCAGAGCTTGTGGCTGTGAGTCTTGGCTTCCTCAGGCTCTCGTCCCTACTCCTGAAGCCCCTCGGCTTTGTCTTCCAGGATCAGCAGCCTGGGTGTTCTCGACTACTACCTCATGGATGCCTCCTCTTTGCTGCCTGTGTTGGCCATGGGTGTCCAGCCTGGTGACACCGTCCTTGACCTGTGTGCTGGGCCTGGTGGGAAAACATTGGCACTGCTCTTGACTGGCTGCTGCCGTAAGTAAAGACTCAGACCCATATAGGGCTCTTTGTTCCCCACCTGCCTCGGGAGCACTAGGGTCAGCTCAGGAAGGGTAGGGAACAGGTGTCTTCCTCCTTGCCCCAGCACTGACGCCCCATGGTTCCCCTTCCCTGTGGCTCCTGTTGTCTTCCTGGGCCAGACGAGATGGGAGAGATTGGTGAGTGAAGGCCCTGGGGCTTCATATCAGTGGGCCTGTCCCCAAAAGCAGGGAGCAGTTCTTCCTTAGGGAACAGAGAAGACTCAGAAAGGTATTGTGGGCAGTGGGTCAGAGGATCTTAGTGCTGCCTCTGTCTCAGAGATGACCAGGGGCAGCCTGATGTGGGAGAGCACTATGAGTGGAGTGGGGAAGACTAGTCCTGCCCTGACATTTGTCACTGGTCCCCAGAACCTCAGATTCCTCTTTGTGTGGTGATCCTTACTTTACGTCACAGGTTATGAAGATCCATGGAGCTCATGTGCAGGAAGTGCCTAGACAGTTCATGCCCTGTGCGTGTTGCTGTGTGATGAAGGAGAGCAGGGGCAGGGGTGCTGGTCTGACCAGACGAGGTGTCCTGGCCTCAAGTCTGTACTCTTCAGGGGGTCACATGAAAGGAGGCTTAGCCTCCTTCCTCATAGGGTAGGACTGGGCGGGGATGAAGGGAGTGGAGGGGATGGGGACAAAGAGACACTCTTAGACTGGCTCTCAGGGGGCAATTCTGTCTACCTAGCAGAACCCTCTCTGTGGGAGAGACAGTCACACAAGGAAAGGAACCTGAGGGTTCTAGAAACCTGTCACTTGAATGTCAGCCATTTAAAGGGTGACCTTTGCAGGGAGGGGGAGAGAAAAGATAAGATCCTCTCCCCTGAGATCAGAAAGCACCTCCAAGGCTAGGATTGTCCTTTGCTTGTATTTCCCAGAGTGTCTAGGACTTTGCTGCCTCCATTTAACAGATGGAACACTGGTTCATAGAGTCTATCTGTTCTATATCATGAGACTTGTAAGGGGCCAAGCCAGGCTATGGTGGCCTTCCTGCCCCCAGGCTGTGCTCACTGAGCTAGCAGATGGAACCTAGACCTTCTGTTTCCCCTGAGGGGTCTTTGGCTTGGCCTCAGTATGTGTGTCTGGGAGCTGGGCCTAGCACACTGCTCCTTGGTGAGACCCTGCCTGGCCAGCTTCTTCTCAGCAGGCTCTCTTTAGTCTACTCTCCTTCCCCCAGGCCACCTGGCAGCTAATGACATCTCTGGCTCTCGAACCCAGAGGCTGAAGCAAGTTCTGCACAGCTATGCATCCCAGTACAAGAGCCAGGTGCGAGTCACATCCCAGGATGGTAGGAAGTGGGGAGACCTGGAGAGGAGCACCTATGACCGGGTGAGTGACTCCCGAGTCCCAGGATGCCTAGATCTAGTGAGTGCTGAGGCCTGCATGTGAGCTGGGCATGACTGGCCCTTGGAAGAGCAAGCTCCCTCTGCCCCTTGTGGGGAGTCTTGGGCAGAATCAGCACAGAGCCCTAGACCTGCTAGGAGCCTTTGGGCTCATCCTCTGCATGTTGTAGATGAGAAACTGCGTTCTGACCTCAGGAGCTATCGAGGCCAAGCCCCTGCCTGTTCCACAGCAGCAAGCCCACTCTGCAGTTTCCTGAAATCCCCTTTTTGCCCTTGCCCATTTGGGCTTTGCTTCATAGTTTTGTGGGGGTGAGGGGGATGTATGATCATTCATTACACCGGCTGGTGCCTGTGGGAGGAGGGAGGGAAAGAAATAAATACTGAGGGGCTTTACAGTTATCCCCATTTTCTAAGTGACTTGCCCAGGGTCACCATCGCTGCACCCCCAGGCTGCATCTCGATCTTTTTTGTGGTTATCTCAGCCTTACTGGCAGATGGCCTGCTGCTCTTTAAGGCCTTTCCTCCTTGGAGCAGGTGCTAGTGGATGTGCCCTGCACCACTGACCGGCACTCTGTGATGGAGGAGGACAACAATATCTTCAAGCGCTCGCGCAAGACTGAGCGCCAGATGCTACCCATGCTGCAGGTGCAGCTCCTGGTGTAAGTGGGGTGGGGATGGGAGGCATGCCAGGAGCTGGTGCTGAGACCTCTCTGGAGGGCAGGGAAGGGGAGCCCCCTCAGTGGGAGCTGGAAGTGCTGGGCAGACTTGGCATGCCATGTATGTGAGTCTGCCTTCTTCAGAGCTGTCATTGGTTTCAGTGTGGCCCTTGGTTCCAGTCCAGGGATGTAGGCAGTACTAACTGGAGCGATGCAGCCATGCCCAGGCTTGGCTTATTTCCACTCCTCAGGCCCTGACCCTGTTTTTAGGGGCTCTCAGGGGCAGCAGCCAGGCAGCCTGCATAAAGCTAAAACAAACCACTTTCCACCATGTGTGAACTTGATTTCTCTGACCATGCAGTGAGAGCTGGGACCCCAGCTATGGGGAAGAAACCTTTAGGGTTGGAGTCTCGAATTGGGCAGCCACTGCTCCTTCCTCTTCCTGGGGAAAGACGTTTCCCCAAGTGTCCCTTTGGGCACAAGGTATAAGGTCCCCTGGGCCCTGCCCAGACATTTTCAGGTTTGCCCTGAATGGGTGGAAAGGTGGGCTGGAGCCAGACTGCAGAGGTCCTAGTTGCTGGGCTCAGTATTTTATCCAGTAGTCACTGAACATTTTGAGCAGGGGGTGACATGATCATACTTAAACCTTAGCAAGATTATTTTGGCAGTGGTATAGAGCATAAGGGGGCAGCAGGTGGCTCAGTTGAAAGAGCACTAGGCCAAGAGTCAGGACCACCTGGGTTCAAATCTGGCCTTAGACACTTCCTGGCTGGATGACCTTGGCAAGTCACTAACCTTGTCTGCCTCAGTTTCCTCATTTGTCAAATGAACTGCAGAAAGAAATGGTGAACCACTATGATATCTCCATCCAGAAAACTCCAAATGAGGTCGCAAAGAGTTGGGCATGACTGAACAACAACAAAGTGTATGGGAGGAAATGGGGTTAGGGAGGCTGTACAGCAGAATCCAGGGAAGAGGGGACATGGACCTGGGCCCAGCAAGAACTGTGTGATAGGTGCAGGCGGGAACCACCTAGGTTGAGCCCCAGGACTTTGTTGGATGTGAGGGGTGAACAGGCTTCAGCTGTGGATGAGGCCCTACTCCTGACAGGCCCTGCCCCTAAAGGATTGAAACCATACATGCTGAGGGAACAGAGACTTTCAACCATATGGTGAGCTCTCTTCCAGGCATCTGGAAGAGACTGGGGATGCCACAGGGTGGGGCAGCTGGCTGCTGACTTGAATTAGTCTGAGAGAATTTCTTGGGGGAGGAGGACTCTCCAGAGAGTTGAGTAGTGCCCTCCCTGCCAGTACAGGCCCTTCATCCCTCTTCTTTGCTTTCAGGGCCGGCCTCCTTGCCACCAGGCCTGGAGGGGTGGCTGTCTATTCCACCTGCACCCTTTCCCACCTGCAGAATGAGTACGTGGTGGGCGGGGCCATTGACATTCTGGCCAATCAGTACCAGATGGATGTGCAGGTGGAAGACTTGAGCTGCTTCCGGCATCTCTTCCAGGACACCTTCTCCTTCTTCCCATCATGTCACATGGGCGAGCTGGTTCTCCCTGTCCTTTGGGCCAACTTTGGACCCATGTATTTCTGCAGGCTACGAAGGCTAAGTTAGCACCTCTGCTTCCTGAGCTGCTTTCTCCTGCAGAACTTCTGTGGATTTCTAGCACAGAGTCCTTGGAGGGACTAGGAGGGAGGGGTGTGCTTTGTCCCAATGGGTGGGAGATGATAGGACATGGCAGAGCTTTCCCTCTCCCATGCCAGTAGTGATTGGGTGTGATTTGCTTTGGTGCCTCCTGTAGATGTGGGAGCAAAGAGGGGTGAGATCTCTGCCAGGGCAGAAGGAGCAGAGGCAGGAGGCTTTGGCATAGTGGCTCCATCTTTCCATGAAGGAAACTTTTCAATGTAGGATGGAAGGTGGCCTTAGGACTGCTTAACCTGTCCTGGCCTAGCACATAGTGGGATGGAGGTGTCTTAAGGATGGTGCAGCTGTTTTAACCTTTGTTTCCCTAAAGCCCATCACTGAATGTCATACAGTAGGCACTTAATAAAAACATCGATTGACTGGTTTGCAGCTTCAGTTTTTTTGTTTTTCATCATCTACTTCAGCCTTTGGGTGCTGAGAGTCTACTCCTTGGGCAGGCGTGGGATATAGGAGCCCATTCTACAAGACTTGGGGAGGGGGAGCCCTGTTATGATGTAACCAGGTGAAGTTTGGGTTCCAGAGGCTCCTCCCTCCCTCACAGCCCAGCCTGGATCCTTGTCATGGCAGCCCCTCAGGTAAGAATGGGGGATTCCAAGCTCCAGCCCTACCTCAATAAGAGCCTCCCACCAGCCTCTGGGACAGGGAACTGTGCACTGGGGCAGCGCCAGGAACATGAAACTTCATCTCAACGTTTTGGAGAAGGTTTCCTTCCACCCTGTGGGACCAGGCCAGACAAGCCCATTCCTCTTCCCCTTCAGTAGTCTCCAGACTTTGGTTCACACACCCCATGACAGAAACATTTTGAACGTGTGATCCTGGTAGAAAAATATTTTGTTCTTGCCAAAATAGTATTTTAGTAAGAACAGTGTGGTTGAATATGCTTCCTTTTTTAATCTCAATTTAACTCTTTTTGATGCAGCCATTCAGAGGTGTGGTTCTTCTATTTTTCACAAATAAGTTCCAAATGCACTGAAACTTTTTTTGGGAAAGATTTTAGAATGGGTTAGAGAGCTTTGTTGTCAAATGTTTCAGTGTACAGGGGTAAGAGTTATTGGTGACACACAAAGACTGCTTTCAGCTCCCAGGCCCAAGTGGGTGATAGCATCAGAGGCCTAAAAGGTAACAATTCAGCTGCCTCGGGAAAGGATTCAGCAATTAGAGGCCACTGGTAACTTGGAATAGACTCATGGATATCGAGGAAGTGGGGAGCCTAGGAGACTGGAAGAACAGTGCCCTCCACAGAAAGAAGTTTGGAAAAGGGAGGGTGGGCTTGAGAGGAAAGATCATGTGATCTCCATCCATGCCTGCACCTTCCATGCTATTCCTACTGAGGAAAAAAAGGTATGGCGGTGAGGGTTTTAGTCTCTCCTTCCCCACTTCTCCATTGCCTTAGGATTGCACAGAACCCATTGAGTGAAGGACTCTGACCTTTTCAACGTAGTGCCTCTCTCTGAGTGTTTCTTGCCCAGATCCACCCAGGTTTAGGGAGGAAATGTTTGGTTTTGATTTGGCCTACTACACCATTTCATCAAATGACCCTACTTTGTATTAATTGTGTCCTCTGGCTAACTATTAAAGATAAATGCATCTGATAAATCAACAAACTGAACATACAAATACAGATATTATATATATATTATAATATATAAAATACGTAATACATACGGAATACAAAGAGTGCCTCAAATCTGGAGCAGCCAGGTAGCCAATCTGCCCTGAAAGTGGGGAGGACCTATAGTGCTATAATACCAATCAACCAAATTCTAAAATGGGGAGTTTGCTGTAGTCATTTTTGCTTATTTAAAGGGAGACTCCCAACAAAAACGGCAACCTAAAAGGTTCCAGCCAACATGAGGTTGCCTGAAAATCCCCTCAAAGATTAGCATCAGTGAGAACCTCTATTCAGTCAGGAGTGTGCTAGGAGGCCTCTAACAGAATAGATAACTTTCAAGCATTTCTATTGTGAAAAACTAGCATTAGGTAGAATCTTTGAAACACAAATATAGGAGGGAATTAATGAAAAGAAATTCAAGGGGAGGTGGCCTAACAATACCAAATCTAGGACTGTATTATAAAGCAGCAATCATCAGAAATACGTGGTACGGCTAAGAAATAGAGTGATGGATCAGTGGAATAGGTTAGATAGGCAAGACACTGGAATTATTAACTATAGTAATCTACTGTTTGATAAATCCAAAGACCCAGCTTCTGGAATAAGAACTCACTATTTGACAAAAAACTGCTGGGAAAACCGAAAAACAGTATGGCAGAAACTAGGCATAGAACAACATCTTACACTGTATACCAAGATAAAAGTCAAAATGGGTACACGATTTAAACATAAAGTGTGAAACTATATGCAAATTAGGAAAACAAGAAATAATTTACCTGTCAGATCTAAGGAGAAGAGAAGAATTTGGGACCAAACGAGATAGAGAACATTATAAAATGCAAAGTGGATAATTTTGATTAAAAAGGTTTTGCACAAAACCAATGCAACCAAGATTAGAAGGAAAGCAGAAAGCTGGGAAGCAGTTTTTACAGTCAGTGTCTCTGGTACAGGCCTCATTTCTAAAATACATAGAGAACTGAGTCAAATCTATAAGAATACAAGTCATTTTCCAATTGATAAATGGTCAAAGGATGTGAACAGGCAATTTTCAAATGAAGAAATTAAAGCTATAGTCATGTGCACAAATGCTCTAAATGACTATTGATTAGAGAAATGCAAATCAAAACAACTCTGAATCATACCTATCATATTGACTAACATGACAAAACAGGAAAATGATAAATATTGGAGAAGATGTGGGAAAAATGGAACACTAATGCAGGACACTAATGCGTTGTTGATGGAGTTGTGAACTGATCCAGCCATTCTGGAGAGCGATTTGGAACTATTCCCAAAGGACTATCAAACTGTGCATAGTCTTTGATCCAGCAATACCACTACTAGGACTGTATCCCAAAGAGATCATCAAAAAGGGAAAAGGACCCACATGTACAATATATTTTAAAAAGGAGTATGAAAAAATACAAACATAGGAGATGAGAAAGCTAAATAGGCGCATTTAAACTGTTTGAAGGGGCTAAATAACGAATTGCTTACTTCCTAACAAGAGAGAAAAGACCATTGTCCTTCAGATTCCAAATGTTTCCAAGGGGGAAGGAAACAGAAGGGGAAGGGAATACAGATTTATGTGGCATCCACTGTGTGCCAGAGCCTTTTGACATTCAGGTTGGAGGTGGGATACCAGAGAATAAGACCTCAATTCAGTGTGATTGGCCATCAGGGCTGCACCAAAGACCAAGGCCATTGTGATCTGTAATGTGCTTTGGCAAGCATGACTTCCATGTTAGGAGCTGCCAGATGAGACTGAAGCTAGGAACTTCAGTAGGTGAGCCAGGACCAGGATCTAGTCCTTCTAGAGCTATGGCAGGACACTAGCATCCAGACTGAAAGGGAATGGGGCCACACCTAGTGTTGCTGCAGAATCTCACTCTGGGACTTCAGAAAGGGATAGGGTTTCACCCATCATCCCATCTTAAATTGTAGGAGGGAGCAGAGTCTGGCCTTGTCACAAAGGACCAATTCAGGAGAAAAGGCTGCATACATGAGCAAACAGAAGAAAGCTCATCCAGTGGAGAAATAAAATGAGCTAAGGGAATCGCAAGATGAAATTCCAGAAGAGAATTCTACAATAACAAGTAGAACCCAGAGGGAAAGGAATGGACCAGCTACAAGGACTCACTAGTGGACTGAAGAAATGAAGGGAAAATTTAAGTGGGAGAAAGAATGACATCTGAGCACTGGGAAGGAGAAAAAAAACAGAAGGTGGAAAACCTTAGAGAGCCTGAAAACTAAAATGTAGAAAATAGAAGTTCATTAATAAAACAAGAAACGCTAGAACAAAATCAAAACGCTCAACAGTTAGAATACATGAGCTATCTATTGTCATAGACAGCTGATCTGGGAAAGAGAACTGGAAGAAATAATTCAATAATCACGGAACTCTCTGAAAACCACTACACCAAACCCTAGATATCATATTTCAAGAAAACCATGAAAGGAAACTCCCCAGTGGTATTAGAACCAGAAGGTAAAGTGAAAATCGAAAGAATCCACAGATCACCACTTGAAGGAAATTCCTAATTCAACACCCCTGGAAATACTGTAGTCAAACTTGAGAACTTCCAAGTTAAAAAACAAAAAAACTGCAATCCACCAGAAAGAAATAAAAGACCAAGGAACCATCGTCAGGATCACACAAGATTATAATTAAGAGGAAAGAAAGCCTGGAATAAACACAAAGCCAAGTGAAAAAAATTTGTTGTTGTTCCATTGTTTCAAGTCTGACTCTTCATGAGCCCACTCGGGGTTTTCTTGGCAAAGATACTGGCATGGTTTGCCATTTCCTTCTGTAGCCCTTTTTATAGATAAGGAAACTGAGACAAACAAGGTGAAGTGACTTGCCCGGGGTTATATAGCTAGGAAGTTTCTGAGGCTGGATTTGAACTCAGGAAGATGAGTCTTCCTGACTCCAGGCCTGGTGCTCTGTGTACTATGGCACCACCTAGATGCCTAATAACTAAGATTAACATCCAGCAAAATTGAGTATGATCCTACAGGGGAAAAAACAGATCTATGAAAGAACAGATACCCTTCAAGCATTCCTGTTGTGAACTAGAACTGGGTAGACTCTTTGAAATACAAACATAGGAGATGAGAAACCAAGAACTCTAAATAAATGCATTTGATCTATTTCCTAATAGAAAGAAGAGATCATTTTCCCTTCAGAATCCAGCTGTTTCCAAGGGAGAAGGAAAGGCAATAAGCATTTACATACCATCCACCGTGGACCAGGTACTGTACTAAGTGCTTCATGCATTCTCTTACTTGGTCCTTACAAAGAATCGTCTAGGTAGGCACTGTTATCTCTATTTTCCAGTTGAGGAAACTGAGGTGAAAAGGGGTTAAGTGACTTGCTCAGGGTCACATGGGCAGTAAGTGTTTGAGACCACACTTGAACTGAGCCCTTCCTGACTCTGGTCCAGGACTTTATCCACTGCCATGCCAACTGTGTAATAGTCAATGAGAGAACAAAGGTGAACACACTGAAGGCCTGCAAAAGATTTTGTTCTTTTTTTTCTAAAAGAATAAGAAATGAGGGGAGAAACAGAATGTAATAGAAAATAAATATTTCTTATAATTAAGGCAGAAGAAGAATATACAAACAGGGAGGTAGTGGGGTTCTGGGGAAAAGCATCTTATGAGCCTTACTCGGATCTGAACTTGGAGAAGGAAGGTTGAATAAACATGCTAAAGAGGTTATTGTCAAAATGTGTGTGTGTCTGTCCTTCATTGCCAAAGAAGACCATGCCATCAGAGAAATGATGACATGACTTGCACTTGACTTTGTTTTGAGTGAGGGAGGGCTGTGTAGGTCACCAGCCTCACTTCTCCTCCAGAGCCATCTGAATCCAGTGACCAGATATTCATCAAGATGACTAGAGATGACCCAGGATGAGGCAATTGGGGTTAAGTGACTGGCCCAAAGTCACACAGCTAGTGAGGGTCAAGTGTCTGAGGTGAGATTTGAACTCAGGTCCTCCTGACTCCTGCTCTATCCACTGCACCACCTAGCTGCTCAGTGTCAAAATACATTAGAGAGAGAGGCAGACAGAGAGAGAGAGAGAGGAAGGGAGGGAGGGAGGGAGGGAGGTTTTAGAATGAATAGAGCTGGAAAGGGAAGCAAAACATTTCAACTACATAAGACTGATTATATTGTTTCGTTACCATTTTTTAACATAGTTATTCATTGATTCTGATTTGTTCTTTGGCCCACTCATTGTTTAAGATGTAGCAGACTGATTATAAAGCCGTTAGCATTTAAAGGAGAGAGAGAGAGAGAGAGAGAGAGAGAGAGAGAGAGAGAGAGAGAGAGTAATAGTCATTGGTGTGTGTGTGTGTGAAAAGCCGAATAGTATTAGATCACTCCAATTACAGATGACCAATTTTGATTTCATTTCTTTTCTTGCCCTACGTTTTTTCTTGAAAGGGGAGAGGAAGAGCAAAAAGAGGAAACATAATGTGTTATAATGGGGGAAAACATTTAACAATCATAACCACGAATGTGGATGGTGTGAATTCACCCAAAAATGTAGACCTATGGCTAAATGTGTTAGAAAGTAGGATTTAGCACACACAATCCGTCTTCCACTCAGTATCAAAGAGATCCTAAAATGTAGACCTTATTATCACACACACACACACACACACACACACACACACACACACACACACATTCAATGTCAGTGACTTCCTATTATTTCCAGGATCAGCTATAAAGTCTTTTGATGGACATTTCAAGCTCTCAACCTAGTCCCTTTCCATCTTTCCAGACTTCCTCTTCTCCCTTCTCCCAGCTATGTTGACCTCCTTCCTGTTCCTCTTATACAACACATAATCTCCTCTTTGTGCTGGCTGTCCTCCTTTCTGGAATGTTCTTTCTCCTCACTTCCAACTACTGACTCCCTCTGAGTCTCCAAACTCAGCCCAAGTCCTGTCTTCTGCAGGAGGCATTTCCTGTCCCTCTTACTTTCCAGGTTCTTCCTTGAGATTACCTTCCAATGCTCTGTACTTTTCTTACATGTACCTATTTATTTACATGTTCTCTCCCCCATTAGAAGGTCTGCCTTTATTTCTATGCCTGGAATACAATAAGCACTTAATAGAGGTTTGCTGAATGATTGAGATGCAAACTACAAACATCCATGGGAAAGAATGTTCCAAATCACTAACAATAAGATAAATTTAAGCATCTCCCTCGAGCCAGTCAGATTTGCAAAGGTGATAAAAGATGACCGTGGCCATTGCTGGAGAAACTGTAGGAAGACAGGGGCTAAGCACTGTGCTATGAAAATACAAGCAAAGAGAAGAACGGTCCCTGGTCTTAATAAGCCTCCACAATAATGGAGGAAACCAAAAGGAAGATGAAACATGGGGATGGGGCACGTGAAGGCACTTGGCCCAGGAGATGCAGTGTTGAAATACAGTCACAAGTACATCCAGAAAAGAAATGAAGGTTGGCTGGCTTGGGGCTCTCCCCAAAATGGAGTCTCCTGAAGGAACTCCCCGATGGGAGAAGGGGGCCAGCACAGCAAAGGGACATTCCAGGGTGACAATGCTATTGTAGATGATTAATGAGAGGAGGAGGAGGGGGAAAAGACCCCGTGCTGAGGGAGGTTTTGAAATCCAGAGAGGAGCACAGCCAAGAGGGGAGTGAAGGTTGGCTGGCATGGACCGCTCCCTAAAATGGAGCCCCCCTCATAGATTGTTGGTATAGTTGTAAATTATTTCAGCCATTCAGGAGAGCAGTTGGAACGACTCCCCCAAACTCACTAAACTGTGTTCTTTAATTCTAGGATGCCACTGCTGGGTGTATATCTCAACAGTGGAGGGAAATGACCTATAAGTATAAAAATAGAGCAACATTTTTTCTTAGAACAAAAAATCAGAAACTAAGGGATTGTACATCATTTGGGGAATGGATAAACAAATTGTGATATGTAAATGTAATGGCATAAAAGTGACAAAATTGACTTGGAGAAATTTGGGAAGATATCCATGACATTGATACACATGGAAACGAGAAAAACTAGGAGAACAACTTATTTATACAATAGCCACCATAATGCAAAAGAAAAGAACTTTTGAAAACTTAAAAATTCTGGTTTAGCCATCTGCTGAGATGGTTTACTGGGGTGTGGCTGCTGAGCATGCTACAGCTTCTTAGAGGTGAGAGTGGAGTGACAGGTGAACACCCCAAGTGGATAAGCAGCCCCTCCCACGCCGCATAGAGATCTCTTGAAGGATCTGAGTGTGTTTAGCCTGGAAAAAAGACCCAGCTGGGCCGTGTCTTCAAGCATCTGTGGGAGTATTGTATGACTTAGGGAGTAATCTTGACCTACATGGACCCAGAGGGTAGAACAGGATAAATAGGGTGACCCTTTGGAAGGGTTAAATAAGGCCAGATGGCCATTCCCCTTGCTCTCCTCATCATCCACAAGGGCTTGACTTTTGTGATCAAGGATGCTGAAGTTTCTGTCTCTGATCTGAAGATCCACTTCCCTCTGAACCTCAGTCTTCTTAAGCGAATAGATTACTGTCCTCTCCTGCCTCACTCACCTCTCCATGCTCAGGTCATATCCTGCTCTGACCTCCCCTTCCTCCTTCCTCATCCTAATACTCCTCTTAATCAGTACATTACACTGTCTTCATTTAGGTCTCTTGTCCTGCCTTTAGTCGATCACGACTTATCACACTCCAACCCTGATTTACTCTTCCACCCCCATCCCAGCTGCCTTTCATGCTCTCAAGTGTGCTGTTGAATGGGCAAGGCAATCCTTTTACTCACCCCTAATTAATTCTCAGTTCCCCTCCTCCCCTACTCCAGCAGCTGTTCCAGATCTTCTCTCTTCAACCCTCGCACACCATCCCTTCCCACCCTCTCAGCAGAGGACTTCATCTTCCACTGTACTGAGAAAATAGAGGCCATTGCCATACATCTCCTCTTCTATTTTATATCTTAGAACCCCCTTGGGAACCCCCTGCCATTTTCTTCTCTTTTGTTCCAATCACCTCAACACAGCCGTCAAAGTGACATTCTAAGGCCCAGGTCCCCCTTACTCGGTATGTTCTGGGGCTACCTGTTGTCAATTTTGGGGAATTCCTCAATCCAGGATCTAAGATCCCTCTATCCCAAAGGACTGCTCCTGCTGCACCTCCTAGCCAGCCTCCTCAGATAAGGCCACCACACGATAACATCTTGGGCCTTCCTTCGCCTGCTGGGTGAAGCATGTCCTTTGAGGAACAGCCTCTAGGGGCTGGGCCAGGTATCTTCCATCTGCCCTCACACCATTTCCATCTGTGCCAGCACAATTTCCACCTCCTACTACCAACCCATTGTCCTTATTGGGATGTGGAGAACTGCCTGTGCAAAGAAGAGCACTCCCCTGCTTTGACTTTGGGCCTTTCCTCTTCTGCTACTCCTGTCCTTTGAGCATAGAGGATGATTTCTGCACTCAGATGAACATGATCTCTCCACTCAAAGATGAACATTCTCATACCTCTTCATACCCTTCATATCCCAACATCCTTGACTCCTACAGATCATCATCCAAACCCTATTCCAAACCCCTCACCACCCAATTCCTCATTCTTATCCATCTCCACCCTCCCATCCCAAAGCTTCAACCTACCCCCCAGTCCTTCCACTGTGCCCTCTAGAATGCCTGCTCCATAGGCAACAAACTACCCTTCATCTTAAATCTTTTCCTCTCCCATTCTTTTCATCTACCTGAAACCTGGCTCCCCTCTGGCAACACAGACTCCCTGGCCACCCTTTCCAGTACTGGCTGAACCTTCACTCAATCTCCTCTTCTCATTCTTTCTTCCCCATTTCTGCTTCCAGGTCCTCCCCTTCCTCCATCCCTCAGTAACCTCTCTTCCTTTGAAGTTCATGCTATTCATATCTATTATCAAAATCCTGATAGCTGTCATCTACAGATGCCTAGGAAACTCCCTCCTCTCCTTTGATACTGAGCTCACAATTTTTCTCTCCCAATTATAAACACTCTTTACACCAATAAAGGAATATCTAAATAATTGGAAAGATATTAATTGCTCATGGGTAGACTGAGCCAATATTTTTTAAAATGGCAATGTTATATAAGTTAATTTACTTTTTCAATGCTTTACCAATCAAATAACTCAAAGGACTACTTTTTAGAGCTAGCAAAATTCATCAGGAGGAAAAAAAAGGTCAAGAATCTCAAAGGAATTGATTTTTTAAAATAAGTACTTAATTGTAAACTGTACTATAAAGCTGTAATCATCAAAGCAATTTGGTACTGGTTGAGAAACAGAACAGATTAGATACATAATATATGGAGGCAAAGAAGCGCAGTAACTTAGTGTTTGAAAAATTCAAAGATCTCAGCCACTGAGGTAAGAACTATCTATTCAACAAAAACTTGAGAAAACTAGAAAATCTGGCAGAAACTAGATATAGCCTAGGGCAGCTAGGTGGAGCAGTGGATAGAGTACTGGGTTTAGAATTAGGAAAACTCATCTTCATGAGTTAAAATCTGAATACATAATAGCTGTGTGACCCTGAGCAAGTTTGCTCACCTGTAAATGAGCTGGACAAGGAAATGGCAAACCACTCCAGTATCTCTGCCAAGAAAACTGTCGAACAAGGCTGACATGACTTAACAAAGGCATAGACTAACATCTCACACCATATATCAACATAAGCTCCAAATGGGTACATGATTTAGACATAAAGGGTGAGATTATAAATACATTAGAGGAACATGGAGATTTACGGATAAGGAAAAAATTCGTGATTAAGAGATAGAGAGGTTTACATGAGGTAAAATAGATAATTTTGATTTATAGAAGTAAAAAATTTCTATATAATCGAATGCAGCTAGATTAGAAGAGAAGGAAATAAGGGAAATATGCATGTATGTGTATAGATGTATATATGCGCATATATATACACACACACATATATAGAACTGAGCCAAATTTCTAAGAACAAGAGCAGCCAGGTGGCACAGGAGATAGAACACTGAGCCTGGAGTTTAGAAGACTTGAATTCAAATCCAGCTTCGGATACTTACTAGATATATGACACCAGCCAAGTTACTTAACCCCTGTTTGCCTCAGTTTCCACATCTATAAAACGAGGATAATAATAGCCCTTCTTGAAGAGTTATTGTGAGGACTTGAGCCCTCTGTTTGCTGCCTGGGGCTCTGCTGTCCACAGTCCTCAATCGTCCAGTATCTGGCAGACTTCCCAGCACTCAAGACCCTTCCCCTCTCCCTTCCCCCTCCCCAGTCCAGACCCAAAGTGTCTCAGGAAAAATGTTCAGTACTTCAGGTCAAACTTCAAGCCAGGAACCTCTTCCTGCCCGCTGGAAGGGACTTCTCTCCTTCTCCTCTCCCCAATACACTCAGACTGCTGCCTTTGCAGCCTCGATGAGTGCCTTCACCCCTCAAATCTCCTTTTCTAGGAGAGGAAACTGAAATCACTTAAAGAAAGTTGCCCAACAAGTTACAGAAAGCCTTTTTCAAGCACAGGCCTCAAGCTTTGACCAGAACCCAAGCCCCCAGAGCTGGCTGCTGCTCCTCACGTCACTCCATCTGTATAATGAGGGGCTCGGTCTAAGGGTCCTTCCTAGCTCTAACTTTTTTATCTGGTTCTTAGTGGGTGCATTTTGAGTGCTCCCGTCTGTCTCTTTCTCCACCACCTGAGTGGCCACCAGTATCCTGCCTGCCATCCTTTGGCAGCTTCCCAGGTTTCCATGGGGCCAAACTTTTCCCACAAGATCAGTTGTTTCATTTGTTTTTTGATGGGCTACAAGTCACCCCAGACACAGTCATTTGCTTCTTTGCTAGTTGAGAGTTCTCATGGCCTCCTGGGCAGAGGAAGGGGAGATGGAACTGAGGTCTGAGCCCTGCCCCCACTTCAGAGCTGTCAACAGTGGGGTAAGATAGTAGGGTACAGTGAATACAGTTGAGTTGTATTCAGTTGTATACAGTGAGAGCTGAGTTCAAGTCTTGAGTCTTCTAATAAGCAACCTCAAGCCTTCCCCACTTCCCTCCCTGAGTCTGTGTCAAGTGACAGGGACCTCAACCCTGAGATCTCTATCAACCCCAACAATTCAGGACATCCCAAGTCCTCCAAGACCACACCCACTGGGTCTCTACCTGGTATATTTATCTGTGGACATACTATATCAAGAAAGCAGGGTTGGCTTCCTTTTTTCTCAGTATCCCAGATGCTCTGCACCATGCCTGGGGCTACCCAGCAGGTGCCCCCAATTCTTAGCTTCTCCTTGACTCCCTCCAGAAAAGGCAGCTTCCTATCGCTCTGTTCAGCTGCTCCAGCTCAGAGGCCCTGGCAGCATCACTGGCTGAAAATAACCCAGCCCAAAATCAAGAGATCTGGGGGAAGAGGACATGCATGCTCATGACTGGCAGGAGCAAAGCCTTGTGGGACTGTGGGGATTCAGAGAACCTGAGCTCTGGTACAAGGCTTGGAGATATACCAGATGTTGGGAATAAAAAAAAAATCAATAAGCATTTATTATGCACCTATTATGCATCAGATGTGCAGAGAGTGAGGATGCAAAGAAAGACAGACACAGTTCCTGCTGTCAAGACGTTCATGTTCTAAGACAGAAAATGAAAGTCTCTGACTTGCAGCATCACGGCCAGGTTGGGAGGGGGAGGGGTGTGTTTATGAAAGGGCAGTTGTCCTTCTCCCTCCTTCCTCCTTGTTCCCCCTCCTTCTCCTCCTGTTGGAGGCAAAGCTGCTTAGCTGGCTGGGCTGGACTATTTTTAACTAGTGGTAAGCTGAGTAGTCTTAAGATAGATAGATAGTGTGTATATTTGTTATATATAGGAATATATGTTATATATAAATGTATGTTATAGACAAGATACATATTGTTGACCTGAAAACTTTGTTAAGAGAAGGCAACAGGCTAAATGCATACATTTTATAATTTAATTAATTAATCAATTCCCTATTAAAGAAAACGGTAACATAATGCATTATGGAGCCAGAAATGTTCTGGCTACCGATACAAAGAATTGGGCAGCCTTAAATATGTTTTAGGACAAAGAAGTGTTCTGTGTCCTTCAGATTTATGATCTCCATAAGTGACTAACTAGACCATTAGTCAAGGAATTTCTTAATTGCATAGGTTGTAAATACAATAAGATAACAGAGTTTGACAAAGTTTCACATAGAAATTACGATCCAAGATGTCTGTGTTTTCTTTACCATTAACATGCCATAACATAGTATATGTCTACAAATATTAAGATATGGAAAATGTCCCATTATTCAAGATAGTGTCTTAGGTTAAAGGTCTCTTAAGGAATGTAGAGGCAGCCTTGGCTGGCTTTGCTGACATAGGAAGAGGCACCCTCTGAGTTTGCTTCAGAGAGAGAACAAAGAGATTATTCTAAAATTTTATATTAAACATTATCAATATAAAATTTGTTATATGTAAGATCATAGGTTATATATGATATATAAAATTTGTATTATGTGTAAGGTCTATAACTTATATAAAAATTTATGTTACATACAAGATATATGAATTATATGTAAAGTACATGTCATATGTAAGTTGTACATTACATATAAATTTCTATGTCATATATAAGCATTTATAAGCATAAGATATACATATAAATTATGTATATTTATATATAAAATAAATGCAAGGTGATCGAGGGTAGGGGAAATCACAAAAGACCTTACACAGAAGGTGATGCTTGATCTGAGCTTTAAAGGAAACAAAGAGGGAGAGGTGAGAAAGAAGCATATTCCACGTGTGGCTGCAGCTTGTGTAGAGGTATGTCAAGTCTCAGTAAGGAGAGCAAGAAGGTCAGTTCGGAGGATGGCATGCAGAAAGGACCACGGGAGTCAGTAAAACATAACACAGTTGGGAAAATAGGTTAGAGCCAGATTGCGAAGGGATTTAAATTCCAAAGAAGTCTGTATTTAGTGCTCGAGGCAATAATAGTAATAACAATATTTATTACTTTATAATTATTTTCTTATTTGATCCTCACAAGAACCCTGGGAGGAAAGAAGGAAGGGATGAAGGAGGGAGGGAGAAAGAGAAAGGATGGGAGGGAGAGAGGAAAAAAAGAAAGGAGAAAGAGAACGGAAGGAAGAAAAGAGGAAGAGAGAGAAAGGAAGGGAGGGAGGGAGGAAGGAAGGAGAAAGACAAGAATATTTTTCGGTCTGCACATTGAGTCCATAAGCTCTCATCTGAAGGTAGATAAAAGATTTCACTGTGAATGCTTTGGAATTGTGGTAAGTCATTTATGTTGATCAGAGTGACCAAATCTTTCAATCTTTATAATACTGTTATTATATCAATTGTTCTTCTAGTTCTGTTTACTTCCCTTTGCATCAGTCCATACTAGTCTTCCCAGGTTTTTCTGAAATCCACCTGCTCATCGTGCCTTAAAGCACAATAATATTCCATTGCATTCATATAATACAACCTGTTCAGTCATTCCCCAACTGATGGGCATCCCCTCAGTTTCTAATTCTTTGCCACCACAGAAAGAATTGCTATAAATATTTTTGTACATATAAGTCCCTTCCTCTATACTTGATTTCATTGAGGGTATAGACCTAATGATGGTATCTCTGGGTCAGAGGGTCTGCACAGTTTAATAGCTGTGGAGGTGTCGTTCCCAACTGCTTTCTCAAATGGCTGCACAGTGCACAAGGTATTAGTGTACCTGTTTTCTCACAGTCTCTCCAGCATTTGTCATTTAACTTTTTTTGTCAACTTAACCAATCTGCTGGGTGGGAAGTGGTACCTCAAAGTAGTTTTAATTTGCATTTTACTAATTATTAGTGATTTAGAGAATTTTTCATATGACTGCCGATAGTGTGGATTTCTTCCTTTGAAAACAATCTATTCATATCCTTTGATCATTTGGTAATTGGGAAATACTAACAATAACCACGACTAATATTTAAATAGCACTTACTTTGTACCAAACACTGTGCTAAATGCTTTGCAATTATTATCTCGTTAATAGTAAGTCTGGGGAGGTGTGAAGGGAGAGGTAGGGTCTTTGAGTGCTGGGAAGTTGCTTGGGGATCCTGGGTGCCAAACCCCCAGGCAGCAGAGACAGAGCTCAAGTCCCTGTCCAAGGTCAGCCTCCAAGGTACTAGAGCAAGGGCAGCCCAGGGAGAGCCTAGACATTCCTCTGAGCATTCCTGGCCAGGCCTTCCACCATTGTCTGGTGAGGCAGCAGCGGTCCTTGGCTTTGAAGTCCAAAGACTTTGGCTCAGTCCTTGCTCTGTGCCAGCGGTAACATATGTGGCCTCAGTTTCCTTCTCGGTAAGATCAGGTTGAACCAGATACAGTGCCTGTCAGCTCAGACATGTTTTGATTCTGTCCCTCCCCTTAGCCAAGAGACACCCTTCCCCACTGGCAAAATCCTGCCCAACTTCCATTCCAGGAAGTTTTGTCTGATTCCTCAATCCCCTTTCATTCACTTCAGAAATAATAAATTCCATTTCTTTTTTTTCTTTTTATTTGTTTATTTTTTATTTAACTTTTAACATTCATTTTCACAAAATTTTGGGTTCCAAATTTTCTCCCCTTTTGTCCCCTCCCCCAACCCCAAAACACTGAGCATTCTAATTGCCCCTATCACCAATCTGCCCTCTCTTCTATCATCCCTCTCTGCCCTTGTCTCCATTTTCTCTTTTGTCCTGTAGGGCCAAATAACTTTCTGTACCCCTTTACCTGTATTTCTTGTTTCCTAGTAGCAAGAACAGTGCTTGACAGTTGTTCCTAAAACTTTGAGTTCCAACTTCTCTTCCTCCCTCCCTCCCTACCCCTTCCCTTTGGAAGGCAAGCAATTCAATATAGGCCATATCTGTGTAGTTTTGCAAATGACTTCCATAATAGTTGTATTGTATAAGACTAACTATATTTCCCTCCTTCCTAACCTGTCCCCCATTTCTATTCTCTCTTTTGATCCTGTCCCTCCCTGTGAGTGTTGACCTCAAATTGCTCCCTCCTCCCCATGCCCTCCCTTCCATCATCCCTCCCACCCTGCTTATCCCCTTATCCCCCACTTTCCTGTATTGTAAGATAGGTTTTCATATCAAAATGAGTGTGCATTTTATTCTTTCCTTTAGTGGAATGTGATGAGAGTAGACTTCATGTTTTTCTCTCACCTCCCCTCTTTTTCCCTCCACTAAAAAGTCTTTTGCTTGCCTCTTTTATGAGAGATAATTTGCCCCATTCCATTTCTTCCTTTCTCCTCCCAATATATTTCTCTCTCACTGCTTGATTTCATTTTTTAAAGATATGATCCCATCCTCTTCAATTCACTCTGTGCACTCTGTCTCTATATGTGTGTACGTGTGTGTGCGTGTGTGTGTGTGTGTGTGTAATCCCACCCAGTACCCAGATACTGAAAAGTTTCAAGAGTTACAAATATTGTCTTTCCATGTAGGAATGTAAACAGTTCAACTTTAGTAAGTCCCTTGTGACTTCTCTTTGCTGTTTACCTTTTCATGCTTCTCTTCATTCTTGTGTTTGAAAGTCAAATTTTCTTTTCAGCTCTGGTCTTTTCATCAAGAATGCTTGAAAGTTCTCTATTTCATTGAAAGACCAATTTTTCCCCTGAAGTATTATACTCAGTTTTGCTGGGTAGGTGATTCTTGGTTTTAGTCCTAGTTCCTTTGACTTCTGGAATATCCTATTCCATGCCCTTCAATCCCTTAATGTAGAAGCTACTAGATCTTGTGTTATCCTGATTGTATTTCCACAATACTTGAATTGTTTCTTTCTAGCTGTTTGCAATATTTCCTCCTTGACCTGGGAACTCTGGAATTTGGCCACAATGTTCCTAGGACCTTCTCTTTTTGGATCTCTTTCAGGCAGTAATCTGTGGATTCCTTGAATACTTATTTTGCCCTCTGGTTCTAAAATCTCAGGGCAGTTTTCCTTGATAATTTCATGAAAGATGATGTCTAGGCTCTTTGTTTGATCATGGCTTTCAGGTAGGCCCATAATTTTTAAATTGTCTCTCCTGGATCTATTTTCCAGGTCAGTTGTTTTTCCAATGAGATATTTCACATTATCTTCCATTTTTTCATTCTTTTGGTTTTGTTTTGTGATTTCTTGGTTTCTCATAAAGTCATTAGCCTCCATCTGTTCCATTCTAATTTTGAAAGAACTATTTTCTTCAGTGAGCTTTTGAACCTCCTTTTCCATTTGGCTAATTCTGCTTTTGAAAGCATTCTTCTCCTCATTGGCTTTTTGAACCTCTTTTGCCAGTTGAGTTAGCCTATTTTTCAAGGTGTTATTTTCTTCAGCATTTTTTTGGGCCTCCTTTAGCAGGGTGTTGACCTGCTTTTCATGCTTTACTTGCATATCTCTCATTTCTCTTCCCTGGTTTTCCCTCCACCTCTCTAACTTGATTTTCAAAATACTTTTTGAGCTCTTCCATGGCCTGAGCCCATTGGGTGGGCTGGGATACAGAAGCCTTGACTCCTGTGTCTTTCCCTGATGGTAAGCATTGTTCTTCCTCATCAGAAAGGAAGGGAGGAAATGCCTGTTCACCAAGAAAGTAACCTTCTATAGTCTTATTTTTTTCCCCTTTTCTGGGCATTTTCCCAGCCAGTGACTTGACTTCTGAGCATTCTCTTCACACCCACTTGGCCTCCAGATCCACCCAGCCAGTGCTTGGGATCTGAGATTCAAATGCTGCTTCCCAGCCTCAGGGCTTTGGGCGGGGGCAGGGCTGCTATTCAGTGTGAGATTAAGTTCAGCTGCTCAGGTGGGGGCAGGGCCGCCTCATGAGCTCAGTTCCCTCAGGGGGTTTATGCGGGAGACTTTCAACAACGGATCGGAGCTCCTGCCTGCTTGGGGAGCCCTGGTCTGCTGCCGCCTCTGCTGCTGCCTCCCAAGGGGGCCTGAGTTATGGGGGGACCACACTCCCCTCTCGGCAAGCCGAGAAGACCCTCTCACCGACCTTTGGGGCCCGTGGGTGGAGGGACCAGCGCGGCTGCTGGAGATTCCATCCCTGAAGCCTACTTGGATCCGCTCCTCTCAGTGCCACGTGGCCAAGGCAGGGCTGGGCTCGGCTCTGGGTCCGGGCGTGACAGACTTTTCAAGTGAGGTTTTCAGGTCCCTCTGGAACAGAAATCTCGTCTGCTCCATTGTTCTGTGGTTTCTGCTGCTCCAGAATTTGTTGGGAGTTCTTTTTTACAGATATTTTATGGGCTGTGGGTTCGGAGCTAGCATATGTGTGTCTTTCTACTCCGTCATCTTGGCTCCTCCCTCTCCATTTCTTTTTTTAAAAATTGATTTTTACAGATATTTTTACATCACCTAGACGTCTCCCTATATCCTTCCTCTCTCCCTCTGAGTGCCATCCCTTATAACAAAGATTTTTTTTTTTTTAAAAGAAATAGAAATAAACAGTATCTCAAGTCTCTCCCCATCCTTCCCTCAGCTGTTTGCTCACTTTGAGGCTGCTTCCTTTTCTTTATATGAGGGAGATTGACTAGGGAACCTTGGAACCTTGGAGGCCTCTGCCAACTCTGAACACTGACTTTTTTTTTTGAGGAAAACAGGGCAAAGTGACTTGCCCAGGATCACTCAGCTAGTAAGTGTCTGAAGCCACATTTGAACTCAGGTCCTCCTGACTCCAGGGCCAGTTGCTTTATCTGCACCTAGCTGCCCTGAATCCTCTGACTCAGAGGTTCGGAAACTTATTTAGCTACTGCCCCTTAAGAAAAAAAAACAAAACTACTTAATTGCCCTCCTGGAAATCCACTTTCTTTAATCCTTTACCTTTTTTTTTTTAATTTGTATCATTTTAAAAAAAAATAGAAAATATATTTTTTAAAATGACACATCTTAAATTTAGTGATTTGTTGTAAACTTGTAGTTTTTTCCTGCATTTAAACTTTGATGATGCAATATTGTGTCATGTAACTGTGTAGCACAGTATTATAAACAAATCATCACATGCACTTATTCCTGCCGATGCATACTGACTTACTGACAACGCATGACACGCTCCCCTACCAACACCTGCTTGTTAAGACCTATCAGGGGACTTGACCAGCGATTTTATATTTATTTGGAAAATAATGTAATGACTATGACTTTAACTCTGTTATGTAACAGATGAAACACGTATGAATGGTTTTTCAAATTTTTCTTCTCTTCTTTTCTTTCCACCGCCCCTTTATTTTTATTCAACACCCCACAATTTTACCCAGACTACTACCCCCCCCATCATTCCAGCACCCCCAGGGGGTGGTACCACCCACTTTGGGAACTTATGCTTGACTTTTAATTTCTGGAGCCTTCTTGATCCAAGTAAATTCGGCCGTAAGGTGCTATGCCACTTGTCCAAGGTGGGCAGACCTCCAAGTCACTTCCAGTCACTCCATGTCATGCTCTGCATAGCACACCATCTCCCTTCTCCCTCTCTAAAACTGCTCTTGATGCTTTTCCCCCATTGGAATGTAAATTCCTTGAGGCTAGGGGACTATCCTGTTTGCATTCCTATCTCTTCTGAGTCCTTAATAAATGCTCTATCTACCTACTTACATTTCTTTCTCTTCTTTCCCCTTCCTTCCTTCCCTCCTTCCTTCTTTTCCTCTCCCTCCCCCTGCCTTCCACTCTCTCTCTCCACTCCTCTCCCCCTCTCTCCCCTGTAACCTGATACAAGATACATATGCTACATGTACAGGGATACACACACACACACACACATCCACCCTAGAAAGGGCAGAGCTAGAGATAGAGGTAACCAGCTCTCAGAGAGCCAGGGAAAACTTGATGGTTCCCTGGAATGACCTCTGGTGTTGGGTGGAGCATAGAGCTTCCAGTATAAGCATGAGAGTGTAAGCAAGACATAGACAGAACCCCCTGGTGGTAAAAATAGTTTAACTTCCAGGCTAATAATCTTAGAGCTACAGTTCTGTAGGTTAAGCTTGAGCAAGGAGCAGTGGGTGACAGTTGCAAAGATGCATATTTAGGCTTGATAATAAGGAAAAACTTCCTAATAAGGAAAGAACCTTAGAGGTCACTGTGTCCAATTCCTCATTTTTAAATTTAATTTAATTTTTAAAATTATTTTAAAATTATTTTATTTGTTTTCAGTGTTCTACAATCACTTCCATATATCTTAGATTTTTTTCCCCTCCCTCCCTGAGATGGCATACAATTTTATATAGGTTCTATACATACATTCCTATTAAATACATTTGCACCTTAGTCATGTTACACAGAAGAATTAAAATGAATGGGAAAAATCATACAACAAACCAAAACGTAATACAGAAGAAAACAATCTGCTACATTCTGTGATCGAATTCCATAGTTCTTTCTCTGAATGTGGAAGGCACTTTGCCTTAAGAGACCACTGGGAATTATTTAAGTCCTTGCATTGCAGTAAAGTTCTAAGTCTACCAGAAAAATTCCTCACACTGTGGTTGTTGCTGTGCACAAAGTTCCCCTGGTTCTGCTCCTTTCACTCAGCATCAGATCATACAAGTCCTTCCAGGCCTCTCTGAGGTCTTCCTGTTCATCATTTCTTATAGCACAACAGTATTCCATTACATTCATATACCATAATTTATTCAGCCATTCCCCAGTTGATGGGCATCCCCTTTATTTCCTGTTTTTGGCCACCACAAAGAGAACTGCTATAAATGTTTTTGTATATGTGGGACCCTTCTGATTTTTATGATCTCTTATGGATACAGCCCTAGAAGCAATATTCCTGGGTCAAAGGGTGTGCACATTTTTGTAGCCCTTTGGGCATAGTTCCAAATTGCTCTCCAGAATGGTTGGATCAGCTCACAGCTCTACCGACAATGAATTAGTGTTCCAACTCTCCCACATCTTCTCCAACATTTATCATCTTCCTGTTTTGTCATGTTAGCCAATCTGACAGGTGTGATGTGGTACTTCAGAGTTGTTTTGATTTGCATCAAATTAATTAATCAATAGTGATTTAGAACATTTTTGCATATGACTATAGATAGCTTTCCAATTCCTCATTTTACAGGTGAAGAAACTGAGGCCCAAAGAGATTAAGTGATTTGAGATGTCATTCTATTTTCTTGAGCCTCAGTTTTCTCATCTGTAAAATGAGGGTGTTGGGCATACTGGCCTCTGAGATTCCTCCTGGATCTAGCTCTAGCTTCTAAAGTCACACGTGTAGGAAATAACAGAGGTAGGATTCACAGCCAAATACAGCAAATACCTCAAATACAGCACCCTTTCTCCATACACCATGTTATCTCTTGTAAAAAATAATTTTAAAATGTACAAATTGCAATCCAGGCTGCTGCTGGCTAGGTGTGGCACCTCCTGGGCACTGGTGGACTTTGGGTTTGCCACTTAGCACTTGCCAGACTTCTCCTCCCAGGAGCAGCCTTTTCACCCTGGGATATCTCTTCCAGTTGGCAACTCCCTGGCTTAGATCATCACTTCACAGGTGCTCAGACCATACTCACTTCTTTCCTGGCTGTACTCTTCACTCTGTGGCCTCCTCCCCATCCTTGCCCCCTTCTTAGTTCCCATCTATGTGTTCTCCATTAGAACATGTAAGCCTCCTGAGGGTAGAGACTATCTCTCCTTTGGCTTCTATTTGTGTCCTCTACAATTAACACCTGCCTCTAGTGTTTGGTCCAACTGAGTCCATTGTATCCTTCACTCATGCTGCCTTCTGCAGAGGCTAGACCTTCCAGCAGTCTGATCACAGCTGGACTGAGAAAAAATGGGCATATAGATGGAGCTGGCCATTAGAACTGGAGCTCACCCTTGCCTGACAATGACCGTGATTGGCATTTATGAAGTACAAAGAGGAGCACGAGCAACTCCCTATGGCAGCCTGTGGCCCCAGGGACCCAATTTTAGAGAAGAGAGAGGAAGGAGCTCAGGCTGGAATGGAGCATGTGGAACTTGAAGGATGTGGGACATGTGAGTCCTCACTCTGAGACCTTGGGCTAGAGGAGAAACAAAAGGTAGAATAGACCCAGGAGCTTTAGAGAAGGTCCCCTTCTCCTCTCTCGGCTTCAATGTCTCACTTCCCAAGAGGAGGGGCTTGGATCTGAGGGCCTCTCAGATCTCTCCTAGCTCCTGTAGTTTATCCTGAGGTCCTCCTGTACTCTAAACCCTGGCATCAAGGTTTACAAAGCTCTTACCACCATTCTTGGAGGAGAAGATGGCAACTGGGGTGGGCAGGCTTCATTTTATGAAGGAAGAAGTCAAGGCCCAGAGATGGGAAATGATCAGCCAAGTCACACAGTCAAGTCCAATGGTCTTTCCACTCTATCTCTCCTCTGAGTCATTCTCTCAGGGGTTGGATGACTCCTTGACAGGTAGCATGCAGAGACAATCCCTGCTTGGGAAGCTACTGATGTCCATGCCTACTTGGACCCAAGGTACATACAATGGGGGCCACCAAGGCAGTCAGTGAGATAGAGGGTGCCTGTCTTGAGCTTAGTATTCCATCCTTACTCTCTTTTCCTTTCCTTTCCTCTTAGATGCTAGCTCCAGGAGGTCTCTGGCCAGAAGACTAATCCTGGAACTCAGCTCTAGGGCTTGGCCTGGCATTTGGGGCACAAATTGGAAGCATTCATTGTGTCCCTGTCTATCCATAGTCCTCCAACTCAGCTGGAGACTCAGGTGAGGGCTGGGGAAAATGGCCCCAAGGGTCTGTGGCTTTAGCCTTTGTCTTGGGAGC
Organism: Notamacropus eugenii; assembly: GCF_028372415.1. Taxonomy (NCBI): domain Eukaryota; kingdom Metazoa; phylum Chordata; class Mammalia; order Diprotodontia; family Macropodidae; genus Notamacropus; species Notamacropus eugenii. The sequence continues at coordinate 507,384,453 of NC_092873.1, forward strand.
CCAGTATGAAACTCCTTAGTAGAAACTGGGATGGGAGGCCTGGGGAAGAAAGGAGGCCATGTAAGTCAGAATACTCTCTATCCACAGCTTTGATGGTGAGACAGCCTGCAGTACTGGAAATACACAGGTCTCTCATATAATTGGTGACAGTAACACACTAACTAGGTGATATAAATGGATAGATGTATGGAGGGATGGACAGATAGAGAGAAATGGATAGAGAGAGAAACTTGGATAGACAGATGGTGTATTTATTAAGTACCTATTAAGTGCCTTCCAGGCACTGCTCTAAGAGATGGCTATACAAAGAAAGGCACAAATATGATGCATACCTCCAGGGGCTGGCACATATATGTGATGAACAGAAGAGATGGTCCACTTTAGACTTTAGCACCTGAGGATTCAATTCACTTAAGAAAAAATTTATTAAGTACCTACTATGTTACTCTGGGCTGGGCTCTGAGAATACAAAAGAAACAAGACAATAGCCCCTGTCCTCAGGGTGCTATGTTCTACTGGATTCCATAAATACTAAGTGTATCCTGTAGCCCCAGGGCCTCCTTCACTCCAAATTCTAGGGTCACACAGACCTAATCCAATCCAAACTAAACCAAGAGAATAATTTTCTCTTTGCCTCTTTCCCCTGCCTAAGCTTCTGTAGCTACGGGTCAAAGTGATCTCAGCTCACGTACAAGCACTTAAGGCAATAAGTGCATGTTGAGTAGAGAATGTCCTTTATTTCATCTAATAGAAAGGTACAAAGGATTCCAGGAATCGGTCAATGAATGCAGAAAACATGCAAGACACTCAAAGGATTCACAGGGCCCCCAAAACTGATGCAAAAATACATAAAGCACTCATAGTAGTGGGGACCCTTGGAAGGGACTGAACTTGGGATTGCCATCAGGACAACAATGATGTTACAGTGACTACCTAGTTATCCCATTGGCTCTTTGGAATTACTGGAAAGGCAATCTTCCTTCTTCATTGTATGGCTCTTAAATTTCTACTGTTCTCCAGCTGCAGTGGCTATATGGCCAATCCCATTATTTTTCAGGAACTCTTTCTCCCTTCTTTCTCTCTCCCTCCCTCTCTTCTCTGTCTGTCTCTGTCCATCTCTGTCTTCTCTCTCCATCTCCCTCTCTCTTTCTGTCTGTCTGTCTGGGGCCTGTTCTTGAGGTGACCCCTACAACTGTCATTGTCCAAGAAATCTTCTTTCTCTGACTAGAAAGTTCAACGTTGGGATCATGATCCCTAGGAAATTGATGTTCTTTCCTTCTGTGCACAAGAAGTCAAGAGTTCAGGAACACTGCCCATCTATCACTTGCCTGCCTTCCATCTGTCTATATTTTGTATCTCTACTAGTTTACATGCTGTGTTAGAATAAAGAGAATCCTCCTTGAAGAGAGGGACTGTGTTTTTGCCTTCTTTTGTATTCCTAGCACCTTTTCTTTGCACACAGTAAGCACTAAATAAATGCTTGGGTATTTTTGTTTACTTTGTTGTAATTTTTTTAACACCTTTTCTTTTACATTTTAAACATTTTCCCCCAAATTTATTATTTGTTTTCAGCAACAATCACTTCCATAAGTTCCAAATTTTCTCCCTTTCCCTCCCCAAGATGGCATGCAATCTCATATGGGTTCTATATGCATTTCTATTCAACACATTTGCACATTAGTCATGTTGCACAGAAGAATTAAAACAAATGGGAGAAACCATGAGAAAAACAAAACATAAAGGAGAAAATAGCCTGCTTCATTCTGCATTCCAACTCCATAGTTCTTTCTCTGGATGTGGATGGCATTTTGTATAATGAGTCCTTTGGAAATGTTTTAGGTCCTTGCATTGCTGTGAAGGGCTAAGTCTATCAAAATCAGTCCTTCCATACTGTGGCTGTTACTGTGTATAATTAAATAAATGCTTGTTAACTGACCTTCTGAATGAATTGCCTCTCTTGAGTCCCTTGGATGAGTGCACATCTACCTCTGCCATGTTCTTCTGCAAGAATTCCCATTGGCCCTAACACACCATTTCAGAATCAACCATTACAATAGTAGGTCAGCCCAATGGTGGAGCTGATCCAGCCAAGCCTGTGAAAGAGCGTTCCTTGGGAGGTTATGGGGAGGGGAGGAGTAGAGAGTCTCTGGACAAATCTGTGTGAGTTTCAAAAGGTTGGAAGATTTGGACTTCTTATCAGCATCCATAGCAGAGATCCTAGAATAGCAGTGGCCAATTTGAGGGTCTATATGGGGAGTCACATCAAGGAAAGGCAACCTCAGGACTCTACAAGGCAATGAATAACCCTCAGAGCCCACACCAAGGAGAAACTTGATGAGGAGGAGAGAACCACCAGCAATTAGGAACTGTAGATTATTCCTTTGCTACCTATGTCTCTAAGCCTGAGCCCACTTTCCTCAGCACTCTGTATGTATTTGTGGGAGAGGATGATCATGAGTTTAGAGGGGATTGTTTCTGGAACAACTGCTCTTGTAATTCCTGCTCAGTAAATATCACTTTCTAAAATTTTAACTAACTCTAGTTGACTGATAATCAGTGAAGTAAGGGGAGCACACTAGTTGGGGAGGTCATGAGGGATAATACTAGAAACCTCTCCCACCCCACAATCTCACACAGAACCATGAGGGGAAAAGAAGTCATTGCTTTATGGGGACTCAACCTGCTAATACAGTGAGAGTTGGGAAACTGAGCTCAGAGTGGGTGCTACATAATTAATTCAGCGTGCTGCTTTCAAACCTGTCCTGGTGGTCTGTATTTCCTTCTGTACTTCCTTCTCTTCTTTTCTGAGCACTTAGAATGCTTCAGTGATCCAGACGTTCTCAAAGCCCTGGGAGGCACTGGAGCAACGGGAGGCAGTATTAGCCTTGGGTGCAACTGAGGGATGTTGAATAAAAATAAGGGGGCGGTGGAAGCATAAGGAAAGAAGAGAAGAAAATTTTGAAAAAATATTTGTACATGATTTATCTGTTGTGTATCAGGTAATGTTGTAAGGATTACATTGTTTTCCAAATAAACATATGAAATACAAGTTATAATTGATCACTGAGTGGGTTAAGTCCACTGACAGGTGGAGGGTTGGCAGGTTAGGGTGTCACACATTGTCGGGAAGTCCAGCGTGCATCAGCAGGAATGTGTGCATTTAATGATTTGTTTACAATATGATAATATACACAGTTAAATGATGCAATATTGCATCACCAAAATTTAAATGCAGAGAAAACCCCATAAATTTATAATAAATTATTAAATTTCAGATGCATCATTTAAAAATATTTTATGTTTTTTGGAAATGACACAGATTTTTTTAAAAAACTGCTTAAAAGGTTAAAAGAAAGTAGATTTCCAGGAGAGGGTGCTGAGTAATTTTTTTAAATTTTAAATTTCCCAGGACAAGTTCTGGTTACAAAAAAAGTACCACCTGAAGGAAAGGAGTCTGGCAGAGGATTAAGAAAGTCTGGGAGAAGCTAACTAGTCAGGTGACCTGCCTTGTACAATAGAACTATGCTCACAACAAGATTTTGTAATTTTTCTAATTCCTCTTTTTTTTTTTTTTTGTTATAAAATCCATCTCTGTAAATCACTCCTTGTCTCTGAGCTTTGAGGTGTCCGGTGAGCTGATCTGAAGTGCCAACGCTAGCTTTGCAGATTAAATCACACATGGTTCAGTAACTTGGTCTTCAGTTTCCTTTTTATTTCAGATAATCACTCTTAACAGGTGGTTCCCTCCTCACTCCCTTCATCTATGCCCATGTCTCCTTGGCCTTTAGAAGCCTTCATTACACCATGTCCACCCTTTCCTCAAGCTATTGTTTTCTCTTCTTTTTCTCAGCCATACTCTTAGAGAAACCGAGTTTTCACTTTCTCTCATCTCGCCCATTCCTCTCTCCAAAGTTATTGGTGAACTCATAATTGCAAAATCTGCTGGTCTTTTTTCAGCTCTCATCCTTCTTAGTCAATCAATAGCACGCATAAAGCACCTACTATATGCCGGGCTATGTCTGGGGATATGAAGACAGGGAAAAACATGGTGCCTATTCTTATATTCTACACAAATAACCCATACATACAAGAATACACAGTGTAAATGAGAGGCCACGTCAGAGGGTAAGGACTAATGGAGGAGGGTCCTGAAGAATTCTCTAGAAGAAGATGGGATTTGAGCTGTCTTAAAGGAAGTCAAAGGAAGGCAGGAGTGAGGAGGGAGAGCATCCCAGGCATGGGGTACAGCCAGGGCAAATACATGGTGTTGGGAGATGGAGGGTCTTGTTAGAGGAATCCAATTTATGGCTGCTTCATAGAGTACTTGGTGGGAAGTGGAATTAAAAAAGCCTGGAGAGGTTGGAGGAGGCCAGGCTGTGAATCCTAGAGGTCCCCATTCCCTCTCACCTAGATTACTGTAGTGGCCTATTCAGCTTCCTGGCCCTTCTCAGTCCAGTCTAGTCCATCCTCCATAGAGCTGCCAAAGGGCTTTTCCTCAAATTCAAGCCTGACCACTTTCCTACACTTCAGGGGCTCCCTATTACCACTGTGTCATATGTTTGGCCCTACCCTACCTTTCTAGCCTCAATGGACATGGGTCTCCCTTCCGCATTCTTTCATCCAGCCCAACTGGCTGTTTCCTTCTGTTCCATGCATGTTGCTATCTCAATGGGGAATTTCCTCATGCTTGGAAGGCACTCCATCAAGCTCCCTCTCCTCCTCCAAGATGCAGCTTAAACACATGAAGTCTTTCCTGATCTTCTACCTCTTAGTACTCTGCCTTCCAAACCACCTTGAACATCTTCCTTTTATATTTATGCCATATAATTTTTGATCCATTTAGTTTCTCTCCCATTAGAATATCAGGTCCTTGTGAATAGAGACGCTTTCATTGAATTCCCAGAGCCTGACACAGGGGCAGCTAGATGGTGCAGTGGGTAGAGCACCAGTGCAGGAGGCAGGAGGACCTGAGTTCAAATCTCACCTCAGACACTTGATACTCACTAGCTGTGTGACCTTGGGCAAGTCACTTAACCCCAACTGCCTCATCCTGGGCCATCTCCAGTCATCCTGATGCATATCTGGTCACTGGACCCAGATGGCTCTGAAGGAGAAGTGAGGCTGGTGACCTGCACAGCTGTCCCTCACTCAAAAAACAAAGTCAAGTGCAAGTCACGTCATCATTTCTCTGATGGCATGGTCTTCTTCGGCAACGAAGGACGAACACGCACGCAGAGCCTGATGCAGGGTTAGTGCTTCATCTGTGCTGCTGTTGGGCTGATGGATTGATAATAACGCTGGTTCTACTGGGGTCTTAGGGGCCTGTGAAGGAAGCACTTGATAGAGAAATGGTGGTCCTAATGTTTGAATGCTCCCAGACTGGCAGAACCCTGTTGTCCCAGGACCTGAGGGGCTGCCCCCCCCCCTTATTTTCTCTGGGCTGGCCCCGGGGGATGAGTTTTCAGCTGCGCCCCCTCACCCCCAGGCATCTTCTAAAGGCCTCTCCTATTAGCATTAGTTGTCAGACCCTTGGTCTATCCCCTCTTGGCTCACCCAGGTCTTCTTCAGTCAGGGAAGGATGCTAGCAGTGATCTTTGAGGCAGGACTGGAACCCAGGATTTCTGACTCCAGCACCTCTGCTTTCCATCCTGTACCAGATTGTTGTATACAGCCTGAGTCTTTCATGGGGTTCCCAGTTCTGACTGGTGAGCAAGGAAGACTTCTTGCATGAGATGGCATGAGAGTTGGGCTTTATAGGTTGAGTAGAAATCAGTAGGTGAAGAAGAGGAAGGTGGGAAGCCACCAACACACCAGGAGGGCAGAGCAGGGAGGGATGCACTTCCCCCCCAGTGCAATAGATTCAGGTCCCTGGAGTTTGTTCAAGAAGGCGGTTTGGACCCCTGCCAAGAGGGGACAAGGTCCAGAGGAAGCTCTGGCTGTTTCCAAATGTCCTGGGATGGGGCATAATAATGAGAATAATAAAGGACTATGGAAATTAACCAACAAGCATTTATTAAGTGCCTACTGCATGCCAGGCACTGGGGCTACAAAGAATGAAACAGTCCCTACTCAAAGGAACTGAATACACTTGAGATGGAGGGTGGGGGTGGGAGTGGTGTAAGGGTTGCAGCAAAAGACACATTTAAACAAACCCACCTAACTATAAAGTGAACCAGTTCAAATCCATCCACAATGATTAAATGCAGGACGTTTGAGAGGGAGCCCAGGGCGGAGCTCAGTGTCTTTGAGGCACCGCTGGTGGGAATGGGGAGAGTTCGTGCAGAAGGCGGTGTCTGAACCGTGCCTCCAGGAGGACGACTCCAGGAGCAGAGCATGGGGGGAGAAGGGTGAAGATGCAGGACGATGGGAGACGGTGCGAGAGCTGGTCAGTGTGACCAGGCTGCCCAGCGGGGCTGGCTAGGTGGTGAAGAGTCGTAAGAGCTAAATGGGAGCTTTCCAGGTTCGATCCCAGAGGTGACGAGTTTAAGGAGAGTGTCACGGTCAGAGCTGGGCTGGAGAGAATCTGCGGACGCGGACCCTCGCTGCACGGCCACTGCCCTCCGGCCACCCTTCATCCCTGAAGTTACAGTCCCCCGCCAGGTCACAGTACTAGCCGGACCCCAGATGGGCCGGCACACCAGTTCCGAGTTCGGACGCCCCTGTCGGGGGGTGCCCAGAGCACACGCTTTCCTTAGCTCACTCTCCGGGCTTGTGAGGCACTCACCGAAGGGTGGCCAAGCTGGCCCGTGCGGGCTGACCCTTCAGGACGGACCAGTGCCAGGCCTGAGGGAAGGCGGGTGAGATGGCAGAGGTCAGCCAAGGGCAAGCTGGGCGAACGTGCCAGGGAGCTCCGGGGGGGGGTGACGTCCCTGTTCTCTCACCTGCCCAGTGATCTTTGGATTTGCACCGATGGTCAGACATTAAAAAATAAACCAGCGTGGTCACCGGCCAAACCTCGCGCGGTCCGCACGGGCTCCACGCGGGTCTGGCGGTGCAGCGAGGGCTGCCCCCCGCACGTCCGGGAATACCTGAGTGAGGACCCGGGGAGGCTGGGGAGGGGGGGAGGCCTCTGGGGAGGCGCCCTCGGGCCGAGGCCTTTCCCTGCAGTGGCGGTGACCCTGCCCGCCCCAGGCCCAGCCAGTGTGGCCCTGGCTTCCCTGCTTCCCCGCAGGGTACAGCGAGGCCTCGGCAGGCTTCGCCGAGGGAGGTGGGGCGCTGCCCCTCCCCCCCACCCGGGGGGCTTCCCTGGCCAGGCCACCCCTCCCCCGTGCCAGGAGGCCCCTCCCCCTGTAGCAGGCCGCCCAGCTCCCCTGTGGGGGGCTTCCCAGGCCAGGCCGCAGGCGTGAAGGGTCGCTTCGTGGCGGGCCACGTGAGGGACGTGATAGGGGCGCAGAGAGGGGTGTGTCCCGGAAGTGGGCTCCTGCCCCTGCGCTGGCAGCCTGGGAAACCCCGGTGGACAGCCACATCTCCGGGAGTAGCAGCCGCGCGGGGCAGCTTCGAGGGCAAGGCCCAGAACCACAGTCCTGGAGGCTCGCGGGGACTTCGGGGGGCGGAATGGTGAGGAGGAAAGGGGGCGTGGAAAGGGGGGAACCCCGGGGGTAGGGGGGCTCGAGTGGGGGAGGGGTAGTGGGAACGCTGAGGGGGGGTAGTGGGGGAGGGGTAGTGAGAGCCCTGAGAAGCGGGTGGGGGAGGGGTAGTGAGAACTCTAAGAAGGCCAGTGGGGGAGGGGTAGTGTGAACTCTTAGGAGAGGCGTGAGTGGGGGAGGGGTAGTGAGAACTCTTAGGAGAGGCGTGAGTGGGGGAGGGGTAGTGAGAACTCTAAGAAGGCCAGTGGGGGAGGGGTAGTGTGAACTCTTAGGAGAGGCGTGAGTGAGGGAGGGGTAGTGAGAACTCTAAGAAGGCCAGTGGGGGAGGGGTAGTGTGAACTCTTAGGAGAGGCGTGAGTGGGGGAGGGGTAGTGAGAACTCTTAGGAGAGGCGTGAGTGGGGGAGGGGTAGTGAGAACTCTAAGAAGGCCAGTGGGGGAGGGGTAGTGTGAACTCTTAGGAGAGGCGTGAGTGGGGGAGGGGTAGTGAGAACTCTAAGAAGGCCAGTGGGGGAGGGGTAGTGTGAACTCTTAGGAGAGGCGTGAGTGGGGGAGGGGTAGTGTGAACTCTAAGAAGCGGGTGGGGGGGTAGTGTGAACGCTGAGAGGGCGAGTGGGGGAGGAGAAGAGTGTGAACTGGTGGTTGTGAGAAGGGGTAAGGGTGGCTGTGCGAGCCTGCAGGTGGTGGGAGCCTGAGTATGTGTTCTCCTGTGTGGTGCCTGAGTGAGTGTGCTCGGTGTGTGTGGTGTATGGTGCGCGTGTGCGTGGTGTGGTGTGTGTGCGTGCGTGCATGGTGTGTGTGGTGTGTGGTATGCGTGTGTGCACACGTGTGTGGTGCATGCATGTGTGTGGTGTGGTGTATGCACGTGTGCATATGGGCGTGCATGTGTATGGTGTGTGGTGCGCGTGTGCGTGGTGTGGTTGGTGTGTGTGGTGTGTGGTATGCGTGTGTGCACGCCGGGCCGTCCCTTCTCTTCTCCTGCCTCCTGACTGTTGTCCAGGCAACCCTGGCCGCCACCTAGCAGCCTCGAGGCGGGGGTGGGGAAGGGCGGGGCTGGGGGCGGGGCGCATTAACCATTGCCCCCCTCCCTCTGGTACCTCTGCTCGGCTGCTCTCCGTCTCTCTGTCGGGTCCGCCGGCTGTCTGCCCGTCCGTCCTTCCGCCCGTCCATCCGTCCGTCCGCACAGAGCGCCCTTATGGCCCGGGAGCAGCTGCTCGGGGGCACCGGCCTGGGGGGGGCAGCCCTGGCGTGCTGCCTGGTGGCGGCGGCCGTAACCCTGCGCTGCTGGGTCGTGCGGGGCCGCCGCCAGGCGCTCAGCCGGGGCTCCCGCCAGCAGGAGGCGGCCCTGGAGGCCATGGGCCAGAGCGTGGGGGTCTTCCGCCGCCAGGTGAGACCTCCCTGGGGGGTCGGGAGCCGGCCTGGCCGTGGCCTTGATCTTTGCCCCGGGGAGGGCGTGGTCAGCCTGCAGCGCTAGCCCACCCGAGTCCCTCCTCCCCGCCTCCGCTACTCCAGGCCCCACCCACAGCCCCGCCCCCTGACCTTTGGCCTTTATTAGTCCCGCTGGAACAGCTCTGGCCTAGTACGGGCAGGTGTCGGACGGAGGAAGAGGCAGAGGCGGCCCCAGGATGGGGGAGGGGAGGCCCAGTGTCTAATAGCTGTCTGATCCTGGGGGGCTCGGTGGTGTTTAGGAACGTTCTGCTGAGCTCTAGAGGGCAGAACTGGGCACGGTAGGGGCAGGAAGAGGGTCATCTCCAGAACAACCAGAGCTGTCTCCCGGTACCATGGCCTTCGGTGGTAGGGGGTGAGCCCCCCATCACCTGATGTATCCAGATCAGATGCCCCTCTCTCAGGGATGGTGTAGAGGGAGAATCTCAAGGGAGGAAGGAGGACAGGTCTCAGTCAGCCTAAGTGACTTGTCTAGAATGACCCAGCTAGTGAATGTTGGTCAGAATTCAAACCCAGCTCTTCTGCTTCTTCTTGAGAAACAACAGGGAATAGTGTGGACAGAACATGGGGCCTGGGTTTGAGTCCTGCCCCTTCCACTTAGCAGCCCTGTGATTGGGCAAGCTCAGTTTCCTCATTTGTAAAATGTAGACATTGGACTCAGTGATCTTTGGGGATCACCCTGGCTCACAACATGATATTCTCCTTATTACCTGTAATATGGGACCCTCCCATCCTTCTTTTTGCCAGTCTGGTCTGAGGGGCACTGTTTGGCATCATTCCCCTCAGTCCAGAGCCCAGGGAGGTGGCAGTATGCCCACGGGGAACTGTCCCATGTGGGCACAGGGGACCAGGGTTTGCCAGGCCGCACAGCTGGGCTGAGCCTTGTCCCTCTTTTGGGGCTCTCAGAACCCAGGGCTAGACGAAGAGAGTGTACTGGTCCTGCCCCTGGCCCAATTGGTCCAGAAGCTCAAGAACCAAGAAGTGTCCCCAGAAGTCGCCCTCTACAGCTATTTGGGCAAGGTAAGGGGGCTGAGTGCCCTGAAACAGACAGAACCTGGCATGGTCCTTCAAGTGTCTGCCAGGCAGCAGTACTCCTGGACCCTCAGGAACAGATCCCAGGGTGGCAGAGCTAAAGGGAGGTGGGTACACTGACCATTGCACTGGGTGGGGTTGGGGCTCCCTCAAATCCACAAACACCAAGCTCCAGGAAACCCCAGGCTGGTTCCTGTCTGAACTTGGGCACTGCCTAGGATGTGCCAGGATGAGACTGGAGTCCTTCATGCATTTGTGTAGGATCTGGGTGACTGTCAGTGGTGTGTGGGTGACTGTGTTTGGGAGCGTGATCATGTCCTAAGTGCTCTGGGGTGGACCTTCCTTATCTCAGCCTTGATTTCTTCTTTCCTCTAGCTTAGGGGATGCCATCTCCCTAGCTACATTGGATGCTCCCCAGGGCAGGTCCCAGCTGGACCGTGAGCAAGAATTTTGGGGATGTTCTCTTCCCTTCTAGAGCCTCGGTTTACCCTTTTCTACTGTGATGAGACTGGCTTACAATTTCTTGGGTTCTTTCCTGCTCTGGATTCTGGGTTTTAAGGACTGACTGTACTGGCGTGGAGCATGGGCTTGGTGGGATGGGGGGCTTCAGCCCAGGTCATGGTCAGGAATTGATTTGGTGTTCGTGCCGTCCAGGCCTGGGAGGTAACCAAAGAGATCAACTGCGTGACCAACTACCTGCGCGACTGCAAGGCCCAGCTGGCAGAGGTGGTCCGGCAGCCCCAGGCGGGCGGCCTCCTCTATGGGGTCCCTATCAGCCTCAAGGAGTGTTTCCAGTACAAGGTATGACCCCCTCTCCCCCACCCTTCGGACCTCCTGTTCTCATGTTAAATGGAAGAAGTGAGTGTGTGCCATCCTGGCATAGAGGGTGGGTTTTCTGGGGAATCTAGAAGATCTTAGTGTACTCTGTAATGAGTATTGGGCTGGAGAGCAGTGATCTCTGGTACTTCCCTCCTCCCTCTCCCCCCCCTCCCTAGGACCAGGATTCCACTCTGGGCCTGTGCCAGAACATTGGCTTCCCTGCCACAGAGGATTCCGTGGTAGTACAGGTGTTGAAGAAGCAGGGGGCTATTCCTTTTGTGCACACCAATGTGCCCCAGTCCATGCTCAGGTAGCGGCCAGGAGCTGGGCCGGGGTGTGGGCAGGAGCTGGGAGCTGGGCTGGGGGTGTGGGCTGGGCAAGGAGGGTTAGTGGTGGTAAGGGCCCTAGCCATGGGGATGGAGAGGGAGAACCCACAGGACTTGGTGATCTCTTGGGGCTGTGGGGAGGTTGCCTGGAGCTGTCCTCTTTGGTGTCCCAGCTGTGGATTTCTTCCCACAGCTACGACTGCAGCAACCCTATATTTGGCCGTACGCTGAACCCCCTGAATTTTTCCAAGAGCCCTGGTGGGTCTTCAGGTGGGGAAGGTGCCCTCATAGCGGGCGGCGGGTCCATTTTGGGCTTGGGCACCGACATTGGGGGCAGCATTCGCTTCCCTGCGGCCTTCTGTGGCATCTGTGGCCTCAAGCCTACTTCAGGCAGGATCAGGTATTGGACTGGGGAACCCTGGGGGAAGGGAGATCCCATGGAGGCTCCCTCAGCAAGGAGTGAGGGGTATAGTTCATATGCCCCTGGGTCCCTTTCAGGGCTAAAGCCTGTGTTTCTCTGGAACCTTGAGGCTCTCCTCTGGCTCCTTTCTCCCCAATCTTTCTGTCTCTCTCCCTCTCTTCCTTTTCTTTCACTCTGTTCTCTCCCCCATCCTTTTCTGTCTTTCTCTCCCTTTTTCTGTCTCTCTGTTCCCTCTGCCCCTTTTCTTTTCTCTATCTCCCTTTTTCACTATCCCCTCTCCTCCTCTCTCCCCTTTTCTCTGTTTCCTCCTCTTTCCCTTTCCCCTTCTCTGCTCCCTTCTCCTCCCCTCCACTGTTCCCTCCCCTCCCCCCTTCTCTGTCTCCTCCCCTTTCCCTCTCTCCTCCTCCCTCCCCTCCCATGTCTCCTCTCCTCTCTTGAGGTGGAGTCTGCAGCTGCTCTACCCAGAGAAGGGGTTTTGAGGCTGGGGGACCCGCTGTGCCCAGGCTGCCCCATGCTGGTGTCCTGCTCTGTAAGAGGGTCCACCCAGCCTCCCTCCCTCAGAGGTTCTCTTTGTGGCCTCAGAAAGAGCTGGCACACTGTGCAGATGTTCTTTGTGTTCTCTTCTAGCAAGCGTGGAGTGAAGAATTGTGTCAGTGGGCAGCTGGCAGGTGAGGCGTGCAGGGGGCGGGATCTCCTTTGGGGGCATGAAGCTCAGTGAATGGTCCTAGGGCGTGGGGCAGGCTCTGGCCCACAGCTGTCCCATTGCAGACAGGTCTGCTCTTCTTGCCCCTCCCCGCTTCCAGGTGGGGACAGCTTTGTCCAGCAGGCAGGCCCACTGAGTGAACCCAGAGGCATTGAAGTGTTCAGGACCTCAGTTTTCTTGTCTGTAGACCTTGGATAAAGGCAGAAAAGGGGGACCTGAGAGCTCTCTGCTTATCCTGCTGCAGCTTGGGTTGGAGCTTGGGCTCAGCAGAGTGGCCAGAGATGCCAAAGCTGCACCCAGGCCCTGTGTCAGTCACTGGGGACCCACAGACCACAAAAGGGTAGTCCCCTAATTTATGAAAGCCCCCCCTGCATCACTCTTTCCCTAGCCCACACCCAGCCTGACCAGAGGCTCATGGGGGTGGGCTGGGTGGTCACACCAGCAGCCAGGTGATGTGGAGCCTTCTCTCCCCAGTCCTTACGTCTGTGGGGCCCATGGCCAAGGATGTCGACAGCCTTGCTTTGTGCTTACGGGCATTGCTATCTGAGGACATGTTCCTCCTGGACCCCATGGTGCCCCCGGTGCCCTTCAGGGAGACAGTGAGTGAGGGCCTGGGCCACTGGGGAATGGGCTGCCAGAGAGGGCTGGGATGAAGGCAGGGGCTTGAGGAGGGGCCCCTCAGACCTGGGAAGAGGAGATCTATCTGTAGACTAGGTGCTTCCAGGTCCCATGCTCCTGTGGACTCTGCAGCATCAGGTCTCTGGATGTTTGTCCAGTGTCCAATTTCTTTGGAGCCTTGGAAAGGGTGGTGGGAGGGCTCAAGGAGGGCATGGGGGCCCATTGCATCTCTTTCCAGATCTATGCCAGCACGAAACCTCTGCGGATCGGCTACTATGAGTCTGATGGGTATACCATGCCCAGTCCCTCCATGAAGCGGGCTGTGCTGGAGACCAAGGCACTCCTGGAGGCCGCTGGTCACACGGTATGTCACCCTCACTGTCCTGTTTCTGGGGAGATGCTTGGCTGACCAAGTGCCAGCCTCAGCCCATTGCAGATCTGTCTCATTTCTACTGGGCATGGGCTGGAAAGGGTGGTGGGAGGAACAGAGTATCAAGATTATTACTTCCATTTTCAAGAAGAAGGCATTGCACCTCTTAGCAGTGAAGGGACTTGCCCAGGATCACACAGCTTCAGAGGGAAGTCATTCTCAGAATCCTCCCAGTACCAGCCTGAGGACCCTGGCCTCTCTCCAGCCCTCAGGCTAAGGAGGTGGAAGGAAGAAGTCCTTTTTCTGTACTATGAGGACAGTCTCCCTTGTGTTCCCTGGGCAGATGGAGCTGACTCCTGGGCTTCCAGGTGTAGAACTTGCCTGTGGAGCCTCTGGCCTCCCCCCACCCCTCCAACCTGGTTCTTAGGAGAAGACATTGCCCACAGAAGGCCGGGCTGGTCAGCAGGGCCAGCAGGGAGGCTGCCGGCTGTGGCAGCCCCTGGAAGTTCACCGACTGGTTTTCATATGTGGTAGAAGTCTCACTGGGGCCTCCCCAAGGCTCAAATGAGTTAGTATTTGTAAAGACCTCAGCCCAGGGGCTGACACACAGCAGGTGCTTAATAAGTGCTGATTTTCTTCCCTTTAACCCTTCCCCTCCTTGCACTTCATTTTCCACCCCTCTAAACGAGGGGCTGGAGTCATTGATTTTTCAGGGCGTTTCTAGCACTGAGTTCTCGTTTTTTAAATTGATACTTTTTTTTATACCACCTTTATTTCTGAACAGATTGCTCCCCTTCTCAGCCTTCCCTTGTAACAAAGGTTTTTTAATAACCCACCCCGATATGAGCATGTGTGGACTGGAGCACAGGGAGGGGAGGAGGCATATTTCCTCAAGGCTTTGCCATAGCCAGGCCAAGTGGAACCTTAACTTCCCAGGAGTCCTCTAGAGACTGCATCTGCCCTGTTTTTGTTTGTGACTGGGGGCAACGATTCTGAGGTGCAGGAGTCCAGGGAGTTGGGCAGATAGGCAGGCCTGGTGGTGGCTGGCAGGGAGATGGCCTTGGTTGGCTTAGGGACCGCTTGCCCAAGGTGACCTCTTCTGTGTCCATTAGCTCATCCCATTTATGCCCTCTAACATTGATCATGCCATGGAGGTGCTGTTCACCGGTGGACTCTTCAGTGATGGAGGCCAGGCCTTCCTGAAGAATTTGTGAGTATGGGCTTAGGCTGCACCCCTTCTTCCAGGAGGCTGAGAATATAAGGGACAGCCCGCCTGTATTGTGAAAGGGCAGGTGTAATGAATTGTTCCCGTTTACTGGGAACAGAGGGACCGAGGCTTTTTCTGGGGTGTCACAGCAAAGGAAGTACCAGAGTAGAACCCAGGCCTTCTCCTTCCTGCAGGCTGGGGAGCAGATAAACTGAGGGAGTGGGCCCTGGGGGATTCTGGAAGCCCCATTTCCTGGTGGAGAAAGCCATGGGCTAAGTGATTGAAGGCAAGTCCTTCCCCTCTGTTGGGCTTGGGCTTCTCCTCTCAAGGGAGAGTCCTGGAATTAGTGGGTAGAGTTAGAAACCCCTGGTTCAAATCTTGCCTCTGATGTGTGGCTGTGTGACTTTGGGTGAGTCATTAATCCCTCTGCATGATCGTTGTCACAACAGCTCAGATTTTAATAAAGTGCTTTACAGTTAGCGGAACACTTAAGATAGATCATCTCCGTACCTTACTACATTTTGGCCAGGTAGGTGCTATTATGATGCCCATTTTACAGATAGGGACTGAGGATGGGGGCTACCTGCCCCCTGGAGCTGTTATGAGGCTCCTTTGAGACAATGTCTGTAAAGTGTTTTGCCAGTTTTAAAATAACTCCAGAGATTCCAGCTCCTTCCCCCACTTTGCCTGGTTGGCAGCTGGAGCACAAAGGCCCTGTGTGCCAAGCCCCGTGCCTGGTACTGGCTTCACTCCTTCTCTCCTCCAGGAGCTGAGCGGGTAGTTCTCCTTTGAATTCCCAGCCCCTGGCCTCCTAAGGGCTCTGGTCTGACACTTGCCGGAAGCCTGACTCCAGGGGAGCTCCCATGTCTCCCTCTACCCTACTTGTATCTTGCCACTTGTGTTCTGTAGGGGCTAGTGTTCCTGGCCTAGGGAGACTCATTTCCTGCCCTGTTACCTCTCTATCTCTTCAGCAAAGGTGACTCTGTAGATCCGTGCCTGGGGCACCTGACCATCATCCTCAGAATGCCTAACTGGATCAAAGGACTGTTGTCTGTTCTCCTCCGGCCTTTGGTGAGCTGGGACTGAGGGTGGTCCCCAAGACTTGCTCCCATTCTTTTGTGGGTATGTATGGGGAGGCCACTGGGCCCCTGTTCCTCCCCCACCTTTTGTTTCCCAATTCTGGGCCCCTGCTGTATTCTGGGCATTGCACGAGCCTGTGGGAGGAGCCCCTGCTTTTGGGAAGAAGAATGGGAAGGGCTTCTCTTAGTCCCCTTTCTTTTCCTGTGGCCAGTGGCAGGGGTCTGGCCTGGGCCTATAAGCAAGACATGTTTTTCCCTCTAGTTTCCAAGATTGGTCACCTTCCTCTGCAGCTCGAAGTCCCGGTAAGGAGGCTGTCCTGGCCCCAGCTTCATTCCTACCTGGGAGCTCCCCATCAGGGAAGTAGGCCCAGAAAGGTAGTGAAATGTCTGTCACTACAGATACCCAAGCAGGGGCTGGCTGACCTCTTCTCTGGGAAGTCCAAGAGGGAATTCTTGTTCAGGTTCGAGCTGAACCAGTGCTCTCTGAAAGTCTGTGACTTCAAGTCAGGCCCAGGATAGGGAATCAAGGGCAGTTTCTTTTCCCTAAAGAGATAGGAGAAAGCCTTGAAGTTTACCCTCAGCCCTCCTGGTGCCAGGCTCAGCATCTGGCCTTGTTTTTGTACATTCTGGGTGACCACATGTCCAAGTATGCCATAGAGGGGTTTCCTACCCAGGTGTGACTTGACAAAAGCTCCTTCTAGGATTGAGCCACTGATTTCTGAGACCTTGGCAAACTGGAAAGTGAGCAGAGTCTGGACACCTCTTAGAAACTCCTGGAGGGAGGGCACTCCTTCCCCCCCTACCCTCCTCTCCTGCCATGGGGCCAGCAGTCAAGGTGGGGGCACCGTGGCCTCTGAGGACCCTGCTATCCCTTCCAGGGCCATGGCGACTGCCTTAGGTCTCCATTGGTCTGAGCCAGTCTGCCTGGGCTGGGCTGGACCTGGCTTTGGCTGCCCTCTGGTGGCCCAAGCCAGTTGAGTCAGGCTCAGAAATTCCAGATCCGACTTTGTAGAGAGCAGAGCTTACATATTTGCCACGCTGAGATGCTATTGGGGGAATCCTTCGGTGTGAGTGGTGGACATGGCAGCAGGAGGACCCCAAAAGCTCCAGTTAAGTAGGGGCTATGGGAGGCAGGATCCTCCCTGAGGTCCTAACCCTTTAGCCTCCTTTTAGCTCCATGAGAGCTAAAGTCATCAGGTCAGCTTGGCCCTTTAGGCCCTAGGAGCTTAGCTCTGGGTCTTGGCTCTGCCCTGAACTGGGGTTCAGCGTGACTAGCCAGTACTTGTTCATCCTTGGTTTGCCTGTTTGTCTCCAACTTGTGTCCTGAGCCCAAGGACAGGGGAACAAAAAGCACTGTCCATTGGAATGCAGAGAGTGGGGAGGTCGAGGTCTCCAGACTTCCGTTACCTCAAGGTCCACACACCAGAAATGGCAGTCTGGAAGAGCTCATTTGGGAGGGCAGAGTCACAGAATTTCATAGTTGGAGGCTAAAAGACCCTCCTCATGCCCCAGAGGAGTCAAATTGTAATGTCCCCAGCCTCCAGGGGCAGCCTGCTTCACTGTGGGACAGCTCTCAATGTTGGGATATCCCTGAATTTGCTTTGCTGCAACTTGGGGGCCAAAGGAAGGATTCCCCTCTATCTCTTAAGTCTTAGGTTCTTTATCCCTGGAGATATCCTTTCAAGGGCCCTAACAGAGGTAAACTGAGGCAGATAGAGGCTTGACTGAGGGAGGGGTTGGCAGGGGCTCATAGACCTGAGAGCTGGAGGGGACCAATTTTAGTCCAACCCACTCTAGACGGATGAGGTACCAGACCCAAAGAGGGTGGGGGAAGGGAGTGTCATTTCTCTGGGTGGGGTTTCTTTCTCTCTTCCAGGTCTGCTGGGGAGCTTTGGAACTTACACCACAAGATTGAGGTGAGGGAGGGCCAAGTGCCCCAGGATTGGCTGGGCTGACCTCTGGGGCACAAGGTGACAGTGCTTAGCTCAGTCCAAAGATGGTAGGCTAGCCTTGCCAGAGCCAGGGTCAGACCGGATTACCAGGCTAAAGAGACCTGAGTCCCAAAGCCCCACCTTAATGTGGGACTGACTCAGGATAATTGAGATGAGCAAGACTGACAGGTCTTCTACTCAGCTAAGCCCATCTCCCCCCCTTCCTGGGAGTTTTTACTTCCATTCTCCCACATCCCATGGAGAAGCCCAGGCTGCTGTGAGGGGCACTAGGCTGTGCCCCCTGGGTGGTAGGACCCTCTCTGTCTCAGCTCCAAAGGAATTTGTCCCTGCACCCTCTCTCCTGGCCCAGCTTCTCTGGATTAATAGTGCCCAGCCCTTGGTATAGACCTGCTGTGAGAGATATGGAGACTTCCCAGAGTGGGGTTGCCCTCTGGGAACTCCTAGTCTGATCTGGGAGGCAAGACATGCCCCTGGTTATGATATGTTAGTCAGGGCTGCAGAGTTCTGTGCAGGCTGGGACACTCCGGAAGGAGGTGAAGGGCAGGCTGGGAGGCAGCAGCAGGCTCCCCTCCATTCCCACCAGCCTGGTCTGAATTGGCCCTTTTCTGACTTCTGACTCATTCCTGCCTTTCCTCTTCTCATCATCTCCTCTACCCCCTGGCCTGGCCTGGCCACCCCTACCTCCTGTCTCTTCTGTCCAGATACTTTCCTCCCCAAAGTTAATTATTGTTTCCAAGATGACAAGGGAGGGGACGCTGGGTGTGTCAAGTGGTCTTCTGGCTTTCTTGTCTGTCTCCTGCTTCTAACCCACACCTGTGACCTTGGCCAAGTCCCTTCTCTCCAGGCCTCAGTTTCATTCTGTTAAATGAAATACTGACCTTACAGGGTTATGGTCAAAGTGCTTTGGAAACTTGGAAACCCCTTGGTCTGCCTGCTTGTCCTTCTGTCCCCCAATCCCTATTTCTCCCCCTAGGAATACCAACACAGTGTCATCACCCAGTGGAAAATGCTGAATTTGGATGTGGTTCTGACCCCCATGCTGAGCCCTGCCCTGAACATCAACTACCCAGGCAAAGTTTCAGGTGGGACTTCTATGGCCCAGCCTACCCCAAGGACCCTCCCCCCATCACTTGGACTGGACCTACCATTCATCCTGGTTTCCTCCTTTGTGTGCTCAGTTCTAGTCAGGGGAGGGGAGGGCTGAGATAGCTCAGGCTCTGTGCTCTGGACTTCAGACTGGGTAGGAACCTCCCTGGGGATCAGGCCTGGAGAGGCTGGCATCAGGAACCCCGACTTTCCAACTCCCTCTCTGTTCCCCAAGGTCATCTGGTTATCATGGGTCAGAGGGTCAGAACTGTACACCCAAGGGTCTGGAGCTGCAGTTTCCAAAGGGTCCCTAAGACCCTTTCAAGGAGGCCATGAAGTCAAAATTATTGTCATAATATTACTGTGTTGTGTCAGTTGTGTTTGGCTTTTTGTGACCCCGTGGACCACATTGTTCATGGGGTTTTCTTGGCAAAGATGTTGGAGTAGTTTGCCATTTCCTTCTCCAGTGGATTAAGGCAAACAGGTTAAGTGACTTGCCTAGAATCCCACAGCTAATAAGTGTCTGAGACTGAATTGGTACTCAGGTCTTCCTGATTTCAGGTCCAGTGCTGTGTGCACTGTGGCGCCACCTAGGTGCCCTATAATAATGCAAAGATGTTATAATTAATGAAATTGGAAATATTGACAGCTATAACCCACATCAACAGAAGGTCTTGGCTGGGGGATCCTCGGTTTTTAAGAGTGTAAGGGGTTCCTGACACCAAAAAATCTGAGAACTGCTAACCTAGGGCTTGGGAGGTCAGGGCTTGGTAAAGTGGAGAAACTGGGTGCACAGAGAGGGGCTGGGCTGGGCCAGGTCACGTAGCAATCAGGGAAGGGGTTTCCCTTGAGCTGGAGGCTGACCCTTCCTCCAGGACCCAGTGCCAGCTCCAAGGGCCTGGCCCTCTGGCTTCGTCTCTGTCCCCTGTGTATAGGAAGGTCTGTCCCACCCATACCAGGTTGCAGGTGACCCTCCCCCCCTACCCCTGAAGGTTTGGAGGGCCTCATTGTTTCCAGCAGGAGTCCAATGACCAGAGGGTAACCTTCCTGTACCTGGGCCACAGTGGAATCTCTTCCCTTCTCCTCTGTGGCATAGTCATCCCCTTCCCCACTGCTGATTTGGCCATCTGGGCCACAGTGGAATCCCCCGCTTCCTTCTCTGTGGCACGAGTCCCTGGCTGACCTGTTTCAGGGGCTGTCAGTTACACCATGCTCTACAATTGTCTGGATTTCCCTGCGGGGGTGGTCCCTGTCTCCACGGTGACTCCTGAGGATGAGAAGGAGCTGCAGAAGTATCAGGGCTGCTTTGGGGACATTTGGGACCTGTGGCTCCGCAAGGTGAGTCTGTAGGTCTGCAGGTTCTGGTCCCAGACTCTGCTTGTTGGAGTGGGAGGGATCCTGGGAGGTCACACAGTCCAGCCCCCCTTATGTTATGGGTACAGTGGAACTCAGAGAGCTTTGGGGAGGGGTCCGTGTGGGCACTGGCCTTAGGTCACAGAGCAGGGTCAGGTGTATAGCCAGAACCTGGTCAGACTCCTTTAAGTAGCTGGTCTTGCCATGGCTTTTTGATATGTTCCCTCACTTCAGTCCTTCCCATGAGAGAGCACAAGTGTGGTCCAGAGGGTAGGGCACTCACCTTGTGACCCGAGGCAGGTCACCTCAGTTCTCTAGGGCTTAGTCTGTCTCTTTTAGCTCTCAGTCTAAGGGTGAGGGATGAGTCTTTGTTGGAAGCAGTGGCATCATGGCCCTGGACTTGGAGAGAGAGCTCTGCCATGCTCAAGTCGTGTGGGCTGGAGATGGATCAGGATGGGTTGGGGTGTTCCCCTCTTTCTCTTGGGCACCAGGTGCCACCCCTTTTCTTTACTTGCAGAGCCTGAAGAACAGCGTGGGGATGCCTGTGGCGGTCCAGTGTGTGGCTCTGCCATGGCAAGATGAGCTTTGCCTCCGATTCATGCATGAGGTGGAGAGGGTGAGCCAAGAGGCCAGGAAGCAGACATAGAGGCTAAACAGCCCCCGAATTCAGCGCTGGCCCTCCCTTCTCAGCAGCCTCTTCACTTGTCAGTCTTAGTCTTCCAATGGGGCCTCAGTAGCCTCAGACAGCCCCTTCCCCCCCAGACATCCCAGTCCAGTTCTCAGGGACAAGCCCTTTCCCCTCCCCACTCTCCCCCAGTCCCCCCATGAATGTTACAGACCAGAAATGGTCCCAGGTGGGAGTGACTGGAAATTTCACAATAATAATTACAAGGAACAAGCTGGGAGTCTTGGTGTTCATTGGTCACTTAGGTCAGCGCTGATGGGGTCCAAGGGTGGGGACATGGGAGTGGTGTTGATGGGCGCACCAGGGACAGTTTCTTACGCATCTCTCCAGAGCACTGATGTCTGGCTTGCACACAGTTATCCCAATATGTGACAATGCGTAGACTGAAGAGTTTCCTGAGGGCCTCTTAAGGGGGAGCTTGGACCTCATTCTCTGTAAGTTACTAGGCAGTGATGAGGTAGGAGATACAATACAAGTGCAGAGAAAGGAGGGAGCAGTGATGGAGTCCAGATAGGTGGGACCAGACCGTGTCTGAGGGCTGTCCCTACTCTCAAGCATTTGCGAATGCTGTGGTTTGCCCAGGCTGAAGGGAAATAGGAAGAGGGTATTCCAAGATGGAGACAACCCAAACTAGGCATTGTTTAGCAAAGAAAGATACAGAACCAATTTAAGGAGCCTCAAAACTCCTGTTGGAAGAAACTGTAGGGGGTTACATGTGGGCATGTTAGATTTACAGAGACCTCACTTACATCACTTTAACATGTCAGTCCATCCCCTTCTCTCCACTCTTAAAGCATCACCCTAGGCCAGGCCAGACTCTGTGCTAGGAGCATTATCTTTCCCACCCCCCGTGACAGTTAGACTAGTTTTTTCTATCTTTTTTTAAAAAGCTTTTTTTTTTGCTAATTATTTTTCAGTTATATGTAAACATTTTTAAAAACATTCATTCAAAAAAGTTTTGAGTTTCAAATTCTTTTGCCCCTTCCCCATCCCTTGAGAAGGCAAGAGTTTATACTGATCTTACATTTGGAGCCATGCAAAAATTTTCCATATTAATATGGCTAGTTCTTTCTTAAAAGGCATTGAGACATTATCCAAGACTTGGTTGACTCAGGGGACTAAGTCCTTGGGCACTTCCTCATTGCCTAAGTCTGAAGCACCTATGAAGACCCGGGAAAGGGGAGGGACAGTGTGTCTGACGAGCAGTTCAGTGCAGCTGCTTTCAGGATTGGATTGCACAGTAATGAATGTGCTCACGCCAGATTAGAATCAGTATAACATTTTGCTCACAAGGACAGTATAAAGCAAGATTAAAGAAATATACATAAGAAGATAAAGCCTAATTTAGAGTAATAGAAATATTTACATACGTCACCAAATGGGGAGACACCTACATCTATGTCCTGTGACTGGGGAGTTCTGGTTTAGTCTCCAGAGGCCCAGCTGGGAAAATGTCCCAGGCAGAGCGGCCTCCCCACAGGGGAACTCCAAAGAGTAGGTGAATTTCTTTAGGTTATATCCAGTTTTAGACACAGAAGGTGTTGAGCCACTTAATTGCCTTGTCGTAAGAACCTTAACATGACTTAGAGTAACTAACTGCACTGGATGTGTTGCAGCTCTGGACCAGGCCAGAGTCCAAAGGAACAAAACATCTAATGGATAGGGCAAAACATCTGTATTCAAAAGGACACAAGGTAGATTCCGTTTGTTTCTAGAAAGGCAACCAACACTTGCAGGAAGAGGAATTGGATAAGGGCAGGTTGAACTGTTAGTCCTGGGAACCAGGGCAAGGTTAACTTTATAGTCCTGGGAACACAGCCCCTCTTCCAAGGAGAAAGAACAAGATAAGCATTCATGTTGACGTGTAAATGGACAGGGAAGATCTTTAATATTTCTCTAACCTTTCATTTGGCCCCAAGATCTGACATGTTCGTTACATAAGCTGAAGGGACTTTAATATGTACATGTATATGTGTGTATTATTAATATATATATAATATGTATGTGTATTAATATGCGCGTACACATATATGTACATATATACATACACATACATATAATCTTGAATTTTGTAAGACAGGAGTTACAAAAGAATAGGAAAATTAGAATAGTTGCAAAAATCAATATAAAGTTAAACAATGCAGAAAAATATTTCTGTGCAGAAGATAATTTGAATAGGAAATGATACCAGTGATCATTAGTATCAGTAATTACTGATACGTCCAATTTATTAGCAACCATTTGAGTCTATATATTGATTTAGAAATAGCTGATTCTTGATTAATATCTCTTTTACTTTCTTAGAAGAAATAAGTATGTCTATTAAGGGTTGTAAAGATGTACGAAGAAGGTAAAGGTAAAGAAATGGGTACCCAAGAAAGATTTAACATAAAGACTTAACACTTGTTCAGGGTTTGAAATGTCACCACGCTGAAAGTGGAGAAAATCAGTTCCTTGTAAGCAGTCTGAAACAGAGAGAACTTAGAAACAAGGTATAAGGTTAGATCACAGAGACTGGATAAATGATTCAATAGACAGGGTTCCATCTGTCCAGTGATCATACCACATACTTTACCCTTGCTGGTAGTAATACAATCAGATAAGAAATAAGTGTTATTATAATGATCAACATAGAACAAAACAAAAGAGTAAGAGGAAATGAACACATCATACGAGATGAAAGGACCTGATAATGTGTCCTAGTTTCTGCACAATAAGTATTTGAAGTTCTCAAATTGTAACGAAATTCAATTGGTCTTTGGTATATTTAGGGAAAACATGTTAGGCCATACTTTTTCATTTTGTGTACTCAATCATCTTTGCACGTTTTCTTTCTCTATCAAAGTACGTGTATTTTGTAGTGAACAAGAAGTCCAGCTGAACAATTTATAAGCATTTATATCTTTTCTCAAATTAGTCAAAGCAGAGACATGATCTTAGGGCTAAGGTCTGAGCACAAGCACCCCATCATTCCTCCTCAAACAAATGGGACCCAAAATCTTTTGGGGTAAGGGACGAAGTTCTTGGCTTCTGAAACTGCTTTGTACTGGAATTGGATGTAGAGCTGTCCCTGCTTCATGGTGTCCCCCCATTCAAGGGGTTGGTTTTATATGGAAATTGGGCCAGGTCCAGAGGGTGATGGGTTGTGGTCTCAGACAGAGGGTGATATCAGCCTGAGCTGTCATCTACAAGTGGAGTGCACTGAGCATAGAAGAGACAAATCTGGCAAGGAGGTTAAGCAAACAAGGGCCAAAAAGGAGTGGAAGGAAAATGACCAGAAGCAGGGTAAGTATGGACTGGTACCCTTCTGATAGGGCCATCTCAAATTTGATTGAACTATTAAATTTCAAATCAAGCTACATAGTTTTCCTTTCTTCTTAAATACTGTCAAACTTCATCACAATAAGCGTACTTAAACCATCTGAAACTGCCCTAAATGTACCCAGAGCAACCAACCAGGGACAAGAGGGACTTGGATGACCCTCATTTGTCTCCAGACCTTCTTATCTGCCTTCCATATTTTCAGTCAGACCTTTATTTATCTTTCCAAATCTTTTGAACCTATTACTCAGATTATTCAACTTTCCTTTACATTTCAACCGTAAAAAAGGTAGTTCATAAGTTATTATTCTTCACTAATATAATCGTACTGCCTTAAACTAAAGAGGTTCTTGACTTCAGCCTCAAAGCTAGATACACATCTTTGTTTCACAATCTTAGATACTTTATAAATTGAGTCTTTTACATATGATAAATTCAAATACTAATTTAACTCTTACTTAGGCCAGGAAATGACTAGAAATTCAGATCAAAACATCCAGACTTCTGCTTTGCAGCTCATTACATTAATTTAGCAATAAGTTATCTTGCAAATGAAAATTTAGTAGGCCTTCTAAAAATCACTCAGGTTTTTTCAAAACATTTCTTCTAAAAGTATTTCCTCTTCTTTTAAAACACTTTAAGATTTATCCTGATGTTGAGAAATAATGACTGAACTTTTATGAAGAAAATTAGTTGAAACCTTTTAAAATGATAGCTCTCTTTTCCATCTCAAAGTAAAAATAAACCTTTAAAATTGAAATTCATCAAAACTAAGTTGGTGTAAAATGTCCTTAAGTAAAATAAATTCCAAAAGTATCATAACAAACTAAATTCCTAGTTCCTAAATTCTTTCACTCAGTCAAGGAAGTCTCAGTTGAACTCACTTCAGGTGTCCACCAATGCCTATCCTTGTTAAATATCTTTTTTGCTGTGGTTAAATAGATCTCCTTTTATTCATTGTTGAATGTTTCCTTTTGTTTCAATATTGAAATAAACTACTGAGGGCCTGGCCCAAGTCAGGCACAGCCCAGAACAAAGGGGAGTCATGCAGAGAGAGAAGTATTTGGGGGTAGAGCCCAGGGGGGAATTTGTTTTGCTCAATAGGAGGGGGAAAGGGAAGGAACAGATTACAAATGCATATAAAATAAACAAATTTAGAACTAGGATGCTAGCTTATTGATTAATAAGATATTTTGAAATTTTAGTAATAAGAAATATCCAAACATACCTCTGTATCACAGCCCTATTCACAAACTTTCTGTTGCTGTCAACCTGTTCTACTAACTCTTTCTGGATCACCTTTTCTCTGCACCATTGACTCATATAAGTCAGGTCTACACTTTCTGATGGAATAGGACTTGTCATCCCATACCCTACACTATTTTTTCCCCTTCCCCCACCATCCTCAGCTGTATGGATTAGGATGTTCTGGGTTTTCCCATTTCTCCAGGCACCTGGCATGATATGGTTTGACAGTCAAGTCAACCAGCATTTATTAAGGGTTTACTGTGTGCTAAGATAATATTTATAAAGTGTTTTTTAAACCTGAAAGTACAATATAAATGCAACCTATAGTTGTCATTATTATTGTTTCATTCTTTGTACTTGTATCGTTGGTACCTAGCAATACTTGGAAGGTAGTAGGCACTTAGTAAATATTCTTTGATTAATTGATTTGGGCAGTGAAGAAGAAACTACCAGTTATAGAGATGGAAAATGAGAGAGAGACAGACAGAGAGAGATGCAAGCAGGAAGAAATGGGAGGGAGGGAGGGAGAAAGACAGAGATGGAAGGAGTGTGGATGGGAAGAGGACAGGAAAGAAGTGAGGGAGGGAGAGAGAGAGAGAGAGAGAGCGCTAGCTCATGGTGGTGGCCTCCTAGAAGAGAAGTGAGGGGTAGGATCAAAGAAACCAGTAGAAACATCAGCCTTAGAAAAGAGAAGAGAAGCCTTATCATTAAAGGTTAAAACAAAGGAGAAGATAGGCAGAACTAGAGAGGGATTTGGCCACAGGGAGTGGGGGAATAAGAAGGATTGTGCCAAATGGCCTCCATTGGCTCAGATGAAGAGCAGACAGAGATGTCCACAGAGAGAATGAGATGGGGCTGGGGGTTAAGAGGGGAGGTGTCTCCCATCCTGTGAGATCATGATGCAATGTCAAACAAGGAAAAATAAAAGACTTGCCATGCAGTGGTGAGAACCAGCAGAAATGAGATACCAGAAATTTGTACAGTGTATTCAGTACCAGGGGCATAGCAGCAGAGAGGGTGAGTGGGGGGAGACTGGTAGAAAAAAGATGTCATTGATTAGCCCCTTGGCTCCAGAGACTTCCCAGGGAGCCCCGAGTTGGTCCTGACCTGGGCCACCTAACCTCCTTCAATGCTCTGGAGATTGGATTGCCAGATCTAGCCTCTTCTGTTCCTTCCTGCTGTGAGTCTGCCCATGGAGCTCACAGGACTCAACATGTCCACCTGATGGGAGGACTTGAACAGTCTGACCATCTGCCTCTGCCATCGGACCTCCCTCTCACCACTCTGCTTGGACTCGCCATCCCTTCATACTTACCCTCCTCTCTCCCTGTCAGTTCATTCCCTGCTGCCTCTCACAGCCTTCAAGCTCTCACCTGCCATCACCTGTGGTCTTTCTTCTGGTTTGTGGCCAAACTCCCTCCAAAAAAGTGGTTTTCAATAACTGTAATCACTTCTGTCACTCTCTTCTAACCTCTCTTCAGTCTGACTTCCTACTTCATCATTCACCTGAAATCACTCTCTCTATTTTCTAATAGACTCTGTTGACCTGGAAGTTTGGTTAAAGTCTAGGCAATGTGTTGATACATATAGTTTATTCCCTTTAAACTAATCTAAGATAGTGAACTTGTACAAGGAGCCAAAACATAAGTTCTGACTGACTGATGCAAGAATGACCAGGCTTAAATCTATTTTGGGACAATCCCAGGATGCCTGTGTCCCTCAGATTTGTGGTCTCTATATATGTGTTTAACTATACCACAAGAAAGGAATTTTCTCAATTGAATAAGTTGTAAATACAGTAAGATAAGAGAGTTGACAAAGTGTCAATTGAAATGATGACCCAAGATATCTGTGTTTTCTTTACCATTAACATACCATAACATAGTATATGTCCAAAAAATTGTAAGATACAGAAAAAGTCCCATTATTCAAGATAGTGTCTCAGGTTGAGGGTCACATCCCAAACAGAGGAAAAATACTCTTAAGTCAGCCTCATCTGGCCTTGTTGACAAAGGAAGAAGTATTCTCCAAATATACTCAGAAAACAAAGAGACTGTTAAGTCCAGGCTCTTCTGATTGATTAACTCAGGCTCTGGCCCTTTTTAAAGTCCAAAAAATGATATTAAATGATTATCAACTCAATTTTCCCCTTTCCCTATTCCCTCTAAATTATTTCACTTGGTTATCACAACTCTCATAGGTTGAATGATCAATTTTCTATACATGACCCTTAGATCTATTTATCTAGCATGTCTCACATCTTCAACTGCCTTTTAGACATCTTAGCTAGTTGACCCAGACATCTCAAACTCAACGCATCCAAAACCAGAAAACTCATAATCCCTCCCTACTCCAAATTTCCCCGTCTCTAAACTTCCCTATTAATTGTCATCATTCAGCTAATGGGCAGATAGGTAGAGCAGGGGATAGAGTGCCTGGCCTGAAGTCAGGAAGACCAGAGTTCAAATCTTGGCCAAGTCACTTAACTCTGCTTGCCTCAGTTTCCTTACCTGTAAAATGAACTGGAGAAGGAACTGGCAAACCATTTCAGGATCTTTGTCAAGAAAATCCCAAATGTTGTCATGAAAACTCAACCACAACTGAACAATCACAACAACACATGGCTCAGGTCTTCCTGATTCCCTTCCTCACCCCTCAGGGGTCAGAGGTTCCCAAACTTATTTGGCCTACTGCCACCTTTTCAAAGAAAAAAAATTACTCGGAGCTCTCCCACCTGAAATCTACTTTCTTTAATCGTTTAATGTTTTTTTTTTTTAAATTTCTCATTTAAAAAAATAAAAAAATTTAATAATTTTTTATAAACTTGTGGGGGTCTTCCTGCATTGAAATTTTGTTGATGCAATATTGTGCCATGTAATCATATAGAATCCTATTGTAAACAAGTCATTAAATGCATATATTCCTGCTGACACATGCTGGACTTGCCTACAATGTTGCAAGACCCATTCCCCAATAGATAAATGATCAAAAGATATGAAGTTTTCAGATGAAGTAATCAAGGCTATCTATAGTCATCTGAAAGAACTGATGCTGTCTGAACACAGAATGAAGCATACTTTTTAATTTTTTAAAAATTTTTCCTGAGTTTTCAAGACTCTTGCTTCATCTCCTCCAAGAATTCTTGCTGAACCTGTGCCTAAGCTGTGTTTTGCTCTGAGACATTGCTCCTAGATGTTTTGGACTCATTCTCTTCTGGGTTTCTTTCTTGAGCTTCCTTACAATAATAGTGTGTTGTGGTAGAATTATTTTTGTATTTGCTCATTCTTCAGCTTAGCTCTTGCTTTTGGACTTTGTTGGAACTGGGCTTTGCAAATTTCTGGAGGACAGTTCGGGACTGGTCCTGCTATTTCTTTTTTGGTGGTATGGTGTGTTGTATTATTCTAGGATTTTAGGGAGAGCTCAACCTCAGAACCTGCAAGTTTTCACTGTTCCCACAGTGGTCTGATCCAGGGCAAGGTATGATCACTGGCCTCCTGGTTTGAGCCCTGCAGTTTTTGATCTGGGTTTGGGTCTGAACAATAGTAGATAACTGCTGGATTAAGGAACCATCAGCAGTGAGAAAAACTGCTGGTTCAGAGGGACATAATTGAAGGATTCCCTTTGACCTAGACTGCAGACTTTATACTGGGCTAGAAGCTAGAATTGAGACTACATTATGCTTGTGGGGTCCAAGCTACATAGCTGCCTCTAACTTCTGAACCTTCTTTCTCAGTATGCAGCTTTGAGGCTGCAATTTCATCTTATTCCAGAACAGAATGCCATTCCTGGGTGCAGGTATCCTTTTCAATCCTCCCTGGACCTGTAACCCAGAACTAGGTAATGGGTGAAAGTGTTTTCAGCCTACTCCAATTGTGGTGCCCTAGTACATGGACGGGACCTTTTCTTGCTCTGGTGCATTGGGGTGCTCAGGTTTACTCCTCAGTGTCTAAAGACCTCTCTGTCTGTCTCCTGTGTCAATATGGGCTGGAAAAATGGCCATTGTGAGCTTTTTCCTGTATTTCCCAATCATGAGTCAGTCTGATGAATTTTCTAGATCTGTTTGGAGGAATTTTGAAGGCAGAGCTCAGCTATCCCGCTTCCTTCTACTCTGACATCTTGGCTATACCCATCATCAATTAGCTTTGCAAAAATTTACTGAGAAGACACAGCAAAGACCGAAGCACAAAATGTCTCCTCTGCTAAGTGAACTCTGCCTTCTACACACTCAGTCCCTGGGGAGAATGTGGATGCAGGTTGATACTTTCTGCATTTCAGAAATTCTGAAGGGCAGCCTACATCCCTTGTCTGATGATGTCATTGGCTCAGTAATCTTCGGAGGCTCCTGTTACTCCTAGGATCAAAACCGAGCTCTTTTGTGTGGTATTTGGAGCCCTTTATGACCCATCTCTAACCTACCTTTCCAGGTTTGTTATTCATTATTCCCCCTCAGACACATTGTAGTTCAGTCAACCTTGTCTTACAGTTCCTCACACATGATACTCCATTTCCCATTGATATGTCCCCTAAACCTGGAATGTTCTCCATCATCACTTCTGTCTCTAGTTTCCTTCAAAGTTCAGCTCAGAAGTGTTCTTCTCTAAGACTCTCCTTATTCCCCCCACCCCACCTGTGTTATCTGCCTATCTTATAGTGCATTCCTTTTGTATATATTTCATTTTTGTCTTTGTATCCCCCAGTGAGTACTATCTGCCATAGTGTGGGTGCATAAGTACTTATGGATTGCTTGATTTATGGAACCCCACCCTGGCCAGTACATGGGGAAAAGTAAGGTATAAGAAAACTAGATAGGGAGTGACTATAGGTTATAGGTTATAAAGGGCTTTAAAAGTCAAACAGGAGAATTTCTATTTGACCCTGGAAGTGATAGGGGGCCACTGGAACTTGCTGAGCAGGGAGGTAACATGGGAAGACCTATGCTTTAGGAAGACCATTTTGGCAGCTGAATGGAGGATGCTCTGGAGGGGAAGAGACATGGGGCAGGGAAGCCCACTAGTGGGTTATTGCAATAGTCTAGGTGTGAGGTGATAAGGGTCTGTACCAGGGTGATGGCCATGTCCAAAAGGGGATGTATGTGAGAGATGTTGCAAAAGTGGAATCTACAGGACTTAACAGTAGATTATATATGGAGGAAGTCAAGGATGACACCTAGGTTGTGAATCTGGGTGACTGAGAAACTAAAATGAGGGTAAAGCCTTCACACAAATACCATCCTTAGTCATTGAGGGAACTACCCACTAATTGCCCAGTTCCACCAACATTCTAATGTTCACTCCTGAATTAGGGTGAATTCTCTATCCACCTCACCTCTCCCTAACACCTGAGAAGGGTGTTTCCCATTCACTCACCATTAGAGGGGTTCGGGAGTTCAGTTCTGGACATACTGAGTGTGAAATAGTTATGGGCTGTCCAGTTGGTGATGTCCAATAGGCAGCTGGAGGTACCAGACTAGAGACTGGCAGAAAGATGAAGGCTTGATAAATAGTTCTGAGAATCAGCATAGAAGGGATCATTAAACCCATGGGAGCTGATGCATTCATTGAGAGGGAGAAGAGGGCCTAGGATAGATCCTTGGGGCATGCCCACTGTTAATAGGTGAGCCCTGGATGCAGATCTCAAGAAGAAGAGTAAGATCAGTTAGACAGGTAGCAGAGAACCAGAGAGATTAAAGTCATGAAACCCTAGAGAGATGAGACTCTCAAGGCATCTTGGTTTAAGAACCTTGACAACTGTTCAGAGGAAGCAAACAGAGTGGTGAAGGGTCTTCACATCAGTGGTCTGTAAACTCTTTTGATCACAAACTCTTATCAGTAAGAAATTTTTGTTTAGGAACTTCCAATATAGTGGTATTTATCACTTATTTACATGTACTACTCTACTAATAGTCATGTACAATATAAAATGTATGCAAAATAGAAATTTTTAAAAGCATGAGATGAATTTGAAACAATATTTTGTCCTAAAAGCAATGGAGAGCCAGTAGACTTTATTGAGTTGGGGGTAGGGGAGGGTGAAGGGTTGGACTTTAGGAAATCTACTTTGGTAGATGTGTGAGGGATGGATTGGAGAGGGTGAGACATTGGAGGCAATGAGAAGGCTATTGCAGGTGATGGAGGATGAAGGCCTGAACTGGGGTCCGAGTGAATTAAGATAAAGGAATAGAAGGGAGAAATGTTGTTGGGTTAGAAATGACCAAATTTGGTAATTGATTATCAGTACAGGGTGAGGAAGACTGAGATGTCCAGGAAGATATAGAGTTTGTGAACCCAGGACACTGGAAGTAAGGTGGTGACTTGCACAGAAACAGGAATGTTCCACACTGGGATAATGACTTCTGTTCCGTGAAATGCCTATGGGGCATCCAGTTCAAAATGTCCCCTAGGCAGTTGATGAGGTGATAGCAGAGCTTGGCAGAGAGATTAGTTCTGGAGATAGAATCAGGGAGTCACCAGCAAAGGGACAATTAAACCCAAGGGAGGTGATAAAGTGGTCACCAAATGAGAGAGTGCAGAGACAGAAAAGAAAACACAGGATAGAACTTTGAGGAATACCTGTGGTTAGTGGTTGTGACCTGAACGACAATTCAGCAAAGATGAGAAGACAGCTGCATCATGAAATAATACCTAGCATTTATATGACACTTAATTTGCAAATTATTTTGTAAATATGATCTCATTTCATGCTCACAACAACCCTGTGAGGTGGATTCTATGACTATCTCCATCTTGCAGATGAGGAAACTTGAGTGACTTACCCAAGGTCCCAGAGCTGGTAAGTGTTTGAGGCAGGATTTGAACTCAATCCATCACTTAGCTGCCTCAGAAAGCCTAGAGAGCAGTGAGTGTCCTAGAGAAAAGGATGATCAGCTGTGTGAAATGCTCCAAAGTAGTTAACAAGGATGAATTTCAAAGAAAACCCCAACATGACAAGATCATTGGTAACTTTTTTATTCATTTATTTATTTAGGTTTTCAATATTCATTTCCATAAAATTTTGAGTTCCAAATTTTCTCCCCATCTCTCCCCTCCCCCACCCCAAAGTGCTGAACATTCTAATTACCCCTATCACCAATCTGCCCTCCCTTCTAACATACCTCCCTTCCCTTATCCCCATCTTCTCTTTTGTCCTGTAGGGCAAGATAAATTTCTGTATCCCATTACTTCTATTTGTTTCCCAGTTGTATGCAAGAACAATACTCAACAGTTGTTCCTAAAACTTTGAGCTCCAACTTCTCTTCCTTCCTCCCTCCCCATCCATCTCCATTGGGAAGGCGAGCAATTCAATATAGGCTATATATGTGTAGTATTGCAAATGACTTGCACAATAGACATGTTGTGTAAGACCAATTATATTCCCCTCCATCCTATCCTGCCCCCCATTTCTTCTGTTTTCTCTTTTGACCCTGTCCCTCCCCAAGAGTGTTGACTTCTAATTGCTCCCTCCTCCCATTGCCCTCCCTTCCATCATCCCCCCCCATCCTGCTTAATCCCTTTCCCCCCACTTTCCTGTATTGTAAGATAGGTTTTCATACCAAAATGAGTGTGCATTTTATTCCTTCCTTGAGCCAAATGTGATGAGAGTAAGCTTCATGTTTTTTCTGTCACCTCCTCGCTTTTTCCCTCCACTGAGAAGTCTTTTACTTGCCTCTTTTATGAGAGATAATTTGCCCCATTCCATTTCTTCCTTTCTTCTCCCAACATATTTTTCTCTCACCCCTTAATTTCATTTTTTAGGATATGATCCCATCCTATCCAATCCACCCTGTGCTCTGTGTGTGTGTGTGTGTGTGTGTGTGTGTGTGTGTGTAATCCCACCAACTACCCAGATACTGAAAAAA
This sequence comes from Notamacropus eugenii, assembly GCF_028372415.1. NCBI lineage: Eukaryota > Metazoa > Chordata > Mammalia > Diprotodontia > Macropodidae > Notamacropus > Notamacropus eugenii. Next base: position 507,417,558 of record NC_092873.1, read on the forward strand.
GTTTCAAAAGTTACAAATATTGTCTTTCCATGTAGGAATGTAAACAGTTCAACTTTAGTAAGTCCCTTATCATTTCTCTTTCCTGCTTACCTTTTCATGCCTCTCCTGATTCTTGTGTTTTAAAGTCAAATTTTCTTTTCAGCTCTTATCTTTTCATCAAGAATGCTTGAAAGTCCTCTATTTCATTGAAAGACCATTTATTCCCCTGAAGTATTATGCTCAGTTTTGCTGGGTAGGTGATTCTTGGTTTTAGTCCGAATTCCTTTGATTTCTAGAATATCATATTCCATATCCTTTGATCCCTTAATGTAGAAGCTGCTAGATCTTGTGCTATCCTAATGCTATCCTAATTTCCACAATGCTTGAATTGTTTCTTTCTAGCTGCTTGCAATATTTTCTCCTTGACCTGGGAACTCTGGAATTTGGCTACAATGTTCCTAGGAGTTTCTCTTTTTGGATCTCTTTCAGGAGATGATCAATGGATTCTTTCAATATTTATTTTGCCCTCTGGTTCTAGAATATCAGGGCAGTCTTCCTTGATAATTTCATGAAAGATGATGTCTAGGCTCTTTTTTTTGATCTTGGCTTTCAGGTAGTCCCATAATTTTTAAATTGTCTCTCCTGGATCTATTTTCTAGGTCAGTTGTTTTTCCAATGAGATATTTCACATTATCTTCCATTGTTTCATTCTTTTGGTTTTGTTTTATAATTTCTTGGTTTCTCATAAAGTCATTAGCCTCCATCTGTTCCATTCTAATTTTTAAAGAACTATTTTCTTCAGGGAGCTTTTGAACCACCTTTTCCATTTGGCTGATTCTGCTTTTTAAAGCATTCTTCTCCTCGTTGGCTTTTTGGACCTCTTTTGCCAATTGAGTTAGCCTATTTTTCAAGGTGTTATTTTGTTCACCATTTTTTTGGGTCTCCTTTAGCAAACTCTTGACTCTCTTTTCATGATTCTCTTGCATCTCTTTCATTTCTCTTCCCAGTTTTTCTTTCACCTGTCTTACTTGATTTTCAAAATCCTTTTTGAGTTCTTCCATGACCTGAGACCATTGAATATTTATTTTGGATGTTTGGGAAGCAGAAGCCTTGACTTTTATGTCTTCCCCTGATGGTAAGCATTGTTCTTCCTCACCAGAAAGGATAGGAGAAGATATCTGTTCACCAAGAAAGTAACCTTCTATAGTCTTATTTTTTCCCCCTTTTTTGGGCATTTCCCAACCAGTTACTTGACTTTTGGGTTCTTTGTCAAGAGTAGGGTATACTCTGGGGATCTGTAAGATCTCAGTTCCTCCAAGGTGGCACGATCAAGCATGTACACTTGTCTGGGAGCAGCCAGAGATTTTTGTGCCTAGAACCTTAGCAGAGTTTCCTCTTCACAACCACCTGGCCTCCAGTTCTGCCAAGCCAGCACTGGGGGCTGAGATTCAGATAAGCTGTGGGGGCAGGGCCCCCATTCAGTGTGAGATAGAGATCAGCTGCCTCAGTGCCCCCAGGGGTTTTACGATCCAACAATGGGGCTGCTGTGGGAACTGCTGCCACCTGGCTGATGTGGCCCTCTGCCTGAGCCCAAAGCTATGGGAAGGCCCTTCACCCTTTTCCCTTCTCAGCCAGCTGACCTTTGGCACCTGTGGATTGAGGGATCTTCGAACCACTGCTACTGGAGATTCCACCCCCGAGCCCTGATCGTATCCTCCTCCCAGAGCTGAGCCACACCCAGGCCAAGGATGGGCTGGGTTCTGCTCCACATCCTGTGGGACAGATGTTTCCCATCAGCCTTTCAGGTCACCCTGGGCTGGAAGTCTCCTCCACTCTGTTGTTCTGTGGCTTCTGCTGCTCTAGAATTTGTTGAGAGTCTTTCTTTACAGATATTTTATGGGCTGTGGCTGTGGGGGGAGAGCTAGCATGTGTTTCTTTCTACTTCACCATCTATGTCTTTCTACTTCACCATCTTGGCTCTGCCCCCAATCACTGGTAACTTTGAAGTGAACATTTTTATCTTTTTGTAGTTTCCCTAAACATGAGGCTTACTTTGAGAGATGGTGATCACAAAAGTACCAATACTGCATGATCACCTTGTGGAAAACCTTCTGTTCTATCTCTGGGGACAGTGGGTTCAGACTTAGCACAGTTCAACAGCAGCAACAACTACAGCGTGCATTTATCTGGTGCCTACAGTGTACCAGACCCTGTGCTAAGTGCTTTACAAATATTATCTCATTTGATCCTTACAAAACCCTGAGAGGTAGGTGTTATCCCCATTTTATAGTTGGAGAAATTAAGGCAAACAGAGACAAAGTGACTTGCCCAGAGTCACATGGCTAGTAAGTGTCTGAGGCAGGATTTGAACTCAGGTCTTCCTGACGCCAGGCTCAGGGCTTTATCCCCTGTGACATCTCAGCACCTACCTAACAGCTGGAGAGTCAGCTCATTGTGCAAAACTTCAGGAAGGACCCCTCCCCAAAGCCCTTTGGTGGATCTACAATCCCTGTAGTGGGCACCACCTCCAGGGGTACAGATCACAGGCCATCTACCATTCTCATCCTTCTCTCCCCTAGACTCAACAAGCATTTACTGAGTGTAGACTGTGTATAAGCAATATTATCCCAGCAGTTGTGAGAAAGAAAGAATGGAGGGGGGATGAATGGAGGCAAGGAGGGTGAAGAGGAGGTTGTGGCTATAATCCAGGAAAGAGATCATGAAAACCTAAACTAGGGTGGTGATTGTATGAATTCAACAGTTTAACACAAGTGCTGCGCAATGGGGATAGGAAGACATGAAGGAAGCAACTCCTGCCCTCAAGGAGATTAGTCTCTTGATTATGAACAACACAGACACAAATAAATAAATACAAATATAGATAAATAAATACAAATATATACAAAATAATTTCCATGGAATAAGAACACCAGTCTCCTCACCAATGGGGATGAGGAGCTCAGGGAGGGCTTCTGGGAGGAAGTGGTACTTGAGCTGAGCTTTGAAGGCAGCTAACTTTTCTAGAAGGTGGAGGCAAAGAGGTAATGCATTTCAGGTGGGGGCAATAGTTTGTGCAAAGGCACAGAGGTAGGAGATTGGGAAATAGCCAGCAGGCCAGCTTGGTAGAGTATGAAGGGGAGTATTTCTGGGGCCAGATTGTGAAGGGGTTTAAAATCCAAACCTGGATTTTGTCTTTTATCCAAGGGCAATAGGGAGTCATTGTAGTTTCTTGAGCATGTTCAGATCCATGCTTTAGTAAAGCAAAGAGAAAAAGGGGAAGATGCAAGAGATGTTGTGAAGGTAGAAATTGACAAGATTTGACACTTGATTAGATATGGGGGGATGGAGTGGGAGAAATGGAAGAAGCAGAGACTATTGGGAAGCACATATCTGGATCTCTGGAAGTATCATGGTGCTCTCACCAGAGAGAAATTTGGGAATGTGGAAGGTTTAGAAGAGAAGACGAGCTATTCTGCTTTGCACATGTTGAGTTAAGGTGTCTATAGAACATTTAGGTAGAGACACACATTAGGAAGTTGGAGATTTAGGGCCAGAGCTCAGGAGAGAGTTTAGGGTAGGTATATAGAGATTTTTGGAATTATCTGCATAGGGAAGATACTTGAATTTTGGGGAGCTGATGACATCTCCTGGGGGGGGGGGGGAGAGAAATTGAAAGCATTTATAGGACTAAGGAGATGAGAACAGAGGTATGACCTCTGTTTAGACCTTGTCTAGAGCATTGATTTCTGCTGTAGACACCATACTTTTAGAAGGATTGGCTGGAGTAAATGGGCACATCGACTTTGGTGAAGAGAAAGCTAGGGGAGTAGAAGGAAGATATGGTAGCTGTGGTCAAGTGTTTGAAGGATTGTCACATCCAGGAGAGGATTAACCTTGTTTTCTTTGGCACCAAAAGGTAGGAATAGGAGTCAAGAGATGGCTTTCCTAACTATGGGAACTGTCCCAAGAGTGAGAGGAATTACTTCAGAAAGTGGTAAGTTCCCCTTCCTTGTAGGTGTTCAAGAGGCTGGATGGATCCTTGTCAAGTAGGGTATCCTAATTACTGTGTCCTAAGGCCCCTCTCAGCTCTGACCTTCTCTGTTCTCAGGTCCCTCCTAGATCTTATGTTTTCTGCTCTATGTTCTAAGGCCTCCCTTGGCTTTGCTGAATTGTTGTGATTCCTACCTGGTCTAGGGGCAGAGGGGAGGTCCCTCTGCAGTTCCATTCTGGCCCATGGGCACACCAAGCCCTTTTACCTGGGTTCACTTGCATAGAACCCTTGAACAATGTAATCCACAGGGTCACTAAAGGTCAGACAGGACTGAAATGACCCAACAACAACAACCACCACAACAACAGAAGCGAGGATATTAACTAAGTCAGAATGCTTGAGGATGAATGGCAGATATTTCCAGAAGGACACCTTGTCCTAAAAAGGCAGGGAAGAATGTGCCTCTGAACCAGAACTCACTGGCTCAGGCATGGTCTTTGTAGTCTTGAAGAGAGTCAATCCATAATGCCTTTTGCTTTTAGATCATTCATTTTCAGATACAACCTTCCCTTCCTTCTCACTAGCCTTGAAACAAACAAAGGAAAGAAACAATTCAATAAATCCAATCAGTATATTAATCATTGTGTCACAGGTCTCAAGTGTACAGAACGTTCCATATCCAAAGTCCGTCAGTAAAAGAAAGGAAAGTACATTTCTTTATCTTTTGGAAAGAAGATAGGAAAGAAGTGCCAACTACGTGCCAGGCACTAGGCTAACTGCTTTACAAAGTGATTCACACAAGACTTAAAAACCTTTCGCAAAGAACCCAAATGGAATGACACGGCTAATTAAGCCTGCCTCTGACAAGTAGTCTCACTGTTACACAATGGCTTTATTCCTGAACCAGTCACAGAAATGTACAGACTATGTGGGAGTAGGATCAAGAAAGGCCTCCTCACTCAAGAAGAAGCCAAGAAAGGGAGAGTTAGGTGAACTTCCTGCCAACTCCACTGCCAAGTAGAAAGGGGACTCCTAGGGAAGATCTGTGGAGAGAGAGGTGCAGCTGCCCAGATATTGGCAGGTGGGTGATATGGGCCCTCTTCATGACACCAGCACCTGTGATATACCTTGACAACAGCATGGGGTATGGGGTGGCCACACTTGTCACTCACTCATTTACCATAACCCAGACTTAGCAATGAGTCTGAAATTAGGGCATAAGTTGGGTCTTCTGTGCCCCATACCAACCAGCAGTAGGTATTGTGGAATGATGGAATGGACACTTGAAGGAAGGTCTAGGTCCAGTGACAATAGGCACTCACCTTATGACTGGACAATCTACATGATGCCAGCAGTCTACTCTTTAAACACTTTCATGCTTATAAGGGATGTCTCCACTCTCTCAGATATTTGACAATTTATTATCAGGAAGAAAATGAAAGAAAGTCACTACGTTACAACTAGTGGTGAATACCCCAATGACTACTCACCCTCCTTTTTCTTACCCAAGCTACATGCAGCAGAAGGGTGGATAATCTACTCCAAAGACCTATGACCCAGTCATGGAAGAGTTGATGCCAACTTGTATCATTAGTTAATTGTTATTAGTCCATTGGAACTAATCTGTGGGATTTATTGTGGTATATGTCATGAGATGGTGGTCCAAACCTATTTTTTAACAAAGTATCTTCCAGCTTTTCTAGCTATTTTTCTTGAATTTTTTATTCATGGACTTAGTTCCTTAATTAGGACTTTGTGCCAGGGCCAGGCTCTGCCCCTTGATGTGCTTTTGAGAGGAGATGGTTAGTTTTACTTGGTTTCACCCTGGGTTCTCCTAGATTTTTGTACTGAACTCCAGCTCTGAGGATTTAGCAAGCCTCCTTTCTTACCCCACTCTTCTCTCTCAGCAGATTTAGGATCTATATAAAGGAAATAGTTCCTAACAATTGTAGTTGTCTAAAAAAGAGGAATGAACTACCTCTGAAACTTGTAGAGTTCAGTCTCCTGGATGTCTTCACACAGATGCTGGACAGTCATTTTTTGTGATCATATGGAAGGCATTTCTGTTCAGGTCTACATGGGATTTGATACTCTTGGGTGCCCTTGGACCTCTAAGACGATAATTCTGAGAATGTCAGAGCTGGGAGAAATTTTTCAGGTCCTTCTACCCATCATGTGAGAAGTGTTCTCGCTCTAGAAAGAACAATTGTGAAGCCAGGAAAACTCTTATTTTATTTTACATTCCTTGTGAATGGGTAACTCCCCAATGCAGCATGCTGACTCAGAGAACTGCAAAGCTATTTATGTCCTGTCCCCAATTTGAATTTCACCCTTTGTTCCCCATTGGCTAGATGCAACTTCCTGGACCACCTCTTTCATGTTCTTCTCCTTGATATGTTCCCCCTCAAACAGCTCATTAAATATGTGTACAATCTTCTGACCTTTCACTTGATCAGAAGTCTGGTTCTGCGAGGTCACAACTCCAATTAGAATCAATTACCTCTGACTTACATCCTGTTATCACTTCTCCTATGGAAATAGAATTTCTTCCTTTGTTTTTCACAATTCCATCTCTTTTCTTTTATTCAAATTCTATTTACACATCTTTTCTTATATCTAGTTAATACTTCTTACTCTCTCATATGAATTCTTCTCATCCATCTCCCCTTTAAGTGGGCTTAATAAATATGGGAAGTGGAAGGGAGAGAAGCTGATCAATATGTTGACAGATCAAAGGTGGCAGTTCCCTTTGTAAGCACAGATACAGAGACACAAAAGAAAAGGTAAATCAATGAACTGTCCATTTAGAGGTCTGGATATTATTCCAGCCATCTCCAGCACAGCATCTTCTTGTAGAAATCTACTTTCTTGTGCCCATTCTCCTACAAAATTGATTTTCACACAATTTTAAATGACCATTCAGCCCTTATGCCCTTATTATTCTTGTACAGTCAGGATTGGAACTTTGGGGGAGAGGTGTGCAGCCTAGATAGCTGAGTAGAAAGACACACATACTCTAGCTTTTTCCCCACAGCCCACAAAATACCTGTAAAGAATGACTCTCAACGAATTCTAGAGCAGCAGAAGCCACAAAACGACAGAGTGGAGGAGATTTCCAGTCCAGAGTGACCTGGAAGGCTGACAGGAAAGGTCTGTTGCACCAGATGCAGCGTAGAGCCCAGCCCAGAACCAGGAGGAGCAGGACCAGAGCAGGCCTCAGGGGCAGAATCCCTGGCAGAAGCAGAATTTCCCAGACCCCTCCACCCAAATAAAGCTTCAAAGATCAGTGAGAGGGCTTTTTCACCTTGTTGACAAGGAAGCAAGGTCCTCCCCTAGCCCAGCCCCCAGGCAGCGGCGGTAGTAGCAGCAGCAGGTAGTGGCACTGCATGCTGGTGACCAAGGCAGGCAGCAGACAGTTTCCATTGTTGGAGAGGCTCAGCTTAAAGCCCCTGGGGGGCTTAAGATGAGCAGCTCATCTGAACCTCAGCCCTGAGGGCATGGTTCTGAGGTGTGGCTGAGCTGGAGGCCCCTGAAGAGTAAACTCCTCTCCGTTGATTGTGCCATCTTGGAGAAACTGAGAACTTACAGGTCCTCAGAGTATACCCTACTCTTGACAAAGGACCCAAAAGTCAAATGACTGGTTGGAAAAATGCCCCAAAAAGGGGGAAAAAATAAGACTATAGAAGGTTACTTTCTTGGTGAACAGGTATTTTCTCCCATCCTTTTGGATGAGGAAGAACAATGCTTACCATCAGGGGAAGACATAAAAGTCAAGGCTTCTGCTTCCCAAACATCCAAAATAAATATTCAATGATCTCAGGCCATGGAAGAACTCAAAAAGGATTTTGAAAATCAAGTAAGACAGATGGAGGAAAAATTGGGAAGAGAAATGAAAGAGATGCAAGAGAATCATGAAAAGAGAGTCAAGAGTTTGCTAAAGGAGACCCAAAAAAATTGCTGAAGAAAATAACACCTTTAAAAATAGTCTAACTCAACTGGCAAAAGAGGTCCAAAAAGCCAATGAGGAGAAGAATGTTTTAAAAAGCAGAATTAGCCAAATGGAAAAGGAGGTTCAAAAGCTCCCTGAAGAAAATAGTTCTTTAAAAATTAGAATGGAACAGATGGAGGCTAATGACTTTATGAGAAACCAAGAAATTATAAAACAAAACCAAAAGAATGAAACAATGGAAGATAATGTGAAATATCTCATTGGAAAAACAACTGACCTAGAAAATAGATCCAGGAGAGACAATTTAAAAATTATGGGACTACCTGAAAGCCAAGATCAAAAAAAAGAGCCTAGACATCATCTTTCATGAAATTATCAAGGAAGACTGCCCTGATATTCTAGAACCAGAGGGCAAAATAAATATTGAAGGAATCCATTGATCATCTCCTGAAAGAGATCCAAAAAGAGAAACTCCTAGGAACATTGTAGCCAAATTCTAGAGTTCCCAGGTCAAGGAGAAAATATTGCAAGCAGCTAGAAACAATTCAAATATTGTGGAAATACAATCAGGATAACACAAGATCTAGCATCTTAGATATTCCAGAAGTCAAAGGAACTAGTATTAAAACCAAGAATCACCTACCCAGAAAAACTGAGTATAATATTTCAGGGGAAAAAAATGTTCATTCAATGAAATAGAGGACTTTCAAGCATTCTTGATGACAAGACCAGAGCTGAAAAGAAAATTTGACTTTCAAACACAAGAATCAAGAGAAGCATGAAAAGGTAAACAGGAAAGAAAAATCACAAGGGACTTACTAAAGTTGAATTGTTTACATTCCTACATGGAAAGATAATATTTGTAACTCTTGAAACTTTTCTCAGTATCTGGGTAGTTGGAGGAATTACACACACACTCTCACACACACACACACATACATACACGCAAATTTGTATATATATACATGTAGAGAGGGAGAGAGACAGAGGCAGAGACAGAGAGCACAGGGTGAGTTGAATAGGAAGGGATCATATGTAAAAAAATAAAATTAAGGGGTGAGAGTGGAACATATTGGGAGGAGAAAGGGAGAAATAGAATGAGGCAAATTATTTCTCATAAAAGAGGCAAGACAAAGCTTTTTTTCAATGGAGGGGAAAAGGGGGCAGGTGAGAAAGAAAATGTGAAACTTACCCTCATCACATTTGGCTCAAGGAAGGAATAACATACACACTCAATTTGGTATGAAAACCTATCTTACACTACAGGAAAGTAGGGGAGAAGGGGATAAGCAGGGTGGTGTGGATGATGGAAGGGAGGGCAATGGGAGGAGGGAGCAATTAGAAGTCAACACTCTTGGGCAGGGACAAGGTCAAAAGAGAGAATAGAAGAAATGGGGGTCAGGATAGGATAGTCAGTCTTACACAACATGACTATTGTGGAAGTAATTTGCAAAACTACACATATATAGTCTATATTGAAATGCTTGCTTTCTCAGTGGGGATGGGGAGGGAGGAAGGAAGAAGTTGGAACTCAAAGTTTAGGAACAAATGTTGAGAATTGTTTTTGCATATAACTGGGAAATAAGAAATATGGGTAATGGGGTATAGAAATTTATCTTGCCCTACAGGACAAGAGAGAAGATGGGGATAAGGGAAGGGAGGGGTGTTAGAAGGGAGGGCAGATTGGTGGAAGGGGTAATCAGAATGCAAGGCGTTTTGGGATGGGGGGAGGAGGGAGATGGGGAGAAAATTTGGAACTCAAAATTTTGTGGAAATGAATGTTGAAAACTTAAAATAAAAAAAAAAAAGATTGGAACCTTGACCAATTGTCATGTTCAAGAAACCCACATTAGAACCCTGTTTTTTATGCTTTACTTTAATCCATTATTCATTCCCTCATCAAGAGAATGAGATGCCCCTAAGGTATTAATAATAACAGGTTCCAGTACATACATAAATACACTGAGTACTCAATTTTAACACAGTGCATATCAAGTCATAAAACATTTCCAACTTCTGGTCATGTTACGCCTCTTTTAAGGCATTTCCAAAATAGACCACAAGCCATTCTTCTTTTAACATTAACTAATTGTAATAATATTTTCACAAGCCCTTGGCTTAATCGTTTCCATACTATTATGAACAATTAAAGGACCCTAACTTATACAGAAATATATACTAGAAATAGATGTCAATGCTAAATAATTAGTTGTTGTTTGGGCTAAAATCCTAAGTCAAATAGCTCAATCATATACTTACATCTTACCATAGTAACTTCAGATGTTTCAGTACTAAGCTATTATTTAATAGATTTGTTATCGTGCTTAGAAAACAAGTTTTCTAGGAGAAAGTTGTGTAGACTGCCAACTGCATTAAGCCAGGCTTAAAGTCTGCCAGGTGTCTTAGTGAGGAGACTGAGTCAGAAGAATCTTACCTCAGTTCATGCAGAACAGTCATTCTTTTGTGGTAAGGGGCGAAGGTCTCAGCTTCTAAGACTGCTTCCTGATGGCACAGGGCATAGAGCTGTCCCTGCTTCTCTGGGTCCTGTTCAAGGGGTCAGATTTCAGAACCTGGGTGGTTCCAGGTGCAGTGGGGCTGGAGACCTTGGATTTAGTCAGAGGTTGAGCTGTCATCTGAAAGTTGATGGCTTAACCCTGGAAGAGACAAACCTGAAAAGGTTCCTTAAATCCCTTCCCAAAGCCTGGACAAATAAAAGAGGGTTGTCTTTGTTGACCTGAAAACTTGGTTAAAGAAAAGGCAGCAGGCTAAATGCATACACTTTATGATTTAACTAATTAATCGATTTCCTATTAAAGAAAACGGTAACATAATGCATTATGGAGCCAGAAAAATGTTCTGGCTGCCGATACAAAGAATTGGGCAGCCTTAAATCTGTTTTAGGACAAAGAAGTGTTCTGTGTCCTTCAGATTTATGATCTCCATGAGTGATTAACTAGACCATTAGAAAGGAATTTCTTAATTGGATAGATTGTAAATACAATAAAATTTGACAAAGTTTCAAATAGAAATTATGACCTGAGATGTTTGTATTTACTTTACCATTAATGTGCCGTAACATAGTATATGTCTACAAATGCTTGGCCTAATTGCTGTGGGCTACCTGAGTCTGCTTACCTTTCGAAGGTCTTCAGTGATCAGCCGGATAAACATATTGAGAGAAGAGACTTTCCAGAGTCAAACAAGGTGGTAGGCTTTATTCAGGGTCTTAGTTACATATCCATATGCAGGGCAAGTTCTTCCCCAGGAGAAAGGAACCCTCCTCCTCCCAAGGAGCAAGGATCATACCGCAAGAGGACTGGAGCGGAAGAAGGGAGGGACCCTCTTCCCTCCAAGGACCCCAAAGCAAAAGAGGGCCGCCTCAGGCTTTCCTGTCCCTACTTAAGCTCTCCCAGCTGCATAGTTTGCATGTGAAAACTGTGCGTGCTCTCAGTCCCTAGCTAATTAACAACAGGTGTGCTCAGACCATGGACCAATCTCAAGGGTGGGATGCTCTCCCCAGCAAGTTTCCACTGAGAATAGGTGGAAATACAAGATAGCTGGTGTTTTACTCCTCAATTCCCAGCTGTTCCCTGGGGGGCCTCGTGAGAGCTCTGAGGTTTACAAGCCCTCACTTTTACCTGCCTGAAACCGTTCATGTGAAAACTGAGCTTACACCCCAACATACAAATATTAAGATAATGGAAAATGTCCTATTATTCAAGATAGTGTTTTAGGTTAAAGGTCTCTAAAGGAATGTTAAGTCAGCTTTGGCTGGCTTTTGTTGACATAGGAAGAGGCATTCTCTGAGTTTGCTTCAGAGAGAGCAAAGAGATTATTCCAAAATTTTATATTAAACATTACCATCTTGAAACACTTGGGGCCAAACTGTCTATGTTAGCTGACATGATTTTCCAGGAAGAGTCCATTCAAAGGCAAAAATAAATTGTGGGTATTCTCCATTAGGCCTTTTTTTCTGGGAAGGATTGCAGTGTTGCTTGGAGATGAACAACTGGCAAGTATTTTATACTTAAGGAATTTTTCAATTAAAGGTTGTAGTCCTTCTCAGGCCTCAGGCTTAATCACATACTGGACGAGATGGGGGAGCACTTGAGGGTCTGAGAGGTTAACAATGGATAGGGTGGCAGAAGTAGCTTTCCCTGGAATTTCCAGATCCCAAACAATTGGCTCAACTGTCTCCCACACTTTCAAACGAGCATGGGGAGACCTGGTGAACAGAGGCAAAAGGGAGATGGGAGTTTTAACTAGAGAAAATTGACTCCCCAATCTCACCATCAGGTCCCTTCCCAACAAGGGGGCAGGGCCAGAGAAAGGCATTAAGGAAGGAGTGTTTAAACAACAAATCCTCAAGTAGGCTGGGGAAGGGTAAGTCTGAAGACATTGCCTAGTTTCCTCTTCAATGCCCATGACCCCGTGAAGGGGCAAGGTATTTAGTTAAAACAGAGAATTTAGCCAAGTTAAAGAGGGTAACTTTACCTTCAGCCTCAATTTTTGCCCAGAGCTTGAAGAGAGAGGTGGAGAAAGTGGGAGTGCTACCAAGCCCCAGGCTTCCGCATTTCTTCAAGTCTTGAGAATACTGGAGGACAGGGTACTGGGGGGTGGCTCCACCACTTTTCCAACCTTGGGGACAATCTTTCTTCCAGTGTCTCTCCTGGTCATATGGGCACAGTTCCCTAAGCATTGGTTCCTGGGGTTCCCTCTGGGAGGGTGCCCTGGAGGGGCACTCCTTGGACCAGTGACCCTCCTTGTGACATCGAAAGCAGGTTTCCCCACTGCCTGAGTAGCCAGCCTTCCTCCAAGGGGGTGCCCTGGAGGGGTGCTCCCCGGGTCTATTCCTGGCCATGGCAACAGCCAAGAATTAAGCATGTTCTCTGTCTCTGCACTTTTTTTCCTCTGCTCTGACTAGATGTCTGTTGTTGAAGACTGCAAAGGCCATCTCCAGTAATTAATTGGGCCTGAGGTGTTTGGGGTTTCATTGCCAATTTCTGCAGTTTTCTCCTAGATTAATAAAATTACATTCTAAGGATTCCTGCCCTTTCTATGGAGTCAGGATCCAAACTGATATACTTTTTAATAGCTTCCACTAGCCAGTCTTGAAAAAGGGCAGGGTTTTCCTTTTCCCTCTGAGTAATTTCCCTAACTTTTTGAAAATTTACTTGTTTTTGAAATGCAGTTTTTAGGCAAATTACCATAAGGTCTCTCTTTCCTCTATCTTCATTCTTTTGATAATCCTATCCTGGGTCACCAGTGGGAGCAGTAGCTGCTCCTGGGGGGTATTTTGTGCAATCATCGCTAGCCAAATGATCCCTAAACTTTTGGGCATGTTCCCAAATTCTCCCCTTCTCAGTGCTACGACAGAGAGAAAAGAATGTGTAGATCATTCCAAGAAAGCTCAAATTGTAGGGATATTCCCTAAAACCCTCAGTAAACTTAGTGGGTTCTTCCAAGTATCTCCCTAGTTTCTCTTTAATCTGAAGGAAAATGGGACATGCACTCTAATAGTCCCACTAGAGGCAGGCACTTCTCTCAGGGGAAAAAGCCTTGAAGGTGCGGTGGGGTCAGGGGCTCATTTAGAGAGATAAAAAGTCTCACTTCTTGTGAGGGAGGGGCTGGGGAGTGCTGACTGTACTGAATTGGGCTGCAAGGTCAACAGATTGAACTGGCAGGGGGAAAGATCAGCTGGCACTTGTGTAGGTGAAGGGGTTAGAGGGAGAGATACTCCAGAGACTTCATGGGAGTGGGGCCTGAGGCCTGAGTGGGTGTTGCCTCAGGGAATGGGGCTGCAGAGGAAGGCACCTCAGCCAGACGTGGGACTGGGACCTGAGAGGCGGTTGCCTAGGGGGGAGGGACAATGGGAGGAGATACAGCGTAGGAGATTTGGAAGGTAAATGAAGTAAGAATCAAGGGGGGTTGGGGTAGAGGAAAAGGGAAGGGAAACCAAGGGAAGGAAGAGATGGCCAAGGCAGGGAGGCCAGGGTTGGGGGAGGTAAGGGAGCAGCAGGAGGGGCTGGGGGAGATTGAGGTGGGTATAGGAATTGGGAATGGTGGGAATGGAGATAGGGAAAGAGGTGAGGCCAAAGCCCCAACTTCCAATTCACCCCCCTTACCCTTTTGTGGGGTGGCTCTGGCTACAAGCATCTCACAATCTTTTCTGAGAATGGGGTCCTGAGAGAGCTTGATGAAGGCCGGTATGTAAGGTATTTTTATCCATTTTCCTTTTTGGCAACAATATAACTAATTGTAAAAGAGAATTAACATCGTAAGGTCCCCAAAATGGGCCAAACTTTATGGTCCTCCAGGTGATACTGAGGCCAAACTGTGTAGCAAAAGAACACGAACTTTATCTTTTTAAGTTCTCTAGGGAAGCTAAATTTTTTCCAATTTTGTAAAAGACAACCCAAAGGTGAATTTTTGAAGATTGAAGAGGATTGATCCATTACAGACCTGGGGCTGGAAATCTCTACCTTTGTAAAGGAGGATGTGGGAGTAAGCGTTGGAAAAAAAATAAAAAGTAACTGAGGTTTTCCTAATTCCCTAGCGCTGAGGAAATTGAGAGAGTTGGGCATCCACTTCCCCATAGGGCATCCATCCTCTGTGCTTTGGAGGATGTGCCCAGGTCCATGGCCTCTAGCATAGCCACAGGACTGACAACCTGAGAGCATCAGGCTGAGTGCAAGACAGCCTTCTAGCTGCCTGACCTACTGGGACCTGAGAGGTCAGGTGGGAAAACCGCTTCCAAGGTACTTGAAGAGTGAGAAAGGAATAGCGAGAGAGGGAGGTTTACATACCTTCCAGTCTTGGCAGAAGAACTTGAGACTAGGAGTTCTTCCTGGTCAGGGAACCATATGTTGAGGTTCTGACACACCAGGTCCTACTCAAATGAATTTGACCCAAGTCTTCTTAAAGTCAAAGATTCTCCATACTGGATTGCCTCTTAAGGAACCTAAGCATTTGTAACGCTTGTATTAACAAGCAGGCCAGATAGAATCTCAGGTAGGCAGAGTCAGAGCTAAGTTGAATCTGAGCACCTTCATGGAGGTGAGATGAAACTTAAATACAGAAAAAGACTGAGGGAAGAATCCAGGTGTCGCCAAGTACTCTAGGGTCCCAGGGATGGTCGATCAAACCTAGGGAAGATCCTGATGGGGAAGATCCTGATGGGAGTGGCGGGTAATGGGATCAAAGGGAGGAATATCAAAAAAATGTTAAATATTCTGGACTACAGGATTTTGATAAGATAGGGAGTATCTGGGCTGGGAGAAATGGAAGGGGAATCCAAGAGCCCCCACCCCCAGGCCAGACTTTCTGGACCCTTCAGACAAATGGGACAAAAGCCCTCCCAATCCAAGGGAAAAAGGTCTTAGCTTGGACTTGTGCCCCATCACTTCTACTTCCTTAAAAAGCTGAGGTCTGGTCACCATTTAGACTTCAAATAAAGAGCTGCTTCAGGTATTTTAACTCCTTACTCTCATTCCTCTGGGAAAGTTTTACAAAAAAAGTTAGAATCAGATAAGCTAAAGGGTTTAGCCCAGACAAAAAGACCTATGGAATTTGAATCAATGCTAACAAGGTGTGGTCAACTTCAGCTCCCAGCCCACACCTTTGGAGCTTAATAATTAATTGAACCAATATCTTTACCATAGTCAATACCCACAGTAAATTCAATAAAACTCTCCAGCGGATTCATCCCCAAAAGCAGATAGACATAATTCCTTCTAATTTTCTTTAATTTTGTCTACTGGTTTTCAAATCAGGCTACAAATTTTCATTTTCAGCCCCTGATACTTAGAGAAAAACCAAAACTTCCTTGTACTCTTTCAACATACACAAATCATCTGAAGAAGGATGGGGAAGGGAATGGCTGAGAGCACAGGGGCTCCCTATTGCCTACGCATGTCTTCCTCCAAACCATTCCTTTTTCTTTTCTGCTTTCCATATATTTGCTCAAGTTTCTCTCTCTTTCCTAATCTTTACTCAGAGTACCTCCATTTTCCTTTATATTCCAAATAAAATAAAAAAAAACATACCCCAATTTCATCAAGCTTTTCTGCACCTTAGAAACTGGAGGGAGTTAAATGCCTAACAATTTACATAATGAGAGCCCCATTTCTCTCCCGACCCTTTGCAAAGAACTTTTTTCTATCCTAAAGTGATCACTTTTTAAAGATAGAAAAACCCCTTATTTTTGAAATTTTAAACACATTAGCCTGATATCAAATACAATGATTTAATTTACACACAAAGTACTGTTAACCTGAAAACTTGGTTAAATAAAAGACATCAGGCTAATAAGCATGCGTTATTATTTAATTAATCCTCTCTTAAAGACAACGATCATAGCGCTATGGAGCCAGGATCAGAACTGGCTGCCTTAGCACAGAAATTGACTGTCTTAAGTACATTTTGCCATGAGGAAGGAGTTCTCTTAGATAAACACATTGTAAACAAAGTGGCGTCAGTTGGGTTTTATGATCCCAAGCTATGGGCATCTTCTTTCTGTAGCATATCTCTGTGATTTAAGATAAGGAAAAGGTCCCATCACCCAGATAACAGGTATCCTGTCCTAAACAGGCCTTTGAAGTTGTTTATCTTAACAGAGTTTGACAAAAGCTGAAGTCATACCCCAAGGTGTTTGTGTTTTTCTCTTAATACTAGGATGCTAGAAGAAGAGTCTGATAAGGAAGTCCTATTTGCCCATCAAAAGGCATCCTCTAAACAAAGGAGACTATTAGGTCCAGGCTCTTCTTAATTCAAACTTTGGCCCTTATTAAAGTCTAAAATTTATATTAAATATTATCAGTACAAACTTTAGCTTTGAGAACTAATTAAACCTGAGTTTCAAAACTCTCAGCCTCTCATTCTAGACTGTCTGCTTGAGATCTTTTGTTTTGCTAATTAATTCCCTCCTCTGACCTCTAGACTGTCTTTCCTTGTTTTTTTTCATAGACCTTAAAAGTTCCTTAAAGGTGTTTCTGGTAGCATTTTAAATCTCTCACCAAAAAACATAAAACATTTCACAAACACACAGATAAGACTTTTGACGAGATAAAGTGCACACGATTTAACCAATGTGTAATTAGAATTCAGACTGGTCAAAACCTCAGAACTGTAATTTACTCTGACTGATTTCTAGACAATTCAAAAGGATATCCTTCCCAGAGACCCCTCCAGATCTCTGCTCAACTCCCAGCATCTCTGACATGCTGGGATATTTCCGCACCCTCATTTGATTCAAAACACTTGCTAGGACAAAATGCAAATTATAGCCCCACAGGTGTCCCAGCTAAGTTTCAGACTTTTTCCTCAGGAGATAATTTGCATTTTAAAAATAAGGATATGGAATTAGTGAGGTGGAGTAGGGGGAAGAGGTAGGAGGCATAAAGAAGACTGGATTTGAAGTCATAGAAATACAGAAACTCATTGGAAGGGACTTTAGGGGCTATCTATCTCAAACTCTGCCTTCTGTTGTTGCTCAAAGACCTTCAGTTAGGGGGGAACCTAACAACTCCCAAGGCAACCTATTCGTTGCACTATCAAGTTAAGAGAGGTCTAGGTTCACAGGCCGTATGACCACTAGCACTGCCAGCCCATGTGGAAATGACTTGGGAGTCTGCTTCCAGAAAGGTTTGATGAGATGAATTTGGAGAGCAGGAAGAAGAGGTTTAAGTAACAGGGAACACAATCAGGATCATACAATACTTGGTAGCAACTACTAAGAATGAGAGGAGATTTTAGAATACAACATTCTAAAAGAAAAAAGATGTAGGTTTATAACTGAGAATAACTTACACAGCAAAACTGAGTGTAATCCTACATGGGAAAAATGGATTATTAATGGAAAAAAGAACTTTCAAGCGTTGCTGATGAAAAGACCAGAACTGAGCAGGAATTTTCATATACAAAAAGAGTCCAAAGAAGTCTAGGAAATATAAAATGATGATGTCATGCTAACATTTTGCATAGGAAAAGAGGAAACACACCCCCCTTTGGAATGTTAGTGTCTTCAAAGAATATTGAGGGAGTTAAATAAGGAAAAAAATGATCCTAGAGAGCAAATCGATTCTTTTCTGAATCTTGAAGAGGGGAAAGAGACAATAGAATAAAAAGAAAAAAATTGAAAAAGGAAGAAAAACGTCTTGCTACTTCTTATAATGGGAAGTATGTGGTAATACATAAATATGGGCAAAAGTATGGGACAGGAGTGAACATCAGATGCTCATTCTTATCTGAAATGGACAAAAGAGGCTTGAACACAATAAAAAGTTTGGCATAAAAATACGTCAAATTCAACAGGAAAATAATCAAGGAAGGGGGTGGATTATGAGGGAGGGAGGATGATCCAGGGGAAGGAATAACCTCAAGTAAAACAAACTTCATAATTCTGAAAAGGAGTAAAACTGAGTAGGAGGGAAGGAAAGAATTGGATTCTAAGACAGTTGAAGGTATTGTTGCATCAATTGCAGCAGGTGGAGGGTATTATGCCATGAATAAGGCATAAGAAGTTACCTATGTTGTGCTGGAAGTATCTTTCTTGATTCTCCCTCCTTCATACAAGGTAGACTGACCCACTTCCTTTAAGTCCTGATGTCCTTTCTGCCTTTCTTTCAAATCATTGTTTAGACAAACTCCCACCAAGCTATTTAGTTACACACAATTTTAATTCTCCGTGACTCGTGATGATTTCAGAAAATCCTGGGTAGTACGAATTGATATACAGTGAAAGGAAGAGACTGGAACTAGGAGAACAATTTATGTAAGGTCAGCAATGTTGTCAAGAGAAACAACTTTGAAAGAATTCTCAAGAATTCTGATCAAAGCAATCACCAACCACACACAGTACCACAGGAACTAAGATGAAGAGTGTCCTCTGTGTGTAAAGAAGAACATTGTCATCTTGTGAGTTTTTCTTGCTTCATGGTGCTTATATGTTAAAAGTGTTTCCCCTTCCTCCCTCTTTCTTTCTTCCTTCCTTTCTTTCTTTCTTTCTTTCTTTCTTTCTTTCTTTCTTTCTTTCTTTCTTTCTTTCTTTCTTTCTTTCTCTTTCTTCCTTTCTCTTCCTTCCTTCCTTCCTTCCTTCCTTCCTTCCTTCCTTCCTTCCTTCCTTCCTTCCTTCCTTCCTTCCTTCCTTCCTTTCTTTCTTTCTTTCTTTCTTTCTTTCTTTCTTTCTTTCTTTCTTTCTTTCTTTCCCTTTTCAATGGTGATGGGAAGGAGGGAGGGGAAGAATTCGGAATAGTGATGTCAAAAATAAAAGGACCATTGCAACTTGTTTTTTTGAATGTCCAGGAGGAAATAGAAGACAGTTTGGAAGGAGGCATAGAAGAGCAGGGTGGTTTTGAAAGTAACATGTGAAATTTGTTATTTTTTTAAGTAAGCATTATGAAGTAGAGATTTATAGTTTCATAAAGAATCCTTCTTTATGTTCTTCTGTATGTATGGAAATGCTCTTTTTAGGGGGTAGTTAACAGTCAAAACATGCACAAAAAAAATTTAAAGGCACTAACTGTCCAGGGAATTTTCTCTCTCTTGCTTCAGAAATATGCTATAAGGCCCTGAATGGTAAGAGGCCTTGGACCCTCCCCACCTGGGGTAAATATGTGGCCTGTCTATATGGGCCTCTGTTTTTCTTATTATTAGGTGTAGCATTGGAGGTAGCTAACACCTTGGGGACAGTTAGGTGGCTCTGGAAACTGCAGTGAGTATAGTCCTCCTCAAACTGTGGTATTTAGGATGGAGTGTAGAGTTTGGTACGTGGTATGATCAAAGCAGAGACTACTGGATTGTGACTACCCCATTCTTCTTGGACAAGATGCTACTTTAAATGCAATATAATCCCAGTCTCAAAGTCCATTGGCATGAGACTTTCTGTTCGTTGGTGGAGATCAATGCCCTGTGCCTGCATAAGGAGTAGGATGAGGCAGGGAGGAGACTTTCTCACACCAATATGCTTTGGGACTGGACTTTCAGTAACATTTAGGTTTCGTTATCTTTCTCAGCCACCATGCCATACTGTGGATTCAAACTGAGAATGCAGCCTAATTTCAAAAAAGAGAAAGATGTAATAGAGATGTTGTAGAGACAGAAGCAATAAGAGTTTTAGTCTGTGATCAGATGTGTAGAACTGAATTTGTATCATTTTCCTCATGGTCATTGATAGCTTGTGTCTCTTTTTTTCAAAATCATTTGGTCACTTATCTATTGAAGGGTAGTTCTTAGTTATCGTTGTCATCATCACCATCATCATTATCTTGTTGTTGGTCAGTCATGTCTGACTCTCTGTGAGCCCATTAAGGACTGTCTTGACAGAGATACTGGAGTGGCTTGCTGTTTCCTTCTCCAACTCCTTTTACAGATGAGGAAACTGAGGCAAACAAGGTAAAGTGACTTGCTCAGGGTCACCCAACTAGGAAGTATCTGAGTCTGGATTTGAATTCCAGTGTTCCTGACTCCAGGTCCAGTGCTCTATCTACTATACCACTCAGCTGTTTTTATCTTGCATTTTTTTTATTAATTCCATTCTTCATATCTTGGATATCAGACATTAAAAATTCAGATTCATTTAATTTAAGTGATGCGTAGTCAAAGGAAGACGGGTTTTGGAGTCAGAAGTAAAAAAGTTTCAGTCCTACTTTGAAACACATATAAATGTGGGCAAATCACTGACCTTCTAACTGTCCCAGGTCACTTCCTAAGAGTCTATAAAGACTGAAAGATGAAGAGGTGATTTCCATTAACATTGTGAATTTTATTTTCTGTGATTTGCTTCATCATTTTATAAAGCTATGAATCCTCCCACTAAGAAAAGTTGTAAAAGATACTGATTTTTTTCTCTACTTTAAAAAAAAAATAATGTAGTCTTTTGTATTTAGATTGCTTATCTATTTGGAACATTTGTTGCAGATGCTGTACTAACCCTACTTTTAAAAAATGTTATATTTTTCCCCAATTACATATAAAAACAATTTTTTAACATTCATTTTTTTTTAGTTTCGAATTCCAAATTCTATCCCTCCCTCCCCAAGACTGTAAACAATCTGATACAGGTTACACATGTGCAATCATATATAACATTTCTGTACTTTTTTTTCCAGTTTTCCCATGAGTTTTTGTCAAATAGTGAATTTTTATCCCCAAAGCTTAGATCTTTGGGTTCATCAAATATTAAATTACGATGGTTATTCACTACAATGTATTGTATATTTAATCTATTTCATTGATCCACCACTCTTTTTCTTAATCAGCACCAGATTGTTTTGATGATTACCACTTTATAATACAGTATGAGATTTGGTATGACTAGGTAGCCTTCCTTCACATTTTTCCATGGATTCCCTTGATTTCTTGACCTTTTGTTCTTCCAGATGAATTTTGTTATTATTTTTTTCTAGCACTATAAAGTAATTTTTTGGTAGATTGATTAGTATGGTATTGAATAAGTAGATGAATTTAGGTAGAATTGTCATTTTTATTATATTGGCTTGGCCTACCCATGAACAACTGATATTTTTTCCAGTTGTCTAGATCTGACTTTATTTATGTGAAATTTGTCTTGTAATTGGGTTCATATGGTTCTTAGGTTTCTCTTGGCAGGTAGATTCCTTAGTATTTTATGTTGTCTGTGATTATTTTAAATGCAATTTCTCTTTCTATCTCTTGCTACTGGATTTTGTTGGTAAAATATGGAGATTCTGATGATTTATGTGGGTTTATTTTATATTCTGCAGCTTTGCTAAAGTTATTAATTATTTCAATTAGTTTTTAGTTGATTCTCTAGGATTCTCTAAGTATATCATATCATCTTCAAAGAGTGATAATTTTGTTTCCTCATTGACTATTCTAATTTCTTCAATTTCTTTTTCTTCTCTAATTGTTATAGCTAGCATTTCTCATATAATATTGAATAATAGTGGTATGATGGGCATCCTTGTTTTACTCCTGATCTCATTGGGAAGGCTGCTAGCTCATCCCAATTACAGATGATGCTTGTTGATAGTTTTAGACAGGTATTAATTATAATTTTAAGGGAAGCTCCATTTATTCCTATGCTCATTAGTGTTTTTAATAGGAAGGAGTGTTGTATTTTATCAAAGGCTTTTTCTTGAGGCAGCTAGGTAGCACAGAGGATAGTATATTGGCTGTAGAATCAGGAACTCCTGAGTTCAGATCTGGCCTCAGGCATTTACTACCTGTGTGACCATGGGCAAGTCACTTAATTTCAATTGTCTAAAAAAAGGGAGGGGGTTTATTTCTACATCTTTTGATATAATATTATTTCTGTTGGTTTTGTTATTACATGGTCAATTATACTGATAATTTTCTTAAGACTGAACAAGCCCCACATTCCTGGTATAAATCTCACCTGGTCATAGTGTATGGTCCTTGTGGTGTACTGCTGTAATCTGCTTGCTAGTGTTTTATTTGAAATTTTTGCATCGATATTCATTAAGGATATTAGTCCGTAGTTTTCTTTTTCTGTTTTTGCTCTTCTTGATTTACGTATCAGCACCATATTTGTGTTGTAAAAGAAATTTGGCAGAACTTCTTCACCTATTTTTCCAAATAGATTATATAGTACTGGAATTAATTTTTCTTTAAATGTTTGGTAGAATTTGTGTGTGAATCCATCTGGCCCTGAACATTTTTTTCTTAGGTAGTTCATTGATGGCTTGTTCAATTCTTTTTCTAAGTATTCTCTTTTTCTCTTCTGTTTATCTGGGGAATTTATATTTTTAAAAATATCATCCATTTTTCTTAGATTGTCAGATTTATTGGCGTATAATTGAATAAAATAGCTCCTAATAATTATTTTAATTTTCTCTTCATTGATAGTGAATTTACTCTTTCACTTTGATACTAGTAATTTGGTTTTCTTCTTTCCTTTTTCAAATCAAATTAGCCAATGGTTTATCTATTTTATTGTTTTTTTTTTCAAAAAATCAGTTTTATTTATTTATTTACTTATTTGTTAGTTCAGTGGTTTTCTTACTTTCAATTTTATTAATCTCTCCTTTGATTATCAGGATTTCCAATTTGGTGTTTAATTGGGAATTTTAAATTTATTCTTTTTCTAGTTTCTTTAGTTGCATGCCCAAACTGATTGATCTGCTCTTTCTCTATTTTAATAATGTAAGCATATAGAAATATAAATTTTCCTCTAAGTACTGTTTTGGCTGCATCACATAAATTTTGGTATGTTTTCTCATTGTTGTCATTCTCTTTAATGAAATAGTTGATTGCTTCTGTGATTTGTTCTTTGACCCACTTACTCTTTAGGCTTAAATTATTTAGTTTCCAATTAATTTTTAATCTATCTCTCTACTGCCCTTTATTGAATGTAATTTTTATTGCATTATGATCTGAAAAGATGCATTTAATATTTCTGTTTTTCTTCATCTGGTTGTGAGGTTATTATGCATGGCCAATTTTTTTGTAGGTTTCATGTATACACAAGAAAAAGGTATATTTCTTTCTATTCTCATTCAGTTTTCTCCTGAGGTCTATCATATCTAAGTAATTCTATTCACCTCCTTGACTTCTTTCTTATTTACTTTGTGATTAGATTTATCTAGTTCTGAGAGAGGAAAGTTGAAGTCCCCCAATGTTACAGTTTTACTGTCTATTTCCTCCTGCAACTCATTTAACTTCTTTAAAAATGTAGATGCTATACCATTTTGTACGTATGTTTTGCATTGCTGTTATTTCATCTATGTGTACCTTTAAGCAAAATAGTTTTCTTCCTTATCTCTTTTAATTAGATCTATTTTTGCTTTTGCTTTGTCTGAGATCATGATTGCTACCCCTGTTTTGTTTTTTTTTTACTTTAGCTGTAACATCATAGATTCTGCTCCAGCCCCTTACCTTTACTTTGTGTGTATCTCTGTGCTTCAGACTGTTTCTAGATGGAATCTTGTAGGATTCTGGTTTTCAATCCATTCTACTATCTGCTTCTGTTTTATGGATGAGTTCATCTCATTCACATTTATAGTTATGATAACTGTGTATTTCCCTCTGTCCTACTTTCCCTTGTTAATCCCTCTCTCTCTCTTACCTTTCACCCTATCCCTCCTCACAAGTATTTTACTTCTGACCATCACCTCCCCTGTTTCACCTTCCCTTCTATCAGTCCCACCCCACTTATCTTGTCCCCATTCCTTTTTACTTCCCTATAGGGTAAGATAGATTTCTATACCCAACTGAGCGTATTTGTTATTCCCTTTTTGAGCCATTTCTGGTGAGAGTGAAGTTCAAACATTACCTGCCGCACTACTCCCTGCCTCTTCCCCTCCCCTGTAATAGTTCTTTCTTGCCTGTTTTATGTGAGATAATTTACCTCATTTAATCTCTCCCTTCCTTCTTCTCCTAGTAATCTTCTTTTCTTAATTTTTTTATATCACCCCATCATAGTGAACTCACACCCAAATCTTCTATCTATGTATATTCCTTCTAATTGCCCTAATAAATCTCCTTTTTGGCAAACTGCTTTCCAGTTTTCCTAGGAGCTCTTGTCAAACAGAGAGTCAGTTTACTGGACACTGGGTTACTGTGTTCATTTGCTTCTAGGTCTTGCTTATATCTATTCTGTTCCATTGATCCACTCTGATATTTTCAACCAGCACCAAGTTTTGATGATTACTGTGTAAGAGTGGGATGACTTGATGTATACAACCCTATATCATTTAAGTTTTCCAAATGAGGAGCCTGACACAGTCATAACCACTTGGTCACCATCCAAACTCTAAAGTGCCTATGGCTTACCTGATATGGTGGAATGCCATCCTATTACTTGCTGGGTGTATGTGGTATTCAAGGAGGACTAGCCTATCGATCCTTTTTCAGGACTGCTCATCCACCTTTGATGTCCACCTGATCCACTCAACTCCACATCTCCAAGAAGCTATAGTATGGGCAGCAGCCACACTTGGGTAAAACTGTCTCAGTAGATATGCTAAAATAGGTTGATGGCAATTGACAGGCCTCAAGCCTGTTGGTTATTTAGGAGGATATCTACCCCAAGCATGTGAAGACTTCCCCCCAAGTGAAATGGGCAGATGAGAACTATTTGTTCCAATGGTTATGAAGGTGGTTGAAGCAGACAATGTGGAATGTTTAGACCTTATTCAGACATAGATGACCAAGATCATCCACTGCATCCCTGGCCATTGACAGTCAATCTGATTTGTGTCTTAAAACTGGACTTCTGTGACTCTGGAATAGAGAGTGAGGCTGATGACTTTGTGTGGCTCTGTCTCACTTAAATCCAATTTTTGAACAAGTCACAATATCACCCTGTGATGTCACTGGTCCTTTTCAAAAAGGAATGATGAACAGCAACATCCAAGTATTTCCAGTAAAGTAAGTTAGCTTCCACCACAAAGAAGCCGAAGTTAATTTGAGATAGCTATAAATGTAAAGTTAGGTAAAGAGACTAACCTCTGCCTAAATGATAGGAATTTTCCAAGTTGGGGGCTCAGAGTAATTTGTAACTGAACTCATAATTTTTCATACTTTATAAACTCCCTAAGAAGAGAGAACTACGTGGGACGTAGGGACAATTATATTACCTTCTATGCTTAAAATCAGCTACTTATTGTAACAGGGCAATAATATCATGTGAAAACTTGTAATGCTAGGCTTTCTTTGAGTCTGTCATTCTTTTTATTTAAATTCTAGGCTTTTTGTTGGTCCATATGAATTTTTTTTTTGTCTAGTTGTACCAAGTGACTATTTCATAGTTTGATTAGTATAATTATTTCTTATTTTATTAATTTGGTTATTTTATCTTTTTTGTAGCTAATTACCCATTTCCTTTAAATTTTGTTTTTGTTTTTTAGCATTTAACAGTGAAAAAAATCCTGGTAATTCTCTTTATTTCATTTATAATTTGGAATAATTTTGTTCATTTTGATTTTAATAATTTGATTTCCCTTTTTCTCTCCTTCAAGTCAAAATAGTCAATGTGTTATTGATTTTGTTAGTCTTAGAAATTGGTTCTTTGTTCTAATGATCAGGTCTATGCTCTTTATTTTCCTTTTTAGATATTTCTCCTTTAGATTTCAAGGTGTTTTCTTGGTGTGTGTACTTGTTTTGGAGTTCTTAATTTGTTGATTTTTCAAATTTTTAAAAATTCTTATTTAGGTCATTTGTTTTGTTAACATATGTTGCCTCAGGTAACTCTATGAATTATAGATTTATTGTGATATGTCAATAGAGGGAGTTCCCACATCGGAAATTCCCACCCTGACAAAATCACAGGTCCTAAGAATTTTGACATATATATAGAGATATAGTTTTTCCTTTAAAAATTGTGTTAGCCGCATTTCATAAATTTTGGTGAGCTGTATATTATAATTTTCTTTAACATAGCTAATTATTGTTTCTGTGACTTTTTTTTAATCTTGTCACTATTTAGAATGTCAATTTTCCACCTAGGTCTTCATTATTTGCTTGAACTTCCTTTATTAATTAGTTTTATTCCAGACTAGTCTATAAGAAGTATGTTTGATATTTACGTATTTTCATGTTTTTTATTTCTTTTTTCCTAAAACATTATAATTTTTTGGTAAAGATATCATATGACACTGAGAAATAGTTATATTATTTAATAGCCCTATTCAGAAACTGACATTTCTTTTGAATTTAATTTTTTCAAAGATTGTTGAAGTTCTATGTTTTCTTGTTTATCTTTCTGTTATACTAACCCAGCTTTGTAACATTAATTACAATTGCTAGAATCATCTGAAGCAAAGTAAACTTTGTTCTGGTCCTTCCTTTTTTCTCTAGATTGCCTTTATACTTCCACATATTTCTTGTGTGCAGCAAACTCCTTGGTTTTATTTTCTTATTCATTTTTGCCTTTCTCTTTTATTTTATTGAGGAGTTTAGTGCGCTTGCATTTAGGGTTATAATTGTTAAGTTTGCAATTTGGGAACTGCCTGGGGAAGAGACCCCTGCAGCTAAGGGGAGGAGGTGAAAAGAGAAATTTTCCCCTTCTATTTACTTCTTTCTTATTGTTCTCCCTCTTTCTTAAGAGTCAGTACTTGAATGGGGTTTTTGGGGGCTGTTCACCCCGAGTCAACAGGTCTTATCTGACCAGTAGAGCCTGTTGACCCTGAAGGAGCTCGCTGTGAGTAATGGATGAGGCGGGAGGCCAAGATGCAAGGCAACTCTGTTTATTCAAACTAGCTCAGGCACTTATATAGTATCATGTATGCCTTAGTTATGTAAGCAGCTCAAGCAAGATTAAACTAGTTTAAGCAAGTTTTGCTCCTACTTTCCAGCCACGTTTCGGGAAGTATCTGGTAGTAAACAGGGGTGGAACCCTTCCTCCCAGCGCCATCTTGTTCATGCCTTACCAATCTCCCCTTAGTTTACCTGAGCCGTGATTGGTGTACGCTGTCCAAGAGAGCTGAGGATTGGTAGTTCCCGTACAAGTACTTAGTTCCTATGATTTGTTTTGTAAATAGAAGGGAAGAGGTATGCGATTCACTCCCTAACCACATTTAATTGATGTGGTCATGGAATGTAGGCACACATGAAGTTTTCATAAAGTTTAATTCTCTATGGTTACTTCCTGAGGTTTGAACACCTCTCTGAGCCAAGAAAGGAATAATATGATTGACTGAGCAAAGAAATTAGCCATGCCACAGTCCCTTTAAGTAGCTAAGACTTGTCAAAAAAGAGAATTTCTCTTTCTAAACTTCCCTCCACCCCCATCACATTAGCCATGTAGCTTTGAAGGGGAGGTACTCGACCAGTAGAAAGACATAGAACACAGTGGATACAAAAAGACAGTTAACTGAGTGAGGAAGTGACTGAGCTTACAGAGAGAACAGAGGGAGGAGTGGATGGAAACTTAGCTGAGTGAACTGTGTTGCAGAAATATTGCCCCCAGGAGGAAACACATTAGGACTCTATAAGGAGAAAGGACTGATAATGTCAGCAAATATGAGTTGTCTTTGCCACACGTGCATCATAGTCTAAGAGTTTGCCTCACTACCAATGTCCTCTAAGTTTGATTCCACTTTTCTCATGGATGCTGTTTCTCTTTGTGGGAAAAATTCTCTCACACCTCACAAGGCTTAGGAGTTAGGGTGGTGGGGTGGCATTTTGAAATTAGAGGTAGCTAGGTGGCATGGGGAGTAGAATTCTAGTCTTGGAATTAAGAATACTTGAATTCAGACCCTTGTTAGCTATATGACCCTTGGCTAGTTGCTTAACCTCCTCAATTTCCTTATCTATAAAATGAAGATAATAGCACCCATCTCACAGAGTAACTCTAAGGTTAGGATCAAACAAGAAAAGTGTAAAGTGTTTTGCAAATCCTAAATGCTACATAATGGCTATGATGATGATGAACTACTGTCATTTGAATAAATGTTTTTGCTAAATTCTAATGAGTCTAATGATTTTCTGTTAATGGAAAGCATAGTGGTGGGGGCTTGTGAGTTTTAATTAGAAGTACAGCCCAAAAGAGTTGTCTCCTAAAACTCATAGTAGCAGCCACTTTCTAGGGATAAATCTGAGTACAAGTTGCGGTGCTATATAAATTTCTCAAAGGAAGGTAGTCTTATTTTTTTGTGAAAGATTTGTAACATCTAAATTGGTTGACAAATTCTCCCTTTCTTTCCCCTAAGACTCATCAAAGTCATCTTGTAATAATTTTATAGAAATATATGAATAATGGGGGATTGGTCAGTGAAAGTCTAGTTCTCATGAGTATGTGCAGTGTGCTCAGCCTGATGCAAACCTTACTTCTTTATTGAAAAAGTCTTTTGGCTTGCTGTTGAGCCAGACCTGAGTGTATATTTAAAAGGACACTAACCAGCCAAAGTGAACACTTGTTCCAGCCTGGTGGTGAGTGAGGCAAGAATTGCTGTAGGCCTCTTGGTGGAATAGGGGCCTTTCACCCTCCTCAGCCCATACATCAAGCATATAGCCTGTGAGTATCCAGCAAGGCACTGCTTCTTTCTCTTGACTCGGCTATCTTTCCTTTGGTATGGAGCCCATGGTATTGCAAAAGATCCAGGAAATGGAATTGATGCCAGTATTTGCCAACATCAGCACCAGATGAACTTGACATACTGTGTCCTCTTGCAGCAAAATTCCAACTCTGTCCTAGTGCAAGTTGCATTTGGAAGTGAACTTGGTGGGGTGAATTCTTTGTAGTATATTGATTTAAGGTGGATCCTACTTTCTCAGAGACTGAGGTGGTCTAGCTGAGAGTGTATCCTTCGGGAGTTGGGGGGGATACATTTGTATTTTTATATTTTCTCAGAAAACAGCTCTTTTAAAAAAGTTAATTGATTAAATGATCCTGGGTGATTAAAAAATAATGAGTCATCAATAATGTAAGAGGGGTATTGTTGACTGATATTGGGGAAAAGACATCAGAAGGGGGCTCAAGTGGATAGCATTAAAGTGAACAGTAGTAAGAATAGCTAAGATTTATTTGTTGTTGTGTTCATTTCTTCAGCCACATCCAATTTTTCATGACCCCATTACTGGAACGTTTTTTCTCCTCACAGCTCCCTCTTAGAATCTCTACTTGTGAATGAAATTATAACCATTAACTTGTTAGATGTTAGGTAAATGTCTTTCCTTTCTCTGCACCCTTACTTTCCCCATCTGTAGAATGGGCCTGTTGGACTCAATGCTTTCAGATTTCCTTATTGTGCCTTTGAACTTGTTGCCTTCATCTGGCATGCTCGCTCTCCTTATCTCAGCCTCAGTTTCCCTGGTTTCTTTTAAGACTCAGATTTGTCAGTCAATAAACATTTATTAAGTTCCTTCTATGTGTCAGCCATTTTGCTAAACTCTGGGGATGCAAATACAAATGAACATCCCTCAACCCTTCTAGGACCTTACAATCTTATGGGTTAAGACATCATACAAAAGGAAACTGGACAAGGGAAGGGCAGAGAAGGTACCAGAGGAGGGACTGACTCTCCTAGGCTCCCTCTTTAAATGGAGCTCATGTCTCACTCTGTGGGTGAATTTCCAGGTAGTGTCTACCCTCTCGTGGCTTCCCTCTGACATAACTGTCCATTTATTCTTACCAAGTGTGTACCTAGTTATGTACCTGTTATCTCCCCCAGTAGACTGGGAGCTCCTTGAGACCAGGGACCCCACAGTGCCTGGCACCTGGTAAGCACTTAATCATTGCTTGTTGATTTACTGACTGCCTGATAACCCTTTGGTCTTGAGTCCCAGAAGAGGACAAGTTGGGGAAAGATGTTGACCTGCCCTACTCTCTATCTGGGACCTCAGTTTTCTGTCAATTGCATAATGCTGGAGATGGAAGGACAAAGGACATTAACTCAGGAGAGTCTCCTTTCTACCCTCAATCATCACCTAGACTCTTGGGGCTGGGCTGGGGTCCTCCCCATCCCTACCTCTCTCCTTTCTCCCTGCTGCTCTCCTCTCACTGTAGCTGAACTCTGCCCTACTCTGCCTCCCTTTGTGGGGGTGGGGCCCCCCCTTTTTCCAAACAACAGCCTGAGTGTGTGGCACCAGAAAGCCATGAATCCTAAATGCCAGCCTGGGGCTAGATGTTATCCAGTTCTAGCACTTGGTAACCTGCTCATAGAGAAACTAGACAGCAGAGGAGGGGGAAGAAATAAGGATGGCCAGTACTGCCAGGGAATTGTCACCTGCAGATCCTGGGGCCAACCTCTGATGAGATCTACCCTTGATGCAAAGCCCACACTGGGTCAGGACTGATTGCATCACAGGTTGGCAAGCATAAATGGGATGTTCAGAATTCTCCTAAAGGCACAATACAGAAGTCTCGCTGTCCACCCTATCATTTTCCGCTCCATGGTTGCAGAACTTGGCTCCAGAGAATCCAAATCATCAGAGCTTAGAAGTCACTGAGTCCAACACCTCCCTTCCTCACCTGAGCAACGTGGCCCAGGGAGCCTGGGGCAGTAGTAGAGAAGTGGAATAGTCCAGGCAGCCCAGCACAGCTTAGCCCAGCCTAGCCCAGAGTTCTCTCCTCTGACTAGCTGCAGGATGTCCTACCAGGAAGGAATCTCTGAGGCCCTCCAGAATTTAAGCCAGTTCCTGCTCTCTTTCTTTTTGACCCTGCTGGTCATTGTGGTTGGCACTTGTCTGCTTCGAAAATGGGTGGCCAAAGCCCAGGCCCAGGCGAAGATCAGAGATGCCCAGAAGAGACGAGAGGTGGCCCTGAAGAAAATGGAGGCTGCAATAGAACGGCTAAAGCAACAGGTAACCCCCCTTGTCGGCCCCACCCAAACACACTCGTATTGCCCTCCTCCACTCCCTTTCCCCAGGCACAGGGACCAGGAGGGAACCTGGAAGGCCCACTCTACTTTGAACAATTCTGCACAAGACCCTTCCAGGCTCCAGAGGCAGCTTGGAGTAGACAGGGTAAGCTTTGGCACAAAGGGACCCTCTGAGGAGGCAGGAGCCTTGTGCACTACCACAGGTATTGGCAGTTCAATCAGAAACTATTTGAGCCTGCAAAGACCTTTTTATTATTATTATTATTAATTAATATATTTTTAGTTTTCAACATTTATTTCCACAAGATTTTGAGTTCCAAATTTTCTCCCCATCTCTCCCTTCTGCCCACTCCTGATTACCTGCCCATTCTGATTACCCCTTCCCCCATTCTGCCCTCCCTTCTATCACACCCCTTCCATTCTCCTATCCTCTTCCCCTCTATTTTCTTGTAGGAAAAGATAGATTTCTACACTCCATTGTCTGCATGTCTTATTTCCCAAATGCATCTAAAAACAATTGTTAACATTTGTTTTTCAAACTTTGCATTCCAACTTCTCTTCCTTCCTCCCTCCCTCCCTATCCCCACTGAGAAGGCAAGCAATTCAATATATGTTATACATGTGTAGTTATGCAAAACACTTTCATAAATCATGTTGTGAAAGACTAACTCTCTTTTGACCCTATCCCTCCTCTAAAGTGCTTACTTCTAATTACCCCCTCCTTCCATTTGCCATCCCTTCTGTCGTCCCCTCACCCCCCACTCATCCTCTTCCCCCCTACTTTCCTGTAGTGTAAGATAGATTTTTATACCACATTGAGTGTGCATGTTATTCCTTCCTTAAGTTAAATCCAGTGAGAGTAAGGATCACTCTTTCCCTCTCACCTCCCCCTTCTTCCCCTCCATTGAAAAAACTTTTTCTTGCCTCTTTTATGTGAGAGATAATTTACCCCATTCTATTTCTCCCTTTATCCTTCTCCCAATATATTCCTCTCTCACCCCTTAATTTTATTGTTTTAGATATCATTCCTTCATATTCAACTCATCCTGTGCTGTCTCTCTCTCTAATCTCTCCAACTACTGTAATACTGAGAAAAGTCTCAAGAGTTACAAATATGATCTTTCCATGTAGAAATGTAAAAAGTTCAACTTTAATAAGTCCTTTATGATTTCTCTTTCCTGCTTACCTTTTCATGCTTCTCTTGATTTTAGTATTTGAAAGTTAAATTTTCTATTCAACTCTGGTCTTTTCATCAAGAATGCTTGAAAGTCCTCTATTTCATAGAATGACCATTTTTCTCCTGAAAGATTATACTCAATTTTTCTGGGTAGGTGATTCTTGGTTTTAATCCTAGCTCCTTTGACCTCTGGAATATCATATTCCAAGCTCTGAGATCACTTAAGGAAGAAGCTGCTAGATCTTGTGTTATCCTGAACGTGTTTCCACAATACTCAAATTGTTTCTTTCTGGCTACTTGCAATATTTTCTCCTTGACCTGGGAACTCTGGAATTTGGCCACAGTGTTTCTAGGCATTTCTCTTTTTGGATCTCTTTCAGGAGATGATCAATGGATTCTTTCAATATTTATTTTGCCCTCTGGTTCTAGAATATCAGGGCAGTTTTCCTTGATAATTTCATGAAAGATGATGTCTAGGCTCTTTTTCTTGATCATGGATTTCAAGTAGTTCCATAATTTTATATTGTCTCTCCTATATCTATTTTCCAGGTCAGTTGCTTTTCCAATGAGGTATTTCACATTATCTTCCATTTTTTCATTCTTTTGGTTTTGTTTTATAATTTCTTGATTTTTCATAAGTCATTAGCTTCTATCTGCTCCATTCTAATCTTTAAGGAAATATTTTCTTCTGTAAGCTTTTGGACCTCCTTTTCCATCTGGATAATTCTGCTTTTTAAGACATTCTTCTCCTCATTGGCTTTTTGGATCTCTTTTGCCATTTAGATCAGTCTATTTTTTAAGATGTTATTTTCTTCAGCATTTTTAGGCGGATCTCCTTTAGCAAGCAGTTGACTTTTTCATTATTTTCTTGAATCACTCTCATTTCTGTTCCCAATTTTTCCTCTACTTCTCTTACTTGATTTTCAAAATCCTTTTTGAGCTCTTCTGTGGCCTGAGATCAATTCATATTTTTCTTGGAGACTTTGTATATGGGAGCTTTGACTTTGTTGCCTTCTTCTGTTTATATATTTTGATTTTCCCTGTCACCAAAGTAAAATTCTATATTCTGATTTTTTTCCAGTTTTTTTTTCATTTCCCCAGCCATTTACTTGACTTTTGAACTCTTTGTCAAGGTAGTTCTTTGCTTCCAGTGGGGTTGAAGGGGGTGTACTGTCAGCTTCTTGTTCCTCCCACAATCTGTGGGCCTAGAGCTCCAGAAAGAGCTGCTGTCTCTGCCCCTGCTGCTGCTGTGGCTGCTGCAGACTCTTCCACCCTCTGTGCAGCCCTGGGGCTGGGGCTGGACTACTCTACTTTCACACAAGCCCAAAAGGTTTTTCCCACTGAACTTCCATTTTGTCCTGGGTGGTTTGGGGTTGTGAAGTCTGGAAACCACAGAAGTGCCAGAGATTCAGTCCCCTCAAAGCCTTCTCAGGTCCTGTCTGTGCTGACACAGCCAGCACTGGACTGTGATCTGCTCCCAGTGTGATAGACACTTTCCATCAACCTTCTAGGCTGTCTTGAGCTGGAGATTTTCTTCATTTCATTATTCTGTGGGTTATGCAACTCCAGAATTTGTTTAGAGTCATTTTTTACATGTATTTGGGTGAGTTTGGAGGGAAAACTCTAGCAAGTCTCTGCTTTTGCTCTGCCAACTTGGCTCTACCCTGGCAAAGACCTTGTAGACTACTTACACCAAGTCTCTCATTTGACAGAGGGAAAACCAAGGCTCACAGAGAGGATAGGGCTTGACCAAGGACATAAGGAAAATTCCCAGCTCCCATTTCTCTAGGATTTTAATGACTGACAAGACATTTTCCTTATGATGGACTCCTGAAGGCAATAGTGTAAATATTCTGCCTCTCTTTTTACTGAGGAGGAAACTGAGAACTGAGGGGGGAAGGGAGTGATTCAAGGTTCCAGTCCCAGGTCTTCTGGATCCAAGTCCAAGACTCTTTTTATTACACCTTCTTCTCTCTAGAATAAATACAAGCACAGTTTCTGTAAGAACTTAAGACATGATAATTGACATCCATCATCCTTACTGGATCTTTTAAAAAAATCTTATCTGATATTTTATTTTTCCCCAATTACATGTTAAAAACCAATTTTAACATTTTTCCTTTCACATTTTAAGTTTTAAATTTTCCCCCTCCCTTCCATTGAGAAGGCAAACAATTTGACACAGGTTATACATGTGTAGTCACACAAAACACATTTTCATGTAATTCCTTTTGTGAAAGAAAACACAAACCAAAAAAAACCAACGCCAAGAAATATAAAGTAAAAGATAAGTATCTTTGATCTGCTTTCAGACTCTGCTACCCATCTCTGGAAATTGATAGCGTCTTTCAACATAAGTCCTCTAGAATTGTCCTGGATCCTTGTATTGCTGAGAATAGCTAAGTCATTTATAGTAGATCATCATACAATATTGCTGTTACTGTGTACAATGTTCTCCTAGTTCTACTCATTTCACTTTCCATCAGCTCATATAGGTCTTTTCATGTTGTTTTTTTTTCTGAAACCATTCTGCTGATCATTTCTTTAGTACAATAGCATTCCATCACAATCATATACCACAACTTGTTCTGCCATTCCCCAATTGGTAGACATTCCCTCAATTTCCAATTCTTTGCCATCATTAAAAGAGTTGCTATAAATCATCTTCCTTGGATCTTGTCCACAATGCAGCTGTGACCCAGGGAAGGGCCCATATCATTAGCTTCATTTTGCCCAGCAGGAAGCCAGAGAGGAAGAGGATCTTACTGAAAGTCCCACAGTGAGTCAGGAGATGCTGGCTGCTAGCCCAGAGCTCTCATCCCCTAGGAGTGCAGCCTCTGCTGAGTTTTGACCCTTGAAATCTAGTCTAGAGTGTCTTCTGTCTGTCCCCTATGATGAGTCAGAGGCAGTAGGCTCAGTCTACTTTTTGGTTGGTTAAGGGGTTTTGGTTCATTATCCAGGGGAAAATTGGGGCACAGAGTCCTAGTCATTCTCAGGGACCTTTGAAAGATGCAGGGGCAGGCAAGGATTGGCTGAGGTTGGCTTGACCCTCCATGGAAAGATCAAGGGTTTTTACATTACCTCACTCCTCCTCCCCACCTTGAGCCTTCCCTAAGCTCCTCTTTTTCCTGTGTACTTATGCACCCTGTGAGTGTATGTGGAGGGCAGGAGATGAGGTGGGGGAGGAACAGACCCAGCTCTTTCCTCAAGGAGCTCCAAAAGTCAGGGGATCTCTGGAATTCCTATAATAGTAGAAAAGAAGGAAAAAAAAACCATTTATTGCTCACCTATTATGTGTCAGGCTTTATACTAAGTAAATACTTTACAAATAAAATCTTATTTGATTCTCCCAACAACTCTAGGAGGTAAATGTTATTATTATTATTCTGATTTACAGGTGAGGAAACTAAGGCAGGCAGAGATTAAGTGACTTGCTCAAGGCTCAGAGCTCTATCCATTGTGCTACCAGTAATAGAGAAAGAGGAAAGTGCTTTGGACCTTGGGGGGATTTGAACAAACACTGGGAAGGAGAGATGAATCTGACATGTATAAGGGATGGGGATAATAGAGTCTACCTAGATGGGGCAGGGGCTATGTAAGGGGAATCATCAGTGAATGAACGAGATGAGGCTGGAGGCAGATGGAAGCACCTGGTTTTGTCCTGAATCAATGGGAGCCAACAAAGATCTCAGAACAGGGGAGTGTCATTTTCAGAGCCCTGACTTTGACTCCTCACTCATCAATCAATAGAATGTCCCCTCCCAGCTCTTCTTGGGACCTCAGTTTGAAAATCAGATAAGACAGAAGGCTTGTAATCTTAGGCTCCACTGATGCTTGCCCCTTCCACATCTCCCACCCCAAAGGAGGGAGAAAACCTGTAGGAAATACTTGGGATATGTCTGGGGTGAGGGAGCACTAATTGCAACAAGTCCTAAGGGATCTAAGCTTTAACATAGGATTTAGAGCCAGAAGGAAATTTGGAGTGCATCAGGTTCAATCTTCTGATATTACAGATGGGGATACCAAGGCCAGAGAGAGAATGATTTGTCACAGCCATACCAAAGTCAAGTTTCGAAATCAGGTCTCCTGACTCCAAACCCAGGTGGTCTCTTTCTACTGCATCATTTTCTCCCCTGAGCCACTCGAGGTAGATGTGAATATTCAGCTGGGCTGGGATATTGGGGTCACATTCACAAAGTTCTAGATCTCACAGCTAGAAGGAACCTGAAAAGCCTCTGCTTCAAACCATACCTGAGTGAGAATCACCCCTAAGAACTCCCTGGACAAGGGCCCATCTGGCCTTGGCTTCTGCTTGGAGACCTCCAAGAATGCGGAGCTGACCAATCCTCTGGGCCACCAGATCTGACTCTGGACATGTTTAATTGGTGGTAAGTTTCTCTGGATGTCCAGCCCGAATTGGTTCCCGTCCCCCCTTCCCCCCCTCCCGCCCCGCCATCACTGTTCCTGGTTCTGCCCCATAGGACCAACTGAAGCAGCCTAGAAGCTGGTCTTTGGGACAGTGCCTCCAACAAGTGGGCCTCACATTCCCTGCTCCTTCTCAGCCCAGCCTTCTCCTTCTGTGTCATCAGAGTATTCTTGGACCTTCATCAGCTGTAGTCAGATTATCTTTGCCATGGGGGAGGCCCTTACTAGGTCTAACTCAGATCCTCCAGCTGTGGGGAAGGCCTCTGAGTCCAGGAGCCTCACAGGCTGAGGTCAGCATTTATAACCAACTCCATGTCCCTGGGGTAGGGATCCCCAGAGGGCCTTGGCTCAGACAGAGCAGTGAGGAACCCAGTGTTTGAGCCAAGTCCAGGGAGCCCCAGGCCAGGAAGGTCAGGCTATTTCCAACCTCATGCGGCTGTCCCAGCTGGTAGCGTCACCAGGATGCCCATGATGGGGAGATTGATTATAGCCAAGCCCTCCTGTCAGGCTCTGACAGCCTGGGAGAAGAATGTGTATTAATATTAATTGGGGCTAATTAGTTGGATAAATCAATCTGCCCAGAGAGACTGGGCTGTTCCCACCAGGATTGGAGCAGTCCAGACAGGTCTAATGAGGTTGTTGTAGGGAGTATGTTTCCGTGTGTGTGTGTGTGTGTGTGTGTGTGTGTGTATGTGTGTATGATGGTGAACAGCTGCATCTGCGTGGGGGGGATTGTGAATGCACAGAGGAAAAAGAGTCAGTCTTGCCTAGGGGATGGAACCACTCTGGGGTTTAGGGGTGGGGAGCCCAGGCTTGCATTCTCTTTCTGAGCCCTAATGACTGTGACCCTGACCTCTGACCCTCAGTGATCTCAAGCAGAAACACAGGATTATAATAGCACTGATCTGCCAAGATTGTGGGGAAGCTCAAATAAGACAATATAGGCAACCACTGAGGTGCACAGTATGGCTGGGATTGCTGGATGGGGTGATTGTAACAGAGTCTGGAAAGCCACAGGTTTAGCTCTTTTTCCCACTTCAAGCCTCAGGTTTCTCATCTGTAAAGTGGGATTAACAATCCTCACAAGACCCACCTCATAGGTTTGTTGGAGGAAAACACTTTATTAGGTTCAGGGCTCCTGGCTCTGCCTCCCCTTCACCCCCCAATTCTATTCCTGCAGAGCCCCTAAAACCAGACCCCAAGCCTAAAGTTGTACAGTGTCCTTTGGCACTCATCCCACTGAGCTTTTTCTGGCTCCTCCCTCGAGGGGCCTAGTCTTGTGCAAAAGGAGATAGGAGGAGGAGAGGAGTGAGGCCTAGGTTGGGCCTGGAGGGGAGTCCTAGTCTGTCCAGAGTGGTAGGACTTATCTCTAAGGACCAGTGAGACAGCAAGGGTTATTGGATAGAGGAACTTAAGAGGTAAGGAAGGCCCTAACTCAGAGCTATAAGCATTGGCAGAGACTGGTCTCAGGATCAGCCATGAAGAGGAGATAGTAGAAGAAA
Organism: Notamacropus eugenii; assembly: GCF_028372415.1. Taxonomy (NCBI): domain Eukaryota; kingdom Metazoa; phylum Chordata; class Mammalia; order Diprotodontia; family Macropodidae; genus Notamacropus; species Notamacropus eugenii. The sequence goes on from NC_092873.1 coordinate 507,455,839, forward strand.
CAGAAGAAAGTTGTAGGATCTGGATTCAAATCCCACCACTGAAACTACCTGTGTGACCCTGGGCAAATCACTTACCTTTCCTGGGTCTCAGTTTCTGCCTCTGTAACATGAAGGGGGTAGGACTGGATAATTTCTGGATCTCTTCCAACTTTATATTTTGTGACCCTGGGGAGAGGGGATGGAGATGAATGAAAATGGGGAGAAAAGGGGTTCCCTCTGCTAGTGTGTCCTGGGTCAACCTATCTCCTCCCTCCTCTAGGGACCAGAGGTCTCTCACTAACAGACCAGCTCCTTCCTTACCCTGCTCGCATAGAATCAGAGAACATCAAAGTTAAGAGAGACTTCAGAGACCATGTCATCAACTTCCCTTGCTTTTAGAGGTGGAAACAAGCTCAGAAAGGGGAAGGGACCCAGATCTTTAGAATTCCATCCAAGATCTCTTTCCAAGATTATGCCTCCTCTTGCCATTTCTCCCTCTCTCCCTCCCTCCCTCTCTCTCTCTCTCTCTCTCTCTCTCTCTCTCTCTCTCCCTCTCTCTCTCTCTCTCTTTCTCTGTCTGTCTGTCTGTCTCTCTCCAGCAGTTCCTGCTACTTGATGTACAGAGAGATTCCCAAATAGTATTGGTCTATCTAGCTAAAGATGCACTAAGTGTTGCTCAGTCTTAGATCCTGGCAGATGATACCTCTGATTCAGTTATGTGGGCAAAAGCTTTTTTTTCTTCCTGTCATTAGTTTTATTTGAGATATTACTTAACAAGATAATACCCAGGACAGGGCCAGGATATCAGCTTTTCTTTAAAAAAAGTGACATGTCCATATAGTACTTTCTCCTCAGGAGTTGAAATTCACTATTGGTAATATTCTCAACGTGGACAGCTAGGTAGCATAGTGGATAGAGTGTCATGTCTCAAATCACGAAGACTTATCTTCCTGGGTTCAATTCTGACTATACTAGCTGTGTGACCCTGGGCAAGTCACTTCACCCTCTTTGCCTCAGTTTCCTCATCTGGAAAATGAGCCAGAGAAGGAAATGGGAGACCACTACAGTATCTTTGCCAAGAAAATCCCAAATAGGGCTACAAAGAGTCAGACAAGACTGGAAAAACAACTCAACAGCAATATCCTTCGCAGCAGGAAGCAGTAAATAGAAAGGCAACTGTAGGATATGAAATGCTTGAGTTTTTAGTCCTGCCTCTGATACAGAGTGTCAGCTAGATGGTTCAGTGGATAGAGCGCTTCCTAACTTAGAAAGACCTGGATCTGAAACCAGCTTTCCAACACGAGCTGTGTGACCTCAGGTAAGTCACTTCACTGCTGTCTGCCTCAGTTTCTTCATCTGTAAAAAGGGGATAATAATAGCACCTTCCTCCCAGGGTTGCTGTGAGGATCAAATGAGGTCATATTGGTAAAGTATTGTACAAACCTTAAAGTGCTCTCTAAATGCTGTCTATAATGGATATGGTGATGCTGTGGATAGACTACTGGACCTAGAGTCAGGAAGACCTGAGTTTGAATCTTGCCTCAGTCACTTAATGGCTGTAAGACCCTCGGCAAGTCATTGTTCTCTGCCTCAGTTTCTTCATCTGTAAAATAACAAAACCTACCTCAAAGGGTTGTTGTGAAGATTGAATGAGATGATATGATACTTTACAAGACTCAAAGCACTCTAGAAGCTGATCTGACTCCAGGTCCCAGGTCACTCCCTAAACTGTAACTTGCTGAGCAGAGACTAGTCTTCTTTGGTAAAGAGAATTCCCCATTATAAGGAACTGCCACATCTGGGCCAAACAAAGAAAAGCAAAGTATTAGGGTCTTATGGTAGAATTCTAGATTATCCTAGAATGAAAGATTTGAATTGTTGAAACAACTCTATTGACATCTCCATCAGTCAGTGCAGATTTACTAAGCCTCTACTGTGTGCTGGGCACTGTGGTAAATGCAAGGGATAAAAGAACGCAAAAGACAGTCCTTACCCTGTGGGAGCTTACATCCTAATGGGGAAAAAGCAAGCAAACAAATATGTACAAACGATATATACAAGATAAATAGGAAATAATTAAAAGAGGGAAAGTATGACATAGGAAGGAATATGAGGTGGAAGAAGACTAGAAAAGGCATAGAATTAAGTTATGAAGGGCTTTGAACTCCAGAGGATTTGATATTGAATCCTATGGGAGTCACTGGCATTTACTGAGTAGAGGTGGGGTGGAGGGACATGATTAGACCTTTGATTTAGGAAAATCACTTTAGTGGTTGAATGGAGGATGGATTGGAGTGGGGAGAGACTTGAGGCAGGCAGACCCTCCAGCTATTGTAATAGTCTAGGTGTGAGGTGATGAGGGCACCAGAGTGGGGCAATGTCAGAGGAGGAGAGGGGGAGTATTGGAGAGATGCACCAGAGGTGAAATGGACAGCCATTTGCAACAGCCTGGATGTATGTGTGTGGGGGGTGTTCACCCTTTGTTGCCAAAGAAGACCATGCCATCAGAGAAATGATGACATGACTTGCACTTGACTTTGTTTTGAATGAAGGAGGGCTGTGCAAGTGACCAGCCTCAGTTCTCCTCCAGAGCCATCTGGGTCCAGTGACCAGATATTTATCAGGATGACTGGAGATGATCCAGGATGAGGCAATTGGAGTTAAGTGACTTGCCCAAGGTCACACAGCTAGTGAGTGTCAAGTGTCTGAGGTGAGATTTGAACTCAGGTCCTCCTGACTCCCACACTGGTGCTCTACCCACTGCACCACCTAGCTGCGCATGTGGGGGTTGAGAGATAATGAGGAGTCCAGGATGATCCCCTAGGTTGTGAGCCTGAGGAATTGACTTGGAGGAAGGTGCTGTCCTTGACAGTAATAGAGCAGTTGGGGAGGGGAGAATTTAAGAAGAAAGATTCAGTTTTGAACATGTTGAATTTTAAATGTCTACTGGACATCCATTGATTAAAAGGAAGTTGGAGATGTGAGGTTGAGGTCAGCGGGGAGATTGGGGCAGAATTCATAGATTTGAGAATTGCCTGCATAGAGGTGGTAATTAAATCAATGGGAGCTGATGAGATCACCAAGTGAAAATAATGAGTTCAATTTTGAACATGGTAGGTTTAAGATGTCCAATATATAAAGGACATCTAATGTTCCGGACATCCAATAAAAAAGGGAGAAGAGGGCACAGGACAGAACCCTGTGGTACACTTATGATTAGAGGGCATGATCTGGATGAGGATCCAGAAAAAGAAGAGTGATCAGAGAGGGAGGAAGGGAACTAGGAGACAGCTATGACCCAAAAATTGAGAGAAGAGAGTATCAGGGAGGAGGGAATGATCAACAGTGTCAGAAATTGCAGAGTCAAGGAGGAAGATGGAGAAAAGACCACCTGTGTTTGGCAACTAAGACATCAGTAACTTTGGAGAGACAGATTTTGGTGGAATGATAAGGTCAAGAAGCTGAGATTTAAAAGAGAATGAAAGGACAGAGAAAGTAGAGACACCTATTGTAGATGGGCTTTTAAGGAGTTTGGCCACAAAGATACAGGATGAAGTTAATGGAATGAATGGAAGGATTAACTGAGATTTTTGTTTGTTTGTTTGTTTTTAAGATGGGGACGAAATAGGAATGTCAGTAGAGAAGGATCCAGTAGACAGGGAGAGATTGGAGATAAGTGATAGAATGGGGGTGATAGAGTTGCAATCTGCTGGAGGAGATGGGATGCAATGGGATCATTTGTGCAGGTAGAAGGGTCAGCCTTGGTAAGAAGTAAGGCCATGTCTTCATGTGAGACAGAGGTGAAAGAGGAGAGTGGCAGAAGGCATATGAGTGATAGGAGATGAGGAGGAGGGGAGAAGAGAGAGATCATTTCAAATAGTCTCATCTATTTTTTTTTTTTTTGTAAAATATGAGACAAAGTTCTCAGCTAAAAGGGTGAGAGAGGGGAGCCATAGAAGTTTGAGGGAGGATGAAAAGGTTTGGAAGAACCTCTGTGAAAAGCAGGAGAGGGAGCTGATAAGGGAGGCATAGTAGGATTGTCTAGAAGCAGTGAGGACCTGGTCAAGGTTGTATAACATAAATTTGTAGTGAACTCAGTCAGAACAGTTGATCTATGTGTATTTTGGGAGTAGAAAAGTCTCCCTCTGGAGTTCTACATTTGTCCAATTAAGTTTTACCAGTCATTAACGTATTTAAACCTTATAATTATTTCCATCTTATTTTCCTCCTCGTTCAAAATAATTTATTTATTCACTCATTTATTAATTTGTAGGACCATATATTCAGAACTGGAAGGACCTTAGAGATCACCATGTCCAACCCCCTAATTTCATAGATTAGAAAATCGAGGACCAGAGGGATATAGGAATGCAGTATTGGATTTGGAGTTAAGAGGCATGGTTTCAGAACCTGCCTCTAATACATACTAGCTACGGGTCCATAACAAGTAATTTTTCCTCTATGAACACCAGTTTTCTCATATATAAAACCCAGAAAATAATACCTATAAAAAAGTATGTAACTCATAGGTCATCTCACTGGGAGGGTCAATGTTTTGCAGACTTTAAAAGCGCTACACAAATGTCTATCATTATTATTATCATTACTGAAGGGGTATTAAGTAGCAGAATTCAGTTTTAAACTCAGTACCTGTTACTCCAAATTTAGTGGGCTTTCCATTTATTCTTCATTTATTGATTTGCTCTCATCCCTCCCTCTCTCCCTCCTTCCTTCCTCCTTCCTCCCTCCCTTCCTCCCTCCCTCCCTCCCTCCCTTCCTTCCTTCCTTCCTTCCTTCCTTCCTTCCTTCCTTCCTTCCTTCCTTCCTTCCTTCCTTCCTTCCTTCCTTCCTTCCTTTTATTCCTCCATCTCTGTGCCTGTGTACAGCTATCCCCAAGCCTGGAATATTCTTTCTCCTCATCTCTACCTTTTGGAGTGTCTAGTTCCCTTTAATGCTCAGTTCAAGTGCTCCACCCTGCACAAATCCTCCCTTAGTTCCTCTGGTTGGTGCTGCTTCCCTTCTACCTCCCCACTGAAATGACTTGTGTATCTATTTTGCATTTACTATATGGGTACATGTTATGTGGATGAGTCTTCTAAGCAATGAGTCACTGGGGGCTTCCTCAATGAGGATATTAGTGGGGAACAGGCAGGCTCTCATTAATGATATCCCAGAAAACATCTTTACCATAACTCAATTGATAGAAAGCTCTAGCAAATACAAATTCTCATTGTAGTCTGTTGATTATGAAAGAGAATTTACTTCAGCAAAAGAAAATGCATCCTTAAAACCTCTCCAAAAAGGTGTCTCCTATTCATACATGAATGTCATTCAAGATTCCTTGAAAGACATAACAGCAAAATAACCTCATTCAACTACCCTCAGATCATAAACATCAGGTGAGACATACAGCAGGGACATATTACATTACATACATATATTCACTGAAGGTGCTGACCATTGTGATGGAGGACATACAGCACAGACTGTAAATCCCTACAGATTGGGAGGTCCTCGACATACTCATTTTTGGAGATAGTGGTATGTTGATTGCATCCAACTCCAGAGCATGGCAGAATCTCCTGGAAGATATTTGTTACCACCCAAGAGTGTGGTTTAACCATCACGCAGGAAAAACCAAGTGAATGAAGTGGGAGAAAGAAGTTGTTGTCCAACTTATGAGCTGCAGTTAGATGTTACATATATATTTGTATATACATAGATATACATCTATAATGGACAAAATATATTCTATACCCCTCTGCTCTCTCTGGCTGGCTCATTCACTCTATCTTCTCATACTAGCAGATCTTGCAACAGGGTACAGCTATAACACATCTAGAGTTCACTTTCAGGGTCTTAAGGGTAACCCTGGTGTGGGAGGAGCCATATGTCTATGCTCATACCTGTTTCTCCTAACCAGGGCCCCACCAGTTGCTTCTCTTTTATACACCATTAATTTCTCACCCAGCAATTTTATTTCACTCCTGGATTTCTCACACTGGAAGTCCTCTTTGCCCTTGTTGCCCCTTCCTATTATTGATTAAGTCCTTCCAGAATTGCCATTTTAAGGAACGTGTCCAGGCCAGCCATGCCTTCACTCCTCCTCAGGTCTCAGTCTTGACTCTCTGGACTTTTTATACCATGTCACAGAAGCTTCCTTGTCCTGGAAGTTCATCCAGCCTTGAATTTCTCTCACTGAAAGTAATCTCCCATACTCTTCCCAGAAACCCTTTCCTCTAAATGGATGGTTCCTTCCAGAACCTTTGTTTCAAGGAAACGCCCAAGCCAGCCATGTCTTCATGCTTCTTCAGGTTCCACTCCTAACTTGCCAGAATCTCTCTACAATTCCCCTATTTGGAGACCTTCCCCTTTGCCCCCACCTCCCCGGTATTCAGATTCCTTTTCCCTGTGGTCTTCCCCTGTTAGAATGTACTGTAAACCCTTTGAGAGCAGAAACGATCTTCTTTCTTTCTGCTGGGTTAGACCACTCCTCTTCCGAGTCTTTTCTCTCCCGCTGAATGAAGCTGTTTCTAGGCTACTCTTGCATCACTGACGTCCTGTTAAATTCTTTTAACAAATTAGTAGCATTAAGCCCAGCATCTTCAGGGTTACTTCTCTTGGCTAGATGCTGAGGCAACATTGAACTTGTTTTCTTTAATACTGAAATATGGAAAGGAGATGAGTTTTTGCTTGAGGCTTTGAGGAAGTTTCCCACCTAGAGACATAGGAAGTTAAGGGTTATGTGGGAGCAAAGTGAAATGTACTGTATACAAAGTAACAGCAAGACTGTAAGATGATCAATTGTGAATCACTTAGCTGTTCTCAATGATACAGTGATCCAAGACAGTTCTGAAGGATTGATGATGAAAAATGCTATCCTTCCTCAAAGAAGACCTTAATGCTGTCTGAATACAGATTGAAGCCTACTTTTTTAAAACTTTCTTTCTTTTTTTTTTTTTTTGGTCTATGTTTTCTTTTACAACATAATTAGTATGGAAATGTTTTACGTGATTAAACGTGTATAACATATCAAATTGATTACCTTCTCAATGAGGAAGGGAGAAAATTTGAAACTCAAAGTTTTAAAAATGAACATAAAAATTGTGTTTACTAAAATACTAAACAAATTTTTAAAAATGAAAAAGTGCTATGTAGGCAAGGCTTTGAGGGGTTTCTTCTCTCACAAATCAGAGAACATTCCTCCAGATGATTCTTCACCCAGAGTAGAGGATTCCCTTTTCTTCTGGTTAACTTGCTCACACAACAGATTTCCTCCAATCAGATCATCTCCCCACATCAATGGCAGACCCTCTAGTTAGCTGACCTCAATTTCTAGTAGCTTCTGTGTTCTGTTTTCTTTCTTCTGATTTCTGAACTTCTGTAAGCAGCTTTTCTCATGGGTTTATCAGATGTCTTTCCTGCCCTCAGCTTTCTTGGTTACTGACTCCTGCTCTTCTGATCTTGATTGTCATCTGACTGCTAATGCCTCAAGTCAGGGCTGCTTAGTGTATACTGACTTATCTCTTAGTTCAGAAACTCTAAATGTACATTTTTTTTTTCAGATAGGGCACAAGTTTTTATTCTACAATAGTCCCAAAGCATTTCTTTGACAGATTTCCAGAAATAACCTGCAAAGTCCTGAAAACAGTCATATTAAAATTAGCTACTGGAAAACAATGTGCTCTAGACATCTCTACAATTGATGTTTTTCCCTTTGAGTGTTCGCTGTTATCCCAGTTCTCTCAGAATTGTCTGTGTTTGGGGTTAGGATTAGTCAGGGTTAGAAGTTAATTAGGTGCTAAGGTTCTCTTCATGTGTTTTTCACATGAATGTCTCTTTTCTGTCCCTTTCATTAATATTTATTTAAGAAATAGGAAGTTCTATCTATCTATCTATCTATCTATCTATCTATCTATCTATCTATCTATCTATCTGTCTCTCTGTCTATCTATGAAAGAGAGACTCTGGACTCAATCATAGTAAGGATAGCTTCACTGCTCCCTCCGAGTTCTAGGGGTACCCCAAAGGGGTTAGGAGTAACTTTTTCTAATTTTGGTAGCTCAAGCCTCCATTCCAGTGTGTTCTTACCACTGTTATCATCAATGATTTACACTCCAATTCCATTTAACCTTGGAATTTACTCCAATTAACACTCTCATTCCCTTCACCCAATTGGCATCAATTAATTTTTCTTTTTAAAAAATATTTTATTTATTTTTAGTTTTCAACCTTCACTTCCATAAAATTTTGAGTTCTAAATTTTTCTCCCTCCCTTCTCTCCCCCACAAGATGGTGTGCAATCTGATATAGGCTATAAATATACATTCATGTTAAACATATTTTCACATTGTTGTAGAGAAGAATTAGAGAATTCTAATGGGAGAAACTATGAGAAAGAAGAAACAACAATAACAACAAAAAGAGAAAGAAAATAGTATGTTTCAATCTTCAGGATACATTTCCCATCATGAGTCTTTTGGAGTTGTCTTGTATTGCTGAGAAGAGCCGAGTCTATCAAAGTTAGTCATCGCACAATGTTGCTGTTACTGTATACGATGTTCTCCTGGTTCTGCTCACTTCACTCAGCATCAGTTCATGTAGGTCTTTCCAGGTTTTTCTGAAGCTGCCTGCTCATCATTTCATATGGATTCCCCAATTGATGGGCATCCCCTCAATTTCCAATTCTTCACCACCACAAAAAGATCAATTAATTTTTCAAAAGGGATATTTACTTCAAAGATATAACAAGAACGGAAGTTACAATTATTTTTCCTCAACACCTTGTGACACACTCTCTGCTATATCACATCAGATCCTGGGAAGAGTGGTCTCAGGTAACAATATTCCTACATAGCATTTGTCCCATCAAACTTCTTTCCAAATGTGTCATGGCCAATGGATGGAGGAATCGGAATCTCTGCTACACTGGCAGTCAAACAGGTTGCCCTGGTTTTTTCTGACTTCTGGAAAATCCAGGCATGGACTTCCAGGCTCCTGGTGGCTTTCTCTCATGACTTTTTGACATTCATAAGAGCATAACTATATCTACCCTCCTTCACCTTAAAGCAGGAAAATAATAGTCAAAACAGACAGAAACAACAGAACCATGTGCTCATAAGCTATGTTGTCCTCAGAGGAGGGGAGGGGAAAGGTAAAGGCTTGAGGCCTCTCATCCCTCCAAGGGCTTGGTTCTTGCTTCCTCACTTGAGGAATGAAGATCCTCTCACCTCTTGACTTTGGTAAGTGAATGCCTTTGAATTCACCTCACCTCTGACACACAGCCAGTCAGCCACCTGACGCTTGATCACATAGTGGACCAGAAGCCAGTTACAGAATCTCTTCACATGTTCCAAAATGCAGAAGAGGATTGCATCAACATGGTCTTAAGGACTGGAATCAGCGGCTAGTCAGTCCCTTGTCATATTTTTTTATCTGCATATTTTTATCCATATGCTAATTGAATTTAATTAATTTGACTTCATCTCCACCCAATCTGCCTACATGGAGCTCAAATGATGCCTCCCTTTCCCGTTTTTCTCTTTTCCTATCTCTGTATCTCTCTCTCTCTCACTCTCTCCCTCCCCCTCTCTCTTTTTCCTCTCTCTCTCCCCTCTCTCTTTTTCTCTCCCCCCTCTCTCTTTCTCTCTCTCTGCCCCCTCTCTTTTTCTCTCTTTCTCCCTCTCTCTGTCTCTGTCTCTCTCTTTCCCTCTCTAGGCACCTGAACTGGACCCAGAGCACATCCTCTCTCTGTCCCTCAGAGAGTTGGCCCACCAGTTACGCCAGGGTTCCCTAAGCCCCGAGAGTGTCCTCTGCATTTACATGGAAAAGGTGAGGGGCCTTCAGGACTGTGAGGTCAAGAGTGAATCACTTCACCTCTCTCAACAATCCCACCCTCCCACTGGATGACTGAACAGTCATCCAGTAGGGGGACAGGTCCATAATCTCAGGCTAAATCTTGGGGTGCTGCCAAGGAGTGGGGAGTTAAGTCTGTGTCTTGGGGGAGACCTCCTGAAGAAAAGCTGGGAGAGGCTCCTTGAGGGAAGGCCACCTCTTAGTTCTCCCCACCCCACACACAGCTACCTCTCCTCCCCTCTGAACTCAGGCCCTGAAGGTGCACCATGAGCTGAATTGCCTCACTGACTATTTGGAGGACTGTGAGGTTCGACTGCAGGAGCTGAAAAGACAGCCCAAGGAGAAACGGGGCCTACTCTATGGGGTCCCTGTCAGCATCAAAGACCCCTATGATTACAAGGTGAGTCTGAGTGGAACCTCACCTGGGGCTTTGCACAGGGAGCTGCTTCCTTAGGGTTTGGTGAATAAACAGAGGAAGGAGGGGCCATGTGGGTGTGTGAGACTATGTGAGTATGTGTGTGTGAGTGTGTGAATATGTGAATGAGTGTGTGAATGTGTATGTGTGTGTGAGTATGTATGTGCATGAGTGTGAATGTGTGAGTGCATGCATGTGAGTACATGTATGTGTATGTATGTGTGAGTGTGTGCATGTGTGTGTGTGAAGGGAAGGGCCTGCCCTTTGAAGTCATTGGGAGGAAAAGGATAGAGGGTTTGAGCTACACATTGTCATGAACATTTATGTATCCGCATGGGTTGGGGGGGACCAGAAGAGTGGGGGAGGGAGCGTCGAGAGGTCCCCAGGTCTCCTGAGGGCAGAGTCAGGTAGCTCATAAACGTCTCCTCCCCACTCTTTAGGGCCATGACTCCACCTGCGGCATGGCCTATTTCCTGGGGAAGCCTGCAGAAGAAGATGCCACCATAGTGAAGGTTCTGAAGAGCCAAGGAGCAGTGCCCTTTGTCAAGACGAACATCCCCCAGACCCTGTTCAGGTCGACAGAGAGCACCTTGGGGGAGAGGGAGGAACAGGAGGGGGAGGAGCACCTGATGGCCTGGGAGGTCCTAGTCCTGTGCTCTGAGCCTTTCCCTCCCCACTGGTCAAAGGAAACGCCTGGACTCCAGAGTTTCTGGTCATTTCCAGTCAATAGTCTAGTCCAAACATTCCTTTATTATGTATGTTAACAAGCTTTGTTGTGCATCTGACATCCCTTCCTGCTCAACAATCTATTTTAATGCTGTACATTACATCTATAACTATGGTCTAGTGATTTAGGTTCTAAGCTGTGTTAATGTTCCCTTTTCTAAGTTTTTTTTTTTCCAGCTCTCACAGTCTGGGACCCATTATGTAATATGTTATATTTACTTAATGGAATTTTTTATTGTGTCCTACTCTAAGGAGCTAAGTTGGTTTTCTTTATGTAGCCTAGCCTCCATCCCTGAAAGAGATGGGAAGTCCCAGGAGTAGCCCCAAAGAGCCTTGAAGGCCAATATAGTGCTGATTCTGGGATGACTTTCAGGTGTGGGGAGGGTCTAGCGCTGATCTGTGATTCACTTTTGGCTCTCTGCTTCCTTCTGTAGTTTTGAATGTAGCAATCCTATCTTTGGTGAGACTCTGCACCCCCAGAATCCAAAAAAAACTGCAGGAGGTTCCACTGGAGGAGAGGGAGCACTGCTGGCTGCTGGGGGTTCCATCATCGGCCTTGGCACGGATTCTGGCGGGAGTATCCGTATCCCCTCGGCCTTCTGTGGCATTTATGGCCTGAAACCCACTGGCTATAGACTCAGGTGCAGTTCTGGCTGGGACATGAGTGTTCTTTCTTCCACTCAAGGCAGCACTGGGATATTCTGAGGTCTGGGATATAGTGGAGTAATGGACAGGGGATATGATTTAAAATCAAGAGACGAGTACACAGAATCCTCCAGATCCAGAACCCAAGAATCTCAGAGTTGGAAACAGCCAGTATCTAGTCTAACCTCACCAGGAAAAAAAGAAGCCCCTTGAGATCACATCTGATAGGAAGCCATTTCAGCCCTTGCAGGAAGAGTCCTAGTGACGTCCTTTTGCTTTGGGAAAACTCAAATTGTTAGGAAGTTTTTCTTGATTTCTAGCCTCTTTGCACACCTCCCTCCTCACCCCCACTTCTATCTCTCCTTGCTTCTATCTCTGTCTACTGGGACCAAACAAAACAAATCTAATTTTTCTTCCATATGACTATTTTGTGAGTCCATCCATTTAAACAGTTTGAATGAACCTAACCTTTACTTCTCTATCTTTCCCACAAGAATGGCATGAATGTCTCTAATATATCTTTGCAGAATATCTTTGTTAAGTCTTCATAAACCATACCCACTGCATCCCTTTGGTCAACAAGGATATTAAAAACAGTTCAAGAGGAAATGGGGTTAGTCTGGTACGACTTGTTCTCGCTGAAGTCTTTTGGTGATCACTTCCTTTTCTAGGCATTTGATAACCATCCCTTTAATTATATAGTCTGTAATTTTACCAGAAATTCAAACCAAATTCACTAGTCACAGTTTGCAGACACCTTTCCTTATGTTCTTTTCAACATTGGGATCATATTGAATTTTCTTCAGTTTTGTAGTATCTTTCCTGGTCTCTGTAATGCTGTAAAGATCACTGAGTGACTAAGCAATCACAGACAATAATTCTTGTCTCCCCAGTTTATTTGGAAGAGGTGACTTGAACTCATCTTGGGCAACCAAGTGCTCTTTTCCAATCAACCAACAGATATTTATTAACTTCCTCCTAAATGCCAGGCACCAGACCAGGTGTGGGAGATAAAAGCATAATAAATGAAACAATTCCTTCTCAATTCCTCATTACACATTGTTGTTTGGTTCTTTTGAGTCCGAAAATCATTGTCTACAGTAAGGAAAACTTCTTTGACAGGAGGCAGTTAGTATGGATCATTATTGGTCCTCTGTAATATCAGTTAGTCAGGTCATTAATCAGAGCTATTAGGTTGTTTTTCTTTATAATGTCTTTGGTACTGTATACATTGTTCTGGTCCTGCTCACCTGACTCTGCATCAGTTCATACAAGTCTTCCCAGATATCTCTGAGATAATCTCTTTCATCATTTCTTTTGGTAAAATAATATTCCATTACTTTCATATGTCATAGTTTGTTTAGCCATTCTCCAACTGCTAGCCATTCCCTTAGTTTCTAGTTCTTTGTCACTGCAAAAAGAACTACTGTAAATATGCTTGTACACAGAGATCCTTTTCTTTTTTCTTTGATCTCTTTGGAGTATAGGTCTCATAAAGATTTTATTTATTTATTTTCAGTGAACAAAATTCTACTTTCTCTCCCTACCACCTTCCCCCTCTTTGGGGAAAAAAATCCCAAAACAAAACCTTTACAAAAAAGATGTAGAGTCAAGCAAAATGAATCCTAATATTGGCCATGTTGAAAAAAAAAAGTCTCAATTTGCAGTCTGAGTTCATTGTCTCTCTATTTTATTATGAGTCCCCTGGAATCATGGTTATCTTATTTATTAGAATTTTAAGTCTTTCAGATTTTTTTTGTCTCTACAATGTTGTTATTGTGTAAATTGTTGTCTTGTTCACTTCACTGTGCATCAGTTCATACAAATCTTCCCATGCTTCTTTGAAAAAATCTTCATCAGGCCAACATGGCAGAGTAACACCATGGATTTTCTAGTGTGCTCCCCCCAAGTCCAGTCAAATACCTGTAAAAAAAAATGACTCTAAACAAATTCTGGAGCTGCAGAACCCACAGAATGACAGAGAGAAGCAAATCTCCAGTCCAAGATAGCCTAGAAGGTTACCGGGAAGTGTCTATTGCCCCATGCTGGGGGCAGGGTGCAGTCCAGCATGGGCCATACTGGCACAGATGGGACCTGAGTAGGTCTCTTGGGATCTCAGGCACCTGTGGTGGTTTCCAGACTTCAGAACCCCAAAATTCTAAGGACAAATTGGAAGGTCAGTGGAAAAAACCTGTCAGTGGGACAGGTATGGGAGAGTAGAATGGTTCAGCCCCAGCCCCAGGGTGGCAGAGGGGGAGGGGGTAGAGGAAACTGCAGGAGCAGCAGCAGGGACTGTTTCTGGAGCTCTAGGCACACAGATTGTGGAGGAATCAAGTGGCTGACAGTACACCCCCCCACCATCACTGGAAGCAAACTACCTTGACAAAGAGCTCAAAAGTCAGGTAAATGGCTGGGCAAATGAGCAAAAACTAGAAAAAGAATCAGAATACAGAATCATACTTTGGTGACAAGGAAGACCAAAGCATGCAAACAGAAGAAAACAAAGTCAAAGCTCCTCCATCCAAAGCCTCCAAGAAAAATATGAATTGATCTCAGGCCATGGAAGAGCTTAAAAAAGATTTTGAAAATCATGTAAGAAAAACAGAACAAAAATTGGGAAGAGAAATGAGAGTGATGCAAGAAAATGATGAAAAACAAGTCAACTGTTTGCTAAAAGAGACCCCCCAAAATACTGAAGAAAATAACCCTTTAAAAAAATAGACTAACCCAAATGACAAAAGAGATCCAAAAAGCCAATGAAGAGAAGGATGTCCTAAAAAGCAGAATTGGCCAGATGGAAAAGGAGATCCAAAAGCTCACTGGAGAAAATAATTCCTTAAAGATTAGAATGGAGCAGATGGAAGCTAATGACTTTATGAAAAATCAAGAAATTATAAAACAAAACCAAAGGAATAAAAGAATAGCAGATAATGTGAAATATCTCATTTGGAAAACAACTGATCTGGAAAACAGATCCAGGAGAGACAATTTAAAAATTATTGGACTACCAGAAAGCCATGATCAAAAAAATAGCCTAGACATCATCTTCCAAGAAATTATCAAGGAAAACTGCCCTGATATTGTAGAACCAGAGGGTAAAATAGAAATTGAAAGAATCTACCAATCTTTCTGGATACCTCTCTACAGATTCAGATATTATGAATTTATATATCCATATCCAAAGCAATGAGTTTTGCTGCTAGCTTCTTTCTTGATTTTGTTCCATCATTCCGCTAAAGGATGACCAGCACTCTCTTAGTTTCCAGTTCTTTGACATATTACAAAAAGAGTTTCTATAAATATTTGTATATGTGGGTTCTTTTTCTCTTTCTACCTTATAGCTCTAATTTATGGTATCTAACTTGGTGGCTAAATAGGCAATTTTCTCCACCACATTCCTTTCTTTTTAGTATAAAGTTCTTTGGATCAGGCTTGTGAGGCTATGGCAAATATGTTTTTTCTGGCCCTCATTAGGGACCCTCTTTTCCTGGCCAGGAGCCTATCGTTCCTACATTTTAAACTGTGTTTCAGAAATCCAAATTCTATTTTCAGGCACCATTTTCTTAACCACCTGTTCACTCCCTCAGTTCATCTCTTTTCCGCAATCCTTATCTTCAAAGGAAGCAGTGATGGAAACAATTTCTACACCCCTAAGATTTTCAGTTTCTTTCCCCAGACTTTGTAAACTTCAGTAATGCTTTCTAAATTCCTCCTGGCAGTGTCATTTATGTCCACATAAATCATTAGATGTAGGTGATAGACATCTGTTCTGATGAGTCTTCAAGATTCTCTGCTACAACCTGAATATGTTCCTTAGGAAGACAGCAACAGACTTCTATCCTTATTATGCTGACAAACAGCTGCCTCATTACTTCTGAGAAGGAAGTGCCAACTATCACTGTTTCTTCTTCTGATCGTTACTCCATTGTCTGTCACCTGACTGTACCCTTGGAGCCTTCCTCTTTCTCCTCATTTTCCTCCTCCTCTATTTCTTCTTCCTCACAAATCAGTCCATTCAGGAAGTCTTCAAGTGCAGGCTGGTTAGCTATGCATCAGAGACCATAGACTCATTGATCCTCAGAGCTAGAAGGGACCTCAATGGCATCTAGTTCTGAACCTGAACAAGAATTTTCTCTTTGTTATCTCTGACAAGTGACTAGCCAGCCTCTGCTTGAAGACCTCCAAGGAGGAGGAACTTACTACCTTCTTTTGGGCGAATTCCATCCTTACGCCTCCTGTTCCCTTGGTTGACAATTGTAATTATTGCAAAGTTTGTGCTGGTGAAGAGTTTAAACATTTTTCTCTGCCTGCCCCTCTCCTCCCTATGGTCCTGGTTGTGGCCTCTTGGAGCCAAGCAGGACAACGCTCTTGTCTCTTCCACAGGACAGCCTTCGAATACTTTAGCCACAAGGTCACATCTTGGTTTCTCTTCTCCAAACTGAACATTCTCCATTCTTCAATTGACCTCCCACCTGTGCTCCTCCACTCCTGTTCTTGCTCTCTCTATATTTGAGGAATTCACTCCATTTGGAGGGCAGACTGTTGTTTTACTAAACCTGTTTACCAAACCTTTGTTGCTTTACTAAACCTGCCCTAGGTCATGAAGATATTGGGATGGATTCCAGTGGGGGGGGGGGCAGTTCGTAGTCTAGGGGAGGGTAACTGGGGTCTAGGGTACTGCTCCATGCTCCCACCACTAACCTCAACTGTTCAAATTTATAGTTATAATGGCATCAACTCAGCTGTAAAGGGGAAGAAGTCAAGTAAGTATTCTCTAGCTTTCTTTTTCCTATCACTCCAGCCCCCAAAATACCTGGCTGATCAATCAAATCTGACCTGTGCACCCATCATACCCTTCTACCCCCAGCCCTGGATTCTGGTTCTGGCCTCCTGGGAAGTCCTTCTCGCTGTTTGGAATCATCTCCCTCTGCTGTACATAGTGATTCCTGTCCTGGTGAAAGCTAGGGAGCATTTACATTCTCTCTCACCATCTTTCCCTTCCCCATCCTAGTAATCACCATGGCTGGCCCCATGACTCGAGATGTAGACAGCCTGGTTCTTATCTTCCGGCTGCTGCTATCTGAATACATGTTCCAGTTGGACCCCATGGTGCCCCCCATGCCCTTCAGGGAGGAGGTGAGTGGTGATGGGGGATGGTGGGGAAGGAGCAACCTCTGAAGGCTGATGACAGCCTGGGACAGAAGGCCAGGGTTTAATTCTTGGATCTACTGTTGATCTTCTCTGTGAGCTCAGGTAGGGGCTGAATCTCCTTGGGTCCAATTTCCCTAGTGCTCTAATGGACAGAGTTCCATAAGACCCACTCCCTTCTCCCCAGTCAAGCCTACTTGACAGAGGTGAGGAAGAAAGGATATAGGACTGGCTCTTTAAAAAAAGTCTCTGTACTTTCTGGTCATCATCATCAATGTCCACCTATCCTCTCTCTCTCGCTCCCTCCCTCCTTCCTTCCTTCCTTCCTTCCTTCCTTCCTTCCTTCCTTCCTTCCTTCCTTCCTTCCTTCCTTCCTTCCTTCCTTCCTTCCTGCCTTCCTGCCTTCCTGCCTTCCTGCCTTCCTTCTCTCACTAACACCTCCCAGAACCTCAGAGGCATCTGGTCTGACCTAGACCATCTTCAACTGGAAGTTATCCAGTCTTCGTCTGAAGACCTGCTAAGTATAGAGCCTTGAGCTAGGCTGAGGGAAGATGCCAAGTTTAGATAAGATGAGTCCCTGCTCTCAAGGAGCCCTTGGACTGGGAGGTAATTAGGACAAGTCCACAGGACACTGAGAAGAAGCAATGTTCTGGGGAAGGTCTGAGGGAGATCTGGAAGAGTTGTTGGAGGTGGTACCATTCAAGTTGGGTCTTGTAAACTACTAAAGAATTCAAGAGCCAAAAAGCGGTAGGAATGATATTACAGGCATTGGAAACAATGTTAGCAAAGACCAGGAGGTGGGAAAATCCAGGATCTATTTGAAGGACAGAGCTGTGCAGCTTGACTGAGGTATAAACTATATGGAAGGCAGTGAGATAGGACAAGACTAGAAAGGACAGATCATGGAAGGCCTTGAATGCCAACTACAGGGAATTGGACTTTACTCAATATGCCTTAGGGAGATATTAAAGATTTCTAAGCAGAGGAGAGGCATGGGAGATCTTTGTGTAAAAAAGATTATTCTAGGAGAAGCCACCAGCTTGAAAAGTTTTACAGGTGCTCTAAACAAGATGCTAACTGTGTGAAAAGGCAGTGTTCTCTGAGTCTGGTTGCTCAAGCTCATGAAGAGCCTTGCTGTTGTTACTTTTGGCCTTGGCCCTGCCTATACTGAGCACCTGAGGCAATGCCTCTATGGGATTTGCCTTGTAGATATAAGCCAGGACCTTGTCCCAAACAGAGAAGGGCAGAGACCTGGGTTCTGGGTTACACTTCACAACATGTTCCTTTACCTCTCTGGGCTGCTATTTCATCCTCTGTAAAATGGGGGTGCTCGAAGGCCTCTTCCAACTCAAACAGTTTATTTCCCTGTTCTATGACCATCTTTTGTCCTCTGTCCCCAGTGGATCAATCACCTGCCCTCATCTCTAACCACCTGGATCAATCCATCACTTGTCATCACATTTGCTGTCTCTCCTCATCTGTCCTTATCCATCACCATTGATTGCTCTGTCATCTCTCATTAATTACTCAGTCTATCAATACCTGTCTGTCTATCACCTTGGAGAGGGTCTGTAGGATCAATGGGGTTATGGGGGAGTCCCTGGGAAAAAACCTAGGGAAACAGATAGTGGAGACTGTGGAAGAGAGACTTGGGGGGATTTGAGGAGGAAATTTGAGGAGCATTTATGTGGGAAAGGACTTGGAGAGAATGTGGGGAATCCCTAGATTCCTTCCTTCCCCCAGGTATACTCCAGCACCCAGCCCCTTCGAATTGGTTATGTAGAGACAGATGGTTATACACAGCCATCCCCCAGTATGGTTCGGGCCATCCGAGAGGTCTCAAAGAAACTTCAGGCTGCTGGACACCAGGTAACCTGTACAGTTTGGGGGAGAGGGCAGTATGGTACAGGGGGGAACAAGCTGTCAGGAGAGACTGGCCCTGGACAAATCACTACATTTCTCTGAACTTCAGTTTCCTCATCTGTGAAATGAGGATAATAAGACTTGTCCTCTGCTGCTAGGCTGTTGTGAGGCCCAAACAAGGAAGTACTTTATAAGCCTGAAAGCCTTCAGAAGTATCAGTGGATATGATTGTTGCTGTCCATCCAGTCCTTGCCTGATGTGCTGATTCCCAAAGTGGGTTGGGTGTGTCTGGAAGAAGGGGATGATCCTACTGTCTCTCCAGTAACTCAGATGCCCAGAAAGCCTTGCCTAGCCTTCAGGGCTCATTTGGCAGGCAGCTTGGCTTGTCTCTGGCCTAGCCCCCAGCCCACTCCAGGCCTCTATTTCAGTTCTGCCCATCTGCTCCAATCCTGCCAAGTCCCCATCCATGAGATAGGCTACAGGAGGACCTAGAGGGAGAAGAGATCTGGTTCCTACCCTCAGAGAGCTCTCAGGGTTGGGACATATCAGACTTGCCACACTCCCCACACTCCTAGGAGATAACTGGAGGAGATAGGAGAGTGGGCAATCCAGGTTTAGAGTCCAAGTCTGAACAGAGGCTTGGGACAGCAGGTAAGAGATTTCACGACCAGGGAAGGTGAGGCTGTAACCAAACCGGGAATGACTGGCAGGGTTATGGAGGTGGACAGAGGGAGGCAGCAGTTACTGAAGGGATACTGGGCTGTCCTGTTTGGCCTGAGAGTTATATTTGGGATGTGGCTCAGGGACAGAAGAGGCTAGAGAGGGCCTTGAAGGCTAGGGTGAAGAGCTTGGGCACTGCAAGGCAAGACTGAGACCCTGGGGGAGGCGGGTTTTTCCGGGAAAGGTGGACCTTCTGGCTTCTGTGTTCAGTTCATCCTTCTCTCTCTTGCCAACTAGATCATTCCCTTCTCTATCTTTCGACCTGAGTGTGCGATGATAAAGCTATATACAGGAGGGCTCTATGCTGATGGGGGTGAAACACTTCTGGAAAAACTGTGAGTGGAATTTCAAGGATGATGAGGACATGGTAGAGGGAGGATCCGTGCTACAGGGGAAGTTCAGGCTCTAGACACTAAGCCAGAAGGCGAAATCAAGGCGAGAGAGTGGAAGGGGTGGGGTTACCCAGAAAACCGGACAGACCTACTGTGTGACCTTAGTCAAGTGACTGGGCCCCACCCTCTCCCCAAAATATACAGATAGATGCCATGGCTTCCAGTACTTCTGATAATCCTCACGAATGGGAAGGCCTTCCTGAGGTCTACGTGCCAATCCTCCTGTTTCCTTGGATCCCCTTCTGTGCTGTTAAGGGAGCTAGGAAGTCCTGAAGCAGTTCCTGGGCTAGGGGTGAGAGGATAGGCAGGGTGAGGACTGGCACTGGAGAAACTTTGCTGATCTTTTCTCTCTGTTGGCCAGTCGTGGGGACATCATAGACCCTACCATATCATCTGTAATCTCCACTCTCCGACTCCCGGATTTCATAAAGTGCTTTCTCTCCTGGGTCCAGAGGCCTGTGGTAAGTCCTGAGAATAGAGGACAGAGGCTCAGCCAGAGGGATGGGGGATAGAGAGTCAATGAAGGCTATAGAGGCTCAGGATGGGGATGAGGCTGAGAAGAGATGAATGACAGCTTAGTGGGGAGTGGGGGCTCAGAGACTGAGTCAGTGAGGGCACAGGATAGCACCTCAGAAAAGGTATTAGGGTCTCAGAATGAGGGTTAATTTTGATTGATTTTTCTCCTTCATAGGATACACGGGCAGCAAAGACTTTAGCTGTTCTACGAGGGGTGGGGTGAGTGTGCAGCCCTCCACTCCCTCCACCAAGCATTCCCCGAATCCCTGGATATATCACCTGGTTATAGCAGTGATACCAACTGGGGCCAGTGTTGGGATTAAGACGAAGGTTCTGATAAGTGTGTGAATTGGGGTGAATGCTGAGTTTTGAATGGGATTAGGACAGAAGGTCCAGGGTGAGTTTATAGTTAGGATTCATTCAACAGACATTTATTAACAAAGAGACTATGTATGGAGGCTTGGGCAAAGTTTGGGGGCCATACAGAGTGGTAGAGAGGTAGCCCTAGTATGTGGGCTCACATTGTAGGAGGGGGTTTGGTGCAAATAGCCAGAATGACATGATCACATTGTCCAAGGTGGGAACTCAGCTCTCCATAAGGTGGTCAGACAGTGGTTAGATAGAACCCAAAGGGAGTCTGGCAGGCACCCTGGGGGTAGGGAAGGCACTCAAGGATGGCCCAGACATTTCAGAGGGTACAGGCAGAATGTGAGACATCTAGACCATTTTCATCATTTAAGAGAGAATGAAGCCTGTGGGGAGTATGAATTTGGGAAGACCTGACCCTGGGGGACTGGCAGGTCCTCCTTGAAGGACTAGGGAACATCTCTATCCTTGGTTGGTAGACCAAGAAGAAGGTGTGAGAGAATCTATGGGATCTCACACCCTGGATCTTATTCCTTCCCAGGTCACCCAAGAATCTCTGGGAGCAACATGTGAATGTGGAGGTAGATGAACCAGGGCAGACCCCAGGGAGGCTTCAAGGGAGGGTTAGGAGAAGGAAGAAGACCCCATCCCCTCACAATAAGCACACTCACCTCTGAATCAAGGAGAGTCATGTCCCCAGTCCTTGAGAAGTCCCTGGTTTGAGGGGAATCTTCAGCCCATGCCCTTGGGGACATTCTGGTCCAAGAAGGGAGGGAGCCTCGAAGTCCTTACACAGGACTGGAAAACTCTTTGCTCAGCCCCTCCTCCCCCACTTTCCCCAGGTTACAGACTTCCCATATCAAAGGCACTTGGCCTTTTTGTTCTCTGAGAGAACCTATTCCCTTCCTGGTTATGGTGGCCCACAAGTTCCATTCTGGAAAGGTCCTTCTAGGGTCTGACTTGAATTAGCAAGCCGTGCTTTCCTGAGCTTCTCTCACCTCATATTCCCAGGACTTTCAGAAGGAGATTATGGCCAGTTGGAGAGCTCAGTATCTGGATGTGCTGCTGTACCCAGCTCTTGGCCCTGCCTTTGACAAAGGGACAACCAGCAAAGCATTAGGTGGGAAGGCTGAGAGTTTGATAAACCCACTTGCACTTGGCCAAAACCCAAGGAAAGGAGACATGTTTGGGGTTTGGCAGTGACTTCTTCAACTTCTGTGTCTGTGATGCTAACCCTACCCCTTTGGCCAACTCTAACCCAAAGGAAACTCAAAGCCAACCTCAGGCTGAGGCCATGGCCAGACCTTAACCCCAGTCTTAGTCCCAACTCTGCCTCCAATGAAACCCAAAACCTACCATAAACCTAATCCTAAACCACCCTCCCTAATGTAAATTAGAAGTCGTTGAAGGAAGTTGTTAAAAGAAAAATTTTGGTGCCATTAAGGACTGTTCAATGGGAAGGCAGCCTTGGGAAGAACCATGGTAGCCCTTCCCAGAGGTCTCTAAGCAAAGGTTGGGATCTTGTGAAATAAGTGGAAGAGTTTTGTTCATGTGGGTATTGGGACAGCTGGGTTTTAAGTCCCTGCCTATATTCTGAAGTCTTTTGTCACAATCCCTACCTTTGTTCATTCTCATTAGAGGAACTTTTTAAAATGCAAACCAAATGATGCTCCCCCTATCCTCACCCTGAATATAAACCAGAAAGGCAGGAATCTTAGAGATATACAGATGGGGAGCACAATTCTACTTGGACTATTTTCCTAAATGATCTTATTCTCACTGTTCTTAGAAGTGCAGACCATGGATAACTTGTTTCTCCCAAGTCAGGTCTTTACCAAGCAAGTGCATTTGGAGCAAAATCCATTCCAGAATATCTAGAGAGCTAGCCAGTCCAAGACACATAGTCCTGTAGAAATGACTTTGAGATGATTTTACTGTTTGGGATTATTTGCATCAGAGCTCACATCTTCTGTTGGGTGGAGAACCTGGCTCCCTTAGGCAGAGGTGTGAGGGACCTGGCCAGAGGAAGGTTTGGAGGTGGAATGGTGGAGATCTAGGCTCCTCCCTGATTCTCTCCTGTCTTGGGGATCCAGGTACTATGTCCTACATGGCTCTGTTCAATTTATTGAACTTCCCAGTTGGTGTTGTGCCTGTGGGCACAGTGAATGCGCAGGATGAAGAAGAACTGGCTTCCTATCGTGGCTACTATGAAGACTCTATAGACAAAAACTTCAAAAAGGTTAACTGCCCTTCTGAACCCTTGCTATATGGTCTGCTCACACTTCCTCCTGCCCCAAGCTAGCTGGACCCTTCCTGGGAAACTGGCCCATGCTACTCAAGGAGATTATAGTATAATGGGGTTCTTGTAGGCATTGGGAATCCAAGTACCAAAAAATGAATCCAGTCCACTAATGGAAACTGCTTACATATGAGTTCCTGGCTTCATGCCAGAAGCTGTTGTCCAAAGCAGGAAGAGTAGGGCCTGAAAATGGCTCCTCCCTACGGAGACCTGCTATATCCACAGAGAAGGAGAAGCTCTGAAAGTCTGACTGTAGCATGTTACCCTTCCTGAGGGTGAGCTGAGAGTTTTTGGGGCTGGGTAGGTGGGAATCTGTTAAGCATGTTGGAGCTGGGAAGGATCTTAAAGATGGTCTAACCTCTTGTAGAAGAGGAAACTAAGGACTGTATACCCAGCATTAATGACTGCTTCTTTGAATAAATCTTCTCAAGGATGTGGGAAAATTGAGACACTAATGTACTGTTGGTGGAGTTGTGAACTGATCCAACCATTCTAGAGAGCAATTTAGAACTCTGCCCAAAGAGCTAAAAAATCATGTATCCTTTGACCTAACAATACCACTACTAAGTCTGTATCCCAAAAGAGATTTAAAAAAAACAAAAAGGAAAGGGCCTATATGTACAAAGATATTTGTAGCAGCTCTTTTCTGGTGGCAAAGAACTGGAAACTGAAAGGGTTCCCATCATTTGGGGAATGGCAGATATTACCAGCCCCATTTTACAGATGACTAAACTGAGGCTTGGAGTCAAGATAACTTGCCCAGGGTCAGTCACCTGGTTCCTGAGCCAGGACTCACTCTATGTCAACCTGCCAGCAGATAAATTAGACAAGAATCAGCCTCTGGATAAAGGAAAGATCTGTCCTTTCTTCACCTTCTAGGGGAGATTATGGATTTGAGAAGGAAGGGAGGGAAGGACAATTATTACCTCATTTAATCATAATTATGACCTCATTTAATCTTTGAAAGAACCCTGGGAAGTGGGTGCTACTCTTATCCTCACCCTCATTTTGTAATTGAGGAAACTGAGGCAAACAGAAGTTAAGTGACTTGCCTGGGGTCACGTAGCTAGTAAATATCTGATGCCAGCTTCTAACTAAGGTTGAAGACACAAGGGCACGTTCTGGCCTGACCTCCTGGAGATAATGATAGCTAACAAAATCTTCCTGCATCCTCTCATTTGGTGTTTACAACAGTGCTGTGAGGGAGGTACACTCATTATCTCCATTTAAAGATGAGGCACAGAGGGGTGAAGTAATAGCTAATAACAGCTAACATTTGTATAGCACTTACTATGAGCCAGGCATTGGGATATATATATGTGTGTGTGTGTGTGTGTGTGTGTGTGTGTGTGTGTATACATACATATATATAGTGTGTGTGCGTGTGCATGTGTGTATATATGCTTTATAATCATTACCTCATTTGATCCTCACAATAGCCCTGGGAGATAGGTGCTATTATTAGATCCATTTTACAGATGAGAAAACCAAGGTGACAGTGGTTAAGTGACTTGCTCAGCATCATATAGCTAATAAGTGTGTGAGGCAGGACTCAAACTCAGATCCTCCTGATTCCAAATTGAGTGGTCTCTCCACCTACCTACCTGTCATAAACTTAGCTTCAGCTAGACAAAAAGAAGAATCTAGAGGCTTGATTATCTGGATGAATGCTAAGAAAATTCAAAACTTCTGATGGTCCTTCCAGGGCTGAGTCTGAGGTGTAGAGATTGGGACAGGGCTGCTGAGGGGACCTGGGAGTATGCAGCAGGCCCAAGAACTTTAAGAAGACTTCTGCTTTGCAGGCAATTGCTGGATCAGTGGGCCTTCCTATAGCTGTGCAGTGCGTGTCTCTACCCTGGCAAGAAGAGCTATGCCTGCGCTTTATGAAGGAGGTGGAGACCTTGGTCCATGGGAAGACACAAATGAGTGAATCTGCCTCTTTTTGGACCCCAATGTGCCAGGGCCCACAGGAGCTCAGTGGGAGTAGGGGGATTGGTCAATAAAAGTTTTCTAAACAGCTGCCTAAAGACCTTTGTTTTTATCAGGGGAGGAACTTGGTTCCCATCAGCTCTAGCTGGTGAAGGAATCTGAGAAGATGATGACAGAGTTTGCCTTCATCCTCTCTTGCTTGGATGATGATGCCTATGGCAACCTCTTTATCTCATTCATTCATTCGTTCAGCAAATAGGTACTAAGATCTGACTACATGTTTGAGTTTGCTGTAGGTACTGGGGAGATAATAGTGTAGATCAGCTATGGTGCCTGCCTTGCTGGAGTTTCCACCTAGCAGGGAGAGGATATAAGAATCACAGAGTGATAAGATGTGATTTTTTTCATACTAAGTTTAAAACAGTGAGCTTGCTCTGTAAGGGGCAAAGGAAATGGTTTTTACCCAAAACCCAGGAGAAGCTTCCTGGAAATTGACTTGGAGGGTCGAGTAGGAAATCAACAAGTGAAGAAGGGGAGGGTGGACATCAGAGTTGAGGGAATATGAGAAAAGGTCAGTGCTGGAGAGAACCTTGGGACATAGAATAGAAACTCCAGAACTGAGACATCTTATTACATAGAATACAAAATGTTAGAGCTGAGAAGGATCTTAGAACATGGAAAATGTAATATTGAAGCTAGATAGATGGTGAAAAAAAGTAGAACATTGATTAAGATAGATAATTATTGTTGAATAATTTCAGTCATGTCTCCAACTCTTCATGACCCCATTTGGTGTTTTCTTGGCAAAGATACTGGAGTGATTTGCCATTTCCTTTTCCAGCTTATTTTACAGATGAGGAAACTGAGGCAAACAGAGTGAAGTGATTTGCCCAGGGTCACACAGATAATTTGAGGTCAAATTTAAACTCATGAAGATGGGTCTTTCTGAATCCAGTTCTGGCGCTCTAACCACTGCACAACCTTGATATCTCTAGGATAGATAAATCACTTCTTAAGTAGCTACTATGTGCCTGGCATCGTACTTACTAAGTGATGGGAATACACGCGCGCGTGCGCACACACACACACACACACACATACACACACACACGCACGCACACACACACACACACACACAAGACAGGACCTAAAGAGCTCACATTCTAATAAGGAAAGACAAAACACCGAAGTTGAAAAGTTGAAATGATGGCTACCGGGTGGGAAGGTATCCGCCTTCTAAGGGGTAAAGTCCAAGGCGTCAGGAGGAGAGCCAAGTTAGAAGTGAGCATGGCTGACTTTCCTTGATGGATGTTCTGGGCAGAAACTTACTCATCGGAGGAGGGGGCTCACTAGAGTGGAGGCATCTCCAGGGTGAGAAGGCAGTTACGACAGGATGGGAATGTCTGAGAAACCAGGAGCATAGAAGGGGTAGAAGGAAGCAGGTCTTGGAGTACCTTAGAGCCTCGGATGTCTCCCTTTACAGTTAGCCAATAGGTGGCACTCTGAAAGCTGTTTGCTGGATGTCATAAGCTGATTGGCTCAGTTCACACACACCCTGTGCTCTCTGGATAAGAGAGATCCAGTGACCCTTTATTTCTTAAATCCATAGCACCATTCCCGACAGGGACTTTGTTGATTTTTGTATCTACCCAAACAAAAACAACTCTGATCCCCTCCCCCCTCATCGTGTTAACCTGCCTCATTTTGAACTTTGCCATTCCCATTACCTCCCTTTCTTTGACTTCAATATAACAGGAGGGTTCCCCTTCTAGCTTCTCACCCTAGAAGACATCCATTTAGGTATGTTACATCCAGCTATATAGAACCAATAAGTCAATACACCATTCTTAATAATGCATGAAAAGCCACCTATCGTGCTAGATGCTGAGACACCATCAAAAACCTACACAGGGAGGTCTGCTTTCAAGGAGACAATTTGTAATAATAAACAACAGTGTCTACTGAGGCTGTCCTAGACCCCAGGAGTCTTCACAGACATAGGATTGATTTGGATCTAACTGGTCTAGTTCTCCCTTGGGCAGGTAATGAAATTCAACCACAGTTTCCTCAGTATGTTTAACATACACTTCCTAGATGTCTGGTCATCTGATGAAGAGGTAGGATCTGCCTTTGAAGATCACCCTTGACAAGCAAACCAGAAGTGGGATCCAGGAAATGGTGGAACTTAAAAGGGTTGGTGGTTTGCTGACATCATCTGGTTTCCCCAACCCACCCCTCAGAGCATGCCCAGTGGAATCAGTGAATCATCGGCCAGCTTGGGCCTTCCCCTCTCTCTGCCCCTGACCTCTACTTTGCTGCCCTGGTATCTCATCACTCTCTTACCCTCTCGTCCCCATGTCTCCCCTCTTAGCCAAGGGAAGGGGTTAAATGGGCTAGAGATGAAATCCAGTCTCTGCCCTCTCCCACACACACAGAATTTTACACAGATATAAAAACTGAGGCCTGTAGAAGGGGAGACCATCTGCCAAGCTTACAACAAGTAAGAAACAGAGTCCAGATTCCTCAGCCGGCTGCTATCTTCCCTCACCAAATGCAGGGGTCACATCTTCCTGCTCAGGACAGGGCTGTAGGCTCTGGGCGCAGAGAGGCGATGACTGCTGAACCCCTCTGAGACCATGCACCGTGTCTTGGTGTTAATGCCATACATCCCTTCTCCTCTTTGCCTGCTTTTCTTCCAACCTTGCTTCCACCAGCTCTGCAGAGGCGAGGCCTGGTTTGGGCCACCAAGGGGCAGCATTGAGTTGCAGATCTGCCCCAGAACAGCGCTTGTGAAATGGGACAAGGTGACCTACTCTCTCTTCCTACAGTTGTGCTAGGAATAGAAGGCTATTCCCCTCCAAAAAAAAGCCTGAGCCTGGTGATCCATATGGCTAATGAAGAAGTGAGGGCTTGGGGAGGGATAAGCTCTGGGGCCGAGAGCATTGGAAGGGGATTTGGGGCGGGAATCCTAGGGTCTATGGCTTAGAGCTGGAAGGGACATTGAAAGCCGTTTAACGTACCCCTCCCAGCCCTACCCCCTGCCTCAATATCATTTTTCAGAAGATGATGACAGAAGTTGTGACTTGCCCAGAGTCACACTGCTGGCAATTGTCAGTATAATTTGACTGAGGTCCAGAACTTTACCCATGGTGCCTTCTATCAGCCTCAATGTGGCAAAGAAGGAATGGGAGTGAGAATATTCGAGTCTTAGTGATGGAAATTCAGTGAGAATGAAGGGGTCAGTGAGACCATGGTGATTCAGTAAGTGGAGGGGAGCTAAGAGAAATGGGGGACCAGGAATGAGATGATGGGGTCTCAGGGAGACAATGGGGATTCATTGAGAGAATAGAGACTCAGGGTAGGGAAGGAGGAATCAGCGATGGGATGGAAATTCAGGGATGGGTGCTCAGAGAGAGGATTTAGGGAGTCAGGCAACAGAGGGGGCTCAGGAAGGGATGAAGACTCAGTGACGAGATAGGGTTTAGTGAAGGGAATTTTGGGGGACTTAGTTATTTCGTGGGAACTCAACGAGAAGATAGGGGCTTCATGAGGAATTGGGGGCTTAAGGAGGTTGGGAGAGCTTGGGGAAGGAATAGGGCTCAGTGAGATGTGAGGTGCTGAAGGACACTTCCCTTCTCACAGGACTTTAAATGCATGGGTTTAAACCCTGGGAAGTCACAGTATCTCTGTCCCCTTCATTCCCCACATTTATTACTACATGTCAGTCCATCCGACATCTGGAGGTGGGGTTGTCTGGTCATCTTTCTCCTTGGAGGTATGATCTCTGGAGGTCTATGAGAATTCTCTGACATGAAGACACAAGAGGATCTGTTGAAGGAAACAGTTCACTGGGAGGAGAAAAGGGTGAGGGAGGCCCATGATGTCTCCTTGGGCATTTTCTGGAGAAGGGAGAGGACATAAGAATGAAAATAGCTAGAATTCCAGCTCTGAGGCTAACTCCAAATTAGCTTTGCCCTCCCACTGCACCAGACACTGGCTGACCTCTGAGCAAGTCCCTTTCTTTCCTGATCTGAGCCTGTCACCTCCATAAAGTAGAGACAATGTCTGCACTGTGCATTTGGGAAGGCTGCTTGCTGGAAAGTGGGGCAGCGGCACTTTGCAAACCTTAAAGTGATAAAAAGAAATGGAAGATTATATTGATAATAGTAATAATAATAAACTCTGGGAGACTGAGGTAAGAAACAGCTCGAGGAAGAATTCCTAGCACTAGGCAGACTCTCCTCAGGCCAGAACACATTCCAGGTCCTTAGGCACTTTTGACTTCACTAGGATTCGCCTCCAATTGGTCAGGGGGTGTTTTCTAGCCCACGAAGGGGGAAAAGGGGCTGAGCCGCAGGTCACTGCCGCAAGAAAGATATAGGAACTTCCCAGGGTGAGAGGTAAGGGAGCCTGAAGGCAGGTGGAGGTGTTGAGGCCACTTCTCCAGCGTCTTTTGACCCTGGCATCCTCCAGAGCTGGGACAGAATCTGGAGACTTCAAAGGTCCCGCCCACTAGGAGGTTCTCCGAGAGCCTCTGAGGAGCTACTGTCTCTCAGCGAAAGGTTGTCCACCCCCACCGCAGGCCCTGTGTTCTAGACAGTGAGGACCAGACTGGACTCCTGCACCCTTCATACCCTGTTCTGGTGTTTTCAACTCGAACTTGCATCTCAGAGCACCTTCCTTGCCTGACGGCAACGGGCCCACCCTCTGGGTGGGTACAGGGAAAGAGAAAGCGCACTGTGAAGGGAAAGTGCACTGAGGCCCTCCGAGCCGAGCCTTTCTCCAAATGCTGTCGCCCCTCGCACCCTCTCCGGGCTGATGAGAGGTTGTGGCACCGCGCAACCCAGAGGCTCTTGGCCGAGGCTTCCACACCTAGACGGTCTGCTTTAGAGTTTCAGTGATTGGAGAGCAGCTTCAAGGGTACCCTCGGTCAAGGCCTCAGCCCAGGATCTGGGAGGGGGGAGCGGGGGCGGAGCAAAGACCCAGGGAGAGGTCCGTGGCTTGAGGTACTCACATTCGACTCGGCTCTGGAAAAGACAAAGTGTAGGGACTAGGCGCAGAGGAGAGGTGACGGGGCCTGGTGCAGAGGGGCAGCCCCTCAACGCAGGGCGCCGGGCGTTAAAAGGAGCATTTACTGGACTTCAGGCCACACTGGGACAGGCCAAGGGGTTCTTGGAGGGGAGAAGGTGCTGGACGTCGGGGACGCACAGGGACAGAGTCAGGCCTTGGGGAGGTGGCTGCCAGGCTCAGGAAAACGACAGCGGCCTAAAAAACGCTAGCAGTGAACCCAGGGGCGCAGGCCCTTTCAGGGTGGCCTTGGCTGGAGGCCGCAGGAAGCGCCCTGATTCTGGCCTGCCCCACTCCTCTTTCCCTAACTCAGCACCTCACGTCTCCCCCTCCCAGTCTCTTAGTCTCCCGCTTCCCCGCCTCCCTGCCCGCGGCCTCGGCAGCGGCGCGATCTCATTCCCAAAGCCCTAATGCGGCCCATCCATCATGGGCGTCGCCCACCTTCCCCCCCCCCCCCGCCCCCGCCCGCTCCGGCCTCCGCCCCTCCCCCTCCAGCCCCCCCTCGCCCGCATTAAAGCCGCATATGCAACCTATGAATTATCAACTGAAAGGAGTCAATTACCCGCTCTGCCCAGCGCGTCTGGGCGCGATCGCCCCGAGCAAGCGAGCAAGAGGGACTGCGGGGCTGCTGTGTCGGGCTCCTGTCTTTGTGGGAGAGCCGGAGGGACCCCAGAAGCGGGGGCATAAGACCAGGCGGGGCATGAAAGAACTTGGGCAGGGGCGGCTCCGCAGCGGTCCAGTTCCCCTTCAGGATTCTATTTAGGCCTCTGTCTGTGTATCTGTCCCCGTGTCTTTTCCGTGTTTCTACATCTCTGTCTCATGTCTATCTCTGTCTGCCAGTCTGTTTCTCTCTCTCTCTCTCTCTCTCTCTCTCTCTCTCTCTCTCTCTCTCTCTCTCTCTCTCTGTCTCTGTCTCTCTCTCTCTCTCTTTTTCTCTCTCTCTCTCTGTCTCTGTCTCTCTCTGTCTCTGTCTCTGGCTCTGTCTCTCTCTGGCTCTGTCTCTCTCTGTCTCTCTGTCTCTCTCTGTGTCTGTCTCTGTCTCTCTGTCTCTGTCTCTCTCTGTCTCTGTCTCTCTGTCTCTCTCTCTGTCTCTCTCTCTCTGTCTCTGTCTCTGTCTCTCTCTGTCTGTCTCTGTCTCTCTGTCTCTCTGTCTGTCTGTTTCTCTCTCTCTCTCTCTCTCTCTCTCTCTCTCTCTCTCTCTCTCTCTCTCTCTCTCTCACTGTCTCTCTCTCCTTCACACACAGTGTCGAGCCTTGTAAATGCACACACACGGACACAAGCTCTCGAGCTCGCACGCATTCTTTCTGGGAGTTCACTAAGAAAACGAATTCAGACTGGGACTCAGAGACAGCGGCTCTCAGGCCTCTTGCCTGGCCCATGCCCTCTCAAACACCCCTCACCCCCGCTTCCTCAGCCCCCTCTCTCCCCATCTTCTCTCCTTTCCCCTCCCGGGGGCAGAGAGGGGCGCTTAGGGAAATGAGGCGGCGGTAATAGGTTTACTGATGAAAGTTGACCGCGGCGCCCCGGGGGAGGACGACCAAGAGCGCTCCCTCCCGCAGCCTAGCTGGCCCCTCCCCAAGCTCGAAGCGCGGGGGCGGGGAGGGCGAGGGAGGACTTTGGCCTTACCTACTTGCGTCTGACTGGAGGGGAGGGGGAAATGTTTCACCTCAAGTACAGGAGGACACCCCTCACCTCCCACCCCATACTGACGGGGAGCTGGAGAGCAACGGAGGGAGGTGGAGGGAGTGGGCCAATGGGGACACATGGAGGGAGATGGAAGAAGAGATCGAGGCGATGGGAAGAGAAAGGCGAATGAAGGGAAGTAGGGGGAGAAGTAGACAAGATATGGGGAGATATGGAAGGAGCCCGGGAAGACTGAGAGAATAGGGGAGGGAGAAAGAAGGGGGTGTAAGAGA
This sequence comes from Notamacropus eugenii, assembly GCF_028372415.1. Classification (NCBI taxonomy): domain Eukaryota; kingdom Metazoa; phylum Chordata; class Mammalia; order Diprotodontia; family Macropodidae; genus Notamacropus; species Notamacropus eugenii. The sequence continues at coordinate 507,487,675 of NC_092873.1, forward strand.
ATGACTCGCCTTCTTTTTGAGGGGTGGCAGTGGGAGACCTTTGAACTCCCAAGGCCCCTCGGAAGGAAGCTGGGGAGGGGGTAGTCCCTCCCCGGACTGGGTGAGAACCTGTCGGGCAGGTTTTTAAATGAAAGATTGAAGAAGGTTGGAGAAGTCTTCCTTCGGGCTGAAAATATTTCCGTCCTCCCTGGGCTGTTTAGAGCTTAGGGGCCCAGAGAATGGTTGAGACTCTGTTTTAGGGCCTCTGGGATGCTGAGTCCCAGAACCCTGACCCATATTCTGATTGTGACTCTGACTTGTGACCAATCCGGGAATCCCAGGTCTCTGATCCCACGTCTCTAGCTTTCTTCCTGGTCCTGGAATTCTACGACTTACTGTGTCTCTGAGATTCTGGGTCTTATTGGGACAGATCTTGACTTCAGAATCATTTGAGGTATCTGTTGAAGTCTCACTGGCGCCATCCTATCCTAGTCTCTGGGGTTTCCCCTCCAGGTAAAGTGATTCTCTTTGTTTCCAAGGAAAGTCGGGGTAGCTACAGATAGGGAGGGTACTGTACAGGAGAGGATGCTGACTTCCCCATGGGAGAAAAGGAAGAACACCAGATCTGGATGGAGGCCCATAGATAAGGCTTTCTAGTAACTTCTACTTCGTATCTACGTGACCTTGGGCACCTCTCTTCTCTTTTCTGACCGGCGTCTGTCATCTGAAAGATGAGGTGCTTTTTAACTGACCGTAAAATCCTAAGGGGCTCCTTCTCTAAACAAATTCTACAGGGAGACCTCAGGCCCTAGGATTAGATGGGAGGGGGAAGGAGGGTGCTGATTTTTGTAGAATGCTTTAAGGTTTTCAAGGACTGGTTTCCCGGAGCCAAGAGGGCCGTGGGAGTTGTAGAAACATTCATGGCTTCAGGGTGAGATTGGGCACAGTGAGCTAGGCCATCCATCCCCATGAGGAGATTCCGGACTTTGCAGCCCTTCTCTGGGGAGAGTGGATGCAGTGCTGGGTCCCTGCTTAGAAAGGCCTAGATCCAATCTTTCTTGTGCCTTTATTTTGGGAGGACTAGGAGGGAGGTGAAAGTGTTAAGTAATTTAACCGTTACTTAAACTGTTCCATGAAGCCTTCGATGTTTTAAAGAAGCATCCTGGGTGACTGCTCTCTAATGGTCCAACCACTGGTGCCAGGTCTGTGCCCATTTAGCTAATCGACTCCATGGTTCCATTCCCAGAACCCCAAGGCATCAGAGTGGATATCTCAATGCCCTCTGAATAAAACCCTAGAAATCACACTTAAGAATGGACTCAGAAAAAAAGAAATCTTGGCTTGGAAGAAAGAGACCTCAGGGACATCTAGTCCAACCTGTGCCTACCCAAAAATCCTTAGAGTCAAAGGCAATATCCCTGGAAGTGACCAGGGAAGGGGAACCTGCCACATCCAGAGGTAGCCTGCTTCACTTTGGCTTCTAAATCCACCCAACCCTACCTCCTGGAACCTCTCCCTACCGTGTTCCCTTTGGTTTTGACCTCTGGGGCCAAGCAGAGCAAATTTCATGGCCTCCCTAAATCTCCTCTCCAGGCATACATTCAATTCCTCCATTTTCCCAACTTCCATCCTCTAAATAACCTCTAGCTGATATTCAGTACTCAGAACTGCGCCCAATTCTCTGGATGTGGTCCAACTAAGGCCAGGCTGTGTCTGTCTCTACCTTATGCCTGAGACTCGCTGCCTCTCTCAATGAGCCCCAAATCACCTAATTTTCTTAGCAACCTTACCGACTGTGATTTATTTTGATAATGAAATCCTCAAAAGGACCCCAAGGTCTTTTTTTTCTCTGATGAATTAATATTTAGCTATGCCTCCCTCATCTTCTGGTCAACTCAAATTTGTGAATGCAAGTGTTAAAACTGGACTTAAATGTCATCATGCTTTTAAGTTCCTCTGTAAACCTGAAGGTAGGTGGTGCAGTAGGAAAAACTGAAAGCACACCAGATACTGTGGAGGTGAATTTTGGCTCTGCCCCTTATTATAGACGTGACCCAGGCTGAAGGCTTGATTTCCTCTAGAAAATGGGGGGGTTGGACCCTCTGGCCCCTAAGGGCCCTCCTAACTCTAAATGGAGAGTCACCTCACTATTCCTTCTGCTCTTTTGGGGGATCTTCCCTTTGCTCCAGGGCCCAGCTGTGGTACCACAGGGAAGAAGCCTCCCAGAGGACCCCCCCACCCCTGGTGCTTGCTCCCTGCTTCTCTCCTGCCAGTGCTTACTGTGAATCTCCCTATCCCAGGCCTCTATCCCAGCCTCTTGTTTTGCTCTGGTAACTTTCAGGCCTTCCAGCTTGAACTGAATTTCTGACCTTCTTGTCTTAGGTCACAGACTCCCCCCAAAAACAGAACCTCCTTATCTTTTGTCTTCATATACTAGCTTAGCACAGTGGAAAGAGCTCTGGATTTGGAGGCAGAAGGTCTGAGTTCTAATCTTGCCCCAACATTTAAGTGGCTGTGTGATCCTGGGTGAGCACCTTAGCCTTAACTGAAGGTTCTTCATCTGCAAAACAGGGACAGTGAGACTTACTCTCAAGCCCTGGGGTTGGAATCTAACTTCTATTACTTGCTATCTTGGGCAAGTCTTTTGCCCCATTTATAAAGTGTGTGTGTGTGTGTGTGTGTGTGTGTGTGTGTGTGTGTGTGTGTGTGAATTAGTGGATCTTACTGTCCCTTCAAGACCAAAATCCTGTGATATTAAGGAAAGTAATGGGAGGATTATGTTATTTTTCCAGATGAGGAAACTGAGGCTAAGAGGAGTGAGTGGCTTGAACCAGGATTCAAACTGAGGAAGTCCTTGTGGTTCGATTCCAAAGCTCTTCTCCCTAAAGCTGTCTCTGATCTTGTCCTCTGTTGCTGCTTGAGCCAAGCCTTAGAGGATGTGAGGGTTACAAGGGAATCTCCCAGACATCCACCCTGTGCTGTGATGACTGGATCTGTGTCTTGGGGGCACCAAGTCCTGATTTTCTGGATTGCTGGTCAGAAGCCCCCCAGTAGGCCCATCCATCCCTCTGTCTTGGACCAGAGAAGGAGGGGGTGATGGGAGCCAGATGAAAGCGGAAAGTAAGGGGAGGGGGGGCTGGGCCCTGGGCCAGGGGCAGGGGCCAGATCCCTGAGGCCTTGTTCAGGACCATGTCAGGCAGTCTGCCTGATTCCCATTAGCAGGGCCTAGCTGGCCTTCCTTCCCATTATCAGGCAGCCAGAGGGGGTGTTGGGGCTGGGTGGGCAGACAGGCAAGGGGGAGGGCACCTGCCATGTGAAAATGTTGGTGGTTCCAGCGGTCACTCCTACCATTAGTGTCCTGGTATATATGTCATGATTTATCAGTGACTTCATTTCCCCCCGTCTGGTGTAAATATATTTATACCCCCGGAGTGGCCGATAAATTATCCCTTATGAATCCTGTTATCTCCCCCATTAACCATTTGTCACCTTTTATGCTGCTGAGGCAGGAGGGGTGATAGGGGGGTGGGTCTGAGACAGACCCTGGCAGGCAGCCACCCCAAGTCCCAAAGAGCTCTGCTCCATGGGCCAGCTGAACTCTTCACCCCTGCTCAGCCACACACAGAGGAGTCCCTGGGATATTAGGGCCAGCATACAGAGAGTCCCAGAATATGGGCTAGATGAGATCTCAAAGGGCATCTAGGCCAGCCCTTCCCCAGGCCCATCAGGAATCCTCTCTGTGATATGCTTGACCATATGGTCATGCATTTTCTGCTTCTGAGATAATGGGGAGTTCAGTACCCTCCACGGCCACCCATCTATGTTTGAGGGAGTTGGTTTTTCACAGACTTTGTCAAAGTGAAGGGGTCAGATAATGGCGTGTTAAACTAACTGGAAATGTGACTTCCTCATCTATGGAAATCTTCAATTAAAAGCTGAGTAAGTGCTTCGAAAGGGTCATAGAATTAGAGAATCTTAGTGTTGGAAGGCCCTCACAGCTTATCACCAACCCACACTAGGAAAGGAATCTTCCCCTGCACTGGAGATGAAAAGCAACCAACAAACTTCTCCTAGAATTCCCTCCAATGATGAGCAGCTAATTACATCTCATTCCACTTTTGGACAGCTCTGATTGTTAGGAAATCTCCTTACATTGAATATAAAGTTGGCCCTTTTCAGCTTCCCCTGATGGTCCCAGGTTCTGCCCTCTAGGGCCAATCTGGATCGGGTTGATTTATATCAAATTTTTGGTACATTAAGACCCCCAGATCCTCTTCAGTTGAAGAGCTAGGTAGCCATGCCCTCCCTCCCATGTGTGTGTGTGTCTTTATTAAGTAGGTCTGTCTTCTTATGCATCTGTCTGCTTTGTACTTAACGCAGGCAAAGACTGGGAAAACCTTGGTGTTGGTGAAATGTGTTGGGCTCTCTCAGTCTTGCCACTTTGTATCCATATATGTAGACTCCAACTAGATTGTAAGCCCATTTCCTTTTCCACTTCTGACCCTGTATCTGGTATATGGTGGGAACTTAATAAATGCTTGACAGTTGGTTCGTTATTGTTGGCTTTTGTTTGTCAGAAGCTTCTCCATTTCTCTATGGGCTTTTCTTCCCAATGCAGCTCTGTTCTCCTTCTTGTTAGACTATCCCATAATCCGTCTCATTATAGGAGTTGATCTTTGTCCTCTGAGCATGGCCAACTTGGAAAGGTAGAGAGAAAGGGCTCTTTATTAATTCCAGCTCTAGGAAAATGCAGACTCTTCCCAAGAAGAGCTGAGACCCAGGGGTCCAGACACGGTAACTAGAGGGCCCAGGGGCTAGTCAATGCAGGTTAAACCCTGTATCCTCAGCATAGAGGAGCTGGAACTGAGAGGGTCAATCCAGAAGACTTCTTGGAGGAGGAGGGTAGTGCTGAGAATGAGAGAGAGGAGGGAGGATCATGGGAACAAGGGTTATCCAGGGCTAGGGCAAGCTTGGAAAGGCCAAAGACCTTGGGTGTATGTTTGGGAGTATCTCACTTGTGCTTTTGTAGATGGAGAAACTCAGGAGCAGAGAAGTCCAGGTACTTCTGGAAAGTCACATAGCATGTGCACAGCAAAGCAGAATAAGAGTGATATCTCTCCCTTACCTCCTCCCCCTGCCCAAGTACCTCCCTCCAGACATGTCCTGTTGATGGTGGGGAATGATCTAATAACTCACATCCCTATAAACTTTAAGGTTTACAAAGAGCTTTTCTCACAATGCTGAAAGTGTAAACTGTCCATCAGTCAGTCGATGAGTACTTAATTTAATATTTACTATGTGTCAGGCCCTATGCTAGAGGCTGAGGATGAAAAAAACAAAACAAAGTCTCTGCCCTCTAATGGAGGAGATCTAATGTAAATAATTAGGTACATATATGATAGAAAGAGAGCAATTAGAAAGTGATTTGTAAGGAGAAGGAGTTGGCAGCTAGGAGTATGAGTAAAGGGCTGTAAAAGGTGACACTTCAGCTGAGTCTAGAAGAAAGACAAGGACGTTCAGAGTAAGAGATCAGGAGGGAGGGTATTCCAGGCATGAGGCACTGCCAGTGCAAAGACATGGAGGTGTGAGATGGATCATACTGCTTCAGGAATTACAAGCAGGACCCTATTGCTGGAACATAGAATGGAGTGCCTGAGAGGGAGTAAAGTGTGAGAAGACTGGAAAGACAGGAAGGGGTCAGGATGTGAAGTTTTAAATGTCCAGTAGAAAACTTTCTATTTAATTCTGAGAGAAATAGTGAATAGTAGGGGCTGTGTGTGTGTGTGTGTGTGTGTGTGTGTGTGTGTGTGCGCGTGACATGCTCAGACCTGCCCTTTAGGAAGATCACTTGGACCACTGACTGAAGGATGGACTGAAACGGGAACAGTCTGGAGACAGGTAGACTCCCCTCCCTCCCCAGAAGTCTGTAATAATAGTGCAGGGCTGGGGTGATGGGGGCCTGCACCAGCAGTTGTCAATGTCAGAAAAGAGGCCTTGGCAAGCCAGAAAAGACAACACTTGGCAACAGTGTGGATGTGGAGTGGGAGTGAGAGTGCCAGGATCAAGGATGGCAGCCTAGGAAGAGGGCAGTGCCCTGGACAGTAATCAGGAAGTTAGGAAAAGCGAAAGGTTTGGGGAAAACATGAAGTGCCCCAGCTGGCTGTCTGTAGATACCCCATTCAGAAAAGGTGGGCTCCAACTTCTCCTGAGTGCTGCTGAGGATTGCAGCCTTTATTCTCTGAAGGACTCCTGGATGAAGCCAAGCTGAAAAAAGGCCACTTGGAACAATGTGGGGGGCACTGAATGGGTGCAGTAACTGAGGGCAATCAGCTTGGGATCAAGTCCTATGCATGACATATATTAGCTGTGTGATCCTGGGTGAGAGATTCCTGCCTCTTCTCTCCCCCCGCCCCCCATTTATCACTATGGGTCTCAGTTTCCTCCTCCATAAAATGGGGGTGATTATCCTTGCCCTGTCAACCTCACAGGATCATTTTGAGGGAGGTGTTTTATATTTCTTAGAACCCTAGGTCCATAGATTGAGAGCTGGGAGAGATCTCAGAGGCCATAGAGTCCAACTACCTCACATTTTAAATGAGAAAATGGAGGCTTGAAGAATTTAAGTGACTTGCCCAAGGTCACACAGTGATGGAGATGACTCTGAACCTATGTCAGTCCTCTTAATCCACAGCCTTGGAAAACTAGAGAAGTTCTTATTCTATCAGGGCTCCTACAACCTTGGAAGCCCCAAATAAATCTCCCCCTGTCAGAGGTGGAGGATCAGTTGACCAATCAACAAACATTTATTAAGTGCTTACTATGTGTCAAGCACTGTGCCAAGTAAGTGCTGGGGAGGCAAAGAAGGCATGAGAGTCCATTGTTAGCGGGTGACCTTGAGCAAATCTGCTCCCCTCTCCCAGCCTCAGTTTTCTCCTCTGTAAAATGGGGGATAAGAATGCTTGCATTACCTAGAGAGGCTACAAGGTGGAGCAGTGGATAGAACACAGGAACAACCAGGACTCAGACCAACTTCTCAGACACCACCTGGGTGACCCTGGGCAAGTCATCTACCTTCTCTTGTCCTCATTTTCCTCATTTGTAAAATGGGAATAGTAACAACATCTATTTCATAGGGTTATTACGAGGCTCAAAGGAGACGGTATGTTCAGTGTGCCTTACAAACCTTAAACTGATATTTAAATGGCTAGCATCTATCTCATAAGATTTCGAGGGAAAGTCATGGTGGCAGGGACAGAGGTCTTAGAGTTGGGGGAGATGCAGAGAGAAGGCACCTGGTTCAGGGAAAGCAGAATTCTTTCTCCTAGACCCGGGAGAAGAACAGTGTGCATAGAGTCTGCCTTTGGGATCAAGCTCTTGGGAGCTGCTCTTCGGCCTCAGAGTCCCTTCCCAGAATGCCTGTCCTGATCAGGACCATCCTCTTTGTTCATGACCTAATAAGAAACAAGAAGAGGAGCCCAGAGTTCTAAGCTGCCTGGGTGGTCCTGGAGGGTGGGTGGGTGGGGCATTGACTATTTGTTATTTCACACATGATGGGAAATGATCCCTTTTAACAGCTCCAGACAGTAGCTGTGGAAGCTTTCTAGCCCAGCCCAGCCCAGCCCAGCTCAGCCTAACCCAGCCCAGTCTAACCCACCCAGCTCCTGGGGCTACCTGACCATCCCTACAGAGAAGGGAGGGTGAGAGGTGGTGAGAGTAGGGCTGAAAAGTCAGTCAATCAGTGCCATGATGCTAAAACTTTGTTCCACACCCAATCTGAGGCTCAGACTGCCAGATCTGGGACTGCAGGCTCAATATAGGAGCCTGCAGGAAGACAGGTTCCATAAAGAAGGAAGCAGCCATCCCTGTCACCTTTCCTGGTCACATCTTTATCTGTAGTCTTATATTCACTTCCATCAAGGCCAGGGGTGGAGGAGAGGAGACTTGGGAATGGGTGGAATGGGGATGAGCCTTCTCGCTGTGCTCAAGCCTTTCAGAGAAAGGCTGTCGTGTGGAAAGGCTGGCCCCAGGGGGCAGAATGAGGGAAAGCTTCAGGGAATTACCCAGAGGCAACTGATACTGGAAATCTGGACAAACTTCTTCCCAATCATTCTATCTAAAATTGGCATGGGCTGTTTCAGGAGGGAGGAGGAAGGCTTTGCAGTGAGGTCTTCCCTGGCTCCATCGTCTACATGTTTCTAGGCCCCTTCTCAGTTCTGATATTTTGTCCTCTGCTTACTATTCCCATTTTAGAGATGAGGAAACTGAGGCCTAGAGAATGCCTTGCCCAAGATCACTTGGCCAGAGGCAGGACTGGAACTCACTCCCAACCTTCTCTATGAGATCTGGAGCTATAAAATTCAGGTCACTCACTGGCCTCCCTTAGCTGTGAGGAGAGGAGTCTGGGCTGAATGGTAGGGAACCTGAAACTCCTCATCTGTAAAATGAAGAGTTGGCTAAGATATTTCCTTAGATCAACTCCCGCTATATGAGCTTTTTTGAATGTATGAATTCTCTGGGCTCCCCAAGGGCACAGGAAGGACTGGATGATGCCTCTATATACATACAAATATACACACAGTGACTCATAGAAAGAGGAAGGGCAAGAGACAGGGCCATGGGCAGTCCAGCCTCAGAAATGGGAGGCTACCCCAGGCAGACTTGATTTATATTTATCCAGGCCTCACCAGCACCAAGATGGGCTGAAGCAGAACCTTCCCCTGCTACCCTTTTCAGGGCCAATCTGTCCCCCGAGTCGGGGCTTGGCTTCCATTCTGCTCAGTAATCTGCCTGTGAAAACTCCCTCTGGCCCTTTCTCCATCTTCCTATCTGTTTCTCATGGGGAGCTCTCCTCCCATGCCCTTTCCTTTTGTACAAGGTTGGTCTCCATGGGCTGGAGGAGTGTGTGTGTGTGTGTGTGTGTGTGTGTGTGTGTGTGTGTGTGTGTGTGTGATGCTTGCCTGACCAGTTCCCCCTCTCCCATCCCCCTCAGTCATTCTCAATGTCATAAATTTCCACGTCTCTTTCCTCCACTCGGCTATATTACCTGCGCTTTCGTCACTGCCGCCCTAGTTCCCTCCCTTGATCCCAGATGGGTAAGGCCATCTTTGAGCTCCTGAAAATGAGAAAGACAGATGGAGGTAGGGGCCGGGGGAGGGGCAAGGGGAGATGGAAAGACAGAGAAGGGCCCTGTTCTGCCTTCATCTTCTACCACCTCCTTTTTTTCTTCTCCTCCTGCTCCTCTTTCTTTCTGCCTTTTCCATCTTATTCTTTTCTCTTCTGCTCCCTCTTTTCCCTCCCTTCCCTTGGCTCCTCTCCACTCTCCTCCTCTTCTGTATAATTCTCCTTTTCTTTCTCTTCCCCCTTCCATCCCTCTCTTTTGCCTTCCCTTCTCTTTCAAAAGTCAAGTTCGTTTCCTCCAAAAAGCATTCTTGAACAGCCCTACCTTGTTTCAATCATGGACACAGGACTGGGAGTCAGGGCACCTGGGTTCTAGATTCTGGCTCCGCCTCTGGATCACTGTGTGACCTTGGGAAAGTCCTTCTCTTTTTTGGGCTACGGTTTCCCCAACTGTGAAATAAGGGGGTTAAACTGGATGACCAGCACTGACTGAGTCATGTTTTTTGATGAGTTCAGTTCCTTTTCCATGGAAAGATGGCAAATGTTTCCACTCACTCTCACCCACTTATTCTTTCCTAAGACCCAGAGGCCCAGATAAGGAAGTTCAGCACAGAGGAGCAGAGAAAGGACCCAAGGTATCTATCCCAACACCTTGGGCCTCTTTCCTGAGGACCATCAGAGAGGGGAATGTGGACGAGGACTTTCGGAACTAAACAGACTTGATCAGTCACTCATCAGTTACTAGGAAGAGTTTTTAACAATAGTTAGATAGACCCCAAAGGGCAATGGGTTGCCTTTGGATGGAGTGAGCTTCTCATCACGGGAGGTTTTCAAGTAAAAACTGGATGGCCACTTGTCAGATGTGTTGTAGAAAGAATTCTCATTCAGAGGTGGGTTGGATTAGAAGCCTCTTAGGTTTCTTCTAATGGGCATTTTGTGATTTTGTAAGTCTCAGATCTGAAAGGAAAAGATAATTCGTAGACTCAGAGCTGGAAGGGACCTTAGAGATTGTCTAGTCTAGCCTCCTTCATTTTATGTTTGAGGAAACTGAGGCAGAGAGAGGGAAAATGACTTGTCCAAGGTCATATCAGTAACTTTTGACAGAACCAGTGTTTTTGGAGGCCCTCGAATGCAAAGGCAGCTAGGTGGTGAAATGGATAGAGCCTGAGTCTGGATGACTTCAGTTCAAATATAGCCCCAGACCCTTACTAGCTCTGTGACTCTGGGTAGGTCACTTACCCACTGTCTGCCTCAGTTTCCTCAAATGTAAAATGAGGATAATAATAGCCCCTACCTCTCAGGATTGTTGTGAGGATAAAATGAGATCATATTTTAAAGCCCTTAGCACAGTAAGTGCTTATTTTTCTCCCTTCTCTGGGAATCTGATGCCAGTCCCAGCCCTCACTGCCTCTTGTTGCCTCCTGGTGCCAGATAGAGGAGGGTAGGGCATGATTTCTGCCCAAGTTAGGGCTCTGGGCTCCACTAGCAAAGTGGAGGTGGGGTGGGGTTCAAGGCAATTTGCATAGCACTATCCAATTGGATGGGGAGAGGCAAGGATATGTCCAGGCTCCAGATACATTCCTCCATCTTTAAAGGGATTTATTGCATCATACAATTCTGGATGTGGGAATCTTGGAGACATTTTGCTCCAAATCCATTTTACGGAGGAAAAAACTGAGGCTCAGAGAGGATAGGACTTGTTCAAGGTCACACAGCTAGTCCCCCAGGTTTCTGACACCAAACTCAATCTCTATCCATTACTTACCACCCACTTTCAAGCCAATTACAGCAGGAATGAGGTGGTGGATTGAGTGTAGGGTGGGGAAGAGATTGGTAGTGCCCTCAGGGGTGCCTTCCCAAACTGCTGAGACAGTGTGACCTCCACAGGCAAAGAAACCCAAGTATGGCCCACACTAGGAAAAGAAAAGGGCCAGAGAAAAGGGGAATCCTCTCAGGGGTCTTTGAGAGCTGTCTACAAGTAAGCATTAGAGAGGCCATTGGCCCAAAGAAGAACTAGCCTTGTACTGCTTGGTTCTAGGGAGCCAGAACCAGAAGCCATTGAGGGAGAGGGGAGCAGCAGAGAGAGCAATTAAAATTCTGTGGAAGGAAAAACTGCCAAAGCAGTCAAGGTAATGGTGGTAGAAGGGACTGCCTGAGAGATAATGAATGGGCCTCCCTCCCCCACTCCCCAGACACTTGTGGCTGGGCTATAGGGTGGGTTGTTCTTTAGTCATGGCCCAGAGGGAAGGCCTTCCGGGGCTCTAGGCAGCTCTGGGATTCTTTAATAATGGAAATCAGTTCTTGACCTCCAGCCACTTAACAAGAATAGTTAACATTTATATATGGTTTGCAAAGCACATTATGTGTGTTATCTCATTGGATCCACATAACAACCCTTCGAGGTAGGTGCTAACTTGGTCCCCAGCTAGGAAGTGTTGGAGGCGGGATGAGAGCCTCTCCCCACTGCGTAGTCTAGAGTGGGGAAAGACATCCTCGGATGGAATCTCTCTCTCCCCTTAAACCTCAGTTTCCCTAAGGGTAGGGTCATCATAATGACCTCTCCTTCTGAGATCCTACTTGAAGCCCCCTCTGAGGAGCAGGTGTCTCTCCTCAGGATGCTTAACAGAGTCAAGAAGAGTCAATAAACAGTTATTAATTGCCTACTGTGTGCCAGACATGGTGCTAAGTGCTAGAGGAGCTTAGGGCACAGTTGGAGGAGGTTGGCTCCAGGTCTGATGGGCTAAGATTCCTCATCTCTACCAGGCTTCAGAAGGCATGATGCTCACTCCAAAAAAAAAAAAATACACCTACACAGTTACCAAAGCATGTACCCATACACTGAGAGAGGGAGATCGCCCACAGATATCCTCTTCCCCTCACCCCAGTAAGGGCACCATACCTGTTCTCAGTGCAAACCAGACTCCCTCCTCCAGGACTTGAGTCAGTATGAGAGCTTTTTGGAGTGTGTGTGTATGTGTGTGTGTGTGTGTGTGTGTGTGTGTGTGTGTGTGTGTGTGTGTGTGTGTTAGGATTCTGCTACTTGGAGATGAACAGGAGGGCAGCTAAGCTGGGAGGCGGTGAGGGGGTGGACAGGTAGGAGAGAGAGTGGGAGGGAGGGGGGTCGCGGCGAGACTGTGCTGGGTGCGGGGCACACACCGAGGGATATGTGTGTGTGTGTGTGTGTGTGTGTGTGTGTCCTGTGAGTGTGGCAGGGCTCTCTGCCTGGGGAGGGAGGGACAGGAGCGGAGCGGAGTTGGGGGGGGGGGGGTTAAGATGGGGGTGGGGATGAGGAGCAGAAAGAGGGAGGCGGCGCCAGTGCTGGGCGCACACGGAGGTGCGTGTGTGTCTCAGGAACAGGGCGGGGGAAGCGGGGGCGGGCTCGGGCAGATAGCTGTGAGGTACGTTTCAATCTCGCCGGTTCGGGGAAGCCATTTCCAATCTGCTCTCTATCATTTTCAATATCATTAATCCCAGCCACTCCATTTTCCATGCTTGCTAGGCCAGGCCCCCGAGTGCGCGGCGGCGTCGAAAGTGACACATATTCATCACGGCCCGGGCGGGCGGGCGGGCGGCGCTGGTACAATATTAGTGTTGCCCCCCCCACCCGGCCCCCGCCTCCCTCTCCCCCCACCCGGCGGCCCCGCAGCCCGAGATGGCCCGAATCCATCACCTGGAGACTGTCACCCTCCCCAGCCCGCCCATTTATTTGGGCACTTAGGAGGTAATTGGGCCCCATTAGCCGGGCGGCCGGGCAGGCGGGGGCCGCTTGGCTTTGGGGGGAGCGAACTAGGGGCCTGGGGCTGCGGGGGCTGTAGGAGGGGGGGCGTCTTCTCCTGCCTCCTCCTTTCTCTTCCTGCGCTTCCCTTCCCTGGCAGTGGCTCCGAGCGCCCTGCCATGGAGTCCTGGGGGCAGCGACTACCCTTCCTTACCCGGGAGGGGGTATCTCCCCAGTTTTGGACCTGGTTCTGGGAAGAGGGGAGCAGCCCTCCTCCACGAAGACTTCAGGTTGTGCCTCCGCTCCTGAGCACCCAGTGGAGACGATCTGTATGTACCGGCAGGGCGTAGATCTGCACCAAACTGGAGGAAAAGGACCTGATTTGAGGGGTTGTCACGCCTCTGCTTTCCTGGAGTCTCGGGGGCGGGGGGGTAGGGTGGGACAAAATAAGGCCACCCTTCTGGGAAACTGACTAGTCCTGGATGGTTGGAAGGCCTGACTGCACCGGCCCCCTTAGGCCAGGTTTTCTAGAGCTGAGAGTTCTCAGAGCGCTGGGTTCGTTAGGGTGGGTGGCACCTGGCACATATTAGGAGCTTATCACTTTATTCATGGATTGACAATCAGAGAAAGTTACCTAGAGGGAAAGGGTGTCTCTAAAGCCAGGGTGAAGTAGGGCGGGAGGTTAAGATTAAGCGTCTGGGTCCTTCCTTTTCTCCTGAGCAACAAAGACCCAGGGATCCGAGGCGGTGGGCCCGCTTAAGACAGACGTAGGACCGCAAGGATGGAGGTTCAGGGCTCAGGGAGGGCGGAAGGCAGGAGGATCCGGGAGCAGAAGGAGAAAGCAGGGGGTGCAAGAGGGCAAAAGCCCAGCCCTCTCCCCTCTCCTTGCCCCAAGCAGCGGCTCCCAGGCCTGCGAACACCCATTAACCCAGTCAGCAGATAAATTGGCCACCTTGTCAAACTCCCATTTAAAATGCAAACGAGATTTGACAGAGTCAACTGAGACTCGAGCCGCGGGAGGCGCTAATCCTGGAAAGCTAATTACGCCCTGGTGAGACCCTGAGGCCCTGCCTGCCTGGGGCCCTACGAGGCTGTGCGGAGCTTCTGGCCCGCTGGGCCCAGTTATCCAGCTGCCACACCGCATCCAGCTTCCCTTTGCCTCCCCTGCCCTGCCATGCCCTCTGCTTCCCTCAGATCAAGCGTTGGCTGCTCCAGGGCTGCAGGGCCGACCCCAACACCCCTGACTACTACCAAAGGTGCTCTTCCTCCCTCTCTTCTTCCTCCTCCTCATCTTCCTTCTCCTTCTCACCTTCTTCTCATCCTTCTCTTTCTCCTTGTAGAGCCCCCACTTTCCTCAGTTCCTCTCCCTTGTACGTTCCTTGTTTATCCCACCAGACTCCAAGGGCTGGTCAGGTAAACCTAGTCACTTATGAACTCAGATGCCCCAGGGTTCGGGGGTCAATGCCAGGCTGGGAGATCCTTCAGAACTACTATCAGAGGGTTCAGAGCCCCTAGAGTCTGGAGGTGCTCTACCCCTGTCTCACTGGGTGACTTTGGACATATCTCCCTCACAGAATCCTGGTGGGCCAGAGCCTGAAGTCCACAGGTTTAGCCCATGCTGGGCTAACACCCCAGTCCCTACTTGAATACCTCCCATGAGGGAGGTGCTCCCCACTTGGAAAAGCAGCCTCTTCTTTGGGGGGACAGTTTTAATTGACCTTGTGACCCTCTGGGGCCTCAGTTTCTCCCCAATAGAATGGGGGATATATGTGTATATATATATGCATACATGCATACACACATACAGAGAGAGAGACAAAGACAAAGAGAGACAGAGACTGGGGGGGAGCTGGATTTGGAGGTAGAAGACATGGTTTCAAGTCTCCACTCTTATATTTATTAGCTGCAAGTCTCAGTTTCTTCCTCTGTAAAATGAGGATAACCATACTCGCTCCCTCTTCCTCTTTGTAAACCTTTAAATTGAAATGTGAGTTGAGATTGATCATTTTTATCTCTGCTGCTCCCTCCCCTCTTTCCTCTCCTCCCCACTGTTTGGAAGATTAAAGAGGAGGTGGATGGAGAACTCTTTCTGATAGGGATAAATTCCATCAAACCAAAGTATTATTGTCTTTAATTATAGAATTCAGGTTCTGTGATGGGAGTAAGGGGGAGGAGGCTACCTCTTTCCATAAGGCAAGCAGTCCTAGAGGGATTTGGGGTTCCTTCTGGTCACTCTCCTCCCTAATCCCCCCTCACATTCCTTCCTGTCACTCACCTGGGATTTCTCCAAACCTTCCTGGAGTGTATTTGCCTAAGGTCGGCCCTCCTACAACCATTCCCTCACTCCTACCCTAGCACCCATGAGAGACACGGAGTTGCTTAAGGTTGACTTTTACCCTCCTACCTTCCAACTCAGAAGGGCATGGATGAGTCTTGGGATGATGAGGTGGTACAGGATAAGAACTAGAGACCGCTGTGTCCAGCCCCTTTCATTTTACAGAAAAGGAAACCGAGGCCCAGAGAGAAAAGGGGTGTACCCAAGGTCACACAGGTAGCGAATAGTAGACTTAAGATTCAAATGCAGGTTCTCTGACTTCAAATCTAGCAGTCTGTCAACCCCCCTAATTGTACAAATAGTGAAACTTAGTCCTGTATTCTTTGATCTATGATGATGTGGCCTCAGTTTGCCCACTCCCACTCGTAGATGGCTCTGAAGACTAGGACAAAGAACCCTGAGCCTGGAGTCAGGAGAGCTGGGTTCGAGCCCTGTGGAACCTCCCTCCCTAACTTTTACTGTCTAAGGCTATGAAATGGGGATTCTGCCTTCCTCGATGAAGTATCGCAAGAGTAGATTTTTAGAAATCATTCTGAGAGAAAGATTGGAATGGAAGCTGGGATCGTTATTATCACTGTCCCTGGTTCTGGCAGATGTAAGCCCATAGAGGGCCCATCTGGGAGAGTTGCCCCTTTACCCCAGCCAGTTCTCTGAAAATTCCTGGGATTTAAGGGCACCTTCCCAGTGGTTGGAGAATTATCCTGCTCAGGGGCAGCCACCTCTGCTGCAGAGTGGGAAGCAGCTTTAGAGTTAATAGCTTGGAGCTGGATCTCGGCATCTGCCACCTGGGCCCCAGAATGGGTGGGGAAACACCGTCTTTGGTGGACGAGTGCTCTATGGGCCCAGAGGGCTTGGGTTTCAGTTCAATTCAGTGAATGTTTAGAAGCTAATACAGAACAAAATGTCAGAGCTGGGAAGGCCCTTAGAACAGAGAGAGTTAGAAGAAGAAGGCAATGGAAGTAATGAATGCTTGTTGACTGACTGACCTTAGAAGGTAGAATCGAGAATGTGGGAGATCAGGGTGGGACCTTGGAGCACAGAGCAAGCAATTTTCAGAGCTGGCAAGAACTTTAGAACACAGATGATAAATTGTCAGGGCTAGAAGAGATCTAAGAACTTAGAATAGGGAATAGCCAAACTGGGAGGAATCCTGGGACTCAGTCCACTTATACACCCAATATACAGAAGGTAAAACTGAAGCTTCTAAGGGGGAAAATTTCCCCAAGATTCCAAAGGAAGCACATAGTAGAGTCAGGGTACAACTCCTTTTCCCTTTCACCCTAGCTGGTTTCTACAATAGCTGCTTCCTAGTATATGCCCTCTCTAACTTTCCAGTTCAGTCCAGTTCAGTTCAGTCAACAAATATTTGTCAAGTAACAGTTGTGTGTGTGTGTGTGTGTGTGTGTGTGTGTGTGATATCAGAATTCCATGATAAACTGCCAGGCTAGCGCCAATCTTCCTCTAGGAAGCCTCCTCAGGTCTCCCCTTCCCCCTTTCAATTGTCTTGTAGAAGTTCTTCCTCCTCGCTCCCCCCCCCCCCCCCCCCCCCCCCCCCCCCCCCCCCCCCCCCCCCCCCCCCCCCCCCGGCCCAGATGATATAACCTTTCCTTCTATCTGTAGGTGAGATCTGTCACTTCCTAGTCTGGGAGCTGTCCCTAGGACAGGGCCTGAGCCTTCTACCCTCTACTCCCCTGCCTCACCCTAGAAGGCCAAACTCATGAGGGACTCCACGCGTATGGGGGGCTCTGGGAAGATAGTGCGTCTTCCCACGTCCTCTTATGAGAAGCCATATTGAGGGAGGCCTTTGATTCGCCTCCTTCTCCCCAGGCTAGATGGACTAAGAACCATCTCAGATATGGGGGGACCAGCCTCTTCCCAAGGAAGAAGAGGAAAAAAAAGGAGAGAAGAAGTAAAGGAGGAGGGAGAAGATGAGGATATGGGGAGGAGAGAGACAAGGGATAGGAGGCAGGGGAAGAAAGAGATAGAGGGAGAGGAGCAGAGTGAAGGGAGAGGGGGAGAGGACAGAAGGGAGGCATCCAGGATGAGGGGCTGCATCCTTCAGAGTCTGGCTAATTCCCTCCCGCTGCCAGCCTGCCTGCCTGCCTCGCTTCTTTCTTCAAGGCTGGTGCTTAGGGAGCTGAGATCCCAGGGCTAATCCTAAGAAAGTGGTGGCGGATTAGGGAGCTAGGAGATTAGGGCAGAGCTGGGGGATGCTGGAGGGAGCGGGACCCTCCTCAAAAGAGGAGTCTAATTCCACTTAGCTCTGGAAGAAGGCAGCATTGCCAGTCAGAGTTCCCTCAAGGTCTCCCCAATGCCTAGCATGCCTCAGCCCCTGCCCAGCAGTTATTCTGTGGGAGGCAGTATTCTAACCCCACCCTACTCCAGAAAACAGGACTCTGCCCTCATGTGCCCCCCCTCTTAATATACATTACAGGGTTATTTTTGTTGTTAAATCCACGGAACAAGAGAATAGCGGAAGATTAGAATGTGTTGAGAAGAGGCTGGATTTCCAAGGCAAGATCTTTGCTCCAGGTCATTCTGTGCCAGGAGAGACTGGTTCTCTCTGGGACCTGGGGCTGAAATTTGGGGCAGTGGGGGAGAGTCAGGAATTGTGAGCCTGTCTATGTGGGAGTGTGTTTGCTTAGGTCGCCCCCCACTTAGGAAGTCTGGGGTGGGGTAGAGTTGGGAGGACCCTGAGAACACACACCTCAAATCCCATAGAATAACCAGGTTCTGGCAGATATTGGGGACAGGAGTTCTGAACAAAGCCCCAGTTATGACAGCATTTGGGGAGTTGGGTTCAAAGGAAGTTACCCTTGGAAGCCTTCTGGTGGGAAGTGGGCTATTACAGTAGAATGGAGGAAGGCAGGGATGGGGTCGGGGGGTGACCTGGAGCAAGATCAGAGAGCAGGGAGAGAGAAGAGAGAAGGAACGAGAGAACCCCTACCTTGTGTGGTTACAGAGTAATCAGAATCTGGGTCCTGGAGCCAGCTCCTGACTGAGGAATATGGAGAGAGGTGACAGGCTTTGGAGACAGGCTACCTGGTGCCTGAGGGGCAGCCAGCTGGGCTGGCTGTCTTGGTTTGGCCTTTACCATGGTCTGGGGGACCGAGCCCCTGGAAAAATGGGCCCTTTCAGGTCCCCATCCCTTCCAGCAAATGAAGCAAAATGAAAGCTTCTCCTGTGTTGTTTTTTGGGGGGAGGAAGGGGAAAGGGAGATTTCTTCCTTTTTCTTAAGTCTTTACTGTTCTCTCCTTTCCTTCATTTTTCCCTTATTTTCCTTTTCCCATCCTCCTCCTCCCCTTTCTTCACCTATTACAAAACAGCAACCATGATAGAAATAATGAAGACAACAGTGTCAGCTCCTGTCCCTCTCATGCACAAGGTGTCACAGCATTCTCTTGGGAGGTAGGACAAGATTTTTTGTACCGTTTTACAGGTGAAGAAATGGAGGCTTAGCAGAGCAATGACTTTCTTAAAATTCTGCAGCAGGAAGGCAGGGCTTTGAGACCAGGCCAGGAAGGCTCCTTGCCTTCCATCACTGACACCTCTGCTCTGGGCAAAGTTTCATGGAGCAGTTCCAGAACCACAGGCTAGACCAGGCTCCTCTCTGACCTCCCTCTTGTCTCTGGAGTCAGAAAGAATTGGCACAATGGATGTGGGAGAGAATTTGGAAAAACTTGGGGAGGGTATGGAGAAGAATCTGAGGACAATATGGGGAGGATGTGGGGAGAGAAAGGAGGGGAAGTGGGGGAGAGGAGCTGGGAGAATTGGAGGAGAACCTAAAAAGCATCCAGGGAGAATCTAAGGAGCACCTGGGGAAGATCAGAGAAGTGTCTAGAGGGAATCTGGAGAAGATCAGGGGAAGAAGCCAGGGAGAATCTGAGGAGTACCTGGGAGAGAAGTGGGGGAGAACTTTTGGTGTCATCCCCTTTTCTGGGGGGGGGGGTCGGAGCCAAGAGCAGAACAGGGGCCTGAGACCCTGGACATCCGCGGGACCCAGCTTTGTTTTCACACCTCACGTCCAGTCTGTTGCAAGGTGGGGTTGAGGGGTGCTAGGATGGGCCTGAGGGCCAAGGCCGGGCTGCAGGAGGCTGGAATACCACAGGGTGTTTGTTTTTAGCGGAGGACGTTCCAATGGTCGATGTGAGGCCAGAGCCGGGGGCTAATGAAGCGGGGACCTGGGCTTGTCAATAGTCTATCTGAATTATTTATCCCTTTCTGGTCAATCCCTGTCATGTCATTAGCATTTGTCTGTCCAAAGGGAAGGTGAGGGGTCCTGGACCTGACTCTGAGGTCGGCTGTTTACTCTCCACCCTCTTCATAGTGAACTGCTACTGGGCACTGGGGGGCACCTCTGGGGGCCCTACAGTGGTCTCTCTGGCAGCCTCCTGGCAGCCTAGCACGCCTCCTAGAATTTTCTCTGAGCTTCAGAGAAGAGGCAGGGACTAGGATGAAGTGCCTTGGGTATCAGGGGGAAGATGAGTCCAGGTCTCCTGACCATAGACCCGGGGGCTCTTTCTGGCTCACCTCTCTGTTCTCACTTACCCAGGGTGACTCGGAGGGAAAAAGAGACTGCTGGGGTAGAGGTAACAGGCTGGTTGGGAGTCAGCCTGGGTTCTGGCCTCAGGTCTGCTACTGCCTCAGCATGTGTGTGACCTTGGGATTGTGGGTTCCCCTCTCTATGTCTCAGTTTCTCCATTGGTAAAATGAAGCAATTGGACAAAGTGGTCTCTAATTCTGCTCTGACCATCTCTGAGTTTGTGATTTCCTGTGTGCAGTCCAGAGACTCCCCCCTTCCCAGGATCTGCAGCAGCTTCCCTCTCCTCACTGCCTCCCCCCCCCCCCCCCCCCCCCCCCGCCCTCTTCTCTCTCCAGGCCCGGTGAGATAATCACTCTAATCATGCTCACTGATCCCCCTTCTCGAGGACTTTAATGTGAAGAAATCACTTTCCTCCATGTGTCTCTGGGAGGGAGTGAGTGTGTGCATGCAGGGTCAGTGATGCATGTTCTACTGAGGGGAAAACTGGGAGTCAGAGGCCAAAGGATCTGCTTACAGTCACACAGTGGGGAGATGTCAGGGCAGGAAGCACATGCCTGCAGAGGTCAGCTCTGCCCACTGCCCCACCTGTCCTCAGCCCCTCTCCCGGTTCACTGATCTCTGCTTTTCAGTAACTTGGTCTCCTCTGCAGGGGCTGGTGAGGCAGTGTGATGAGGATGGGCTCCCTTAGACAACGGAAAGTGCCCTGGAAAGAAAAAAAGCACTGAACAGACACACTGGGGGGAAACTACAAAGAAGACTGAGGCTAGCTGTCAGAAAGTGCTTCCTGACACAGAGAGCTGTCCCAAAGTGGATCAGGCTGCCTTCTAAGGCAGTGAGCTCTGCTAGGGAGGCCTTGAGCAGAATCTGGGTGATCACTTGGATATAGGTTATGGTGGGGGTTCCGGTCATCCATGAGTTAGACTACTGGGTTCCCTCCCAACTCTCCCCAGATTCTTTCTGGCTTTCTTCTCAGGTCTTCTCCCCAAGGCTCTCCCCCAAGCACTTCGTAGGTTATCACCCAGATTCTCCCCAGGGGGCCTAGTCCCTCCCCAGCCTTCCTTTGGGGTGAATACTCAGACACAAACCCTAGGCCCTCTCTCTGCTCATGAAGGAGGGGGAGAGTCCCAGCTGCTCCTCTTCATCAGGCAGACACACTGGTGCACACTCACTCTCGGTCACATATCCTCCATCCTCCAGGTGGACGGATAGAGGCCTGGGGTGCTGTCAGTCACAGGCCTCCAAGGGAAAGCATACTCATTAACTGTTTGACTTCATTTTGTCACATTGACGTCCAGGCAGAAGGAAGGAGAGAATTGAGGGGGGCTGGGTCTGGGGAGCTGCCAAAAGGAGCTCCCCTTTTGCAGGAAGAGTGGGCATTGGATTATTTGCTGCGGTGGATTAGACAGTGGGGCAAAGTCAGGGGCTCAACATTATGCAGAGGCTCAAAAATTCGGCTGCTCAGCTCTTTTGAGATATAATAACACCGCCCTTTTCCATAGGACCTGAAGGGTTTGCTAAGCGCCTTCCTCCCAATATCTCTGGGAAGGAGGACAGGGTTTTTAATCTCCCTTTGGCAGAGGAAAAAGAAAGAGACTTGCCCAAGGTCACACAGTTATTAGATGTAGGAGGTGAGATTTTCTGGAACCACAGAGTTGGACTCACAGACTAAAGCACTTTCTTTCCATCCACAGCTTGATCCAACTTTACCTGAATCCTGGAGATGTCTAGTCCCACTCAGGAGAGACTGTGGTCTCCCTTCCAAAGCCCACGGCCAACAATTTTGAACACTGATGCAAGGAAACGCTTAGGGCCTGAAGGTCAGAGTGTGAAAGGACCTGAGAACATGGAACCTAGAATGTCAGAGTTGAGAGGGAGCTTAGAACAGGGAATGTCAGGTCTGGGAGAACACTAAGAGCATAGACTAGAGAATGGCTGAGGAGGGAGAGAACTTAGGGTCATGGAATCCAATCTGCTTGTTTCACAGATGAAAAAACTGAGGCCAAGAGGGATCACATGATTTGTTATATCCATGTATCCCCTATATAGCATGTACCCAAGAGTTCCTGATTAGCCAATGTTTAGGAATTATCGGTCTTTTTTCAAGTCTTCTCAGACCTCTCCTAATGTCCTCCAAAGGGAACATTCCAATGGGGGGGTCTCCCCTAGTTCATCTCTCCACCCTGCTGAGACCCTTGAAGCTGCTCTCAGGAGAGGTAGGAGTTGGACCTCTGGCTCTTCATGACATAACATCAGAACAATTCTCACATCCCTGAAGGATTACAAGACATTTTCTTCTCAGTCAAGTGATGCATTCAGGTCACTTTCACCAGGGCTTGGATTTGAGCTGAGCTTCTCTCCCTTTAAAATCAGCACTTTGTCCTACCTCTTCTATGCCTTGCAGATGGTGCCAAGGGGCCAACAGAAGCACTCTCCCTCCTACATTCTTTCTTTCATTCCTTCATCCATCCATCCATCCATCCATTAAACAAATATTTACTGAATGCTGGGTGAGAGCAGATGCCTTAACAGACAGGTCCCATCAACTCCCCTCCCCTACAGGTCCCTTAGGACCAGCCCGTCTTCTTTTTTTTTTTTCAACCTGTCTTCTTCTGACAGCTTGGGAACCCAGAATGACTCTAGAAACAGAGCCTGGAAGCCTAGGAATCCCAGCTGTAGACCAGGCCAGGGAAAACTGTAGGAAAGTAGCTAGATGCTCTACTTTGCCTGCGTTTGGGGAAGTGGGGGAAGGCCTTGCCCACCCTGGCAAACCTTTCTTCTCTCCATCTGGGGGACTTCTCTTTCTTCCCAGGAAATTGTTGCCTTCTTGTCTCTCCATGACTCTGTGAAATTCCCTCGTCTAGCCCCTGGCTTTGGCCTCAGACCTGACCACAGAACATTCAACATTCATTTAATAGACCTACTACCATCCCATGCCAGACTGTGCTAAGCTCTGGGGACACAGAGACAAAAATGATAGAAGGTCTGCTCTAAAAAGAGCTTATATTCTACTGGAAGAATACTGTATGTATACAAATAATTGAACACAAGGTAATTTGAGAGGATCAGAACATTAACTTGGGTTTGATAGGGAGAGGGAGAACAGGCAAGGTTTCAATGAGGAAGAAAGATGGCCCCAGACCTGATCTCTGAAGGAAGATGGGGCTTCTAAGAGATTGGAGAATCCAACAACGTTCACTACTGCAAAGCTTTCTGTCTGTCTGTAGGTCTATAGTTTCACTTTTTAGAATTTGGGAGCTATATGTGTTATATTTTCTCCCTTTGAGGAAGGAAACAGGTCAATATTGTTTGCTCTAGAATATATACATACATTTACATTCAGTTCTATTAATAATTCGCAATCCACTTGTTAGGGTATGTGTGCAAAGGAAAGCCATTCCCCCTACTCTGTGAACGCTGATATAGCATTGCCCATGTAGAACTTCAAGGAGGAAAAAACAACCCCAAACCATGAGCACCAGTAGAGCATCTTCCATTTCCCAAGAAGAGCTCCAAGGTCATTTTCCTAGACAAAATAGGAAAGCTGAGAAGGCATCTCAGGAGCTTACCCACCATCTCCCCAATCCGAACTCTGATTTGGAGGTGGGGAGTGTCCCACTTCCATCCTCAGTTTCTTGAAAGAATATCCTTTAATCATTCATTCAAATACACAAGTCCTAAGCATGGGTTTCCTTTTCCCCTCCTGAATGGGGATATAGTATTATTCCATCATCACTCATTTGGAAAGTCATTTGCCACCAAACAAAGGGATTGAAACAAGTAGCAGAAACCAAGCAAGTCTTCTCCTCCTTTCAAAATTCCTCAGCCCCAGAGTCACCTGGTTCCAGTTGCTGTGGTAAGTGGCCCTAATTTAGAGGCCTTGATGAGGATGAAGGTCATGTCAGGCATGGGGACAGCTTCTATGAATACATAGAGAGAAGGAAGATTAGGTTCAGGAAACAATTGGTAGGTAGTTCGATAGGAATATATTGTTCATAAACATGAATAATGCAAAGGAAGCTTTGAAAAGCAGGTTGGGTCCAAATTTGGAAGTGTCCTAAGTGACAGAATTTCAGCCGGGTGTGGAGGTGCATGCCTATAATCCCAGAGACTGGGGATGGTTGCAACTGGTAGATCTCTTAAGCTCAGGGGTTCTGAGCTTCACTGGGTCATGCCAGTCTGGTGTCCTCACTAAGTCTGGCACCAATATGGAGAGCCTTGTTGAGCAGGGGCTACCAGCAGGGGCAAATTGGCCCATGTCTGCAATAAAGCAGGTCCAAACTCCTGTGCCAATCTGTAATGGGAGCAGGTCTGAGAATGACCCCTGCACTTCTAGTCTGGATGAAATAGGGACACCCAGGCTTTAACCAAAAAAAAAGAAAGAAAGAAAGAAAGAAAGAAAGAAAGAAAGAAAGAAAGAAAGAAAGAAAGAAAGAAAGAAAGGAAGAAAGAAAGAAACCAGGATGTTGTTGTGGTTTATCCAATGGGCAATGTGAAGGTTTTGAGCAGGTCAGTGATACCACCAAATCCTTGATTTGGAAAGATGATTATGATTTTTAAAAAGTATTTTATTTTTTCCAGTTACATGTAAATATAGTTTTCAACATTCATTTTTTATAAAATTTTGAGTTCCAATTTTTTTCTCTTTCTCATCCTCTTCTCCCCAAGATGACAAGCAATCTGGTATAGGTTATATGTGTGCAACCACAGAAACATATTTCCACATTAGTGATGTTATGAAAGAAGAAACAGAACAAAAGGGAAAAACTATGAAAAAGAAACACGAAAGTGAAAATAGCATTCTTCAGTCTTCATTCAGACTCCATAGTTCTTTCTCTGGATGGGGATAACATTTTCCATCATGAGTCTTTTGTAATCGTCTTGGATCATTGCATTGCTAAGAAGAGTTAAGTCTATCACAGTTGATCAGCACACAATGTTTCTGCAGCTGTGTTTAATATTCTTCTGGTTCTGCTCACTTCACTCAGCATCAGTTCATGTAAATCTTTCCAGGTTTTTCTGAAAGCATCTTGTTCATCACTTCTCATAGCACAATAGTATTCCATTACATTCATATACCACAACTTGTTCAGCCATTCCCCAATTGATGGGCATCCCCTCAGTTTCCAACTCTTTGCCACCACGTGAAGAGCTGCTATAAATATTTTTGTACATGTGGGGCCTTTTCCCTTTTTTATAATCTCAATGAGATACAGACATAGTAGTGCTATTGCTGGTTCAAGGGGTATGCACAGTTGGATTGCCCTTTGGGTATTGTTCCAAATTGCTCTCTGGAATGGTTGCATCAGTTTACAACTCTACCAACAATGCATTAGTATTCCAATTTTCCCACATCTTAGGAAAATGATTATGGCAGTGCAATGGAGGGCCCATTGAAGAGGAAAATGATTGGAAGCAGAGACAACATTTAGGAGGCTATCACAGTAGGTCAAGGGAGAGGCTCTTCACAGATTGACCCTAATTTGGATCATAGACTGAGCCCTAAACTATATCCTCTCTGCTTTCTCTGACTCTAAATCCTGCTAATCCTCATTTAATCAATCAACATGACAAATAAAGTGGAAAAATGTATCCAGCCATCTCGCACGGGGCACATACAACACCTTTGAGAAGGTAGCACCTATTGGGGAAGATATTCCCCACAGGAACTGTGAAGAGGCTGGGGCACCAAAGTGATCTTTGTTTCCAAAATCCTTTTTGAGAATCAGGAAGATCTGATTTTGAACCCTTACTCCTGACACTAACCATGTGACCAAGCCCCTTAACCTCTTCCAACCTTATTTTTCTCATCTGTAAAATGGGGATAATGAGAGTCTCTATTTCACAGGGTTGTTGTGAGGGTCAAACAATGTATTTGAAAAGTACTCTGTACCTTAAAGTACCTTAAAAAGTTCTAGAATGTGAGTTACAATTGACAGGTACACAGATGAAGCTGGGGCCAGAACATGTCATGTGAAGAAAGCAAGAACATTAATTTCCAAATCTCTGACCCACATCCCTACCTTTACATGTGCTGGTAATAAAATGTTGAATGTCTCCCTCCATATGGAAGGAGAGAGGGAGGAACTAAGCTGGGGCAGTCCCCAAAGTGAGGGTTCCAAGGTCACGCAGTTGTTTGCAGCCAGTTCATGGTTTCTCCTTCAAAGACCCCTGCCCACATCCTTTCCACCACGTCTCCTGGGGTCCAGTCACATGATGCCAACTGGTTTGGGAGCCTTTCTGTCATAAATGGGCATGGAAGTGTGAGCATCAAGATAGCCAGGATCTTGAGATCAGATATGATGAGACAGTTGACCCAGGAAGGTCCTGGTAGTTGGCGCAGGAAGCAGCCGGGGCAGGACTGCCAGTCCTCATCCTCAGTGCCTAATTATCTCCTCCACCTGTTCCCTTCACTAATACACAGCCAATCTCGGCCTCATTCTCATTCCTTCTTATGTCAATGGTTACCAAAGCCTTCCAACACCATGGTCTCCCTGTGTCCAGTTCCTGTCCCCCCTTAATCCCTCCACCATAGCGCCTGTGGGACAAAATACAAATTCTTCAGTCCGAACTTTAGAGCCCTTCCTAATGTGGGTCCCACCTACCTTTCCAGGCTGATTATACACTATTTCCTTTCACGCGCTCTTGCTTGTCTGTTCATCCATATGCTACATTCCTCTTTTCAAACCTTCAGACAAGCCATAGACTCAGCCTGGAATACTCCTCCTTCTCTCCTGGGTTTGCCCTTCAAGGCTCAGCTCGAGGGTTACCCCCTACAGGAGGGCTTTCCTGATTCTTCCAGTTGTTAATACCACCTCCCATCTCAATCTGTTCTCCCTCCCCCCTCTGCTGAATCACTGAGTTTTTATTTTTGATATTTTTTGAAAGGTACTTATCTATGAACAGGATGTATTGTCCTGGGGAGAACATGAGCTCCCTGAGGACAGAGACTGCTTTGATTTTGTCTTTGAATTCCCAGAGTCTCACGTGATGCCTGGAACACACAACAGACATTTAATAAATCCTCATTAATGGATGGATGGATGGGTTTCTATTCTGCACACCTCATCATCCAGTTTATCTAAAGGAAGGAATATCCTGGAGCAAGCAGATGTCTGAGTCGTAGGATTTGGAGCTAAAACAGGACTTTGGGGCTCATCTAGTCCAGGGCCTCACCATTTTACAGAACAGAAGACTGAGGCCCAAAGAAGGGCATGGACTTATTTGTCCAAGGTAACTCTGGTGGGAACAGAGAAAGAATTCAAACCCAGAACTCCGACTCCAAACTGAGTGTTCTTTCCATTCTTTTTGAATTCAATGGCTCCCAGGGAGCAGTGTCAGGAGAAGGGGACCAAATAGGCAGATTCGGGATTGTGGTTTAGGGCAAGACTGAGTCCTGGGAGAGTAGAGGGTGGAGACAGAAGGAATGGGAAGGCCTAGGTCAAGATCATCTCCCAATTAGAGCATGGCCACCTGGCTAGGGTGTGAAGCCATGGGGAACCAGATCAGTCCCATTCAGCGGCTCCTCTCTGATCTTATCATATCCTTAACCTTGGTTTAAGTTCTTCCATCCATCCCTAGCCTCGGTGGAATTCTGACTGAGGGTCACAAGAACCCCAAAGCCTTTCTGTCTGAGCCACAGGGTCACTCCTTGGTTACAGGTCACCTCTACCCCTACCCCAAAGCCGACAACTCCCATGAAGAACATTCAGGAGCTAGAACTCCCTTTTCTGCAGCACCCTTCCCCCCACCCCCATCGCCCATCAAAAGTCAGAGAGGGGATTCCTTCTTTTGATACATTCAAACGATTCTCTGTTTACCTCTGGATCCCATTTCCGCTCCACATTCTCCATCATCACTCAGGGTCCCAGATAGACTTTCATTCTATAACTGATGTCATGTCCCACCTGCCAGAAGATCTCTTATCCAGGCACTTATTGCCTGGTCTACTGCCCTATCTTAATACTTTCATGACCACAAGAACAACTAGCATTTATAGAGTGCTTGGGTCCTCCCAACAACCCTGTGAGGTAGATACTATCATTATCCCATTTTACAGATGAGGAAATGGAGGCCAAGAGAGGTTTGGTGGCTTGTTCAGGATTGACTAACTAGCAAGGATTTGAACTCAGGTCTTCCTGACCCTACATCTAGGACTCTGTGTGCCCTCACTGCCTTAACATTTGAACACCTAACGCTTAATAATGTTGTAATTATTCTGACCCCTTCCTCCCTCATCTCCACTTTTTGAGAGGAAGAGAGAGAAGAGGGGAATTTGTAAATGCATACATGTTGGAGAAAGGCATTGGCTATGCTTCCTAGCATTGTGGGGGGGGGGGGGCGAGGGTGGGTCCCTAAGATGCCCCATTAGGCCTAAATTCTCTTCCACTAGCTCTGTGCTCCCAGTTCCTCAGGTCCCTGCTGTTTCTTTCCTCCTCCACTATCTCCCCCTCTGAAGAAAGGCCCTGACTCTGCCCTTAGATTTACTTCAAGACTTGGAAATCTCCTTCATGTCTCTGGCCTCAGCTTCCACCGTCAAACGAAGGAGTTGATTGTGGTTCGTCCCCCTAGTCCTTTCTATTGCCTAGGATTGTGATTCTGTGAGTTTCTTCTTCTCTTCCTCCCCCTCCTAATAGATAGGGGGAGGGGAGAGAAACTGGGGGAGCTCCCCACACCCTCCCAGCCCATCTAGGGAAGCCATTGATTTCCTCCCCCTTAATGCTCTCTCCTGCTGCCTCCTCCTAACACCTCCCTAAGCTGCAGCCACTAAGCCTCATCTCCCAGGCTCTAATCACCAAGTCTTACTTCTGATCTACGGAAATGACAAGGAGCCTTTTTTGGGGGTGGGGGAGGGAGGGGGATTTGGCAGTGCTGGGGGAGCTGTCAGCTAAAGCTGCCCAGGAGATATGTGGAGAGGGGGAGCAAAGAGGGTTATGGAGCCCTCCCCACTCAGCCCCATCACTCCAAGGAGATTCATCCTGCCACACTCCCCACCTACTGGAAGTACCCAAGCTTGTTCTGAGATATCAGTGTGACTGTGAAGGGAAGGGATGGAGTGGGTGGGAGAAATTCTAGGCTCCACAAAGGAAAAGAGTCCAGTGCTGCCCTCTGCCCTTAGTCAGTCCATCCATAAATCAATTGACAAACATTAATCGTTGTGGTTCAGTCATGTCCAAGTCTTTGTGACCCCACTTGGGGTTTTCTTGGCAAAGATACTAGAGTGATTTGCCATTTTCTTTTCCAGCTCATTTTACAGATGAGGAAACAGAGGCAGACAAGGTTAAATGTCTTACCCAGGGAGGAGTCTTCCTGACTCCAGGCCCTGTGTTCTGTCCACTTCACTAACTAGCCACCCTAAGCATTCATTAAAGACTCATTACATGCCAGGTACCATGCTGGGCACTGGGCACATACGAAGACAAAGATCAAATAGTTCCTATTCTCTAGTAGTTTATATTCCACTGGGGGGGGGGGGACAACAATATATGTGCAAAACCATGATATAATTTGGGGAAGAGAGTACTAGCAGGTGGGTGGGCATGGATAACAAAAGGTGCCATATGATACTTGAATTGAGTTATGGAATATATTAATGACTCAAGGAGAAAATAAATGCCTTGGGGGGAGGGGGGAACCATTGCAAAGGGACAGAGATGGGAGATGACAAAAGATGATGAAATGACAAAAAAAGACAAGAAGGTCAGCTTGGCTGGACCCGGCAGGGTGAGTTTAATAGAGTTGGAAGAAGACAAGCATTTATTAAATGCTCAAGTGATTTGTGTAGGTTCATATATTTGTTCAAGGGCAAATCTGAACTCAGATCTTCCTGACTCCAGGTCCAGCGCTCTGTGCTTTCTGGTGCCATCTAGCTGCCTCAGGTAGGTTGTGAAGGATTTTAAAAACCCAAGCAAAGGCTGTATAGGTGATTCTGGAGGCATTTGAGAGGGACTGGAGCTTTTGGTTTTTATTTATTTTTTTGAGTGGGGAACTGACAGATTGGCACTTTGGGGAAAATTGCTTTAGCAGCTATGTGCAGGGCAGAATGGAGTGATGAGAGTCTTAAAGCAGGGAGATCAGTTAGGCTATGGCAGCTGCTTCAATATCCTGATGAGAGATGATGAGGGCATGGACTGGATGCTGCTGGTGCTGTGGGTGGATAGAAGTGGGAGGCGGGATATGGAAGTCACTGTGGATGTAAAAATGACAAGATACAGCAGCTCATTGGATATGAGACTGAGGAAGAGTAAAGAGTTGAGGATGACTCCTGAGGATGACTGGAAAAATAATGGTGACCTCTACAGAAATAAGGAGGTTTGGAAGAGGGATGGGTTTGGGCAGAAAATAATGAGTTTTATTCTGGAAATGTCTGAGTTTCAGGTGCCAGTGGGACATCCAGCTGGAGATAGGCAATAGGCAGTTGGGGAATCAAAACTGGAGGTCAGGAAAGAGGCTAGGACTGGATATATCTGTATATAAATGATAATTTAACCAATAGGAATTGATGGAGTCAATAAGTGAGAGGGTAGAGAGAGAAGATAAAAGGTCCCAAGACACAATCTTGGGATCAGTTGAAGGAACTAGGGATATTTCTCCTGAAGAATGGAAGGCCTGAGGAGGAGAGGGCATGAAAGCTCTCTACAAGCATTTGAAGGGCTAGCATAAAGGAAGGGATTAGATTTATTCTTCTTGGCCCCAGGGGGCAAAATGAGGAGCCATGGGTAGTGGTTGCAAAGAGGATAAAATTTAGGTTTGATGACCACATACATTTGTTATGGAATGGACTTCCCCAGAGAATAATGGTTTCAAGGAGAAGTTTGGATGGTCACTTCTAGGAAGCATTTCTGTTCAGCTGTACCAACCAAAAGGGAAGGGTGAAGAGAGGAGAGCCCCCAAGTTGTAGAGGAATATGTTCTTGATTAGAAGTCAGAAGACCAAAAGAAAAAAAAGGTCAGAAGACCAATCTAAAATGTTATTTACACGTGCAATTTCAATTCATTTAAGAAACACTCATTGTATATAACACTGCTTACTATATGCCTACTCTTCTATTTACTACTTAGAAAAAGAGAAAACTCCGCAGTTTATTTCTTTGAAAGCAGGAACTATCCCATAATTGTACTGCCAGAGGACGAACGGTGCCTGGCACATAGTCAGTGGTGCTAAGTGTTGGTTGATTAATTGATTATAATAATTAATGATTAATTAAGAAATAATTCTTTAGGAAGTGGGGGGTACTCTTCTCACCCCAGTCTAGCCTGGACTTTCTCCAGGTTCTGTCCTAGCCTCTTGGGTGGTCTAGCCCAGGTGCCATCCCCCATCCCAGTCCCAGTCAGACCCCAGCCTCCTCTCATCCAAGCAAGTCCTACAGGACAGCCACTCTCCATTCCGTGTGTGTCTCAGTATCTCCAATGGTTTCTGACTGGCTCAGCTGTTTCTCTTTTTATCTCTGTCTCTCTCACTCTTTATCTCTGCCTTTCAGTCCTTGTCTCTGTCTCCTCACTCCATATCTGTGGATCTGTTTCTCTGAGTGCATGCCAAAGCCAGGTCAAAGAGGGTTTTGGATTCTGTGCTGGTGAGATGAGATTTAGGGTAGTGGAAATAGCCCTAATTTGGGAGTATCTCATAAACCTTCAGCTGAGTCACCCTGGCCAAGTCCCTAGTTCTCTCTGGGTCCCGCTAAGATCCAGAGCTTGAACCACATAATGACGGAGACCCTATCATCCCCAGTTTCCCAGACTCCCAGTCAGCCTCTACCGAGACCGGATAGCACCTAAGTTGGCTGCCCGAGAGCCAACCCTCTGCCCCCGTCCCAGAAGAGCTCCCCAGACCTTGAGGCCAGGTTGAGCTGGAGGGAAAAGGAGGCCAAGTCGGGATGGGGATACTCCGGGGATTCTCCGGCTCCACAGGCAAACCAGGAGGCGGGCAGGCTCATCTCTCTCCCCGCAGGAGAGTAATTACAGCGGAGGCAGCGGCGGGGGGAGCCCGCGCGGTTAATGGCGTCTGAGGGTAATCAGGAATTAATTACGCGTTTCCCGGGAATCCCTAGCTGGGCGGGGTTTCCAGGGACCAGCTCAGGCTCAGGCTGATAGGGGAGTTGGGAGTGTGCAGACTTGGCTCTGGTCCAGGGCGCAAGGTCACTCCATGTGGGTCAGAAACAAGACATCGAGCACGTCCTACACCAGGTTCCTGATCAATAGGAATTCTGTCTGACCGAGGAAGGAAGCCTCTGTCACCCCAAGTGCCTGCCCCTACCTGAGTCCCCAACAGGGGTATTGACCGAGATTGGCCATCCCTTCACCAGATCCCCTTCAGTCTTGTAACACAAAAGAGCTTTTACCTACGAGACTCCTGGCACTGAGAATGCAAAGACACAGGTGAACCATTATCTGCCCTCAAGGAACTTATGTTCTACTGGGGATGGGGGTGCAGGGTTAGAGGAGGGCACAGCTGGTTCACAAAGAAGTGAATACAGAGTTATTTCAGGATAGAGGGCCCTCTGACAATTGGAAGTATAGGGATCAGGATGGGCTTCCTGGAGGAGGTGGTCCCAGGAGGAGCTGAGCTTGGAGGAATTCCATTAGGCAGAGAGAAGGCAAGTGGATGGGGCAGTGGATAGCTTGTGCAAAAGCAGAGTGACGGGAGATGAAATACAAAGTTTGGGGAATCATTAGTGGTGCAGGTTGGCTAGAAAATAATGTTCTGAGAGGAGTTGGGTGAAAATGGTCTAGAAAGGTAGGATGGAGTCCAAATGTGAATGTCTTGGAATTGGGAGGGGACTTGCATTTCATAGGAGAAGTCAGACTTCAAAGCTTTTTGAACAGGGGAGTTACATGGTCAGACCCACCATCCAGGCACATAGATCAATGTCAATTTGGTTGTTGGGGGAGGGGGAATTGAAGAGGGGAGAGGCTGGAGGAAAGGAGACCAATTCAGAAACTATTGCCAGATGGTTAGGGTTTAAAGAGGGTGGGAGTGGAGTGACTGTGACTAGACAGAAGGAGGAATCTACAATTTTGGAAGAAGAAACAATAACATTTGGTTCCTGGTGCAATGAGGGGATGAGGGAGAGGGAGGAATATGGGACAACTTTGAGGTTCAGAACCCAGATATCTGGAAGGATGATGATGGCCTTGACAGAAGTGGGGAAATTTGGAAGAGGTATGGGATTAAGGTGGGGGGGGGGATAGTAAGGAATTCTAATTTAGAAATATTCAAGTCATATCCACAAGTATTAAGCACCTACGAATGTGTTAGGCACTGTGCCAAATGCTGGGGATACGCAAAAAGACAGAACCAGTTCCTGTTCTCAGGGAACTCACAGTCTAATGAGGAAGACAACCTACCAATGACTGCATACACATGACACATGCCGGATGAGTTGCAGATCATCTCAGAGAAAGGCCCTAGCATTCAGGGGGGCCAGGAAAAGCTTTCTGAAGAAGGTGGGACTTTAGCCAGGGAATCCAGGAAGTAGAAACAAGAAGGGAGGGAATTTCCGGCTTGGGGGACAATGTGATTGGATTGAAGAATACCTGTCAGGGGAGGGCAAGTAAAGTGCAAAAAGACTGAAAAGGTAAAAAGTGACTAATTATTAAGGACTTTAACAGCTAAACAGATAATTTCATATTTAATCCTGAAAGTAATAGGGAATCCCTGGAGTTTATTGAGTTGGGGGAGGGGGAATGGCATTTTTTGATCTGTACTTTAGAAAGATCAGTTTTACAGATGAGTGGAAGACAGACCAGAGTGAGGAAAGACTGGAGTTAGGGACGTAACTCAGGAAGATATTGCAACAGTCCAGATGAGAAGTGATGACAGTCTGCCCCAGGGTAGTAGCAGGGTCAAAGGAGAGAAGGGAATGGATATAAGAGAAATGTTGCAAAGGTGAGTATGACAGCACCTGACCATATTGACCATGAGGAGGAGGTGGGAGAGTAATGTGAGCCTAAGGAGTGAGCCTGGGTGGGCTGGAGGATAGGAATATTCTCAATAGCAACTGGAAAGTTAGGAAGAGGTGGGGAAAGACAACGACTAAGGCTAAGACAAAGACAAGGCTAAGTTTTGAGTTTGAGTTGTCTATAGGACATCCAGGTAGAAGTATTCAGCTGGAATTCAGGAGAGAGATTTAGAATGATTATCTAGACTGAGGAGTCAAGCAAAGGCATGATAACTGAACTCAGGAAAGCAGGTGACATTAGTGAAAAAGAGTGAATAAAGAGAAAGGAGCCCAGGAAGGAGATGTACACATCCCTCCCCACCAGGCTTAATGGTTGGGAGATGGAGGATGATCCAGCAAAGGGGCTGAAAAGGTGTCGAGAGGCAGAATAGAACCCAGAAAGAACCTAAGACAGGAGAAAGTGGTTGACATTGTCAGCAGCTACAGAGAGGTCAAGGAGCATGAGAAGTCATAGAAATCTATGGCATTTAACAGTTAAGAGCTTCCTTGAAGTGAGAACCAGAGAAGATAAGGGACTAGCTCAAGGTCTCAAAGTTGATGCTCTAAGTATCAGTCAGGATTCAAACACAAGGCCTTTGATTTCAAATTGTCGGTCTTCCCCTATACCATGCTGCCTCTCTGGAGACAGGAGATTTTATTTTCCATATTCTGAAGGCTTGGTGAGGGGCTTTGCACATAGTAGGAATCTGATCAATGTTTATTGAACTGAATTGTGGCTGGAGTATGGCGCCCATCCCTGGCAGCTGCAGGAGTCTGGGCCTGTGAGCCAGCCAGTCTGTGGGCAGCCCACACCACCCCGGCCAGCTCAGAGATTCTCTGTGGGGCCCTGGGCTTTGGGAAAACCTGTTACCACTAAGCCCCATTCCAGCAGACCCTGAAAGCTGGCCAACTTTCCTCTTTCTGCTCTCTCTTTCTCCCTCAGTGGCAGGGCCCAGACCCCGGCCCCCAGCCCAGCCCAGCGCTTTGAAGTCCCAATCTGGCAAATAGAGTCAATCAATTATGAAGGAGACAATCTGCTTAGCGCCTTCGGGCTGTGGGTGCGGAGCAATCGGAGGGATTAGGGGGAGAAAATCAGGCTTAGGCTTCCCTAAGTGACAGGGAGAGAATCGGCCCCGAGACTGGGAGAATCCTAAAGCGATTATGCAAATCAGCCAGCCTAGAAGGGAAGGGAAAGAGGAAAGGAGGGAAGGGGGGACAGTAAGAGAGAGGGGCGAGGCGGGGAATGCTCCCTGTTAGACCAGCCAGTGTCTCTACCTTGCCCAGCTGGGCCCAGCTTGGGCTCAGGTCCTGGTTGGCCAGAGACACCACCCGCCTTTCCTCAGAACTTCTACAGATGTGGAAGCAAAGCTCAGGAAAACTTGGTACTGAATTTCTCTTTTCTCCTAAAAGTGTCAGAGGTTCATACCCAGGGAGAGGAGAGTGGTAAAGGCACAAGCACATTTATTTATTCACAGACCATCAGAGACAGGAAGGGCAGCTGAGAGATCATGGCATTCAATGTCCTCATTTTACAGATGGGGAAACTGAGGCAGCTCCCCAGAAAGAACAGCATGTAAGCCCCTCACAGACAGGGCCTATTTTCATTTTTGTGTCTGGATCCCCATCACTCAGGATATTTTGTGCCTGGCACACAGTAGGTGCTAAATAAATGCTTGTGGATTGATGTGGCTCCACTTGCCCCAAAGTCTGGAAATGAGTAAAGAACCTAAGCAGGACTTTAAGATCAGCTCACCTGATCCCAGTCTAACAGCTCTTGCCACTTCCACAAGCTGATGCCTAAAATTCTCTCTCTGCCTCTGTCTCTCTTTGTCACTGTCTCTTTCTCTCCTCTCTCCCTTTCCGTCTTTGTGTGTTTGCCTCTGCCTCTATCTGTTGGTCTGTCTGTCTGTCTGTCTTTCTCTCTCTCTCACACACATACACACACACACACATATACCTGGAAATGACACATAGGAGAGGGTTGGTCTAAGTTGATTGCTTGAGCCTTTTCTAGGCTGAAGGTTTTTTGTACCTTCACAAATATTTGCAGAATTAAGGTTTGCTTCCACCAACAGAGAACAGCAAAACACTGGTCAAGGAACAATGCCAGGGTTCTAGGATCTAGGGGCACAGACTCCCCTCCTCTAAAAAAGACCAACCCAGCAGATTCCTTCCTCTTCACTCCCTGACAGGTCACTTCCAGTCACTTAATTGGTATCTGCTCATTGGTAAAATCCCAGACTCCTCCAGTATCTCTGCAATCCTGGTGGGATCCAGCCTTGATACTAGGTCTGGTAGGACCTTCCAGGTTTAGGCATGCTGGAGTTTAGATCATACAGGCTTGTTTATATATACAAACCTGGAGGAGGAACTTGGGACCTACCTCCTAGAGACAGGTTGGCTACAAAAGGAGTCCATTCCCATCTGCCCTCAAAGAGAAGCCCCTCTTGGCACTATAGGAACTAGATCCAGGACCTATTACTGGAGCTTCTGTGGGGTGGGTAAGACTTCATCCATGGTCTCTCTTGTGGGGCTGGGCCAAGGAAAGGACAAGAACAGTTCCCTTCATCCAGCCTCCCCAAAACTCTAGCAGTGACCACATAGGCAAGAGACAAGAGGCTCAGTAGAAGATCCAGGTGTTTTCAGGCCATGGGGATGGGTAGAGAGAGAGCTGAAGGGCTTGGGAAACTGGGAATGAGGGTATAGAGGGCTCCTTATGGCTCTGTGGTCCTGAGCAGTGAATATTCTCATAGCCAGCAGGAAAATGGGTCTTTATATTGTTTGTTATCAGGGACATCTCTGGGTCCTAACTATGGGGCTAGCCCTGAATATCCAACCCATGCCTTGGACTGGGAGTAGGGAGAAAGATTCAGTGAGCAAAGGGACTATACAGAAAATAGGGAGAAAGAGTGGCCCTCCCTATCCTTCTCTATGTATGAAAGGGCCTGTGGTTTGGGGCTAGGGTATCGGCTGTATTTGTGTGATTGTAGATATATCAGTGTGAGTGTGTGTGCATGAGGGTGAGAGAGAGAGAGAGAGAGAGAGACAGAGAGAGAGAGAGAGAGAGAGAGAGAGAGAGAGAGAGAGAGAGAGAGAGAGAGAGAGAGAGAGAGAGAGAGAGAGAGAATGTGTGTATGTCCCCTCCTGGGGCTGCAGTGGGAACTCCTTAGCAGTCTTTTATTAGCTGGACTGGCAGCCTGGCTCTCTGAGCCTGCCTCCTCCCAGCCCCCAGCCCCCAGCCCCCAGCCCCCAGCCTCCAGGCTCCAGAGAGGGAAATCGATAGCAGGCAGTCTCAGTCCCCAGAATAGCATGATGGAGCTGCCTGCAAGTCCAGGCAGGCTTGGGTCAGGGGTCAATGAGTCTTTAGCAAAAGAGACTGCTGGAGCCCTGACCCTGCGGCCCCTGATCCATCAGGCCCTGGATGCCTGTCTCTAATGGCTGGGGAACTGTCCAGGCCCAGCCAGAACTGGCAGCAGATACCCAGGAGCAAGACCCTACAGACTTCCTGGACTCCCATGTTCCTTGGTTCCCCAGGTCCAACTGCTGACCAGGCAGGCTTGTGAAGAGCGTCTAAGGAGATAGCTCTCCAAGTGTCTTTACCCCCTAAATCCTCCTCCAATATTTTGTTCCTCCTGTCCCCTTCCCTCCCTTCCCTGCCTCCAGGCCCTAGTTAGACAGGGAGGACATGCTCTCCAGAAGGTCAACCTGGGACAATGCTTGAATGTTATTGGTGACTGAGAAGTGCCCTGAGTTTCTCGATAGACTTTCCTATTAGTACAGTTAATGAGTTGTCAGTCTGGTAGGCTCAAGGAGCCAGAGAAGGGCTATAGCCAGAAATGGAAGTATTCTGATTAAGGGATGGGTAGGAAGGAGCCTGCCTTGTTGGTATTTTTCAGGAATGGGGTCCAAGTCCCTAGACCCTCTGCCTCACCCACCAAGCCTCTTTGGCTACCCAGTATCATACTTGTTTCAGTGAGTGGAAACCAGAAGACACTGTGAGATTGAAGAAGCCATGGCTGGGCCCAGCAGGGGCTCATAGAGGCAGAAGCATGTGATTCTGTCTACAGGTTTGCCCTGTGTCCACCCCAGCTTTTCTCCAGGTAGGGCTTGACCCTGACTTGACTCCTATATGGGATGCTGGAAAGGGGCTAATGAAATTGTTATGAGTGAGGCTGGGTGGAGAGCAGTGAGGTTGGGAGGGTGGATTTATGAGGATAGGAGGGCTTAGGACAGAGACCAGAGAGCTGAAGGGGTGGGAAGGGAGGTCACAGGGATGAAGGGCAGAGGAGGTAAGGCGAGACATTAAAAAGACTAGGGTCAAAAGTGGGCTGAAGGGCAGACTAGACTAGACAAAGGCTAGAGAGAAAGTCAAAAGCTTGGGGTGGGAATTTGGGGGAAACACTTTTATACCTGGTTCAGGCCCCTGGGTCAGGTTATGTTTCCCCATAAAAGCCAAAAGCAGAGAGGAGCTTCAGACTCCCTGCAAACCTCATGATAAAGCTGCCTTCCAAAGTCCCTGGGAAATGCTCAGGGCCCAGCTGGGGATGTACAGATTCAGAGAGATAGAAGACCGCAAGAGAGAGGAAGACAGAGAGAAAGAATGATAAAGTCAGGGAGAGAAAGATAGCTAGGGAGTACCAGCATCGCTTCTCAGACTTGTGCCTAGGAAAGCAGAGATAGACAGATGGGCGGGGAGACACAGGCAAAATGAAACAGAGTAGTGACCGAGATAGGGAAAGGAAAACATGACGGTATGTAGGGATAAAAAGACAGAAAACACTTTCCCTGTGCGCTGTTTGCAATTTCTCTGAGGGCTCACTTTCCCTGACTTGGGTTGTTCCGTTTTGTTTGAATGGGCCTTCAAGGCTTCCAGGAGTTGGGGTGGGGAGGAACAATTAGGAGATGATGAATGAGGTCAGTGAGGGACTTCTCAGACAATTCCACCCAAAGCTGGGAAACTCTGGCAGCTGCCTTGGATGTTTGGCTTTTAACTCAGCCTAAATAAATCACAACCCAGTCAGTATGGTCTGCCCTTCAGCCTGGGGGCTGCCTGTAGGTAGGGCCAGGGATCGAGGTCTAGTGAAGTTTGCTTCTCTGTGCTAAACCCGGGAATTCAAATATGAGTAAAAAGAAAGACTCAGCCCCTGCCCTCAGGGATCTTACATACACACATAAAAGGGTGCGCACTGTCTGCTGGGTGGTGTAGTCCACATGGACAAAGGAGGAGAGAAGTCTGACCCCTTGGGCCGCTCTTCAATATGGAGTTTCTGGGAGTTGACAGCAGGAGGAAGGATGCTTACAATGTCACTTGGAGGTTTGCAAAGTCTTACAAAGATCTCATTTCACCCTCACAGCAGTCCTGGGAGGGAGGCACTATTATCCCCATTTTCCAGATGGGGAAACCAAGTTTCAGAGAAGTGCAGCTACTTATGCAGTCACACAGCTAAGTAACTGTCTGAGGCTAGCCTCCAGCACAGGGCTTCATAATTCCAAATCCAACATTATCCATTGCACCAACTAGCTGTCTCTGGTCTGAACCTATCACCCTGTTCTTAAGAACTTCCTATGGTCCCCTCTTACCTCTATAATGCCATGCTTTTGTCATTCCATGCCCTTCCAAGCCTGGCCCCAGACACATTCCTCCCCTATGATCATGGAACTTGTTCTACTTGTTCTCCCTTGAACTTGCCATCTTCATGTTTCCCTGTCTTGTCACAGGTTGTACCAGACACCTGGATGGCGCCCCCTCCTGATCCTGACATAGAAGGCTTCCTCTGCTTGGTCACATAGGGCAGATCTAGGAGGTGAGAGGTCGGAGACTGAGGAAGTTGCCAAGCGATCAGTGGTAAACATTCTACAACTCCATAGTAACAACCAGAAGCTGGCTGACTATTCCCTTGGGCATGCTAGGGAAGGTATTCTCCACCCCCATAGGCCCAATTACCTTCTGAGACCCCCTCCAGCTCTGAGGGCACCAGATCCTGGAATTCTAGGGTTCTCCAATATGGGACTACCCAGACTTGGAAGGAAAAACAAGATCTGCTGTAAATCCTATAAGTCTCTGGAAAGGCAGTGGGAAACCATAGAAGAAGGTACTGGATCTGAAGTTAGAATATTTTGAATTTTGCTCACCTATGTAACCTTGGGCTAGTCACTCAAACCCTACAAGGCTCAGATTCCTTTTCTCCCTTTAAATTAAAGGGATGACCTAGATAGATTTGTCAGCTCCAAATCTATGACTCTCTTACAAGGTTCTCTCCCCTCCCCTGCCCCTGGAGGGGAGTCCAATGAGAAACAGCTTGCACTAGTGGGTGCAGAAAACTCAAACAAATGCTACTCTAAGGGTGCTGGATGGAGGTGAATGCTTAGTACAGGATTTCCCTTCCTTCTAAAGACAAATTCAGTTGCCTTCTGTCCAGGGAGTCCTGAGCTGCAGAGACCAAGGTTATGACTGGACAGCTCCAGTCTCTCCCAGGGTAGGGAGAAGATGAGGGCTCCTGCCTCTTCCTCTGCCTGTTATATCTGGGGCTGGGAAAGAAATACTTTAATAGGGATCGGGCTTCATCTATCCTTCCCTGTCAGTCCCATCTCTGGCCTTATTATCAGCCCCTATCATAGGCAGCAAATGACACATCGGAGAGTCTTGGCTCCAATTTGCTTCATGGTCCCTGCGGGGCCACCCGGGAGGCTTGGACTGGGCTAGGAGGGGGTAGGAGGAGATCTCTGATAATAGGATGTGGCCAGAAGCATCCCAGTGTCTATTAATGCTGCTGCTGCTGTCGCCTGACACCCAGGATGAAGCCCCCTCCTCCTGCTAGCTGCTAGGCTCAGGGACCAATCTCTGCCTGCCCCACCCCACCCCCAGGCTGCTCTCTAGGCTTGTCTCACAGCAGGGATGTCTCTGACTGGGGTCTGGGGCTGGGCTGGGCGAACTGAAGCAGTAGAACTACACTAGAAGCAACTACACTCAAGGAGCAAGGACCAGAAGCTTCCCTACAGGGCTAGGTCTCTCAGGGACATACCTGGAGGACAACCTGTAGGAGAACTCAGGGAGAGCCAGAAATCCTGGAGAACCTGGGCTACTCATTGGTATACCCCTGAGTGTGCAACCAACTAGGAGCTGAGTTCCTGGACTGTCAGCCTGGACCAGCTAAGGGAAAGAACACAGATGAGAAGGCAGTGTGGTCCTGCGGCCTGAGCACTGGATTATGAATTAGTGGGTTCATGAGATCCTGGGTTCAAATCCTAATTCTTTCATTTACGACCTGTGTGACCTTGGAGACTAGATGGCCTGCCTAGATAACTTCTAAGGTATCTCCTAGCTCAACATCACTGGTGGGGACTGAAAGGATAGCTTATTAAGATTTAGAGCTGGAAGAGAACCTTAGAGACTACCGAATATAATCCCCTCATTTTACATATGGGTAAACTGAGGTCCATGGAGGGAGAGGGGTTTGTTCGGACTGACATAACTATAGGTAGTAGTAGATAAACTTAGATTCTTTGATTCCAGAACCAGTGTGGGGCTGGAGAGGAGAGAGACTCCTTCTCTTTGCCTGGTTTGGGGGGTGGGTGGTCTGCTGTATTCTTAGAATGAGGAAGACCACAAGTTTGAGGTGGTTGCTAGGTCTGGGGTGGTGGTGGTAGGGGGTGCCTGAGTGGAGAAGGGGGTGGAATAGGCATTGCAGTTCCCTTACTCGGCAGCAGGGGGCTCCCAACCCTAGGAGACATTTGGCCAATCAGGGATTTTTGAAAAGCCATTTGGTCTAATTTTCCCTGTTTTACTGCTGGGACTGCTGAGGCTCAGAGAGACATGTCCAAGATTGCACTGTGAGTAAGGAGACAGAGACTACAGGTGGACTTTCCAAGGAGGGAGGGAATAAACAATTACCCACAAAACAGGACCAGAATTTCTTTTGCCACAACCCAGCAAGGTGCCTGAAATCCCACCATTAGCACTGCATGCCTTGAAGGTTCTTAACCTTCTTTGTGTCATGAACCCCCCTGGGGAACCCTATGGATGGACACCCTCTCAGAACAAAGTTTTAAAATGCATAAATAATGGAAAAAATGCTAAATGTCAGTTGGAGGCTAATCCAAATAAAGATGTCTGGTTTATTTCCCACCCAAGTTAACAGACCTGAAATTTTCTCATGTCTCCCTTGAGGACTCTCAGAACCCATGTTAAGAATACCTGTCTTCAAGAATGGCAGACATCTGGTAAGAAGGTCATACCTGAAGCCCTTATCCAGCCATTCCTACTTCTGTGGCAATGAGTTTGGCAGACCCTGTCCCCTAGGCTATTGGAGAACAGAGTGAAAGCTGAATATGGGAAGGAGCTGGGACTGAGGGAGGGGAGAAGAGAGTGCAGCAATACATAATCAAAGAGTTTCTGGCAGATAAGAGAGAAAAACACTTTTGGCGTTCAGCCTCTGATGGCAGACCAGCAGAGACACCCCATCTCGGGAGGCTGCCTATGCTGTTTTTACAGCTCTCACTGTTGGGAATTTTGTCCTTGACACCAAGCCTCAGTTTACCCCTTTGTAATTCCTCTCCTTTGCTGCTACTCTACCCTCCACAGCCAAGGAGAAGGAATCTACTCTCTCTTCCATCTGACAGCCTTTCAAATACAGAGTCTCCCTTTCTCCATTTTCTTCAACTGACCCTTCTAAGGTATGGACACACCAGACCCTTAACCATCCTAGTCACTCACCTCTGGATTTCTTCTGACTGATCCATATCCTTTCCATATTGTGGCATCCAGAGCTGAATGAAAGACTCTAGAGGTGGTCTAACCAGTACTGAGGATGGGGGTTGTGACTTCTAGGGTCCCTCTTTGAAGACAGGCTGCATCTCATACTTTGGGGGACTTTCATGTTCCATTCAACTGAGATTGATCTTTCAGACTCTTTTTTTTTCACAGATGAACTGGTATCTAATCATCCCCTGTCACCTTGGACCAATGGAGTTCTCTCTCTCTGTCTCTCTGTCTCTCTGTCTCTGTCTCTGTCTCTGTCTCTGTCTCTCTCTCTCTCCTCTCTCTCTCTAATTCAAATATAAGACCACACTTATTCCCGTCATATCAGATCTGGCCTGCCACCTTAGCCTGTTCACATCCTTTTCAGCATTCTAATTGTACTACATTTGAACCATATCTCTATCTTTTTCAAAGAAGACTCAGAAATGTTTCAGTCAAGTACTTTAATAAAACGTGGGTAAGCCCTCCCCCATGGGCAAGGTCCTTTAGAAAACATCTTATTGCCCTTGGAGAAATTTTAATTGTTGGGTTAGGGGCTTTCCAGTCTCTCTGTCCCTTTCCTGTCTCTAGTAACAGGCAAGGTGGATTTTGCTTCCCACTTTTCCCCAGTGCCAAGCTATGTGTATTGTCTACCCTGGAATCTGTGTCTGAGGATGTGGGGAGAGGGCTATTCTTCACTGATTT
The DNA here is from genome assembly GCF_028372415.1 of Notamacropus eugenii. Taxonomy (NCBI): domain Eukaryota; kingdom Metazoa; phylum Chordata; class Mammalia; order Diprotodontia; family Macropodidae; genus Notamacropus; species Notamacropus eugenii. Next base: position 507,530,739 of record NC_092873.1, read on the forward strand.
TTGTGGCCTTCTCATGTATTACCACCCCCCCCTCCCAAAATGTCCAGAGGCCACTTGTCTGATGTTAAGTCATGTTGGGGCCATTGTATGTGTGTGTGTGTGGTGCGTATACATGTGTCACAGGTTTAAAATTTTCTCTTTGCGTATGTAATTCATGCTGTATAGGTAGATAACTTAGCAAATGTGTGTTGTTCCCCTCTGTGGCTACTGGTGAAAATGAATGAGATAGAAAGAAAGGAAGAAAGAAAGAAAGGAAGAAAGAAAGGAAGGAAGGAAGGAAGGAAGGAAGGAAGGAAGGAAGGAAGGAAGGAAAGAAGGAAGGAAGGAAGGAAGGAAGGAAGGAAGGAAGGAAGGAAAGAAGGAAGGAAGAAAGGAAGAAAGAGAAAAGAAGGAAGGAAGGAAAGAAGGAAAAAGAAAAGAAGAAAAGAAAAAGACATTGGATGGTGAGATTGTTGAGGCCCTTACTGACTCCTTGGGTACTCCAAAGGAGGAAACAGCAAACTTGGTTTAGAGTCCCTGATCAGTTCAGTTCAACATGCCCTTAGTATGTGCCAGGCGCTGTGGTAGGCCCCAGGGATGTAAAGACAGAAATGAAACACTGACTGTCTTCAAGTATTTTGTGTCCTATTGGGATTCACCATTGACTTGCCATGTAACTTTGGGCAGGAGGTTGAAACTCTATCTTGGTCTTAGCTTTCTCAGCTGTAAGATGGAGTAACACATCCTGCCCTTTCTTTTCCCTGGGGCAGTTGTGAGGATCAAAGGAAGCTGTGTAGCTTGTAAGGCCTTACCACTGGAGCTGTCAGCATGTTCTCCAGCCTGGCATTCTGGGTAATTCTTCCCCTCCTCCCCCCCCCCAGCACACATGCACACATACCTCTTCACACTTCTTTTTTCTCAGGACCCACAGTGGACTTTCCTGGTGTCAAGTGCTGGCTGGAGGCCCAGAGGCATCATTGGGTATACCCAGCCCTTTAAATTGGCCCATTGTGCAGAGGAGATAAGGATCAGGGAGGGACCAGCCATCAGCAGCAGGGTCTGATTCCAGAGTTGGCATCAGCCCCATGGCACACGCCATCACTAGCCCTTCCACCCCTCCCTTTTTCACCTGCCCAGGTACCCAAACAGACTTTAGGGTGTTCTTTGCAGTGACTGACTTCATTAGCCCCTGCTTAACACTGTATCTCACTCCATGGATGACTATCTCCACCTTCAGTCCAAGAGTTCTTCAGCGTGCTTGTTGTGGGGATCACACCATTTGGTTTTTGAGGCAGAGAACGTGGCTCACTTAATAAATATTGGTTAATTGATTAACTGCATCAATTAGCTGTGTGTCCTTGGGTAAGTCTCTGTCCCTCTCTGGGTCTTAGTTTATTTTTCTGTGAAATGACAACATTGAAGTAGATATCTCGAAGGTCCCTCCTGGTTCTAATATCCTAAGATTCTGTGCTAAAGGGGACTGTCCTTCCCCCCATCCCCCCATTTCCCTCACTTCCACCCCTCCACCTTGAACCACATACTTGTGTTGCCCTATTTAACTCCCCAACCCCAGAGTGATTGTGCTGTGGGCAATGAATTGGGAAGGGGCTGCTATATGCTATGAGCACGTGCTAGTCTCTGGAGAGTGATGGGCTCCGAGTCAGGGTCCTGGGTCTGCTAATGGATCAGGTCAGGGAGGCTTCCTGGAGGAAGAAGTGAGAGACAGGGCATCACAACCACAGAGCTCTATAATCCATGCAACCCAATCCTGGAGCCCAGGTCACCAGGGGGAGGGAGGCTGGCCTGCTACCTGGGGGCCCTCGAAACACCTTTTATCCATCTCCTTTGTGTTGGGAGAACATAAGCTGAATTCCTGGCCTCCTCCGGGTGTCAGCAGCCACCCGCCCACCCGCTCACCCAGAATGGACCAAAGGGAGGATGGTAAATATCGTAATCAGATTAGTGGTCTCCGGCGGTGGGAAAGTGCCCTTGTGTGGGCCCCCACCCTGGCCCTGCCCGGTCCTGCCCAGCCCCCACTGCAGCTCCCTAGGGAGGGAGAAGGCTCTCTTCTAGATCTAGGCTTCATCCAGGGTCACAGGCCAAAGGTCCCCCTGAGCCCTTGGGGAAGGGAGAGACAAATGGCAAGATTAATGCTGGTCCTGATGGTTTAGAGTCAGGTTGGGAGTAATCAGAGAGAGGTACCTGAAGGAGGTGGGAGTGAGGGTGAAGGTAACCTATGAAAGGGACTGATTTGGCACGAAGGAAGGGGAAGGAAAAAAACTTGTGCCCTAGAGCTAGGCTTGGGAGAGGACCCAGAAGGGCAATCTGGACTGGGGTTCAATGGATATGGGCAAAGAGGTAACTCATACTTCAACCCTGAGAGCCAGGTCCAGCTGGTGTCCAGGAAGCTTCCTTGGGCAGTTCCAGTTCTCCCTGATTTCTGTCTATTCCAAGGCCCCACAGGGGCCTCCATCAAATACATGGTCAATCAACTTGGTCATCACTGAACCCAAGATGTGACTTTGAATTCTGAACACTTACTAACTCATATCCAAAACTGAGCTCTTCTTTCCCCCTAAGCTTTTCTCTCTTCCTAACTTCTGAATTAATGTCAGTTAATGCCACTATGTCCATGCTGGACTAGACCACGTCCTCCTCCTCCTCTTCTTCCTCCTCATACCATTTGTTCCTCTAGTTCTTTCTCTCTCTTCTCTCCTTCTTCCTTCTCCTAATGCCTCTCCACCTGCATAGAATGACCTACGAATGCTTTGTCCAGAGTCTGTGTGCCCATTCAGAGACTGGGCCTGGGGCAATGAGGGCTATGGGAACTTGGCAGCAAGAATCGTTTCTTCCAGTTCTCTGGAAGACCCTTTAAGGGCTGAGCTGAGCTGGGGAGAGGGTTGACCATTATGTCCTGGCATCCACTCTTAGTGGCGTTCTGCCCATCATATTGTTTGGGTGAGCCCCATGGTGCCCAGGGGGTTAGGAGACTGGGAGGTCCCAAGATTGTTCTTCCATATGAGAGGTGGAAGTAGAAGGATGAGAAAGAATAAAGGATGAGGGAAAAGGACCAGCAGAGAGAGAGAGAAAGAGAGAGAGAGGGAGAGGGAGGGAAAGGGAGAGAGAAAGGAGAGAGAGAGAGAGAGAGAGAGAGAGAGAGAGAGAGAGAGAGAGAGAGAGAGAGAGAGAGAGGCAGAGACAGAGAAACAGACACAGACAGAGAAACAGACACAGACAGAGAAATAGAGACACTCAAAAATGGAGAGAGACACATTATTTCTCTTTAGGCACAGGTTGGATCAGATGCTCTCTCAGCTGGTCTCCTTTTAATTTTGCATGTCTGTAGAGAAGAGAGAGAAAAGCTGAAACAGGAGAAAGACTGTGAGAGTGAGGAGTGAGTGAGGAGAGAAAAAGACAGAGAAATGAAAAAAGAAGGATATGGGGGAAAGATAGAGAAGTTAAAATACATACAAATAAATAGAAAGAAGGAGAGAGAAATATGGAAAGATAGGAGAGAAAAGTGAAGATGTGTAAATAACTAAAAAGAAAAATGATAAAGGCAGAGTTAAAGAGAAGAGAGGCAGAAAGATGAGAGGATGAAAGAAGGAGAGAGAGAGATGGAAAAGTGAAAGAGAAGCAAGAAAAGAATGAAGCAGAGAGACACACTAAAGAAAACAGAGAGAGAAAGAGAGGTAGAAAATCAGAAAAGAAGAGAGAGAAGATGGAAGGGCAGAGGGAGGAGCTGAGGGCCTAAGGGAGTTTCCCTCCCTTAAGACAAGCTGGAACCCAAGGTAGGGGCTAGGGCAGGGGCAGGGGCCAAGAGGGGGGAGGGGGTAAGTGAAGGGGAGGGGAGTTTAGGCCTCTCTTTTGGGGGCTGTCAGAGCTGGTTAGACTCTGGGGAGATTGGGCCTTGGGATCATCTTCTTAGGAGCTCCCCCACCCCCAGCCCGGCCCCTTTGCTGCCCTCGGCTTAGGGCCAGCTTTGTTTAGCTAAAGCGGAGGGATTATCGTCCCTGGTCCCTGAAGTTGTGGTTTGATGGGGCTTTCATCCCTAAAGCCGGGATGCTTTGAGCTTAGGCCCACACAAAGGGGTCCCTTGTGCTCCTGCAGAGCATGGGAGAGTAGGGGAGGGGAGTCCAGGGAACCCGTCTCACCCACATCCAAACTTTAAATCCACTTACACAAACTTCTCTCTGGACATGTCCGGATGGGTGGCTTCCGGGAGTCTGGCTATCCTCCCCTAGCTGCTCCCCAGCCTCTCAGTCTCGGGGTGGGGGGGGAGAGGGGGGACTCTGCTAAGAGGCCACACCTGAGTTACCTGAGAATGGAGGAAAGAGATGTTTGTGTCTTCCCAGGGCCTCCCCAGGAGCACCTTGTGAAGGATGAGGTCAGTAGGTGAAACCAGCTGGGCCCTGGGGAGAGTCCAGGCAGTCAGGAGGGCCAGGTTCTAGGCCCAGGCTCGTCACTAACTCACTTTGTAGCCTTGAAGCAGTTTTGCAAAGAGCCCTGGACTAGAAGTCAGAGGAGGCAGATCCCAATACCTGTTCTGTGTCTGTGTTACCTATGTGATCTTGGACAAGTCACTTCCTTCTTTTAGATCATTTTCCTCATCTGCAGAGGCAGGATGGTCTGGTATTATCAAAAGAAGAGGGGCTGGACACAGAGGCAGCAGAAGCCTGGGCTCAATGTTTCTATGGCCTCAGTTTCCTTCTCTCTAAAGGAGAGGATTCACCAGATGCCATCCCTCTTCCTTGAGAGAATTCTAGAATTCCAAGGTAAAAGGGAATAGGGCTGGAGTGGGGTTGGTACCCGAAGCAACATTTCTCCTCTCCATAGTAGTGGAGGTGAAACAGAGCATTTATGGAACAGGGTCTCTGAGGAAGCTTTGGCAGATACGAAACTGCTTTAGAATCTTGACAAAACCAACAGGGTCATAGAGACATTTAATCCAGTGCCACCATTTTACAGACGAAGTAGCTGAGCTTCTGAGAGGAGGAGAAGGAACTTGTCTACCATGGTTCAGCAGGAAAAAGTAGCGAACCTGGGACCAGGTCCATCTTTCCAAGCTCTCAACCTGCCTTTCCCCTGTACCAGGCTTCCCCATGAGGGGTAATCTTTTTCTTTTGTCCTGGTAGGTTTGGAGAAGAGAGATTTACAGATCTGGACCTGGGAGCTGGAGATTGGTTGACTGGAGAGGGGGTATGACACACAGAATATGGGCCCTTGAATGGGTTACTGGGGGGAGAAGGGCCAGGGAGGGCAACTCCCTGGCTGCCCTCAGTCCCATTAGCTTCACCAAGACTTATGAGAGGGGGAGGGTAGAGAAAGAGCCTGGCGGCACTCAGTCGATAGCTGGAAATTTCTTCCCATCTTCTCAGCTGTAAAATGTTTGTGGCCAACACATTGCGTGACATTCCCAGAGAGACCACAAACATCCAGGATCAAGGCTGGCTCGGCCAGGCCACATGTAGCACACCGAGCCCTGGGCTCTTGTGGGTTTTCTCCCTGGTTCTGGGGGGAGGGAGTAGGGTGGGGGTGGGGTGAAAGACTCAGAAGGTGAGTGAATTGTTTGGCAGTGGTCCTGACCTGATACGTTGGCACAATAGAGCTGTTCTGACTCAGATGGGTACCAGGGCAATTAGGACCTCTCCACTTCTCACACTGTGGGCTGAGGAGGACAGGGGAATCCCCTACAGATTGGGGGAGGGCTAGCATCTCCTCTCCTATCCCTCTTGAGGCATACGACTCCAGCTGGTTAGGGGGCCACCTCTCCTTGAATATCTCTGCTGGCTTGTGTTCAGGAGGGCCCCAGAAAGGTCTC